>NC_142960.1:16155500-16783000 GCF_039701765.1 Tetranychus urticae
ATGCAAGTTGAAGAAAACCGAAAAAAGTATAAGTATTGAGATTTCCAGGGGTATGCAAGTTGAAGAAAACTTAATAAAACTTGCAGGCGAGCTTGTCTTGAAGCAAATTAGAGTGCTACATGTCTTGATATAAGTCAAAGTAAAACATGTTGTCGGTAGTCAAGTACGTGAAAACCGAAAAAAGTATAAGTATTGAGATTTCCAGGGGTATGCAAGCTACAGAAAACTTAATAAAACTTGCAGGCGAGCTTGTCTTGAAGCGAGTTAGAGTGCTACATGTCTTGATATCGTCAAAATAAAACATGTTGTCGATAGCCAAGTACGTGAAAACCGAAAAAAGTATAAGTATTGAGATTTCCAGGGGTATGCAAGTTGAAGAAAACCGAAAAAAGTATAAGTATTGAGATTATCAGGGGTATGCAAGTTGAAGAAAACTTAATAAAACTTGCAGGCGAGCTTGTCTTGAAGCAAATTAGAGTGCTACATGTCTTGATATAAGTCAAAGTAAAACATGTTGTCGGTAGTCAAGTACGTGAAAACCGAAAAAAGTATAAGTATTGAGATTTCCAGGGGTATGCAAGTTGAAGAAAACCGAAAAAAGTATAAGTATTGAGATTATCAGGGGTATGCAAGTTGAAGAAAACCGAAAAAGTATAAGTATTGAGATTTCCAGGGGTATGCAAGTTGAAGAAAACTTAATAAAACTTGCAGGCGAGCTTGTCTTGAAGCAAATTAGAGTGCTACATGTCTTGATATAAGTCAAAGTAAAACATGTTGTCGGTAGTCAAGTACGTGAAAACCGAAAAAAGTATAAGTATTGAGATTTCCAGGGGTATGCAAGTTGAAGAAAACCGAAAAAAGTATAAGTATTAAGATTTCCAGGGGTATGCAAGTTGAAGAAAACCGAAAAAAGTATAAGTATTGAGATTATCGGGGTATGCAAGTTGAAGAAAACCGAAAAAAGTATAAGTATTGAGATTTCCAGGGGTATGCAAGTTGAAGAAAACCGAAAAAAGTATAAGTATTGAGATTTCCAGGGGTATGCAAGTTGAAGAAAACTTAATAAAACTTGCAGGCGAGCTTGTCTTGAAGCAAATTAGAGTGCTACATGTCTTGATATAAGTCAAAGTAAAACATGTTGTCGGTAGTCAAGTACGTGAAAACCGAAAAAAGTATAAGTATTGAGATTTCCAGGGGTATGCAAGCTACAGAAAACTTAATAAAACTTGCAGGCGAGCTTGTCTTGAAGCGAGTTAGAGTGCTACATGTCTTGATATCGTCAAAATAAAACATGTTGTCGATAGCCAAGTACGTGAAAACCGAAAAAAGTATAAGTATTGAGATTTCCAGGGGTATGCAAGTTGAAGAAAACCGAAAAAAGTATAAGTATTGAGATTATCAGGGGTATGCAAGTTGAAGAAAACTTAATAAAACTTGCAGGCGAGCTTGTCTTGAAGCAAATTAGAGTGCTACATGTCTTGATATAAGTCAAAGTAAAACATGTTGTCGGTAGTCAAGTACGTGAAAACCGAAAAAAGTATAAGTATTGAGATTTCCAGGGGTATGCAAGCTACAGAAAACTTAATAAAACTTGCAGGCGAGCTTGTCTTGAAGCAAGTTAGAGTGCTACATGTCTTGATATCAGGCAAAGTAAAACATGTTTTCGTTAGCCAAGTACGTGAAAACCGAAAAAAGTATAAGTATTGAGATTTCCAGGGGTATGCAAGTTGAAGTCAACTTAATAAAACTTGCAGGCGAGCTTGTCTTGAAGCAAGTTAGAGTGCTACATGTCTTGATATAAGTCAAAGTAAAACATGTTGTCGATAGCCAAGTACGTGAAAACCGAAAAAAGTATAAGTATTGAGATTTCCAGGGGTATGCAAGTTGAAGAAAACCGAAAAAAGTATAAGTATTGAGATTTCCAGGGGTATGCAAGTTGAAGAAAACCGAAAAAAGTATAAGTATTGAGATTTCCAGGGGTATGCAAGTTGAAGAAAACCGAAAAAAGTATAAGTATTGAGATTATCAGGGGTATGCAAGTTGAAGAAAACCGAAAAAAGTATAAGTATTGAGATTTCCAGGGGTATGCAAGTTGAAGAAAACTTAATAAAACTTGCAGGCGAGCTTGTCTTGAAGCAAATTAGAGTGCTACATGTCTTGATATAAGTCAAAGTAAAACATGTTGTCGATAGCCAAGTACGTGCAACCGAAAAAAGTATAAGTATTGAGATTTCCAGGGGTATGCAAGTTGAAGAAAACCGAAAAAAGTATAAGTATTGAGATTATCAGGGGTATGCAAGTTGAAGAAAACCGAAAAAAGTATAAGTATTGAGATTTCCAGGGGTATGCAAGTTGAAGAAAACTTAATAAAACTTGCAGGCGAGCTTGTCTTGAAGCAAATTAGAGTGCTACATGTCTTGATATAAGTCAAAGTAAAACATGTTGTCGGTAGTCAAGTACGTGAAAACCGAAAAAAGTATAAGTATTGAGATTTCCAGGGGTATGCAAGTTGAAGAAAACCGAAAAAAGTATAAGTATTGAGATTTCCAGGGGTATGCAAGTTGAAGAAAACCGAAAAAAGTATAAGTATTGAGATTTCCAGGGGTATGCAAGTTGAAGTCAACTTAATAAAACTTGCAGGCGAGCTTGTCTTGAAGCAAGTTAGAGTGCTACATGTCTTGATATAAGTCAAAGTAAAACATGTTGTCGATAGCCAAGTACGTGAAAACCGAAAAAAGTATAAGTATTGAGATTTCCAGGGGTATGCAAGTTGAAGAAAACCGAAAAAAGTATAAGTATTGAGATTTCCAGGGGTATGCAAGTTGAAGAAAACCGAAAAAAGTATAAGTATTGAGATTTCCAGGGGTATGCAAGTTGAAGAAAACCGAAAAAAGTATAAGTATTGAGATTTCCAGGGGTATGCAAGTTGAAGAAAACCGAAAAAAGTATAAGTATTGAGATTTCCAGGGGTATGCAAGTTGAAGAAAACCGAAAAAAGTATAAGTATTGAGATTATCAGGGGTATGCAAGTTGAAGAAAACCGAAAAAAGTATAAGTATTGAGATTTCCAGGGGTATGCAAGTTGAAGAAAACTTAATAAAACTTGCAGGCGAGCTTGTCTTGAAGCAAATTAGAGTGCTACATGTCTTGATATAAGTCAAAGTAAAACATGTTGTCGATAGCCAAGTACGTGAAAACCGAAAAAAGTATAAGTATTGAGATTTCCAGGGGTATGCAAGTTGAAGAAAACCGAAAAAAGTATAAGTATTGAGATTATCAGGGGTATGCAAGTTGAAGAAAACCGAAAAAAGTATAAGTATTGAGATTTCCAGGGGTATGCAAGTTGAAGAAAACTTAATAAAACTTGCAGGCGAGCTTGTCTTGAAGCAAATTAGAGTGCTACATGTCTTGATATAAGTCAAAGTAAAACATGTTGTCGGTAGTCAAGTACGTGAAAACCGAAAAAAGTATAAGTATTGAGATTTCCAGGGGTATGCAAGTTGAAGAAAACCGAAAAAAGTATAAGTATTGAGATTTCCAGGGGTATGCAAGTTGAAGTCAACTTAATAAAACTTGCAGGCGAGCTTGTCTTGAAGCAAGTTAGAGTGCTACATGTCTTGATATAAGTCAAAGTAAAACATGTTGTCGATAGCCAAGTACGTGAAAACCGAAATAAGTATAAGTATTGAGATTTCCAGGGGTATGCAAGTTGAAGAAAACCGAAAAAAGTATAAGTATTGAGATTTCCAGGGGTATGCAAGTTGAAGAAAACTTAATAAAACTTGCAGGCGAGCTTGTCTTGAAGCAAATTAGAGTGCTACATGTCTTGATATAAGTCAAAGTAAAACATGTTGTCGGTAGTCAAGTACGTGAAAACCGAAAAAAGTATAAGTATTGAGATTTCCAGGGGTATGCAAGCTACAGAAAACTTAATAAAACTTGCAGGCGAGCTTGTCTTGAAGCGAGTTAGAGTGCTACATGTCTTGATATCGTCAAAATAAAACATGTTGTCGATAGCCAAGTACGTGAAAACCGAAAAAAGTATAAGTATTGAGATTTCCAGGGGTATGCAAGTTGAAGAAAACCGAAAAAAGTATAAGTATTGAGATTATCAGGGGTATGCAAGTTGAAGAAAACTTAATAAAACTTGCAGGCGAGCTTGTCTTGAAGCAAATTAGAGTGCTACATGTCTTGATATAAGTCAAAGTAAAACATGTTGTCGGTAGTCAAGTACGTGAAAACCGAAAAAAGTATAAGTATTGAGATTTCCAGGGGTATGCAAGTTGAAGAAAACCGAAAAAAGTATAAGTATTGAGATTATCAGGGGTATGCAAGTTGAAGAAAACCGAAAAAGTATAAGTATTGAGATTTCCAGGGGTATGCAAGTTGAAGAAAACTTAATAAAACTTGCAGGCGAGCTTGTCTTGAAGCAAATTAGAGTGCTACATGTCTTGATATAAGTCAAAGTAAAACATGTTGTCGGTAGTCAAGTACGTGAAAACCGAAAAAAGTATAAGTATTGAGATTTCCAGGGGTATGCAAGTTGAAGAAAACCGAAAAAAGTATAAGTATTGAGATTTCCAGGGGTATGCAAGTTGAAGAAAACCGAAAAAAGTATAAGTATTAAGATTTCCAGGGGTATGCAAGTTGAAGAAAACCGAAAAAAGTATAAGTATTGAGATTATCGGGGTATGCAAGTTGAAGAAAACCGAAAAAAGTATAAGTATTGAGATTTCCAGGGGTATGCAAGTTGAAGAAAACCGAAAAAAGTATAAGTATTGAGATTTCCAGGGGTATGCAAGTTGAAGAAAACTTAATAAAACTTGCAGGCGAGCTTGTCTTGAAGCAAATTAGAGTGCTACATGTCTTGATATAAGTCAAAGTAAAACATGTTGTCGGTAGTCAAGTACGTGAAAACCGAAAAAAGTATAAGTATTGAGATTTCCAGGGGTATGCAAGTTGAAGAAAACCGAAAAAAGTATAAGTATTGAGATTTCCAGGGGTATGCAAGTTGAAGTCAACTTAATAAAACTTGCAGGCGAGCTTGTCTTGAAGCAAGTTAGAGTGCTACATGTCTTGATATAAGTCAAAGTAAAACATGTTGTCGATAGCCAAGTACGTGAAAACCGAAATAAGTATAAGTATTGAGATTTCCAGGGGTATGCAAGTTGAAGAAAACCGAAAAAAGTATAAGTATTGAGATTTCCAGGGGTATGCAAGTTGAAGAAAACTTAATAAAACTTGCAGGCGAGCTTGTCTTGAAGCAAATTAGAGTGCTACATGTCTTGATATAAGTCAAAGTAAAACATGTTGTCGGTAGTCAAGTACGTGAAAACCGAAAAAAGTATAAGTATTGAGATTTCCAGGGGTATGCAAGCTACAGAAAACTTAATAAAACTTGCAGGCGAGCTTGTCTTGAAGCGAGTTAGAGTGCTACATGTCTTGATATCGTCAAAATAAAACATGTTGTCGATAGCCAAGTACGTGAAAACCGAAAAAAGTATAAGTATTGAGATTTCCAGGGGTATGCAAGTTGAAGAAAACCGAAAAAAGTATAAGTATTGAGATTATCAGGGGTATGCAAGTTGAAGAAAACTTAATAAAACTTGCAGGCGAGCTTGTCTTGAAGCAAATTAGAGTGCTACATGTCTTGATATAAGTCAAAGTAAAACATGTTGTCGGTAGTCAAGTACGTGAAAACCGAAAAAAGTATAAGTATTGAGATTTCCAGGGGTATGCAAGTTGAAGAAAACCGAAAAAAGTATAAGTATTGAGATTATCAGGGGTATGCAAGTTGAAGAAAACCGAAAAAGTATAAGTATTGAGATTTCCAGGGGTATGCAAGTTGAAGAAAACTTAATAAAACTTGCAGGCGAGCTTGTCTTGAAGCAAATTAGAGTGCTACATGTCTTGATATAAGTCAAAGTAAAACATGTTGTCGGTAGTCAAGTACGTGAAAACCGAAAAAAGTATAAGTATTGAGATTTCCAGGGGTATGCAAGTTGAAGAAAACCGAAAAAAGTATAAGTATTGAGATTTCCAGGGGTATGCAAGTTGAAGAAAACCGAAAAAAGTATAAGTATTAAGATTTCCAGGGGTATGCAAGTTGAAGAAAACCGAAAAAAGTATAAGTATTGAGATTATCGGGGTATGCAAGTTGAAGAAAACCGAAAAAAGTATAAGTATTGAGATTTCCAGGGGTATGCAAGTTGAAGAAAACCGAAAAAAGTATAAGTATTGAGATTTCCAGGGGTATGCAAGTTGAAGAAAACTTAATAAAACTTGCAGGCGAGCTTGTCTTGAAGCAAATTAGAGTGCTACATGTCTTGATATAAGTCAAAGTAAAACATGTTGTCGGTAGTCAAGTACGTGAAAACCGAAAAAAGTATAAGTATTGAGATTTCCAGGGGTATGCAAGCTACAGAAAACTTAATAAAACTTGCAGGCGAGCTTGTCTTGAAGCGAGTTAGAGTGCTACATGTCTTGATATCGTCAAAATAAAACATGTTGTCGATAGCCAAGTACGTGAAAACCGAAAAAAGTATAAGTATTGAGATTTCCAGGGGTATGCAAGTTGAAGAAAACCGAAAAAAGTATAAGTATTGAGATTATCAGGGGTATGCAAGTTGAAGAAAACTTAATAAAACTTGCAGGCGAGCTTGTCTTGAAGCAAATTAGAGTGCTACATGTCTTGATATAAGTCAAAGTAAAACATGTTGTCGGTAGTCAAGTACGTGAAAACCGAAAAAAGTATAAGTATTGAGATTTCCAGGGGTATGCAAGTTGAAGAAAACCGAAAAAAGTATAAGTATTGAGATTATCAGGGGTATGCAAGTTGAAGAAAACCGAAAAAGTATAAGTATTGAGATTTCCAGGGGTATGCAAGTTGAAGAAAACTTAATAAAACTTGCAGGCGAGCTTGTCTTGAAGCAAATTAGAGTGCTACATGTCTTGATATAAGTCAAAGTAAAACATGTTGTCGGTAGTCAAGTACGTGAAAACCGAAAAAAGTATAAGTATTGAGATTTCCAGGGGTATGCAAGTTGAAGAAAACCGAAAAAAGTATAAGTATTGAGATTTCCAGGGGTATGCAAGTTGAAGAAAACCGAAAAAAGTATAAGTATTAAGATTTCCAGGGGTATGCAAGTTGAAGAAAACCGAAAAAAGTATAAGTATTGAGATTATCGGGGTATGCAAGTTGAAGAAAACCGAAAAAAGTATAAGTATTGAGATTTCCAGGGGTATGCAAGTTGAAGAAAACTTAATAAAACTTGCAGGCGAGCTTGTCTTGAAGCAAATTAGAGTGCTACATGTCTTGATATAAGTCAAAGTAAAACATGTTGTCGGTAGTCAAGTACGTGAAAACCGAAAAAAGTATGCGTATTGAGATTTCCAGGGGTATGCAAGCTACAGAAAACTTAATAAAACTTGCAGGCGAGCTTGTCTTGAAGCGAGTTAGAGTGCTACATGTCTTGATATCGTCAAAATAAAACATGTTGTCGATAGCCAAGTACGTGAAAACCGAAAAAAGTATAAGTATTGAGATTTCCAGGGGTATGCAAGTTGAAGAAAACCGAAAAAAGTATAAGTATTGAGATTATCAGGGGTATGCAAGTTGAAGAAAACTTAATAAAACTTGCAGGCGAGCTTGTCTTGAAGCAAATTAGAGTGCTACATGTCTTGATATAAGTCAAAGTAAAACATGTTGTCGGTAGTCAAGTACGTGAAAACCGAAAAAAGTATAAGTATTGAGATTTCCAGGGGTATGCAAGTTGAAGAAAACCGAAAAAAGTATAAGTATTGAGATTATCAGGGGTATGCAAGTTGAAGAAAACCGAAAAAGTATAAGTATTGAGATTTCCAGGGGTATGCAAGTTGAAGAAAACTTAATAAAACTTGCAGGCGAGCTTGTCTTGAAGCAAATTAGAGTGCTACATGTCTTGATATAAGTCAAAGTAAAACATGTTGTCGGTAGTCAAGTACGTGAAAACCGAAAAAAGTATAAGTATTGAGATTTCCAGGGGTATGCAAGTTGAAGAAAACCGAAAAAAGTATAAGTATTGAGATTTCCAGGGGTATGCAAGTTGAAGAAAACCGAAAAAAGTATAAGTATTGAGATTATCGGGGTATGCAAGTTGAAGAAAACCGAAAAAAGTATAAGTATTGAGATTTCCAGGGGTATGCAAGTTGAAGAAAACTTAATAAAACTTGCAGGCGAGCTTGTCTTGAAGCAAATTAGAGTGCTACATGTCTTGATATAAGTCAAAGTAAAACATGTTGTCGGTAGTCAAGTACGTGAAAACCGAAAAAAGTATAAGTATTGAGATTTCCAGGGGTATGCAAGCTACAGAAAACTTAATAAAACTTGCAGGCGAGCTTGTCTTGAAGCAAGTTAGAGTGCTACATGTCTTGATATCAGGCAAAGTAAAACATGTTTTCGTTAGCCAAGTACGTGAAAACCGAAAAAAGTATAAGTATTGAGATTTCCAGGGGTATGCAAGTTGAAGTCAACTTAATAAAACTTGCAGGCGAGCTTGTCTTGAAGCAAGTTAGAGTGCTACATGTCTTGATATAAGTCAAAGTAAAACATGTTGTCGATAGCCAAGTACGTGAAAACCGAAAAAAGTATAAGTATTGAGATTTCCAGGGGTATGCAAGTTGAAGAAAACCGAAAAAAGTATAAGTATTGAGATTTCCAGGGGTATGCAAGTTGAAGTCAACTTAATAAAACTTGCAGGCGAGCTTGTCTTGAAGCAAATTAGAGTGCTACATGTCTTGATATCAGGCAAAGTAAAACATGTTTTCGTTAGCCAAGTACGTGAAAACCGAAAAAAGTATAAGTATTGAGATTTCCAGGGGTATGCAAGTTGAAGTCAACTTAATAAAACTTGCAGGCGAGCTTGTCTTGAAGCAAATTAGAGTGCTACATGTCTTGATATAAGTCAAAGTAAAACATGTTGTCGGTAGTCAAGTACGTGAAAACCGAAAAAAGTATAAGTATTGAGATTTCCAGGGGTATGCAAGCTACAGAAAACTTAATAAAACTTGCAGGCGAGCTTGTCTTGAAGCAAATTAGAGTGCTACATGTCTTGATATAAGTCAAAGTAAAACATGTTGTCGGTAGTCAAGTACGTGAAAACCGAAAAAAGTATAAGTATTGAGATTTCCAGGGGTATGCAAGCTACAGAAAACTTAATAAAACTTGCAGGCGAGCTTGTCTTGAAGCAAGTTAGAGTGCTACATGTCTTGATATCAGGCAAAGTAAAACATGTTTTCGTTAGCCAAGTACGTGAAAACCGAAAAAAGTATAAGTATTGAGATTTCCAGGGGTATGCAAGTTGAAGTCAACTTAATAAAACTTGCAGGCGAGCTTGTCTTGAAGCAAGTTAGAGTGCTACATGTCTTGATATAAGTCAAAGTAAAACATGTTGTCGATAGCCAAGTACGTGAAAACCGAAAAAAGTATAAGTATTGAGATTTCCAGGGGTATGCAAGTTGAAGAAAACCGAAAAAAGTATAAGTATTGAGATTTCCAGGGGTATGCAAGTTGAAGAAAACTTAATAAAACTTGCAGGCGAGCTTGTCTTGAAGCAAATTAGAGTGCTACATGTCTTGATATAAGTCAAAGTAAAACATGTTGTCGGTAGTCAAGTACGTGAAAACCGAAAAAAGTATAAGTATTGAGATTTCCAGGGGTATGCAAGCTACAGAAAACTTAATAAAACTTGCAGGCGAGCTTGTCTTGAAGCGAGTTAGAGTGCTACATGTCTTGATATCGTCAAAATAAAACATGTTGTCGATAGCCAAGTACGTGAAAACCGAAAAAAGTATAAGTATTGAGATTTCCAGGGGTATGCAAGTTGAAGTCAACTTAATAAAACTTGCAGGCGAGCTTGTCTTGAAGCAAGTTAGAGTGCTACATGTCTTGATATAAGTCAAAGTAAAACATGTTGTCGATAGCCAAGTACGTGAAAACCGAAAAAAGTATAAGTATTGAGATTTCCAGGGGTATGCAAGTTGAAGAAAACCGAAAAAAGTATAAGTATTGAGATTTCCAGGGGTATGCAAGTTGATGAAAACTTAATAAAACTTGCAGGCGAGCTTGTCTTGAAGCAAATTAGAGTGCTACATGTCTTGATATAAGTCAAAGTAAAACATGTTGTCGGTAGTCAAGTACGTGAAAACCGAAAAAAGTATAAGTATTGAGATTTCCAGGGGTATGCAAGCTACAGAAAACTTAATAAAACTTGCAGGCGAGCTTGTCTTGAAGCGAGTTAGAGTGCTACATGTCTTGATATCGTCAAAATAAAACATGTTGTCGATAGCCAAGTACGTGAAAACCGAAAAAAGTATAAGTATTGAGATTTCCAGGGGTATGCAAGTTGAAGAAAACCGAAAAAAGTATAAGTATTGAGATTATCAGGGGTATGCAAGTTGAAGAAAACTTAATAAAACTTGCAGGCGAGCTTGTCTTGAAGCAAATTAGAGTGCTACATGTCTTGATATAAGTCAAAGTAAAACATGTTGTCGGTAGTCAAGTACGTGAAAACCGAAAAAAGTATAAGTATTGAGATTATCAGGGGTATGCAAGTTGAAGAAAACCGAAAAAAGTATAAGTATTGAGATTATCAGGGGTATGCAAGTTGAAGAAAACTTAATAAAACTTGCAGGCGAGCTTGTCTTGAAGCAAATTAGAGTGATACATGTCTTGATATAAGTCAAAGTAAAACATGTTGTCGGTAGTCAAGTACGTGAAAACCGAAAAAAGTATAAGTATTGAGATTTCCAGGGGTATGCAAGTTGAAGAAAACCGAAAAAAGTATAAGTATTGAGATTATCAGGGGTATGCAAGTTGAAGAAAACCGAAAAAGTATAAGTATTGAGATTTCCAGGGGTATGCAAGTTGAAGAAAACTTAATAAAACTTGCAGGCGAGCTTGTCTTGAAGCAAATTAGAGTGCTACATGTCTTGATATAAGTCAAAGTAAAACATGTTGTCGGTAGTCAAGTACGTGAAAACCGAAAAAAGTATAAGTATTGAGATTTCCAGGGGTATGCAAGTTGAAGAAAACCGAAAAAAGTATAAGTATTGAGATTTCCAGGGTTATGCAAGTTGAAGAAAACCGAAAAAAGTATAAGTATTGAGATTTCCAGGGGTATGCAAGTTGAAGAAAACCGAAAAAAGTATAAGTATTAAGATTTCCAGGGGTATGCAAGTTGAAGAAAACCGAAAAAAGTATAAGTATTGAGATTATCGGGGTATGCAAGTTGAAGAAAACCGAAAAAAGTATAAGTATTGAGATTTCCAGGGGTATGCAAGTTGAAGAAAACTTAATAAAACTTGCAGGCGAGCTTGTCTTGAAGCAAATTAGAGTGCTACATGTCTTGATATAAGTCAAAGTAAAACATGTTGTCGGTAGTCAAGTACGTGAAAACCGAAAAAAGTATAAGTATTGAGATTATCGGGGTATGCAAGTTGAAGAAAACCGAAAAAAGTATAAGTATTGAGATTTCCAGGGGTATGCAAGTTGAAGAAAACTTAATAAAACTTGCAGGCGAGCTTGTCTTGAAGCAAATTAGAGTGCTACATGTCTTGATATAAGTCAAAGTAAAACATGTTGTCGGTAGTCAAGTACGTGAAAACCGAAAAAAGTATAAGTATTGAGATTTCCAGGGGTATGCAAGCTACAGAAAACTTAATAAAACTTGCAGGCGAGCTTGTCTTGAAGCAAGTTAGAGTGCTACATGTCTTGATATCAGGCAAAGTAAAACATGTTTTCGTTAGCCAAGTACGTGAAAACCGAAAAAAGTATAAGTATTGAGATTTCCAGGGGTATGCAAGTTGAAGTCAACTTAATAAAACTTGCAGGCGAGCTTGTCTTGAAGCAAGTTAGAGTGCTACATGTCTTGATATAAGTCAAAGTAAAACATGTTGTCGATAGCCAAGTACGTGAAAACCGAAAAAAGTATAAGTATTGAGATTTCCAGGGGTATGCAAGTTGAAGAAAACCGAAAAAAGTATAAGTATTGAGATTTCCAGGGGTATGCAAGTTGAAGAAAACTTAATAAAACTTGCAGGCGAGCTTGTCTTGAAGCAAATTAGAGTGCTACATGTCTTGATATAAGTCAAAGTAAAACATGTTGTCGGTAGTCAAGTACGTGAAAACCGAAAAAAGTATAAGTATTGAGATTTCCAGGGGTATGCAAGCTACAGAAAACTTAATAAAACTTGCAGGCGAGCTTGTCTTGAAGCGAGTTAGAGTGCTACATGTCTTGATATCGTCAAAATAAAACATGTTGTCGATAGCCAAGTACGTGAAAACCGAAAAAAGTATAAGTATTGAGATTTCCAGGGGTATGCAAGTTGAAGTCAACTTAATAAAACTTGCAGGCGAGCTTGTCTTGATGCAAGTTAGAGTGCTACATGTCTTGATATAAGTCAAAGTAAAACATGTTGTCGATAGCCAAGTACGTGAAAACCGAAAAAAGTATAAGTATTGAGATTTCCAGGGGTATGCAAGTTGAAGAAAACCGAAAAAAGTATAAGTATTGAGATTTCCAGGGGTATGCAAGTTGAAGAAAACTTAATAAAACTTGCAGGCGAGCTTGTCTTGAAGCAAATTAGAGTGCTACATGTCTTGATATAAGTCAAAGTAAAACATGTTGTCGGTAGTCAAGTACGTGAAAACCGAAAAAAGTATAAGTATTGAGATTTCCAGGGGTATGCAAGCTACAGAAAACTTAATAAAACTTGCAGGCGAGCTTGTCTTGAAGCGAGTTAGAGTGCTACATGTCTTGATATCGTCAAAATAAAACATGTTGTCGATAGCCAAGTACGTGAAAACCGAAAAAAGTATAAGTATTGAGATTTCCAGGGGTATGCAAGTTGAAGAAAACCGAAAAAAGTATAAGTATTGAGATTATCAGGGGTATGCAAGTTGAAGAAAACCGAAAAAGTATAAGTATTGAGATTTCCAGGGGTATGCAAGTTGAAGAAAACTTAATAAAACTTGCAGGCGAGCTTGTCTTGAAGCAAATTAGAGTGCTACATGTCTTGATATAAGTCAAAGTAAAACATGTTGTCGGTAGTCAAGTACGTGAAAACCGAAAAAAGTATAAGTATTGAGATTTCCAGGGGTATGCAAGTTGAAGAAAACCGAAAAAAGTATAAGTATTGAGATTTCCAGGGGTATGCAAGTTGAAGAAAACCGAAAAAAGTATAAGTATTGAGATTTCCAGGGGTATGCAAGCTACAGAAAACTTAATAAAACTTGCAGGCGAGCTTGTCTTGAAGCAAGTTAGAGTGCTACATGTCTTGATATCAGGCAAAGTAAAACATGTTTTCGTTAGCCAAGTACGTGAAAACCGAAAAAAGTATAAGTATTGAGATTTCCAGGGGTATGCAAGTTGAAGTCAACTTAATAAAACTTGCAGGCGAGCTTGTCTTGAAGCAAGTTAGAGTGCTACATGTCTTGATATAAGTCAAAGTAAAACATGTTGTCGATAGCCAAGTACGTGAAAACCGAAAAAAGTATAAGTATTGAGATTTCCAGGGGTATGCAAGTTGAAGAAAACCGAAAAAAGTATAAGTATTGAGATTTCCAGGGGTATGCAAGTTGAAGAAAACTTAATAAAACTTGCAGGCGAGCTTGTCTTGAAGCAAATTAGAGTGCTACATGTCTTGATATAAGTCAAAGTAAAACATGTTGTCGGTAGTCAAGTACGTGAAAACCGAAAAAAGTATAAGTATTGAGATTTCCAGGGGTATGCAAGCTACAGAAAACTTAATAAAACTTGCAGGCGAGCTTGTCTTGAAGCGAGTTAGAGTGCTACATGTCTTGATATCGTCAAAATAAAACATGTTGTCGATAGCCAAGTACGTGAAAACCGAAAAAAGTATAAGTATTGAGATTTCCAGGGGTATGCAAGTTGAAGTCAACTTAATAAAACTTGCAGGCGAGCTTGTCTTGAAGCAAGTTAGAGTGCTACATGTCTTGATATAAGTCAAAGTAAAACATGTTGTCGATAGCCAAGTACGTGAAAACCGAAAAAAGTATAAGTATTGAGATTTCCAGGGGTATGCAAGTTGAAGAAAACCGAAAAAAGTATAAGTATTGAGATTTCCAGGGGTATGCAAGTTGAAGAAAACTTAATAAAACTTGCAGGCGAGCTTGTCTTGAAGCAAATTAGAGTGCTACATGTCTTGATATAAGTCAAAGTAAAACATGTTGTCGGTAGTCAAGTACGTGAAAACCGAAAAAAGTATAAGTATTGAGATTTCCAGGGGTATGCAAGCTACAGAAAACTTAATAAAACTTGCAGGCGAGCTTGTCTTGAAGCGAGTTAGAGTGCTACATGTCTTGATATCGTCAAAATAAAACATGTTGTCGATAGCCAAGTACGTGAAAACCGAAAAAAGTATAAGTATTGAGATTTCCAGGGGTATGCAAGTTGAAGAAAACCGAAAAAAGTATAAGTATTGAGATTATCAGGGGTATGCAAGTTGAAGAAAACTTAATAAAACTTGCAGGCGAGCTTGTCTTGAAGCAAATTAGAGTGCTACATGTCTTGATATAAGTCAAAGTAAAACATGTTGTCGGTAGTCAAGTACGTGAAAACCGAAAAAAGTATAAGTATTGAGATTTCCAGGGGTATGCAAGTTGAAGAAAACCGAAAAAAGTATAAGTATTGAGATTATCAGGGGTATGCAAGTTGAAGAAAACCGAAAAAGTATAAGTATTGAGATTTCCAGGGGTATGCAAGTTGAAGAAAACTTAATAAAACTTGCAGGCGAGCTTGTCTTGAAGCAAATTAGAGTGCTACATGTCTTGATATAAGTCAAAGTAAAACATGTTGTCGGTAGTCAAGTACGTGAAAACCGAAAAAAGTATAAGTATTGAGATTTCCAGGGGTATGCAAGCTACAGAAAACTTAATAAAACTTGCAGGCGAGCTTGTCTTGAAGCAAGTTAGAGTGCTACATGTCTTGATATCAGGCAAAGTAAAACATGTTTTCGTTAGCCAAGTACGTGAAAACCGAAAAAAGTATAAGTATTGAGATTTCCAGGGGTATGCAAGTTGAAGTCAACTTAATAAAACTTGCAGGCGAGCTTGTCTTGAAGCAAGTTAGAGTGCTACATGTCTTGATATAAGTCAAAGTAAAACATGTTGTCGATAGCCAAGTACGTGAAAACCGAAAAAAGTATAAGTATTGAGATTTCCAGGGGTATGCAAGTTGAAGAAAACCGAAAAAAGTATAAGTATTGAGATTTCCAGGGGTATGCAAGTTGAAGAAAACTTAATAAAACTTGCAGGCGAGCTTGTCTTGAAGCAAATTAGAGTGCTACATGTCTTGATATCAGGCAAAGTAAAACATGTTTTCGTTAGCCAAGTACGTGAAAACCGAAAAAAGTATAAGTATTGAGATTTCCAGGGGTATGCAAGTTGAAGTCAACTTAATAAAACTTGCAGGCGAGCTTGTCTTGAAGCAAGTTAGAGTGCTACATGTCTTGATATAAGTCAAAGTAAAACATGTTGTCGATAGCCAAGTACGTGAAAACCGAAAAAAGTATAAGTATTGAGATTTCCAGGGGTATGCAAGTTGAAGAAAACCGAAAAAAGTATAAGTATTGAGATTTCCAGGGGTATGCAAGTTGAAGAAAACTTAATAAAACTTGCAGGCGAGCTTGTCTTGAAGCAAATTAGAGTGCTACATGTCTTGATATAAGTCAAAGTAAAACATGTTGTCGGTAGTCAAGTACGTGAAAACCGAAAAAAGTATAAGTATTGAGATTTCCAGGGGTATGCAAGTTGAAGAAAACCGAAAAAAGTATAAGTATTGAGATTATCAGGGGTATGCAAGTTGAAGAAAACCGAAAAAAGTATAAGTATTGAGATTATCAGGGGTATGCAAGTTGAAGAAAACTTAATAAAACTTGCAGGCGAGCTTGTCTTGAAGCAAATTAGAGTGATACATGTCTTGATATAAGTCAAAGTAAAACATGTTGTCGGTAGTCAAGTACGTGAAAACCGAAAAAAGTATAAGTATTGAGATTTCCAGGGGTATGCAAGTTGAAGAAAACCGAAAAAAGTATAAGTATTGAGATTATCAGGGGTATGCAAGTTGAAGAAAACCGAAAAAGTATAAGTATTGAGATTTCCAGAGGTATGCAAGTTGAAGAAAACTTAATAAAACTTGCAGGCGAGCTTGTCTTGAAGCAAATTAGAGTGCTACATGTCTTGATATAAGTCAAAGTAAAACATGTTGTCGGTAGTCAAGTACGTGAAAACCGAAAAAAGTATAAGTATTGAGATTTCCAGGGGTATGCAAGTTGAAGAAAACCGAAAAAAGTATAAGTATTGAGATTTCCAGGGGTATGCAAGTTGAAGAAAACCGAAAAAAGTATAAGTATTGAGATTTCCAGGGGTATGCAAGTTGAAGAAAACCGAAAAAAGTATAAGTATTAAGATTTCCAGGGGTATGCAAGTTGAAGAAAACCGAAAAAAGTATAAGTATTGAGATTATCGGGGTATGCAAGTTGAAGAAAACCGAAAAAAGTATAAGTATTGAGATTTCCAGGGGTATGCAAGTTGAAGAAAACTTAATAAAACTTGCAGGCGAGCTTGTCTTGAAGCAAATTAGAGTGCTACATGTCTTGATATAAGTCAAAGTAAAACATGTTGTCGGTAGTCAAGTACGTGAAAACCGAAAAAAGTATAAGTATTGAGATTATCGGGGTATGCAAGTTGAAGAAAACCGAAAAAAGTATAAGTATTGAGATTTCCAGGGGTATGCAAGTTGAAGAAAACTTAATAAAACTTGCAGGCGAGCTTGTCTTGAAGCAAATTAGAGTGCTACATGTCTTGATATAAGTCAAAGTAAAACATGTTGTCGGTAGTCAAGTACGTGAAAACCGAAAAAAGTATAAGTATTGAGATTTCCAGGGGTATGCAAGTTGAAGAAAACCGAAAAAAGTATAAGTATTGAGATTATCAGGGGTATGCAAGTTGAAGAAAACTTAATAAAACTTGCAGGCGAGCTTGTCTTGAAGCAAATTAGAGTGCTACATGTCTTGATATAAGTCAAAGTAAAACATGTTGTCGGTAGTCAAGTACGTGAAAACCGAAAAAAGTATAAGTATTGAGATTTCCAGGGGTATGCAAGTTGAAGAAAACCGAAAAAAGTATAAGTATTGAGATTTCCAGGGGTATGCAAGTTGAAGTCAACTTAATAAAACTTGCAGGCGAGCTTGTCTTGAAGCAAGTTAGAGTGCTACATGTCTTGATATAAGTCAAAGTAAAACATGTTGTCGATAGCCAAGTACGTGAAAACCGAAAAAAGTATAAGTATTGAGATTTCCAGGGGTATGCAAGTTGAAGAAAACCGAAAAAAGTATAAGTATTGAGATTTCCAGGGGTATGCAAGTTGAAGAAAACTTAATAAAACTTGCAGGCGAGCTTGTCTTGAAGCAAATTAGAGTGCTACATGTCTTGATATAAGTCAAAGTAAAACATGTTGTCGGTAGTCAAGTACGTGAAAACCGAAAAAAGTATAAGTATTGAGATTTCCAGGGGTATGCAAGCTACAGAAAACTTAATAAAACTTGCAGGCGAGCTTGTATTGAAGCGAGTTAGAGTGCTACATGTCTTGATATCGTCAAAATAAAACATGTTGTCGATAGCCAAGTACGTGAAAACCGAAAAAAGTATAAGTATTGAGATTTCCAGGGGTATGCAAGTTGAAGAAAACCGAAAAAAGTATAAGTATTGAGATTATCAGGGGTATGCAAGTTGAAGAAAACTTAATAAAACTTGCAGGCGAGCTTGTCTTGAAGCAAATTAGAGTGCTACATGTCTTGATATAAGTCAAAGTAAAACATGTTGTCGGTAGTCAAGTACGTGAAAACCGAAAAAAGTATAAGTATTGAGATTTCCAGGGGTATGCAAGTTGAAGAAAACCGAAAAAAGTATAAGTATTGAGATTATCAGGGGTATGCAAGTTGAAGAAAACCGAAAAAGTATAAGTATTGAGATTTCCAGGGGTATGCAAGTTGAAGAAAACTTAATAAAACTTGCAGGCGAGCTTGTCTTGAAGCAAGTTAGAGTGCTACATGTCGTGATATAGTCAAAGTAAAACATGTTGTTGATAGCCAAGTACGTGAAAACTGAAAAAAGTATAAGTATTGAGATTTCCAGGGGTATGCAAGTTGAAGTCAACTTAATAAAACTTGCAGGCGAGCTTGTCTTGAAGCAAGTTAGAGTGCTACATGTCGTGATATAAGTCAAAGTAAAACATGTTGTTGATAGCCAAGTACGTGAAAACTGAAAAAAGTATAAGTATTGAGATTTCCAGGGTATGCAAGTTGAAGTCAACTTAATAAAACTTGCAGGCGAGCTTGTCTGCAAGCAAGTTAGAGTGCTACATGTCGTGATATAAGTCAAAGTAAAACATGTTGTTGATAGCCAAGTACGTGAAAACTGAAAAAAGTATAAGTATTGAGATTTCCAGGGGTATGCAAGTTGAAGAAAACCGAAAAAAGTATAAGTATTGAGATTTCCAGGGGTATGCAAGTTGAAGAAAACCGAAAAAAGTATAAGTATTGAGATTTCCAGGGGTATGCAAGTTGAAGAAAACCGAAAAAAGTATAAGTATTGAGATTTCCAGGGGTATGCAAGTTGAAGAAAACCGAAAAAAGTATAAGTATTGAGATTATCAGGGGTATGCAAGTTGAAGAAAACCGAAAAAAGTATAAGTATTGAGATTTCCAGGGGTATGCAAGTTGAAGAAAACTTAATAAAACTTGCAGGCGAGCTTGTCTTGAAGCAAATTAGAGTGCTACATGTCTTGATATAAGTCAAAGTAAAACATGTTGTCGGTAGTCAAGTACGTGAAAACCGAAAAAAGTATAAGTATTGAGATTTCCAGGGGTATGCAAGTTGCAGCAAACCGAAAAAAGTATAAGTATTGAGATTTCCAGGGGTATGCAAGCTACAGAAAACTTAATAAAACTTGCAGGCGAGCTTGTCTTGAAGCAAGTTAGAGTGCTACATGTCTTGATATCAGGCAAAGTAAAACATGTTTTCGTTAGCCAAGTACGTGAAAACCGAAAAAAGTATCAGTTTTGAGATTTCCAGGGGTATGCAAGTTGAAGGCAACTTAATAAAACGCGCAGGCGAGCTTGTCTTGAAGCAAGTTAGAGTGCTACATGTCGTGATATAAGTCAAAGTAAAACATGTTGTTGATAGCCAAGTACGTGAAAACTGAAAAAAGTATAAGTATTGAGATTTCCAGGGGTATGCAGGTTGAAGAAAACCGAAAAAAGTATAAGTATTGAGATTATCAGGGGTATGCAAGTTGAAGAAAACCGAAAAAGTATAAGTATTGAGATTTCCAGGGGTATGCAAGTTGAAGAAAACTTAATAAAACTTGCAGGCGAGCTTGTCTTGAAGCAAGTTAGAGTGCTACATGTCGTGATATAAGTCAAAGTAAAACATGTTGTTGATAGCCAAGTACGTGAAAACTGAAAAAAGTATAAGTATTGAGATTTCCAGGGGTATGCAAGTTGAAGTCAACTTAATAAAACTTGCAGGCGAGCTTGTCTTGAAGCAAGTTAGAGTGCTACATGTCGTGATATAAGTCAAAGTAAAACATGTTGTTGATAGCCAAGTACGTGAAAACTGAAAAAAGTATAAGTATTGAGATTTCCAGGGTATGCAAGTTGAAGAAAACTTAATAAAACTTGCAGGCGAGCTTGTCTTGAAGCAAATTAGAGTGCTACATGTCTTGATATAAGTCAAAGTAAAACATGTTGTCGGTAGTCAAGTACGTGAAAACCGAAAAAAGTATAAGTATTGAGATTTCCAGGGGTATGCAAGCTACAGAAAACTTAATAAAACTTGCAGGCGAGCTTGTCTTGAAGCGAGTTAGAGTGCTACATGTCTTGATATCGTCAAAATAAAACATGTTGTCGATAGCCAAGTACGTGAAAACCGAAAAAAGTATAAGTATTGAGATTTCCAGGGGTATGCAAGTTGAAGAAAACCGAAAAAAGTATAAGTATTGAGATTATCAGGGGTATGCAAGTTGAAGAAAACTTAATAAAACTTGCAGGCGAGCTTGTCTTGAAGCAAATTAGAGTGCTACATGTCTTGATATAAGTCAAAGTAAAACATGTTGTCGGTAGTCAAGTACGTGAAAACCGAAAAAAGTATAAGTATTGAGATTTCCAGGGGTATGCAAGTTGAAGAAAACCGAAAAAAGTATAAGTATTGAGATTATCAGGGGTATGCAAGTTGAAGAAAACCGAAAAAGTATAAGTATTGAGATTTCCAGGGGTATGCAAGTTGAAGAAAACTTAATAAAACTTGCAGGCGAGCTTGTCTTGAAGCAAGTTAGAGTGCTACATGTCGTGATATAGTCAAAGTAAAACATGTTGTTGATAGCCAAGTACGTGAAAACTGAAAAAAGTATAAGTATTGAGATTTCCAGGGGTATGCAAGTTGAAGTCAACTTAATAAAACTTGCAGGCGAGCTTGTCTTGAAGCAAGTTAGAGTGCTACATGTCGTGATATAAGTCAAAGTAAAACATGTTGTTGATAGCCAAGTACGTGAAAACTGAAAAAAGTATAAGTATTGAGATTTCCAGGGTATGCAAGTTGAAGTCAACTTAATAAAACTTGCAGGCGAGCTTGTCTGCAAGCAAGTTAGAGTGCTACATGTCGTGATATAAGTCAAAGTAAAACATGTTGTTGATAGCCAAGTACGTGAAAACTGAAAAAAGTATAAGTATTGAGATTTCCAGGGGTATGCAAGTTGAAGAAAACCGAAAAAAGTATAAGTATTGAGATTTCCAGGGGTATGCAAGTTGAAGAAAACCGAAAAAAGTATAAGTATTGAGATTTCCAGGGGTATGCAAGTTGAAGAAAACCGAAAAAAGTATAAGTATTGAGATTTCCAGGGGTATGCAAGTTGAAGAAAACCGAAAAAAGTATAAGTATTGAGATTATCAGGGGTATGCAAGTTGAAGAAAACCGAAAAAAGTATAAGTATTGAGATTTCCAGGGGTATGCAAGTTGAAGAAAACTTAATAAAACTTGCAGGCGAGCTTGTCTTGAAGCAAATTAGAGTGATACATGTCTTGATATAAGTCAAAGTAAAACATGTTGTCGGTAGTCAAGTACGTGAAAACCGAAAAAAGTATAAGTATTGAGATTTCCAGGGGTATGCAAGTTGAAGAAAACCGAAAAAAGTATAAGTATTGAGATTATCAGGGGTATGCAAGTTGAAGAAAACCGAAAAAGTATAAGTATTGAGATTTCCAGGGGTATGCAAGTTGAAGAAAACTTAATAAAACTTGCAGGCGAGCTTGTCTTGAAGCAAGTTAGAGTGCTACATGTCGTGATATAGTCAAAGTAAAACATGTTGTTGATAGCCAAGTACGTGAAAACTGAAAAAAGTATAAGTATTGAGATTTCCAGGGGTATGCAAGTTGAAGTCAACTTAATAAAACTTGCAGGCGAGCTTGTCTTGAAGCAAATTAGAGTGCTACATGTCTTGATATAAGTCAAAGTAAAACATGTTGTCGGTAGTCAAGTACGTGAAAACCGAAAAAAGTATAAGTATTGAGATTTCCAGGGGTATGCAAGCTACAGAAAACTTAATAAAACTTGCAGGCGAGCTTGTCTTGAAGCGAGTTAGAGTGCTACATGTCTTGATATCGTCAAAATAAAACATGTTGTCGATAGCCAAGTACGTGAAAACCGAAAAAAGTATAAGTATTGAGATTTCCAGGGGTATGCAAGTTGAAGAAAACCGAAAAAAGTATAAGTATTGAGATTATCAGGGGTATGCAAGTTGAAGAAAACTTAATAAAACTTGCAGGCGAGCTTGTCTTGAAGCAAATTAGAGTGCTACATGTCTTGATATAAGTCAAAGTAAAACATGTTGTCGGTAGTCAAGTACGTGAAAACCGAAAAAAGTATAAGTATTGAGATTTCCAGGGGTATGCAAGTTGAAGAAAACCGAAAAAAGTATAAGTATTGAGATTATCAGGGGTATGCAAGTTGAAGAAAACCGAAAAAGTATAAGTATTGAGATTTCCAGGGGTATGCAAGTTGAAGAAAACTTAATAAAACTTGCAGGCGAGCTTGTCTTGAAGCAAGTTAGAGTGCTACATGTCGTGATATAGTCAAAGTAAAACATGTTGTTGATAGCCAAGTACGTGAAAACTGAAAAAAGTATAAGTATTGAGATTTCCAGGGGTATGCAAGTTGAAGTCAACTTAATAAAACTTGCAGGCGAGCTTGTCTTGAAGCAAGTTAGAGTGCTACATGTCGTGATATAAGTCAAAGTAAAACATGTTGTTGATAGCCAAGTACGTGAAAACTGAAAAAAGTATAAGTATTGAGATTTCCAGGGTATGCAAGTTGAAGTCAACTTAATAAAACTTGCAGGCGAGCTTGTCTGCAAGCAAGTTAGAGTGCTACATGTCGTGATATAAGTCAAAGTAAAACATGTTGTTGATAGCCAAGTACGTGAAAACTGAAAAAAGTATAAGTATTGAGATTTCCAGGGGTATGCAAGTTGAAGAAAACCGAAAAAAGTATAAGTATTGAGATTTCCAGGGGTATGCAAGTTGAAGAAAACCGAAAAAAGTATAAGTATTGAGATTTCCAGGGGTATGCAAGTTGAAGAAAACCGAAAAAAGTATAAGTATTGAGATTTCCAGGGGTATGCAAGTTGAAGAAAACCGAAAAAAGTATAAGTATTGAGATTATCAGGGGTATGCAAGTTGAAGAAAACCGAAAAAAGTATAAGTATTGAGATTTCCAGGGGTATGCAAGTTGAAGAAAACTTAATAAAACTTGCAGGCGAGCTTGTCTTGAAGCAAATTAGAGTGCTACATGTCTTGATATAAGTCAAAGTAAAACATGTTGTCGGTAGTCAAGTACGTGAAAACCGAAAAAAGTATAAGTATTGAGATTTCCAGGGGTATGCAAGTTGAAGAAAACCGAAAAAAGTATAAGTATTGAGATTATCAGGGGTATGCAAGTTGAAGAAAACCGAAAAAGTATAAGTATTGAGATTTCCAGGGGTATGCAAGTTGAAGAAAACTTAATAAAACTTGCAGGCGAGCTTGTCTTGAAGCAAGTTAGAGTGCTACATGTCGTGATATAGTCAAAGTAAAACATGTTGTTGATAGCCAAGTACGTGAAAACTGAAAAAAGTATAAGTATTGAGATTTCCAGGGGTATGCAAGTTGAAGTCAACTTAATAAAACTTGCAGGCGAGCTTGTCTTGAAGCAAGTTAGAGTGCTACATGTCGTGATATAAGTCAAAGTAAAACATGTTGTTGATAGCCAAGTACGTGAAAACTGAAAAAAGTATAAGTATTGAGATTTCCAGGGTATGCAAGTTGAAGTCAACTTAATAAAACTTGCAGGCGAGCTTGTCTGCAAGCAAGTTAGAGTGCTACATGTCGTGATATAAGTCAAAGTAAAACATGTTGTTGATAGCCAAGTACGTGAAAACTGAAAAAAGTATAAGTATTGAGATTTCCAGGGGTATGCAAGTTGAAGAAAACCGAAAAAAGTATAAGTATTGAGATTTCCAGGGGTATGCAAGTTGAAGAAAACCGAAAAAAGTATAAGTATTGAGATTTCCAGGGGTATGCAAGTTGAAGAAAACCGAAAAAAGTATAAGTATTGAGATTTCCAGGGGTATGCAAGTTGAAGAAAACCGAAAAAAGTATAAGTATTGAGATTATCAGGGGTATGCAAGTTGAAGAAAACCGAAAAAAGTATAAGTATTGAGATTTCCAGGGGTATGCAAGTTGAAGAAAACTTAATAAAACTTGCAGGCGAGCTTGTCTTGAAGCAAATTAGAGTGCTACATGTCTTGATATAAGTCAAAGTAAAACATGTTGTCGGTAGTCAAGTACGTGAAAACCGAAAAAAGTATAAGTATTGAGATTTCCAGGGGTATGCAAGTTGCAGCAAACCGAAAAAAGTATAAGTATTGAGATTTCCAGGGGTATGCAAGCTACAGAAAACTTAATAAAACTTGCAGGCGAGCTTGTCTTGAAGCAAGTTAGAGTGCTACATGTCTTGATATCAGGCAAAGTAAAACATGTTTTCGTTAGCCAAGTACGTGAAAACCGAAAAAAGTATCAGTTTTGAGATTTCCAGGGGTATGCAAGTTGAAGGCAACTTAATAAAACGCGCAGGCGAGCTTGTCTTGAAGCAAGTTAGAGTGCTACATGTCGTGATATAAGTCAAAGTAAAACATGTTGTTGATAGCCAAGTACGTGAAAACTGAAAAAAGTATAAGTATTGAGATTTCCAGGGGTATGCAGGTTGGAGAAAACCGATAAAAATATAAGTATTGAGATTATCAGGGGTATGCAAGTTGAAGAAAACCGAAAAAGTATAAGTATTGAGATTTCCAGGGGTATGCAAGCTACAGAAAACTTAATAAAACTTGCAGGCGAGCTTGTCTTGAAGCAAGTTAGAGTGCTACATGTCTTGATATCAGGCAAAGTAAAACATGTTTTCGTTAGCCAAGTACGTGAAAACCGAAAAAAGTATCAGTTTTGAGATTTCCAGGGGTATGCAAGTTGAAGGCAACTTAATAAAACGCGCAGGCGAGCTTGTCTTGAAGCAAGTTAGAGTGCTACATGTCGTGATAAAAGTCAAAGTAAAACATGTTGTTGATAGCCAAGTACGTGAAAACTGAAAAAAGTATAAGTATTGAGATTTCCAGGGGTATGCAGGTTGAAGAAAACCGAAAAAAGTATAAGTATTGAGATTATCAGGGGTATGCAAGTTGAAGAAAACCGAAAAAGTATAAGTATTGAGATTTCCAGGGGTATGCAAGTTGAAGAAAACTTAATAAAACTTGCAGGCGAGCTTGTCTTGAAGCAAGTTAGAGTGCTACATGTCGTGATATAAGTCAAAGTAAAACATGTTGTTGATAGCCAAGTACGTGAAAACTGAAAAAAGTATAAGTATTGAGATTTCCAGGGGTATGCAAGTTGAAGTCAACTTAATAAAACTTGCAGGCGAGCTTGTCTTGAAGCAAGTTAGAGTGCTACATGTCGTGATATAAGTCAAAGTAAAACATGTTGTTGATAGCCAAGTACGTGAAAACTGAAAAAAGTATAAGTATTGAGATTTCCAGGGTATGCAAGTTGAAGTCAACTTAATAAAACTTGCAGGCGAGCTTGTCTGCAAGCAAGTTAGAGTGCTACATGTCGTGATATAAGTCAAAGTAAAACATGTTGTTGATAGCCAAGTATATGAAAACCGAAAAAAGTATAAGAATTGAGATTTCCAGGGGTATGCAAGTTGAAGAAAACCGAAAAAAGTATAAGTATTGAGATTTCCAGGGGTATGCAAGTTGAAGAAAACCGAAAAAAGTATAAGTATTGAGATTTCCAGGGGTATGCAAGTTGAAGAAAACCGAAAAAAGTATAAGTATTGAGATTTCCAGGGGTATGCAAGTTGAAGAAAACCGAAAAAAGTATAAGTATTGAGATTATCAGGGGTATGCAAGTTGAAGAAAACCGAAAAAAGTATAAGTATTGAGATTTCCAGGGGTATGCAAGTTGAAGAAAACTTAATAAAACTTGCAGGCGAGCTTGTCTTGAAGCAAATTAGAGTGCTACATGTCTTGATATAAGTCAAAGTAAAACATGTTGTCGGTAGTCAAGTACGTGAAAACCGAAAAAAGTATAAGTATTGAGATTTCCAGGGGTATGCAAGTTGAAGAAAACTTAATAAAACTTGCAGGCGAGCTTGTCTTGAAGCAAATTAGAGTGCTACATGTCGTGATATAAGTCAAAGTAAAACATGTTGTTGATAGCCAAGTACGTGAAAACTGAAAAAAGTATAAGTATTGAGATTTCCAGGGTATGCAAGTTGAAGTCAACTTAATAAAACTTGCAGGCGAGCTTGTCTGCAAGCAAGTTAGAGTGCTACATGTCGTGATATAAGTCAAAGTAAAACATGTTGTTGATAGCCAAGTATATGAAAACCGAAAAAAGTATAAGAATTGAGATTTCCAGGGGTATGCAAGTTGAAGAAAACCGAAAAAAGTATAAGTATTGAGATTTCCAGGGGTATGCAAGTTGAAGAAAACCGAAAAAAGTATAAGTATTGAGATTTCCAGGGGTATGCAAGTTGAAGAAAACCGAAAAAAGTATAAGTATTGAGATTTCCAGGGGTATGCAAGTTGAAGAAAACCGAAAAAAGTATAAGTATTGAGATTATCAGGGGTATGCAAGTTGAAGAAAACCGAAAAAAGTATAAGTATTGAGATTTCCAGGGGTATGCAAGTTGAAGAAAACTTAATAAAACTTGCAGGCGAGCTTGTCTTGAAGCAAATTAGAGTGCTACATGTCTTGATATAAGTCAAAGTAAAACATGTTGTCGGTAGTCAAGTACGTGAAAACCGAAAAAAGTATAAGTATTGAGATTTCCAGGGGTATGCAAGTTGCAGCAAACCGAAAAAAGTATAAGTATTGAGATTTCCAGGGGTATGCAAGCTACAGAAAACTTAATAAAACTTGCAGGCGAGCTTGTCTTGAAGCAAGTTAGAGTGCTACATGTCTTGATATCAGGCAAAGTAAAACATGTTTTCGTTAGCTAAGTACGTGAAAACCGAAAAAAGTATCAGTTTTGAGATTTCCAGGGGTATGCAAGTTGAAGGCAACTTAATAAAACTTGCAGGCGAGCTTGTCTTGAAGCAAGTTAGAGTGCTACATGTCGTGATATAAGTCAAAGTAAAACATGTTGTTGATAGCCAAGTACGTGAAAACTGAAAAAAGTATAAGTATTGAGATTTCCAGGGGTATGCAGGTTGACACACAAAGAGTGCTACATACCCCTGCGAATCTCAATACTTTTACTATTACAAGTTTTTACGCACATGAATATCGTGGACATGTTTGACTCTAACTTAGATCAAGTCATGTTTGCCTTTAACTTTCATCAAGTTTTCATAAACTTGCATACCCCTGGAAAATTGAGTACTCTAACTTTTTTTATTTTTGTCAACAGCGAATTCTGTTGATATTACGGTGAATCGTATGTTCAACATACTCATTCGAAAACGCTTTAACTTAATTTGCAGTAGTTTGAAAAATGTAGTGATATGTCGAAAGTTTAATCTTTTCTGCATTTTTTATAGATGAAAGTCTATGACTACTTGGAATGTCAGTAAAGTATTACATTTTGGAGCGTCGCTCTGTACAAAATTCAGCCTTTTTGCTAAATCCTGGGTAAAGTAGTCACCGCAATCATGGATTGCGGTTGAATGCGTGAATTCAATGCGCTTAAGATATTCGTCGATATATCCTAAACACCTGCTTTAATTCTTGAAAAATTGAGTTCATCTCGATTATTGTAGATGTTTCTTCTGTAAATGAAAAAAAATTTCGTTTGCATCGATTTTGTGTCAAAGTATATGGAGTTGAAAATTCCATTGGGAATTCATGCTTATTTCAGCGAGATGATTTTTTTCATGATTGATTCTATAACCATTTGAAGTGGGTAGTGGGCCATTTTTTTCTGTATTTCCCTTGTGTACTTTGTTGCTTTCAAATTAGTTATATTATTACACTGAAAATTACGCTCTCTGTTTGATTGGAGATTTTTTAGAAACCAAAATCATCACAAATTAATTTGGTATCGAAATAACTGAAAATAAACGCAGACAAACTGCAAAAATTTACCGGTTGGTATACCGTTTTTTCGTGAAACACGCTCCGATTGTGCCGATCGATCGTCTGACCTAGTTATATCTGAAGTATAGAAACCAACGGCATGTGACCTATCCAATGAAAAATAACTTTCATCGTCTTCGATAACTCCACAGTCGTTAGAATCAGAAAAGATTCCTGAAGCAAGTTGACGTAATCTTATTCGCTGGTTTTTGGCCTGAGCAGGAGTTGTTTTTGGTATCTCGGTTGACTTACGTACACTCGTTTGCATTAATTTTGTTACTTGTAAACACAGCTGGTAGCATAATTTTTCATTTTAGATCATATTTTTCATCTTCAATTTTATCAGTAATTGATAACACCTCCATTATTACCAATAACTTGCCTTAATCTTCGAGGCATTGATTGAGTTAAAGTAACAAAATAATTTTGCTCTGAACTCAATTCTTGCCATGCTTTACAAATATTGTTCCATAGAACTTGATCATTATTAATATTTCCACAATTGATTTTTTTTTCTTAATAATTGACCACACATTTTCAATTGGATTGAGATCAGGGGAACGAGGTGGATGAGGGAGTCTGAAACAATTGAGATCATTTGTTAAAATTTGATTGAAAAGAGCTTGACATAGTCTTGAATTATGAATCGGACTATTATCTTGAACGAGAAAAGAAGGTCGTCTATTGAATATTGATGAAATATAAGGTTTAACATAGAAGTTCAAAATATCACAATAAATTCTTGAATTAATGTTTTCTCTGATTCTGATCAAATGTTCTGGTCCAAGACCATGAATACTCATTATACCAAAAACAGATATTGATTTACGACCAGATCTATTTGTGAAACCAATATAAGCTTCATCAAATCACGTACCAAAAGGGCATCTTACCAATATAACACTTCTGTTATCAGATGAAAATGTTGCCTTGTCCACGAAAAAAGTTCTGTCCCAATTTTGCCAATTCAAATAACGTTCAGCATAATTCACTCTTTGAAGCTTATGATTAATTGTTTGTTAATTAATCTGTTAATCTGTTAGTCTGTTAATTGTTAATTGTAACAAATTTTACGAGCAGCAAATCCATTTTCATTTAATCTACGATTTACTGAGTCATATGAAATGTCTTCATCGATTGCACGTTCATCGTTCAAACCAACGGTAAACAGTCGTTACAGAAATATTGAGTTTGTCAGAAGTTAAGTTTACTGGTATACCGATAGTGATGAGGACAATAATTTCAAGTCTAGTTTTACTTTCGATTGCTCGAGGCATAATTAGATCACAAATCAACAAATAAACAGACAAACTAAATGACCAATTATCTTTGCTACAAAAGTATGTGAAAAATTACGTGTGTTTACAAGTAACGAACTTAATGCAAACGAGTGTATTTAACATGATTAGCCTTGAAAATTTGATTCACATAAGGTTGAGTAAGGCTGAATATATTGACCAATTTTCGTTGACTCATTCGTTTTCCGTGAGCTGAGTTGATAAATTTTCTCACGTTTTTTTTGTCCATTTTTACGGCCGGTCGACCTGAACCTGGTTTTATAAGAACCGTAGATTCATTTTCACAAGATTTGAAAATACGGTAAACAGTTGATTTGGAAAAATTCATTGATTTGAAGTAATTCTACACTTGGGAAGAGGTCAAGTCACGGTTTTCTAAGATGAAATTTACTATTAATTTTCGACGTTCACTTGCTGTTAAAGCCATTGTGACAAAATTAAAAATGCAATCTTCTTAAAAATTAAGTCAAAAGTAGACAAATATTTGACGGTTAGTTTGAGCCACTATGTCTAGTCTGACTGGCGCTATTAAATTTACAAAACCGTCTCATTTTTTATTTATCACCTCTTATTGTAACCCAATCCCAGGGTCTGGCAATATTCTTAATTTGAAGTATTGTAATAACTCTTTAATTTAAAAATAGAAAAAATCTGATAGCATTTCCAGTAAAAAAATTTGATAAGCATTAATGAATTTATGTATTTATTTAGAATGATAATTGAACAATTTTTTAAGAGTATAATTAAATTGTCATTATAAGATAAGCATTTTTAAGATCAAAAATCATTCGGCTGTGTTTGATTACTTTGATCGAATTTTTTCATAGTTTTGAGCACTCGTTTATAAAGTAAATGATATACATCCTTTGCCCAAATGAAGTCCATATGGTTAAATGAAGGATCAGATACACTGTACTCGACCACTTTCACTACATTTAAATGGAATACGGTTTTATTATTTTTGTGATTAAATTGGCATAAAGTCTGTTTCTTACCTTCCATAGATTTTCTCAAAGTTTGAACGTCTTGCGGACTTGCTAATAAATCATTGAGAGAAGTAAAAAGGAAAATTGATTTCGACTTTATAGCACCTAAATCATAAGCTGGAGGTTTAAGAGAGTAGTGATAATATAAATTATGTGCCTTTCCATGGTCAAATTTGTAAAAACCTTTGTTGACAATATTTTGCGCAAAATGAAGTAAATCCCAGTTGGAAGTTTCAGCAAAGCCTTGAGTAATGTAAACAGGTAAACGAGTATAGTTCAGTTGACTTGGATTATAACCGCAAGCTAAGAATAAAGGAATTGAACAAGCATCACGGAGTTTAGATCTATCACATTTTTCAGCCATTTCATTTTGTAGTTCCTGTGGAATTGTTAATCTGTTTGGAAAAAGATAGAACATGTCTTTTAAACCTCGTAAGCTAGCTAAGGCTCGAAGAGGTGATTCTATATGAGTGACGTGTGCCACTGGTGCTAATGCAATGAATGGCTCTACTTTAGCTGCATATTCAGGCTTTTCTGACAATAAACCGAACATGATAGTTGTACCTTGAGAGTGACCAATCCAACCGAGAGATGCTGAGACATGGAAAAGATCAAATAAAAAATGATTAGTTAGAGATACTATAAAACTAATAATGAAGACTCACTTGAGTTGGTTTTATACAAGATATAATTTATAACTGCTGGTGCATCATAAGCAATCATCTGGTCAAAAGAAAATTGCCAAAATTTATCAGCGACTATAAAAATTAAAAAGAGATAATTGATTTACTCAATTTGAGGATTATCCGTTTGTAGAGCGTGAGAAAGCATCAATTCCTTACATTTATTTGGATTGAGGGTTGTGTGGTTTGTTGAGTATTTATTTCCTCTTGAGTTTGGTAACCAAACGTCGTAGTTAAAGTTAGCTAATAGATAAGCCAAATTTCGACCTTCATCTTGCAAAGATTTGGTATCTAAAGATTTAGCAGTCCAATCATCAGCAAAGCCTCCTGGAGCATTAGTAAGGAAATGAGCTGCAGATCCAAATAGACCATGTTGGAGCACGTAAGGCTTGATTGGGGTTTTTCCTCTTTGCCTGAGAACAGGATTAATTATTCTTTGAACTGAAAGTATATAATCATCATCTGTTCTAATCCAATGATTTTCGCAAATAAAACCTCGAGACTGGATCAATTCACATGGAGTTCCTCTTTCATCTGGATCTTTACCATAATTAGAGCGCAAAAAATCGTAGGGACTACACAAGACTGAACACCAACTGATTGAAATTAATAGAATAAAACTGCTTAATGATGAACGCAACATCTTGAACGAAGTTGTGTTTCTCAAAACTAGCCTCTGTATTCATCCTAGTCTTTTTATACGAAATGAGAGATAATTATTTGAATACGATAACCTAACAGAATTAGATTGAAATGATAAATTGTGATTTGTTGAATAATTAATGGTAACGTAAACAGTTTCTCAACGACTAAACACTCAGATTGTTCAAGATTGACTAGTGCCTTGTATGCTGTTTGCAATCGATATGGTTCTAACTCAATCTATTGAAATACTCTATTAATGCATAAATAAGCTTTTAATGGTGCTTGTTACGAGAATCTAGTCAATAGCAAGATATAGTACTTGAAAATAATCAGAGGTTTAGTCTTCCTTACGTTAAAATTTACTTGCGTTCAATTTATTTGTTGTAAAGGTAAAATATAATAGTAAAATGTGAAATGTAAAACTCTCTTCAATCCATTTTATGTACTGAAACATAATTACAGAAATTACATTTTGGTGTTGAGTGCTGAAAAAATCCAACAGGTTTCGCCACTCGCTGTAATTTCTGATTCAAATTGTTTGTATCTTAAAAGTAGCTTATTCACACGGCAATGCTATTCATTGGGCAAAAATGTAAAAAATCACAATTCTTAATGACAAAATCTAGATTTATTGTTGGAAACACCTTAAAAATTAATATTATCACCTACAATATTGCTAAGAAAGTTAACCTTTCGCAAATAGGCTATTTTCTTGATAATATCTTTATAACAATTAAAACTTTAATCATAAGACCTAAGGGTTTGAGGGGCTATTCAATAATTTACTGTGTATCTGTTTGGATTTGCTATCATATCGAGTAGTTTACGATATCGATATCTTTCGTAATAGGATGAAAAAATAATAGTGATTGAGGTTAAACCTTTACTAAAATACTAAAATGATATAATTATATGCAAATGTTTTAAATTATCGTAAATATCACCATCATTTAATGGTTTCAATTAGCTCTTCATTGGTTCAAATACATCGAGTATAATTTACTTAAATTATTATATATTTATTATAATTAATATCCATCAGGTTTGTCCAATAATTTTATACTTACATTTATAAGCACGATAACCCTTTCAATGCTTGTCTGATTAGTGTTTTCTATGTACTAAATGTTTACTCAATCAGCTTATCCAAAAAACAAACCTTTAATCACAGTGTTAAATAGATTTTACTTGAATGTATACTAAACTAGTTGACTTGAACAAATAAATATGTTATTATGATGTCAGGCAGCAGCTTATTTCGTATCTTATACCAATTGATTTGTTTTATTTTGCAATGAAATCCAATCTCAGTCAACGAAAACATGCAAAACATTATTCATTCGCAAAACATTTCATAGCACAATGTACAAAGAAATGAAAAAGCGATTCTTTCTTATCAATAACAGATCATTCAAACGCACATGATATACATCAATAATAATAATTTTGCAACCCTCTCAAGTTTCAATCTTAACAGTCTTAAAGTGTGGTGGAAAACAACTCGAACGCAATTTGCTATGGAAAAAGGATACAGTTTATGCAAACCGTTCAACATTAGATCGCACTGGCATCAATGAGTGACAGAAAGGTTGAATGACAACATACTGAGATTGTTCAAGGTTTAATCATCCAGATTGAGTTTCATATTCAAGGTTGTAGTTTGATATTCATAATTATCAGCCATCTTCAGTTATTAAAAGTTTCAAGTGTGAATTAATCTTACCTTAGCTTTTCTCTTTTCCCTCTAGAGAAGAAAATTTGATTCCTGTTTTGGTGTAAGTTTAATAATTGATTTAATCATCTTCCTCATCGTTAGAGCTTGAATTCCAGTATATTTCATTGACTCTCATCTCTTATATCCACATCAACATCAACATTTCCTTATTTTTGGTCTTCTCATCTCTTTATGGTTTACTCTTCCATAGGTTTATCTTGTCAAGTTATCGGAGTCAAGATGCATTTTTATCTGAAAATGACAAAGTAATGAAGACATAATTGAATACATGCACAAGATTCAAGAAACAGTTATCATGAGGAGATATATCAAAGATTTTTGTATTGAAACAAAGAAAGAAGAAGAAAACATTCGGCTCAACAAGATAAAATGATATTTCACAAGAGCAGATCAAACGTGACTCCAAAGGTATACAATAACTGTTTATATCGATGCTAATCACCCAGTAAAGATGGAAATCAAAGGGTGAAGATGATAAACGAAATTTCTTGATACATTGGTATTAATGGGTCGACAATCACAGTTGAATAAACATCAGGAAAGAGAAGAGCCTTACTTGCATGATTACTGATTTATCAGAAAAAGGCATTTGAACTGCTTAAGATTACTTTTTGTGATTTTGATACAAGTGTTGGATTCATCTAATTTAGTCGCTTTGAATGTAAAGTTACTTCAGACTTTTGTTAGACCTGTTTGTTTTCATCAACATCATCGCCATCGTTATCATCATTGTTTTCGTTATTATGCAATCAATCGAAGGTGAAAGTGAAGAACAAAATATCAGGAGATTCCAGGGTTTGCGTCATGATAAGTTATATTGTGTTATGCATAGGTATGACTAGGCAATTAACAGTCAAGGTGAGCTCAATGGAAAATTCATTAGAAGGAGATCCACTTTTCTTTGACTCTTCATTCATGTTGCTTGGTTGAAAGACTTTCCCAGTCATCAGCATAATCACATGTAATAATGTAATACTGCAACATTTACTAAACTGGATACAAATTGAATCTACTTGAAAACATGTTTTGCCTTGAGGAAAGCCTAAAGACTGCATGGAAAGCAATCAACAAACGTTCAACAATGCTTCTAAAGTTGCATTTTGTTTACTAGCTTGAGGTTAAATACGTCTAGCTATGGCCAATTATTGAGCAATTAATGACCCTGTTCAAGATTTTTGTTTACCTATTCACAAGGACGAGAAGCAACAAGTATGATACATGAGATGAGAAGCCACGTGAAAATGACATCGTCATATGCAAAACAATATCAGCTGAGTGAGAGAGAAACTAATAATCTCAAAATTATTATCAATTATTCTCGTCTAATTGTTATCATGTAATATCATCTTCATATTTATTATCTTGATTGATCGACTATCTGTGATAAGGGGGTTTGACTTTAAACATGAGCTTTTTAATTCAACAATTCAACCTCCTTCATCACATTGATAAATTGATGATGAGAGTGGATGATAAGTTGAGAGAGAAAGAAGGTGATAGTGAGACTTGCTGTGAGAAGCATAAATACATTTAAATAGAGTGAAAGTGAAAATATATCAACAAGATTGAAAGAAGCAAAAGGTTTTAGTTCGTGTTTCCAACTGAATATCAGTTACTGCTTTCTTTCCATAGACTATTTTACTTTCGTGTTTAACGTTTTTTCACTGATTTCTGTCAGAACTACATCAATTGCTATAAAGTGCATCACTCTTGATAATTAACATTAAGAGGTGATTGATTCAAAAACTATCGTATAGTTTAAGTAAGTGGAGGTCTTCCCCTCAATTAGATTGCATGATGCGATTATTTTGGAGCAAAAGTTAAAAGTCGAAACGCAATTCAATCAACGCTACAGTTTTTTTCTCCTCATCACTGCACCTTCAAAATATTTCCACTTGGTGAATTCACTCACTTTCATCACCAAATTCATTTTTATATTGTAATTAGCACAGGCACATTTGTTGAATCAAAAATTTTTAGTTTATTAAATTTTGTTTGTTAACAGCTTATTTATTGTTTTTGGTGTCAACTTACATTCGTTGATAGATATGCCGTTCAACATGTTTACCACTTTGGTATTGCTGACTGGTTTGTTAATCAGTGCTGTTCGATTAGAAGATTGTTTCCAACAACATTTCCCGGATAATGGAATCGTTTGTGTCTGTAATGTGACTCATTGCGATGCCCTTGCTATTGACAAGATTGCCAATCCGGGTACAGTTGTTTCATTCGAGTCCGATATAACTGGTAAACGAATGCGTAAAACAATCTCATCGCTGGAAACTTTAACCATTAATATTAATCACTCATCCACATTCATAATGCATATTGATAAAGCTGATCGTCGCCAGAAAATCAATGGGTTTGGAGGATCATTCACTGATGCAGCAGGTTTCAACATATTTTCCCTGCCTGAAAACATGTCTCGTCGATTGTTGCAAGATTATTATGGATCCGATGGTATTGAATACTCTATTGGACGGGTACCAATTGGCTGTACAGATTTTTCACGTAAAAATTATTCTTACGATGAAGTTGATGGAGATTTTGATTTGAAACATTTCGCTCTTGCGCCAGAGGATCACTTATATAAGGTAAAAATAAAAGCTATTTTCATTGCAAATGCTTAGTTCCTTAAGCAACTTTTGTTTTCAGCAATCAAGTCAGAATCTCTAATCTTTTCTTTTGCTAACCTAAAAATTAGATTCCCATGATTAGGATGGCAACAAATTTCACCAATCGTCAATTGAAATTATTGGCTTCACTCTGGGCTCCGCCAATTTGGTTGAAAACCAACAACAGACATAATGGAATGGGAATCATTAGAGGCGATCCCGGTGGACCATATTATCGTACTCTTGCTAAATATCACATAAAGTAAGTCGATGAAATTTTTTAATGGCACTTGGTATTCTTTAATGAGTTGAAGATAATAACCCATTATACTGATTGTTGCGACTTTGAAGTTCTTTATTTAGAATATGAATAACACTTGTAAATATAATTTGTATTGAAATTATCTGTTGAGTAGTATTTATTTTCATTTTACACTTGACAACTAATTAACTATTGTGTAATATAGCTACAGTTTTCATCTTCAATGTAAATTGAGGTCATTGATTGACAAGATTCAATTGAGATTTTAATCAGTTTGTGTTGAAATTGTAAGAGTTGGCTTGATTAATTGACTTGATAGAAAAGATATTATATTAATATTATAATCATCATACTGATCAAGTATTTGAATCTGTTGGATGTTTGCAAAATACCTAGATTTGAATCGTTATTCTCATAATGTCAATATAGCAAAATTTCTCCCTGTCATAACCAAGTAATACATTTCCACGAAATTCAATCTAATTATAATGTTTATCGATGTTGATGAGTTAACATTAATTATCGAAATTTGATTAATTTTAATGTTAATTAACAAATGATAAAACCAACATATAACTGGCATATCGACAAAACTTTGATTAAAAACTATAATGAGGCTGTTTTTCGGGTAAATAACAATAAAATAAATCTCAAGAATTGACAGCATCTGCGAAAAACGATTTAGATAGCAAAACATGAATTAATGAAACTTAAAAAAAGCAGAAAATAATTAATCAGTCAAACTAGTATGAAGTTATCACATTTCCCTTTTTATTGGTCAAATGTCCTTATTATGTTGAATACTAAAACAGATAAAAGGATTTTACAATAAATAAGAATCTCTTTATCTGTAATCATGAAATAAGATTTCATGAACGTAAGTACAAGATCTGTTTCCGCTGAAAATTTACGATTCACGCTTATTGTTCAATTTTCACATTGATAACTTGAATTTTTAATATCATCTAAAATAGATTTCTCGATGAATATAAGAAACTTGGAATTCCGTTCTGGGCTATAACATCAATTAATGAGCCTGCTGGTGGGCTGAAGCCTCACTGGCATAATCCATCAGTTGGAGCGTCTCCTGAAATGATTCGTGATTGGATTAAACACGATTTAGGACCTTTACTGGAATCATCAGGTTATGGCAAGGATAAATTACATTTGATTATTCACGATGAAATAATGAGCTTGTTGATACATTACGCTAAAAATATCTTGAAAGATCCAGAAGCAAATAAGTTTGTCTCTGGAGTTGGTATCCATTGGTATGAATATGGATTTGAACCTTACACTCCTATGAATTTGGTACATGAAAGTTATCCAGATAAATTTTTAATTTCGACCGAAGCTTGTGAAGGTTGGGGAGGCAATTTCCAAGGAGGTAAATATTTTTCTCATTATCTTGGTGATTATGAAGAGCAGCGTAAACAAGTATGTGCTAATTTGACTTTTCTCTTCTTATTCATTCCATAGTTCGTATTGGCAACTGGACCAGAGCTGAAACATATGCTTGGGACATCATTAATAACCTTAATCACTGGGGAACTGGTTGGATTGATTGGAATCTTGCCCTCGACCCTCTAGGTGGACCTAATTATGTGCTCAACGTGGCTGATTCAGCTATATTGGTTGATGCCAAAAATAAAGTTTATTACAAACAACCAATGTTTTACGCTCTTGGACACTTTAGCAAGTTTTTGAGCCCAGGTTCAATAAGGTTAGGATTCAGTGACAATATTGACCATCCAATGATTAAAGTGACTGCCTTTTTGGATACAAATGGCCAAGTAATCGTCATTTTGTTGAATCGTAAAGAGGAAGCTATTGTTGCTTCAATCGCTGGTGTAACCAATGAACCATTCCAAGTTGCCCTGTCTCCCAGGTCTATCAAAACACTAATTGTTCCGTCATCATCTCTTTCTTCATCAACTCCTAAACCTTAGGACCAAAAAGAAAGGTTATATTCATCAACTAGCATAATTTAAATTTACTTACTAAGTTCATTGTTCATATGTCATCAAAAATTTCTTTTCTCTATTGACTATTCCCTAGTCATATTGCAATTGTATAACTTTAAAAATTCTCAATAGATTAATAACATTATATTTTTAATTTTATCAACCTTGTCACGCGTTACTTTTATTTAGTATCTCCTAAATCAATCCAGTGCAAAAGGAAGAGTCCAGATTTGGTGCAAATCGTATTTTGCATCTTGCAAGTTTTGTACTCGTATTTGTATACAAACCTTCTTTATCTAAAAATGCTGTTTTTCAAAAACAAAATCTTTTTTAGATTGACCATTAAAGGTCATCAATCTTCTAATCATCCAGCGATAAAATGAACGCTGTAAGAATGACAGTTCATTACTCAATGCAGATGTTTTGAGCACCTTTTCAACTGAACTTTGGTTAAGCAAAGATTGAAATGAGTGGTTAACATTTCACAGCAAGCAGGAAAACGAATTTGTTATTGTTATTAATATTTTGTGCAAGTTTCATTTCAAATTGTATTTTATTCTTATAAATATGCTTCTAACAATTAATTCAATTGTACAGCATATCATCAGAGTTTTGATGCAAATATTATTTGCATGACGGCGAAGAAACTGTTTGGTTGCTAAATTTAATCGAATTTTTTCATGACTTCTAGCACTCGTTTATAAAGTAATTCATAAACATCCTTTGCCCAAATGAAGTCCATGTGGTTGAACGAAGCTTCAGGTACACTGTACTCGAATGTATTCACTGAAATTAAAATAGAATATGATTTCATTATTTTATCATTGAATGGTTATATTAATATATTCATGTTTCTCACCTTTCATAGCCTTTCTAAGTGTTTTAACATCTTCTGGACTTGCCAGTGCATCATTGAGAGAAGTAAAAAGATGAATTGATTTTGATTTGATTGCACTCAAATCATACTTTGGAGGATATACAGAATAGTATCGCCATAGATTACCGACAGTTCCATGATCAAACTTGTAAAAACCTCTGTTGACAATATTTTGTGCAAAGTGAAGTAAATCCCAGTTGGAAGTTTCAGCAAAGCCTTGAGTATAATAAACAGGTAGTCGAGTTGAGTTCAATTGACTTGGATTGTAACCACAAGCTAAAAATATTGGCATTGAGCAAATATCTTTGAGCATAGATTTATCACATTTTTCAGCCATTTTATCTAAAAGTTCTTGTGGTATTGTTAATTTGTTTGGGAAATCGTAGAAGAATTTTTTGATACCATGAAGGTGAGCCAAGACTCGAAGTGGCGATTTTATATGAGTGACGTGTGCCACTGGCGCTAATGCAATGAATGGCTCTACTTTAGCTGCATATTCAGGCTTTTCTGACAATAAACCGAACATGATAGTTGTACCTTGAGAGTGACCAATCCAACCAAGAGATGCTGATACATAAAAATGATGAGTCGATTAAATAGTGATACAATATAACCAATAACTAAAACTTACCTGAGTTGGTTACATTCAAGATGTAATCTATAACTGCTGGTGCATCATATGCAATCATCTGATCGAAAGAAAACTTCCAAAAATCGCCCATTACTATGCAAGTCAAAAGAAGATCATTTAGTTCGAGAATTTTCGATTTATATAAAAAGTCGAAATAGTTAATTCCTCACATTTATTTGGATTGAGGGTTGTGTGGTTTGTTGAGTATTTATTTCCTCTTGAGTTTGGTAACCAAACGTCGTAGTTAAAGTTAGCTAACAAGTAAGCTAAATTTCGACCTTTTTGGCTGAGCTTTGATGAATCTAATGATCTAGCAGTCCAATCAGCAGCAAAGCCTCCTGGAGCATTAGTAAGGAAATGAGCTGCAGACCCAAATAGACCATGTTGGAGCACGTAAGGCTTGATTGGGGTCTTTCCTCTTTGCCTGAGAACTGGGTTGATTATTCTTTGAACTGAAAGTATGTAACCATCATCTGTTTTGATTGAATGATTTTCGCAAATGAAATTTCGAGACTTGATCAATTCACATGGAGTTTTTCCTGCATCTGGATCAGCATTGTAATGGGAGTACAATGATGGTAAGTCTAAAAGCTCGGATGGGTTACACAAGACTGAACACCAACTGATTGAAATTAATAGAATAAAACTGCTTAATGATGAACGCAACATCTTGAACGAAGTTGTGTTTCTCAAAACTAGCCTCTGTATTCATCCTAGTCTTTTTATACGAAATGAGAGATAATTATTTGAATACGATAACCTAACAGAATTAGATTGAAATGATAAATTGTGATTTGTTGAATAATTAATGGTAACGTAAACAGTTTCTCAACGACTAAACACTCAGATTGTTCAAGATTGACTAGTGCCTTGTATGCTGTTTGCAATCGATATGGTTCTAACTCAATCTATTGAAATACTCTATTAATGCATAAATAAGCTTTTAATGGTGCTTGTTACGAGAATTTAGTCAATAATAACAAGGAGAAAACAAAAAAAAATACTTGAAAATAAGCAGAGTTTTGATTTTTCATACGTTACAATTTACTAAATTTTTTTTTACTAAATCTTAATTTTTTATAGCTATGGTTTTTTACAGACATCGAGCTTTGTAAACGATTAATATCTTGAAGCTCAAAAATAGCATCGAAAAGTTGTTATAAAGTAATTGAAGAATGGCACTGGTAATTTGATTAATACTAAATGGTTCATCACAATGGACTATAAACAGAAGAGAAACCAGGTGGGTCAGTTTTAAATAAATGTTTGGAAAGCTTTGGAAACATAGCCATAAATTTGAACCTCGAACCCATATCATCAAGAATCATTTTAGCTCCAGAGATTAAATCTTTTTTCTGCTCAGCATTAGCTGCTTGAAGAAGCATTGCTAGTCGGACAGCTATTCCTAAATTTTTGAGAAATGTCTGTTGATCGATTGGCCCATAGGTAAGCGATTTATCACCAACATGCCTTTTAAGATAACCAAAATCAACATCAGCTGTTAAATCAGCTGAGCCTGGTTCTTTGAGAGGATCCCATTGACTGTGATTACGAAATGCTCTGAAAGTATCTCTTGATTTTTTCTCTTTATCATCATAACCATAATCACAGATCAGGAAACAACCATCATTCCTATTCAATCTTTCAGCAATTTTTTCCACAGTTAATGCTGCCTCAGGACAAATCTCTAGATGGTCCAAACTCAAGTCATGGTCGTGAGTAATGAGAAGTTTACTGGCTGGAGTAGGATGTCTTGATATAATATAACGAAGCTCTTCATTGGCATCAATATCGACAAGAATTTCTCTCCATTCACCAGATTCATTTTTCTTTAAAGAGATACGATGAGGAAAAAATTTAGATTAATTGATCATTGAAATTTATGGAGATATTAATATAAATGCAAAGCTTACCTGAAATTTATGAATAGGTAAAGCATCTAGAAATTCGTGAGCAATGTACACAGTGAAACCTGGCACTTCAGGCACTTGATCTAATGATCGATACCATGTAATTGGTAAACCCAATTTGGTTAAAGAATCATGTCTGGTAAAATCATCTTTGCCGAGAACAGAAACATCACCACATAATTTTTGTTCTTGTAATTGGACCAGGTAAGGTGAAATTTCAACCAAATGAAGTGAGGCTTGATCTTTTGTATGACTGAATTTATTTAAAACACGTGAAATGTCAGAGACTAAGGTTCCTCGTCCAGGTCCAAGTTCAACAATACGCAAAGGTCGACTGCTATTGAACCTCTGCCATTCATTGACAGCCCAAACTGCAATAAGCTGTGAAAAAAATAACCAATTGTGAGTAAAAGCATCTACAGAAATGTTTAAATGCAACAACAATAAATGCGAAAACAAACCTCTCCAAATATTTGGGATATTTCTGGGGATGTTGTGAAATGTCCTGAACGACCGAAAACATCTTGCTTCATATAAAATCCCTGAAAACAAAGAATATCATTATAGACGCAACTTTAATGTTTCTCGGGCAAAATATTGTAAATTATATTATTGATACTTACATTAGATGGGGCTGTCAAAACTAATTTCATGTAGTCCATGGAAGAAGTCATTCGTGTTCAGATATGCTCAAGTTCATGCGCTCTCAAAATTTGATCCAACAACATATTTGGATGATAAGTGAGAATGAAGGAGTGAATTTCAAGTTCAAAGAGTGATGAAAAAATATCGAGCAAAAATTATTAACAATACTTTTGGCGTTGATAGATGCAGTGTGAATTTTATGTTCATTGAACTAATTACAGCTTGTTTCAGACTTTCATCCACGCTCACATTATCCATTACTTGAAATGTTATCAAAGTATTTAAATCAAACTATTTTTTTTGTTGTGTTAACTTTTTCAATGGAAATTAGTTGTGACTTACTCATTAGACCAATTAGACATGTTAAAAAACAAGGTGAGTTTGAGCAACTATTGAATAAAGTAACCATTAATTTAATAACTGTGATAATTTTTGAATCAGCCTCAGAAGCACTTGACTCGGTTTATCAAGACGATCTTTGTCCACGAAGCCGAGAGGAAGCAGTTGCTCGTGGTCGAAGTTGTTTGAAGAAATGTGTTTCAGATGCTGATTGTATAAGCTCTCGAAAGCGCTGTCTTTGTGATGGACTTTGTGGTTGGAGTTGTGTTCGTCCTGGTAAGTTCAATTCCTGTCTTGTTATAAACTATGTAAAGTTGAAAAACTTTTGATTATTGAGTTGAATTACGAATCACACAAAATGAGATGAAATGACTTGTGAAACTAGCAAAAAATTGTTAATGTTTGTTACTTATTATTGAATTGAATATTACTTTAATAATTAGATCTTTCTTTTAACAATTTCAAAATGTATTTTCGAGTTTGATTACTTGGTGTAACCTTGTATTGAAGAGTCGAATGGCGTCGAAATAAACTTTATTTTGTTTTGTTTAAATAGACCTTAACTGTGATGAAATGACAACCGTTAAGAATGGAGAGTTCAAAGTATCTGGGAATCACTTCGGAGCTCGTGTTTCATATACATGTTTAGATGGCTTCTACATGTCAGGTCCAAGAGAGCGAGTTTGTCAAGGTGACGGATCATGGAGTGATCAACCGCCAGTTTGTCGCAAAGAAGGTAAGTTTGTAGATTCACTGTCTATTGAATATTGCTATAAGTTTATCATGAATACAATATGCAACAAAGAATAAATGACCTGAGATCCAACCTTAGACTAGACTTCATCAGCATGTTGGCATGATAAGTGTGATAAAAGAAGGAATAATTGAAACATTAGATTGCTTCTGTTTGTATTTGCTATGCTTTTCGCCTTTGCTATTACTAACAACTTCGGTAATGCTGTATTAGACTCATTTATTTTCAATTGATCATCAAGCATCGACCTGTAATGTGATTATTGTTTTACCGTAAACTCGACCCTTTTATATCATAGCAATGTGCCGATCACCACTGGCTGTCCCTCACGCTCGTCATAACGCCCCTTTAGATCAAACCGAATTCCCTATAGATGATATGGTCCAATATTCGTGTTTCCCTGGCTATGAATCGAAAGGTTTTGCCAAAGCTAAATGTCTTTTTTACAATGGGACTGCACAATGGTTTGGACCTGATCTTAAATGCATACGTAAGTATATTATCTTCATATCATATTTAATTGCATAGGCGATTGCAACAGTTCCAGAATTTCAACGACTATATTTTCGATAGTAATATTCACATCAATAGGCATGAACATCAGCATCATACATCACCAATATTGTTGAGCGTGAACAACTGAACTGTAAATAACTGATTTATTTATTCAAAGATTGCACTCATATCGAAGCAGTCCGTTTGAACTGATTGTTATTGTTTTTGTTGTAACAATTTCAAGCTGTATAATCCAAGTGTTTGAATGTTTAAATGCATTCACATTCATTTACTTTGAAAGGACAAAATGACTTTGAGCCTTTTTAACTCGTAAAGAGTCCCTTTGTTTCAAAACTTTAATTATTTTGGCAAAACGCAACTCGAATGAAAAGAAAGCGAAATCATTGACAGGAATTATATACGAAACGGAAATTGAGGGCATTTATTATTTTTGATGTTCCTTCATCATGTTCACGATATCATGTATATATAGAAGTATAAGAATTTGAGAAAAGCAGGATAAAGAAAAAAAATGATTCCTTTATTTCCGTCTGACAAAAGATTTTTCGAGTTTCCATTGTTGTAAGATTTTTTCACCTTATTCCTCTGAGCATCTTCAACTTTTCAGCATTAATGTAATGAAAGAAAATCTGATTTTGATAAATGTAATAAAAAATGTGAAAAGAAGAAGAAGAAGAGGAAAAGAATAGAAGACAAAACGACTGAGAATGATAACAATAGAAGATGATATTGGTCAGATGGAATATTTGACAGAAAAAAAGTCATTCTTCTCACCTTTATTGTGAGCAAATTATAATAACAATGATAATAGAGAAAAGTGTTTTTATATTACATAATTAATGTTTGTATTGTTAATTGATTAGCCAAAAGCTGTGGTAATCCTGGCGATATTGAGAATGGACAAAGAGAGGGAAACATTAATTCGTTTACCAGTAAGGTTACCTATTCTTGTAATGAAGGTTATCTCATTAAGGGTCGACCTAATCGTTATTGTCAGTCTAATGGTCAATGGAGTGGAGTTTTGCCCACTTGTATACGTAAGTGACCAACTGTTATAAATTAAATTGATGATTGATGATTGATGATTGATGATGCCACTTACTGATCATGAATGGTCAACATTAGCAAATTTAATTATTATATTATTGACTTTTATTCTTGCCTCAATAATATCATGATATACTTTGTTTATTATCGCTCCTTTCGTTATTCAAGTTATTTCCGGTTTCATGACTTTTATTATTTGCTTTCTCCATATTAATATTTGCATCTTCAACCAAAATTATTATATTAATGTCATTATTGATTTATGTTATTATGTCAATGCTTGGTTTCATATTAAAATGTTCAAGATAAATATTATTAATAATAAATCTCAAACTATTCTTCTTCACCCTTTCGTTCTTTATTGTTTTCATGTTTGCACATTCGTAATCATTAATATTAAAATATTGATTTACAGCAACATCAGCAAACACAATCAACTTTTTCATTCTCTTTTCTTCTTCCCTCATTAATTTGCTTTTAAAATCATCATCAAAACATTCAAGCTGTTCGATGTGATAAACCTGTTGATCCTGAAAACGGTAAAGCACTTTATTCATCAACAAACTATAAATCTGTGGTTAAATATGAATGTCGATTTGGTTATTCGTTGGTTGGTTCGACTTCTCGAACCTGTGGTCCTGATAAACAATGGGAAGGTGAAACACCCAAATGTGTTGAGATTGACTGTGTTTTACCTCTTTACTTGGCCAATGGTTACATTGAAGGTCGACGGACAAGTGTCGGTTCAGTCATTTGGTTCAAATGTTATGATGAAATGGTTTTCATGGGTCCATCAGCCTCAGCCACTTGCCTTGAAAACGGAACTTGGTCTCACCCTTTACCCGATTGTTTATCTCCTTGTATTGTTCCTGACATTATAAATGGTCGGATAAACAATGTTGCTCCAGGGTCTAGAGTGGCTCATGGGACAGCAATCAATGCAACTTGCAAACCTCAATATGAATTATCGTCCAGTTCATCACCATTCCTGTGCAACAATGATACATGGACTCACATACCCAAGTGTATTCCAGGTAATTATATCATTAATAGTTCTTATCCTGACATTAAAAAGTAATTTTCATTTGCCTTTTTAAACAACTCGATACTTTATCATTGTGTAAATGTTTGTCTAACGATTTCAATTGCTCAACTGGTTGATAATATACATCATGGTTGAAAGGAGAAATAAAAGAAGAGCATAATAAATGAAAAGGAAAAAGGAATAAAATGATATTTTCTTTGCCATGAAAAGGCAATTATGAAACAATCATGAACAACTCTCTATGAATAAGTTGAATTTCTTTCTATTTCTCTTTATTCTTTGTCCTTTTATCATGAGGAAGAAGATGACAAAAAATGTTACATAAATTCAATTAAGATTGTGCACATTGATGCAGGTCTTGAGGCTAATCAAGAAGAAGATGACGATAATGGTGATAATATTGAAGGAAAATGCTGATCCATATGAAATTTATCTGCATAATAATTCATTGCAACAAATTCTGAGCTTGACTTTAATTTATTTCTTTCTTTTCTCGTTCATTTCATTGTTGGCAAACTAAATATTAATAATTTCATCTTCACTTCAACTGTATTCAAACTTGAAGAAGAAAAATTTTCCAAATTGATTTTTACTGTTTCAAATGAAGGAATGTAAATGCAAATGTATGAACCATTTGATGAAAGTCCCTTAATCAGTGTAGCTCTTTCAAATTAAAATTATTGATTCAATTCATTTTACTCTTTTTTATTCCATTTGTTCATTCATCATTCAAAGTCAATCAGAAAATTTTAATGACTTTTAGCCAAATTAACGCTATAATTATGTTAATCTAGGAATAACTGCTACTTTAGTCAATCAAATCAGTTGAATTATTTCATTTCCCAGCTGAATAAAAAATCATTGGACCGAATAAACAAAAGCAAGCATTCTGGCCATCTTGTTGAACATGTGAAAATAACATTATTAATTTTTGAATATCAAGTTTTTTTCATTTTCGGGTTCAATTATAATTGTATGAATCGAGTGAATCAACATTTTACTCTTCTTTTTTAATGAGAATCAATGATCACAAAATGAACTCTCGATAATCTTATCATGTTATTACTACATTTTGAAACAAAAAGAGTTGAATAAATGTTAGTTGAATGGTTAAATTGGTTTGACAATTGAAGATTATATTTATTATAATAACATGATAAGTCTGGAGTTGAAAGGAAATAGGAATCAAGGGAATTCAGTATTGCGATTATTGTTAGTCTGTCAAGCAACTCCAATTGTCCATTCAATTTAAACATTGACTCTGTTACCTTGTTAGTGTTAAAAGGTGATGAACAAGAAAAGTAATTTTCTTGATCAAAGTAAGTGTATAAAATGTTCTAATACTTGCGAGTCACATTCGTTGATTAAATTGTCACTGTTAGTCTCACATGGTAATGAATAAGAGTGAATAAATGACTCGAAAATTTTGATTATCTTTTAAGACTCTTCGACTATATCAAGGTGCATTAACTTTGTTTCAACTGAATTTAGAGTTTATTCAAGCGTGTTTTGTTTCAAGCAAAAGTTTACTTGTTAATTATTTCTAAATCCTTAATTTTTTCTTTTCCTGATTCCCATCAAACTATTTGCTCATAAAATTACATTAGTCCGGTGTATTATCTGATAATTAGTTTGTAACATAGTAAACTGTTCCCTGCTTCACTTGCCATTCCTGAGCAATAAACACTCACTGCTCAATTCACCATGATCAACATTTGAGATTCCATCCAGTTACAAATAACTTGGAAAAATTTACTCAAATTTACAACTAAATCTAATGCTAAAACAGCCTACTTGAAGGTGTTTAGAAATGTAATGAAAAATAAATCTTTACATTTTCTTTATATTCCTTTGAATATCCTTCAAACAATCAACTAATGGGGAACTGTTGAGATTGATTTGTCTCTTCCATTGTTGATTGACTATTTACTGATGAAAGATCATTTAATTCTGAATTCAAACCTGTTTATATTGAATATTTAATGGCAACAATGTTCAAACCTAGAAGCAGTTATTCTTGGTTTTTTTCATTTATTTTATCCCATACATTGAGTCTGGTTATTTGAATTGTTGTCTTATTTTATTGCAGCTCGATGCAAAAAGTTGCCTGAAAAACCCAAACACGGAATTGTGATAGCATCCAAGACTGACCATGGGTCCAGAGCACTTTATAAATGCTTGGATGGTTACAATTTAATAGGATCCAACACAACTCAATGTTATTATGGGAAATGGACTAAAGCTACTCCAGTGTGTAATGAAGGTAATTAAATGGAAAAATTAATCTAATTAATTGATAAACATCTAGAAGTAAGAAGAAAGACAATTTTAAAAGCAATTATCCATTGAGTACAATTAATTGTTTCACTGAATCTTAAATGATGCAGCCTTTTTTCCTCCTTTTTTTTCGTCCATTGTTTCTTCTTGATATCATTGAAAATAAAATGAACGTAAAACAAATTTGTTTAGTTTATTGTCCATTTCCTGGTTCCATTGAACATGGTCGAGTCCTTTTGGTAGGTCACATGGGAATGTATGATTATCGTCCTTACGTGCGCCGAGTCATTAACAATAAACAGATTATTTATGAGTGTTCAAAGGGATTCCTGGTCTCAGGTCCACCCGGTGCCACCTGTGTAGATGGTCATTGGTCACCCTCTGAATTGCCTAAATGCGTTAAAGGAACCTATCCTAGTATTCGTTGGGATAATCGACGAAAGAGATGGACAAATGGGAATTATGTCAATATTAACATTTAATTCAAATTAACTGAAAATCCTTTTGCAATCAGATTTAAAAGGTCAGTTTCAATTTAATCTTCTTTTGTCCATTTCATCATTCTTTCTCTCTTTCATTGTTTAATCGAGCGAATTAACTGAACAGATTAAACAAAAAAATGATTAATCGCAATGTCATCATCTATTTAAGTGGACAATCTTTCGTCATAAATGTAGGTCTTTTCATTTGCCTCCGATCAAGGCTACTGCATCAGTCATTCTGATAGTTAAAAGGCTGAGCTAAATCATGCAATCATTTGTTCAAGCTTATTTATCGGTCTCAGAATCATCTTTCGATTAAGACCAAAATAAAGTCTGGATTCGTTGGGGTTGCCTTCAATAATGACACATTTAGTCTGTATATTTAGATGTTGATGAGAAGAAATGGATTTAATTAAGGAGGAAGAAGCTGCAGCAAGGTCTTTTGTTTATCAATATTTAAAGCTATCCAATTGACCTTATCTGAAATTACTGATCATTCTGTATTTCCTGTTTCCATATTAATTTCGATCAATCAGCTGACTGTAAATCAATTGAAAGTAAACCTTGGATGGACATTACTATTGTTCGTGTTGGTCAAGGAAACGAAACTTATCCTCACGGAACATTGATTCAAGTTTCATGCAGCAATGGCTATTCATTAAATATTGGTAAAAATCGAACTGCAAAGTGTCTTAAAGGTCATTGGAAACCTCGTTTACCTTCATGTTTATTATCACCTTGTTCCCTTCCCCATTTGGATAACGGACAATACTTTATAAATTCAAGTTCGTCTTTGCCTTCAGGTTCACGAATATCATCAAATGAAACAGTTTCTATTGCTTGTGATCCAGGTTATCAAATAGTTTCTTCATCATCATTATCGACTTCATACAACATTACATGTTCATCAGGTCACTGGTCTTTAGCAAACAGAGCTTGGCCTGAATGTGTTCCATCTTCATGTTCACTTCCTCAAATATTCAATGGTTACTATTTATCTGGTTATCGAGCAGGCCTGACCATCTCTCATGACTCATCTGTCGAGTATCAATGTCTATCTCCATATCATCGACTCAATGATGGACTGATCAAGTGTTTTAAAGGTTCTCTTAGTCCAGAAGTTCCACTTTGTGTTGATCCAATGACATCACCAACATCATTTATCAACGAAAAGAATGTTTTCCACAAAAATGAAAGTGAATCGAGTAAAAGAAATAAGAACGAAAACAGTGAAGAAGAAGAAGAGAAAATTGAATCAATTATCGAAGAAGATGCGAGAGAAGAAGCTTATCTGAATGGCTTGAATGAAGCTTTAGCTGCTTACAAATGGTGTCCACCTCCACTAAAGATTGACCAACAGCTAAAGTATCACCACGATCAACTGTTGACCACTTTAACATCAACATCAACAACAACAAGCACCACAACTACAACCATTGCACCCTCATTATCCTCATCATTACCTTTAATGAATGAACAGTTGAATAGCACTTGGTCTTTACCATTTAGTCCAGCTGAAAGTGCGACTGAATTCATGATTGGCAACATCTCAATGAATGAAACTAATGATAAAATAGTTTTGAGTGAATCTGATGTTTATAAAAGAGGCTATTTGCCTCCTGGTTCACAACTAGTCTACAAGTGTGTTCCTCTTGCCGGTCCTGGAGTCAATAGAATGCGCAATTTTCGTAAAACAACTTGGAAGATCATCTGTGACTCTTCTGGTTCTTGGTCAGCATCAGGAGTACCATGCGAAGAAGAGGAAGATGTTAATTTGGACTATTTAGCAAATAAAAGTTGTACCTTTGAATCTGGTATAACAATCGGTGAAAATGTATTGGCTTTCATTGAAGATTCTCAGACAGTCCACGATACTGATTATCCTCCAGGAACTACAATACATGTGCGGTGTGTTGATATCGGTAAATACAGTCTACATGGCAGTGCTCAACGAAAATGCGTTTATGGTGATTGGGATGGCATTAAGCCCACTTGTTATGGACTGTCTCAGCAACACGATTATGCATGTAAGTCCAAATTACAATAACATTACAAACATTGAGTTTAATTGTTCGGGGTTTCGTTTAAATTTGCAGTAGAAAAGCCTCCGACTATATTGTTTCGGCATCTAGTTGGACCCATCGCTCAAAGCAATGACGGTAAACTAATTGTTTATCCTGGAACCATTTTGCACCTTGAATGTCTCTGGATACGCAAATTTGGTACTCCTACTTGGGAAGTTAATCATGCTCATCGAGCTTATCCTCAAGGCTGGACAACTGATCCTGCTCGTGATTCATCGCTTGAATATCGCCTGTCCATTTATCATGCCGATGAAACAGACTCAGGGGAATATACGTGCGTAACTCCAGTTAAACACCGACATTCTGTTAAGATTGAAGTAAAAGGTAAGTATTTAATTGGTTGATTATCTTGGAAATAAGTATTAATCCAATTCCCTATTCAGCAATTTACTGCCCAGAATTGAGTTTACCTGATGGAGTTCAAGTTAATAACAATGGATTCCGAATGAATACTAAAGTGACATTCAGCTGCATTCCAGGAATGGTCTTGCAAGGAAGTGATTCTACAACGTGTTTACCTTCTGGTCGCTGGTCGAATCCGGTACCTAAATGTTTATCACAATCATAATTATACTAATCGTTTCCGTCTCGAATCTCCTTCAATTTGGTGCTGAAAGTTGTACAAGTTGTATATTTATAATTTGCTAACACCTGCAATCAAATTATTAATAAAATTTGTTTATTCAAAATGAACTTGATATTTTTGTGATTATGGAATGTACCGAAAATTTAAAAACAATTCATGATTAGAAAGACCTTTGAAAAGAAGAAATCACTCAAAGTTTCGTATTGTTGATGAATTTTAAGATTGATTTATAACATTATCTCACAAGGAAAAGTGCATAAGGGTTATGGTTTGATTTAGCAAATTTTTTGATAAATTTACAGAAATTTTTTCAATCTCTTCGACCATGAAAATTGCCCCTGTGAAGCTGAAGATGACATTCATTGTGTGCTTTTTGCATTATGTCTTTGTTTAGCTCATTTTCAGTTCATTAAAACAGGTATTATTAGACTTATAATTTGGATAAAAGTTGAAACAGAAATTTGAAATTTCACCAGACGTACTTTTCCCCCTTTATCAAAGGATTTTCGCTAAATTTATCGAAGAATTTCCTAAATCGAACTGTAATACTTAGTTCTCTTGTCAGGACAGTTACAGTTGGCTGGAGAATAATTTGAGACAACTAGGTGAGTCAATCAACTAAATCAAATGTAGTAATTTAATTGATTAATTTTTTGGTTCTAACTTAAGGCAATTTTCACTGTCGCCATCTATTGAATTCAATTGTTTTTAAAGCTTTGAAGTTTGTTTAGCTAACAATACAGGAGCCACTAGATGGCGACTGAGAAAAAAATCTGACTCCACAATTGCAAAACTTCACAATAGGTGCCGCCTCAAAAGCTGCGACATTATCGACTGAACTGTAAAAAAAGTGATCGAAATTTTTTCAGAACATGAAAATTTAATCTCTTTTACAAAGCAACAAATGACAAAATATTTAGATAAAAACCCGATGCTGATTTATTCAGCTCTCCCAAGTTGTTTGTTGCAACAGATCTGATGCTATAGATGAAGAGTTGAAACTCATTTTCACAGATGAAATTGACTGAAAACACTGATGATCGGAGACTTCTTCGATTTATTAACATTCCCTCGAATATCCTTAAAATCTTATATTTCAAGGCCCATTAGACTGTAAATTATCTTATCACATTTTTCATTGCTATTAGATAATTAATTGCAATCAAATATCGTTAAATTAGCTCAGTTTGTGGTGATTTCACGAATAGATCGATTAAGTAAAGCTATATGATAAAGGAAAAAATGAAATTTCAACAAAAATTCTGATTGATTTTATTTTTATATTGGCCAAATAATTCATGACAGTGAATATAATTTAATTGTTACAGTAAAAATGTAATAACTCAACTTTTGAGTCAACTTAATTGTTTCCAATGAAATTTTGTTCAATTTTCGAGTTGAGCACTTATTTTTGTTCGATATCATTATCCAAATGAGTTTCTTCCCTTAGCAGCCAATAAGTTTTCATTATACCTTTACCCTTTATGATAACATCGCCTCTTTCTTTTATTTCAAACTGTTTGAAGTGGTCCAAAAGCTTTTTAGTTGCTGAACTGATATGAATTTTTAAAGCTATATGAAAAAAGAGGAAAAAAATGAATAAGATATTATGCATTTCCTTATGAATAGAAACAAAAAATGATAAAATGGAGTTCTTGAACTTCAAAAGATCCACATCCATATACTTATTTGAATGGTATGTCGTACTGTGCTTATAATAAAAGTTAAGCTAATCAGATATGCATGTTCTAAATGTAAACTGTTTATTATCATTGGAAATTAGCTGAATCTGTTTCAAGTTGATTTCAAAAGCTTAAAAACTTAACAACTTACAAAATCACTTAAGAGCTAATCAATCTTCATTATCATAGCTGATCTGCGTGATTAATATCTCATGATTTGCGTCATTCTTAAACTACTGAAAAGTTAGTTTAAACAAAACTAGAACATTATTCAATTTGTTGGTTTTAGAACTCTTTACATGCACGTATTCAAAAGGATTTGACTCTTTTCCCTAGCAAGATAAAAAACTTGTATAGCACAAAATAGATATGCAAACGTTAATTTCAATTTACATTGTACTAATTAATCTTGTGCAAATCTATTGCCATTCAGTTGTGAAAATTCAAGGCCTAATGAAAACAAACCTTCTCCAGTTGATTCCATACGAGAAGCCGTGTTAATTGTATCACCAAAAAGACAATATCTGGGTCTTTTATTACCAACAACGCCAGCACAGCATGGACCTGTGAGATGATAAAAATAATTATTTCGTTGGAATATAGCTCTCAACAAAATGATATCAAAAGTTCCGGTTCAATAAGATTATTCACCAGAATGGATTCCAATGCGAAGTTTTAATTTATCTTCCTTTCTATGCCTTATGACGAATCCATCAACTGATTCAACCATTCTGAGAGACATTCGAGCAATTTGTCTAACATGCTCGTGTCCATTTCTTTCCGGAAGACCGGAAACAACCATATATGCATCTCCAATAGTCTCAACCTATTAAGTATTATTAAGTGGTAAAGGAAATGTTATAGGATGATTGATTTGCATTAATTTACAAAAAGAGAAATCGAAAGTTCTATATTTTTCAGGTATACTGTACCTTGTAGACATCATAATCTGATATAATGGAATCAAAACAAGTATATAAGTCGTTGAGAAAATTAACAACTTCAATTGGTGTGCTTTCTGAGCACATTTCAGTGAACCCGACAATATCACTGAAGTAAACTGTAACAGAGTCATAATAATCAGGAATAACACTTTCACCGATTTTCAATTGATTAGCAACAACCCTGAAAGAGATCAGAAAAAAGAGTAAATTGAATTAGTGATTACATTACATTTGGTCAAATTTAAAGCATTCTAATGTACCTTGGTAGTATTTGGTATAAAAGTTCTTCAGTTTTCTTTTTCTCTTCAGCCAATTCACTAGTTCTTTGTTCAACTATTGATTCAAGCTCAGTCGCATATTGTTCCATTCTTTGTAACAACTTTTCGGTTAAAGTGGTATTTTCTGGTGAATCTTCATTTTGTCCAGAAGATCGTGCAATTAATCTTATTTCTCGTTTAATGTGATTAAAATCAGGCCTTGAGTGAGGTTCCCGGGACCAACATCGAACCATATGATGATAAAGTTCCTTGTTTTCACACAGATCAAGAGGTACATCAGGCCTTAGATCATGGCGAACAATATTATTCACAATCGCTGGAAGTTAAAATAGAGAAAGTTAGCCATAAAATATTGATGAGATGTAAATTTACTCACTCTTAATGTCCATACAAAGTACATATGGATGAAAAGGAAAAGAACGGGTGATAATTTCTTGCAAAATTACCGAATAGCTATAAACATCAGCTTTTTGACCTCGATATACACAGTCGTAACAACGTCTTAGTTTGTACTTGGAAACTTCTGTACATCGGCATCTGGGTACACGATAACAGTTATATTAAAATTGGATAAATATTTTTGATCCAGAGTCATTTTTGTATTATACCAAGAAACAGGTTTACTTACTTATTTTTCTCAATTTCAATTGCACCACTAACATAATTAGATTTGGAGAGATCATTGTTAAGCATATCAGGTGAAATGTATAAAATTGAATAAGGATCAGTTTGACCATTGGAGACTACATCATTAGTTTGCACTGAAATAGTCAAATGAGGTTCATTGGTTGAAATTAAAGCTTTGGACGAGCTTTTATTTTGCTGTTGATGATTATTGTCTCCTGATGAATTGTTAGCTGTAATCGATGCTGCTGATCTTAGCTTTTCTAGTCCAAAGTCAGATAGTTTAATGCAGAAACGAGAATCAACCAAGCAATTTGTGGATTTAAGTCGTCCATGGAAGATGTGTTCGCTACTATGAAGGTAACACATGCCTGCAATAATATCATTGATCAATGAAAATCGGAACATCCAATCCAAATTGAGAGAAAAGTTCATCAATAAATCACGCAGTGATCCTTTCGGACAATATTCTGTCAGGATTACATTAGGAACATCAATACAAGCTCCGATGAAGCGAGCCAGATTCTCGTGGGAAGTTTCTCTCATCTATAAAAGATAAAAACAATTCAAGTATAAAACAAAATTAATTTGGTCCGAGTTAACAACATTAATTAGAATTAAATTTATCTTAAAAGATTAACTTTCAACTTTCAACTTTCGCAATTGCTATTCTATCGAATGTAAAATTTGAACTGTTCAAGCATAAAACATAATACAAGGTAAACTGATAATAAATTGTCAATTGATTTCACAGTCAGAGAGAATTAAATGTGAAGTTCAATAACGTAAGATAAATTGAGTTGAGCAAAGAGTGATAAATATTAAAGGAATAAACTCAATGAAAAATTTCAAGACACCATCTCAAGAAAATGTTTCCTGATCTGGTTTTTTCTAGTTTTCTTCTTAAATTTGGTTCAGAATCGCAATAAATTGGGAATTTATTTGGACTGCTTGGACTGGCATTGTCTCGGCTGAGTCTCTTTCAATTCTGATAACATTTGATAATAACTTAACTTCTTGAGGAAGTTAATATTTTAGTGATTTAAGAAAAAGTGACAAATCATTGTCATCATCGATAATTTTACAATAGACAAAATTAACAAATCAAAAATAGATACTTACAATTTTCAATTCCATCAGAATTTCTCTGGTTACCTCGATTTTATGCGATGGCAATTTCTTAATTGCTACCCGATTACCCTACCCAAGCCAAAATTTTAAGTTATAATAATCCTGTTGGGCCTATTAGGGGAGGATAATGTCGACATGATAGTCTTGTAAGCATGCAAAATCAAATAGTAATCATAATGTGATAAATGAGATTGCCTAGCAATTAAAGGAACTGACAGTTTTCTCAAGATCAAGATTTCTCTGATCAATTAATTCAGATTAGCCTATTGCAAGATCAAACTAATCTGAGCTCTGAAAGGGAAATTTGTTTAAAATAAATTGTGAACAAAATAAAAAGGATCTATAATGGAAGCTTTGGTTAATTGGAATCAACAGTAAATCCTCCTTTTGGGATAGAGTAAATGGTTTTGAATAAAAATTTACCTTGTAATGGGCACATATGATCTTTCCTTCATTATGATGAATTTCATTTAATTCGCCCTGAATACAAAAAGCCAAAAGGAAATAAGAAGAAATTGTTTTTTTTGCCAATTACAGTTACAGCATACAATTAAACATAATGGCAATATTTACCTGACTTGACGTTGTAATTTTACTCATAAATGATTGTCGAGGTCCATGGTCCAGAATAATATCTTCCCAACGAACTTTCCAAGACATGTTAGCAAGAGCAGCTTCCAATTTCACTTTGCTATAAACAAAAGTTAGTTGGAAATGCATATTCACGAATTAACATCTCATTTAATCAACATTTGATTAACACTTCAAAAACAATGTACAGTAAATTCACACTTACCACACATTTGGTATTTTCACACCAAAAAACAGAGCCATCTAGAGGACGTCAATTGCTATCTAACCCTAAAAAATCTTTTGTCTCATTATTTCTTATTTTTATTTGAGAGGAATGTTTATTAGTTCAATTCTGATAATTATCAATCAAATATTAACCAGCCGATTGACTCTTGCGTCGTTTGATTGAAATTTCCTCTGAAAATCGTAAGGTAATTGTTTTTGGTCAAAAATAAGTGTGAATTTACTGTAATGTAATCAATGTGCAAATAGACAAGCTGCTATAATAAGACGGGAGACAAAAAAGGTACAAAAAGCGCTGAAAAACTAAAATTGATGTTTGATGTTTTAACTTACTGATAAATGAATGTTGATGCCACCAATATTAGTGCAATGATTATCAATAAAGTAGCCAACAATATGTTCCAGTAAGGTACATCTAACAAGGTAAGGGAAACTTATTTAATAATCAATTGTTTTTATTTTGAAAGAGTTGGCCATAATCAAACCTTTATCACATGCATTTCCTTTGAAACCACATTCTGGAATATCTTTTGGTTTAACTCCAAATTTTCCTGGTGGCCATTTAATTTCTTTTTCTTTGGTGAAACTTTTTGTTGCACCATAATAACGTAAGACAACCTGCGAAAAAGCATTGGTTCATTATGATTTACTAAATTGCCAAGATTCAAGTTAATCTGGTAATTTTATTCCAGCTTGTTCCATAAATTCATTCTGTAGTAGTTTTTCCTTGTTAAAATCAAATGGCAACAGTCTGAAACTGTTTGATTTAATTAGTTCTCGGTAAATCTTACAAATGGTTCAATTAAGACAAGTTACGATTGATTCAATTAGCTAAGCAACGTTAAAAGGTGTAAATAAAATCCTCTTGATTGGTTCAACACATTTAGATTTACATGTATACCTCAGATTATGTTCATAAGAATAATGATTTTCTAGGAACATAAAATATTCTACTTTCATCATTTCTAACATCATAAATCAACCAGGAATCTAATATGAACAAAGTTCAATTCTGCTACAAAATCACATCATTTCGAAACAAAAACCTGCTCTTGTATCAACAATATGTTATATTATTTTACATAAATATTTCAATTTATTAGTTTATATAAAAAAACTTGATTGTCTTTACACGCAGTAAAACTTATCTTAATGGCAATCATGCCATAAAAGGTTTGAGATGCGAAAAATGAAATGAAATTTTGTTCAATACCATTTGTATTACTGTATTCAAATATCATAATCAATGTCATAATTAAGGCAACACTTGACCCCGTTCATTATTAATAAATGAGGATATTATCTCTTATTATTAATAAGATGTGTAAAGTGTTATCAAGGTATATCTAGTTTGAGTAAATAAACATTGACCATTGATGATAAACTCGTCAAATGGTTTACCTTTACATGGAGGATGTTGATTCTGATGATTAGAATGACCACCATGATAATGGCGGTGACACCAGAATGAGTTTGAAAAACTAATTTAATTGTCAAACAATAAAGTTACAAAATAAACACTTTACCTCAAATAATCCATCATCAATATTTGTCTGATCTAGTAGAGCATAATCAGCAATTCGATCTCCTTCTTCATCAATAGTTATATCTCCAGAGATACCATTAAGGGTTAAATTGCGCATCCTTTGAACAAGTAAAACTCCATCATGAGGATCATGATCATCATTTAAAGTTTCACGAATGGCTCGACAAAGGAGAAGTACAGCATCATGGAAACTGGCTGTGAAATAGTTGACCTTTAATGGTGATAATAATATTGCAACGAAAGGAAATATCAATCAAATAAATATGTTTTGGTAAGCTGACCGATTGACTTGCAATCCAGAAATATGTAAACCATTAAACCAAATTGTGGTTAAAAATGTATTCATCAGGAAGTCTTAAGTACTCATTACATTTTATCATTGACTTGCAACTCATCGTTGTTGAGTTGTTAATGTAAATCAGATGGATGGATGGATAATACTTACGAATTGTTCATTGTATTGATAACCATAATCACGATATGCTCGAAGTTTAACTTCGTCTGAAAAGTTTTTATAATGATCTCCAGGAGGTTGATTCAGGCTTACAATTAAAAGTGATTGATAGGCTGTCTTTAATTGATTCGCAACGGACTCGTCTTCTGGTTTTGGCAGCAATGACAGTTTAATTATAACAAAGAAAATATGAAAATAATTAAAGGTTAAGATATTAGCTGTTGATTGATCTAAATTTTGAGTTTATTCTGTTTAGCTGATTAACTGTTATTTTTGTTTTTAAATTTAGTCAATGCTGGTCTGGTTACAAGCTAATCATAAACAGTTTAATGGAACGATAAAAAGACATTAATTAAAGACATTAAGACACAAGAAAAGTGATTAAAGAATCTTTCAATAACTCAAAAAGCATCAGAATAATCAACTTACCAACTCCACGAGACCAACTCATGTTTCCAAGAGCTTCAGCTTCAATCAGTTCAGGATAAATGAACACATATTCACCCTGAGTCATTCCTTGATGATGAGCTTTCAATAAGATTGTCCGTACATCTTTATCACCTCCAAGTATAATGATAACTGTAAATCAGGTACATTTATAAGCGATTAATGATTATTCAATGACAATAAATATTCTTACTTCGTGAACAGGTTGTCATTCGTTGTAGGACTTTGTCGATATCAGTAATAATAACTTTATCGAAATCCCGAAAATATGTCTCACGACAGTTGCACTTGAAATGTGAATATTTGGGCAATTTGAGAAGCTTCAGAAGGACATCGGCTAACGTGTTGTAATAAACGTCTCCAAACCTAAAGACCAAACCAAAGATTTTCCACTTGAAATAGTCAAGGAAAGCCAGGATAGCTCGAGCTTTGTCCCTCATATCATAAGAAAGTCGTATAAGTGAGGTCAAATCGGATCGATGGATCGGAATTATATCACCCAATCCAGTTAATATTGGTATCTTTTTATAAGCAGCGAGTTGGGATACAGCCTGAAATAAGAAGGTCGAGATTAATAATTTACTCAATCATGACGAAGTAAATGATGACTTTTATAAACATCTTTCTATTTTAATCTATTGAACATATTGAACAGAACCAAGGTTACTGTTCATTTTTAAAAAAGTAACTTCATTGGTGCATTGATGGAAATATAATGTTAAAATTCTGCAACTGAAAAGTAAGTAAAAAAAGGTTGAGAATGATGATTATTCTCGTGTGCTCATCAAACAAGCCTTTTCCAACTTCAATAGATTCAGTTTTTCAACATCATTGAGTCAACTATTTCATCTTTCAAGTAAATGGTAATGTCCCAAGTTGATGATGCTGAACCTGATTGGAAGCTTACCTGAAGATCATTACTGCAAGCAGGTCCAATAAAACCAACCAAGTTTCCCTTGTATTTTTCAAGTAAATCGTAAGCTTGGCCAATTGCTTCTCGCTCTTTGCACGTATCTTCATAATAGCCTGAAAATGGTATCAAAATTTAGTTAAGAGAAACGCAAGAAAAGACATGACGAATTCAGCTATGAAACAATGATTTTCCTCATCGTCATCACCAATTGGAGGAAAAAAACTTGATTTACACGTCTATGATCATTACTTTGACAAGCACATCTAAATTTTCAACACACAAGTTTGTAGTTTTCGTGGAAAAGGCATAAATCGAATTACAATCTACATTAATATGTATGAAATGTATCTCTCAGTCAAATTATTTGGTTCCTTTTTGAGGGATAACCTGAAAAGGAAGCCCAGATTCCCTGCAAACTCTGTAATAACATCAACAATTTCAATACAACTCAAGCTTGGTCTTGCCGTAATATTTATAAATTCAATGCTCATTTCAACATGATAATACAAGTTTTCCTTGCAACTGAAATTGGATCTTATCAAGAACTTAGTTACTAATAAATAGCTCAAAGTAAAACATTTTTTATATTAATAAATGTCTTTGATTTTGTTTTGAAAAAAGGTTCAATAAGACAAAAAAGTAATTTCAAGTGAAACATTTCTTGATTAAATCCTATTACCTTTAATCAAATCAAAATTGCTATAGCAGCTATTGTACTATAATACAATAATGTGGACAATATCAGTTTCAGTATTTTCTTTACAAATAAACTCGATTATTTACTATCATGTTTGTAATGTCAAATTGATATAGACAAAGTTTAAATGTTTATCAAGAAAAATCTCAATTCACTCGATATTGAAAAAAACTTTGCGATTTTAATTCACACTAATCAGTTTGATAGCATTTTCAATGGTTAAGTTTCGTGAGACAACTTTAAATAATACAAACTAATCAATGTAATGGAAACACATAACTGAATCAACTGAATGATTAAAGTGTTTAATTTTTTTAATGGCTACAAATAGTAATTTTGTTTCAACTTAATGATCTTTACTTATAATACTGGGTAACATTGGATTACCAGGTTTTAGGTTAAAGTTGTATTGATTGAAACGGTTAGACAAACAAAGAAAGAATTATTTCTAGGTTTAATTTCCAACCTCATTTTATCAACAATCAGCGAGGTTTAAGATACTATTTATCACAATTAGGGGATAGAGGTCAATTTACCTTGATTTATGTTCAAATTAATGTCATAATAGTTTAGACACTTTTCCCTGGCAATGTCAATAGCTGGACCAATGTGAACAAGGTCAAATCTCACAGCGTCTTTACGATATCTTTTCACCATAAGAAGACCAACATTGAATGAGTTGTTTGATTGATTTAAAGAAAGCAAATATTTGTTGACTTGAGTTGATGTAATTAAATGTTCATGAAATGTTAACACAAAAATAATCCAATAAATGTTTAATATTGTAAATCCAACCATGATTATTTAAAGACACAATGTAAAGTTGCTTTGAAATATGACTACATGCTTTATTAACATAGAGAAAGCTGTTGTGATGGCAAAAAAACGATGCTTATCAGGTTCGTCTTAATTGTTGCATTGATTGCAAGTTGAAAAAAGAAAGCAAAGAAACATAAACTTTGACTAATTCAATGTAAAAATATAACATGAGAAGTGAAAATAACAAAACCTTTAAGTTGAAGCTTATCTCAAAGATTTGTCAGAGGTTAAGAGACTGAAAGATAAAAGTGAAATGCAACTTTCATTGGATTGCCAATGAAGATTGAAGCCAGGTTTATCTTCGTCTTTTCCCCTTCAAATTGTGACTCTCTCACAAAGAGTATATAACTATTACTCTTTGCTCTCTCATTTCATCTTCTCCTTTGCTATCATGAGCTCATTCTGTCTGTCTCAGTTTCATCTTCATGTCTAATGCCTGAATTTAAAGAATAAGTCAACTTTTTCATTTTCATTTCTTTCTATCTGACTCGTAGGTTAACTTCAACTGTCAATAGTTGGCAACATTTTTCTTTTCAATTAATACACCAATGTAATATCACTAGGCTATCGCTGGCTTTGAATCTGTATCTTATCAAAAAACAACAAACTAAACTGTAACAAGGAAAAGTTGAACTTGTGTGTTCATTGGCTTACATGTACTTTTCCCTTGATACTTCTTTTTGGGACAAGCTTTCAACATGAAACCAAGCGTTTATGGATTACATTGAAACTCTCATGTTTAATATTGTAATGATTGGTTATGTGATGAAAAACATGAAGGCGTCTTTGGTACCACTCAATCAACAGTTATCAATCATGTCCAAAACACACACCTCATCAAAATTAACTGCCTATGATAAGGTAAATGGAAAATTAAATTCAAATTAAGTCACAATTTGAGTCACAATGACTAAACACCATTTCAAATAAACTACAGTAACCCTGAAAATTAAAATTACTTTCCAGATTCCTACATTTTTTCAAACTCATCTTTTGTTGTCTCATGATTTTGTTTTGAGTCCTATCATATCTATCTGAATGTCGATATGGCTAAAGAATAACTGCTCGCCAGACTTTGGATGGTTACCGTTTGGTTGGTCATCAACCGACTTTACTGTAAATACGTAAATTTTGCAAGATCATTCGATTCTGCATCAAACACAAGAGATTTTAGGAGCTAAAAACTGACTTTTGAAAAGTTGGTGAGAGTCTAACCTATGGGCAGAAAGTTTGAGACAAATATACAAATCATGTGTAAATCTTTTTTCTTGATAATCCGATTAGCTAGAGCGCCGAAACTTTTAGGAGACTGAGAAGGAGGTTCAGTTTATCTACAGTGAGAAATTCAAGATCATCGAACATTCTGATCATTTCAAATCAATAATTAACTCTTGCGACAATTGAATGATTTTTTGCTCTCATTATTGAAAAAAAATATTTGAAAAAATCAACTAATTTTAAGATCCATTTATTTACCGGTTATATAATATTTAAAACTTTTTTAACTTGCTAACATTAAAAAACACTCTTTGGCCTATCAAAATCTTGTATTTTCATTCTGATATTATGCCTTTTACGCCATAATTTAATCTAAAGAATCAAAATTAATTGCAAAAATTCAACTTCAATCACCGCAGAAGGGTGCCAAAAACGTAAAATTTAAAGCAAATGGTTCTATGTATAGTAGGACATTATATATCAAATTAAACAGCAAGAGTTGCTTATTCTTTGATCGTTTGAACTGAAAAGTTAAAAAGATTTTTGAAAAAGATACGAGCGTTTAAACATTTGTCTCAAACTTTCTGCCCATAGGTTAGTTATACGGACACATATAATAAACAGTGCTATAGATTCAAATAAATAATCGATTATTATCGCGCTCTAGGTCGGACTAGGTTAGGTTAGGTTAGATTAGGTTAGGTTAGGTTAGGTTAGGTTAGGTTAGGTTAGGTTTGGTTAGGTTCGGTTGGGCTTGGACGGCCTGGGGCCTCAATTAACGGCTTTGTTATTGTTTTGTGTCCGTATAACTAGACTGTTACCGAAAAGTTTATTCTCGACTTTATTTGCAAAGAGGGAGAATGATTTTTCTAGCATTTAAAGATAGTTTTAATATGATTTTTTGTGTTCTTTTCTGACAATTTAATTAGCTTTGATTGCGCTCTCCGTGTTTGATTTACTGACATTTGTTAAATGTACGCGAAATCGTGGACAAACAAATCTATTCATTCAGGGTTCATCGCGTTTCACTACTGAGAAGTCTAGAATGCTAACGATGATAATCAAATTTTCAGAATAGTTACCAGGTTCCAAACCATCTTCTATTCGAAGACTAACTTAGGCATGTTTAAAATGTAAAAAATATTGTCATTCCCAACTTTCGACTTTCGTTTGACCTCCTGAAGCAAGAACTGACTGACTGTAGTGACTGAATGACAACAGGGTGTAGCGAAAGTTCGTGTAGGAGGCAAAAACACATTAACCTAAACTAACCAATTGTCGTTTGTTTTCATTTCCTCTGTGAAAGTAATTTCGTCAATCCTGATTCCTCCTACCTAAGCGAACTTTCGATACACCTGTACACCGGAAACTTCGATGTCCATAAAAATTATTCATTTTCTTCATTTTCCGCCTTTATGTTTTTCTATTCTCCATAGATGGCAGCAAAAATGTATTGCAAACTAGAGATGATTGAAACAATTAAAAGATTCCGGTGGATATTACACTCGGCCTTTTAATTTTGTCCGAAGATCGAGCTTGAAATCGCCAATCCTGCCATATCTACTGAAAATCCGTCATTTTATGACAAAAAGCTATGAGTAATCTTTGTTTGTCGGAAACAAATTGATCACAATATACATGTACGGGGTGGGGAGAAAGTTTCTAGGCCTTTTAGCTCCGCATTTTAGCGGTGCTTATTATTGCGTCAACTGCCTAGAAACTTTCTCCCCACTCTATACGGGGTGAAAGAAAATGAACTGTTATCATTGTTAAAATACAAAAATCCGGAGTTCGTTTTCAATCACCTGTTTTAAAGGTGCAACGCGTAAGAATTTGAAATTATCTTACTTTGATTAGAAGGAAGATGAAGATGACACTGATAAGAATGTCCGTTTTGTGTCTTCTTCTCTTTCGGTCAACATTCTTATGTTGTCATTTTCATCATCATTCTAATCAAAGTAATATAATTTCAAATTCTTAGCATTGCACCCTTTATAATTAGCTGCATCTATTCATCCAAGTTCTGCACGCCTAAGCATACTTGTTTGCAGACCAGAAAATTTGCAAACTTGCAGCTTGAGCACAGTTCTCGTCTAGACTCTGACGGATGCCGGCTTGACCAATCAACATAATTGCATTATAAAAGCAGGGAGAATCTTAAATCTCCAAAGATGGTGTTACTAAATTTCATGCCTAAGCAATCAGATTGCTAACTTAGTGCATACAACATGTGACCAGGTTAGCAATGCTAACCTTCAAACATGTACAGTCGAGTCCCTGAAATTTTCGGTTCCTAAAACTGTCCATTCGATATCAGCACCATCTCTTGTAAATAAAAAAACCATAATTATGAATTGAATTGTGTTTTGATTAGTAATTTTTATTGGTGTCTTTTGAATGTCGCGCCTCATTCAACCTCAAACAACTGATGGACAATTTCAGGGACTCGACTGTATTTCGTATCCTGCATCTTGGGGCAGCGTTCGAATCTCGTCAAGTTCTGAGTTGGGCGAATGCATTAAAAGTTTACCCATAGGTCAGGCACTATGGAATATCCAATCCATCCTAACCCATCTAGGCTGGTTAAAGTCAAGCACTTAGGGTAGAGTAGCAGAAGTGGGAACTGAAAGCTGTCACGACTCCATAAATGGCGCTGCCCGAAAGCAATAAAACCCTTTCTGAAGTTTTGCTGAAAGTTAATCAATATCATAGAAAACCTTCTTTTTGAAATTTTGGCCATTTATTTTAGCAATATGATTATATTATGTATACTGTCCAACAAAATCGATTTTTAAACCTGAATATATAATATCAATAAAAATTGTTGACCATTTTTAGTCACTTTAATTGCTGATATAAATATCGAAAACTCATTTTTGTGTTTCTGTATTAATTATAATCATATTTTCCTGTTTCAATGTGATTATGATGAATTTACTCTGATTTAATCATCATTTCCTCATTAAACCATGGAAAATTCAATGATCGATTTGATAATCAAAGGTTCTGGACTTTTCTCTGGTTGTTTTACCAACAAATACCTATTTTTAATCAGAAAAAATGAAGCAAACAAAACAAAGCCTGATCTTTACACGATTGAAAATCAATGACTGAAGTGAAGACTCAGGCAAAGTAGTTAATATCTTATTAACTAATGATGGATCGATGTTTGATATGATCAATCAAATTAAGGAATAAATGGTGTTGATTTTTCATGATGATGAGAGTTGATCAGAATGTGTTCATCATTAGTTTGTGTTAACTTGATTATTTCCAGATATGTATCTCTTGTGAATTTTGCTTATTTAATAACCTAATGGACATCAGCTTTTGTTTTGCTGCAAGTCCCGCCAGCTTTCACACCAATGCTTTCAAGTTGAAAAGTGAAAGCTGCAAGTCTTTGCAGTCTACTTCGTCACCATGAAACTTGCCCGTATGAGGAATTAAAAACATTTTAACCCTTGCAAACCAAAAAATTGTAGCGTCTAAGTGCTTAAAGTAGCGACCAATTTCCTGCTAACAATAAAGTAACCCATTCAACTCAAGTCTTGTCTAGAGAGCGCATTAAGTTAACACGCAGAATGATCGTCTCTTGGCGCTTTCTTGCGTTTTGCCCAATAATTTTTCACAATCCAAATCATAAATTTTTAGATTAACCACTAGTCAAGTGGTTAAAGAGCCCATTTGTGTCAATTGTGTCTTTTTAGTAACAACCATTCAAGAGGGCTACTGGGTGCATACAGGGTGTAGCGAAAGTTCGTGTAGGAGGCAAAAACACATTTCTCCCTGCGTATAAATCAAAATGGGTTTCTTTTGATTCACTCTTAAAAATTCATTTTGTCGATGTTTTGTCAATTTCGATTCCTCCCACACACACGAACTTTCGTTACACCCTGTATAAGCGTGAATATTTATCACATCGCAGTCAATGAGCACTCGTTGAATAATTTCTAGATACCGAAGCCAGTCAGTCATTCACCAATAGACTAAGGGTTACAACGACTGATAGTCGACTTGAGCAATTGGCAATTGAATGACAAAACTGATACATACTGAATTTGTATTGCGTAAAAGTTGAAAACTATCTGGAATAAACGTTTTTTTTCAAAAAATGTTTACAAAAACAAACCTTTTCGTCGACTGAGTCGACTTAGTCGATAGCTCAAACTACTGGCGCTCAGTTGGCTCTCAATCGACTGACTTCGGTATCTAATAATTTCCTCGATCACGATTGTCTTTTATGCGCGTTCCAATCAAATAAGAACTTAATAGAAATGAGGATTTCAATGTAACTGATTGTCATAATTGAATTTTGTTCATTGTATCCACTCTTCCAGCCCATATTTCCACACATTCACGCAAAATAATAGTCTTGCGTTTTCTCGATTCAAATATAAGACAGAATAAAGAATGAAAACTTCGTTCATTCACTGTTTAGAAATTGAATTTGGCGCTTGTAGTGTCCTCCATTGAAAATGATTTATATTTATAAAATGTCCCTAAATATAATTTAATTTACTCTAAAAAGATCTCAATTTAACCATTAAAAGCACAATTATTAAGAAATTCATGAAATTGTGAAAAACATGAGAAAACGAAAGAAATAGCGCCTAAAAAATTAGCCTTGAAAATAGATAGTATCACGTAGAGTCGCATTTTGATAGGGATTACTGTATTGCTATTACTCTTTGGGAACAATCTTAAGGATAATTTAATCGATTGTAAGTGAAAGTGAGAATAACATTTACAGTTGCACAAAAGGCTCTGTATTACAAAAATACATTTATTGATAAACTGTTTCAAGTAAACAATATAATTACAAATATGTAACAAGGTCACTCTATGGTTCTGCTGAATTACAAGTTGACATCAATACAAACTCTTATTTGAATGAAATAAGATCTTTCCTGGTGAAACATCATCAACATTTAAGGTTATTATAATTTAACATGAGTTAATTCCGGTTTCATTTTATTGATACTCCTGATTGCTCAATAACCTGTTGTTGCTGATCTCTGAAGCTGCTTGAGTCTTGACTCTTTCTGTCTTCTCTCCTCTCTCTTTTTAATCAAAACTTTTTCTCTTTCTTTCTCAGTCTTGTTTACTATTTTCCTTTATTATCTTTTAACTTGTTCAACATAATATTTTGAAGGCGAGAATAAGTTGTGTTATTTGTTGACATCTAAGAATCACTATAATCTAATCCGCACCATGTCTGATCCTTCCATTTGATTTTTATCTCACCCCTGTAATTCTTTTCTCTCGTTTCCTATCTTGTTATCCAATTTCAACGTCTCCCAGTTGTGTTTTAATTAATTATGATCCTCAATAAATCATTTGCCTTAAAATTCAGTGCTGATTACCTCATATACTATATCAATCATATGTTTAACTGATACCATCTCTGAGCCTGTTGGTAATTTCTAATGTTATTGTTGTGGTGAAATAATTATTCTTGTCATCTTAAAATATCAAAACTGGTAAGTAAATTTCACAATAAATATTGTTTTGAGATCAGCCCAAAGTCATGTAATTGTATGCTTTGTATGCTTCATTTACACCAGATTTTGGCCCACTTTGGTAACTATTCTGAAAAAGCTATCTGCTAGCAGCTGTCTAATCTTCTGGTGATAAATATGGCTCTCCAGGTTTGTTGCTATTTTTCTGAGCTTGTTTTTTGTCTATGAAATGTTACTTAATCTTCAATATTTTCTTTCTAGATCAATTTGCTGAAAGGTCGGCCTTTAAATATGAATTTTTCTCGATCTTTAAAGTCTTGGTCCACCAATAATCCTGATGAATATAATAATTTGATGAAAAGTAACATTCCAACCGGCTATTATCAAGCAAGTTTGCCGCAATTGCCTATACCGAGATTAGATTTATCCTGCCAACGTTACTTGAATGCGTTGCGACCAATAATTTCTAATGATGAACAATTTACCAAAACTCTGAACATTGTTGGTAGCTTCAAAATTGGCATTGGTCAACAGTTACAAAATCATCTTTGTGAAAAAAATCGAGCTCTTCGGCACACAAGTTACATTGCTGGTAAACAAATTGATAGTTATATCATAATAATACTACCAAAATGGTCTTTCTCATTTCAATGAGATGACATAATCTTATTATTGTCTTTGTAAGAGGCTTGTTTTTCTACTTTTCTTTTCTGCCTAATCAGATGATTGGATGGACTCATATTTATCTTCAAGATTGTCTCTTCCTCTGAACTTCAATCCTTTTCTGATTCTTCGAAATGACCCTGTGACTGAGTACAATCAACCTTGCATCAAAGCGGCAAATCATCTAATCAGCTGTCTTCGATATAGACGATCATTTATCGAGAATCGATTGGAGCCTGACGTTAAAAAATCGAAGGATAAGGAAATACCATATGACATGAGTCAACACCAAAATTTATTTGGTTCAACTAGAATTCCAGCTCTCAATCTAGACTTCTTGCAAACATATCCAGACTCTAAACATGTTATTGTAATGAAGAGAGGTCGCTTTTACTATTTCAATGCTCTTGATGATAGTGGTAATCTCAAAACTCCAAATTATATTTATTCTTGTCTTAAATATATTTGGGATAAACCAGACGAGCCTGGAAATTGTCATAAAATCTCATGGTTACCCTGTTTACCTCGAGATGATTGGGCTCGAGCACGGACACATCTGCTTGAAAATCCCAGCAATGTAGCAAACTTTGCTCTGATTGATTCTGCATTGACGTTTATCTGTTTCGATGTTGATGTTGATTTTGATGATATTACTAACCCTAAAAAACAAAGAGAAGCTTATGGGCACAATGCTTTACATGGAAATCTTTCTTCTGAACAATTCGCAAACCTCCAACAGTTTCCTTTAAATCGGTGGTTTGACAAGTCATTTTCGACTATATTCACAAAAAATGGAGCCTCTGCAATTAATTTTGAGCATAGCTGGGTTGATGGTGCAACAATGAGTCGTTTTTATGACAGAATCTATGCTGACTCTACTAAAAATCATTTTGTTTCGCCTGGAGATAATTTTGACCGTAAAGTTTGTGGCGAGGTTAAAGAAGTTACATTTAAAATCGACGAAGGCTTCAAGCCACACATTGAAGCAGCAAAAAGAGCACATGAAAATCAAACGAATAAGCTAGAATTGAATTACATTCAAGATTGTCGATTGAATAGTAGTTACTTAAAATCGAAAAAACTAAGTACTGACTCTATTTTTCATTTAGCTTTTCAAATGGCCTTTTTTAAAATCTCATCAGGACAAACTCCGGCTACATATGAATCTTGTTCAACTGCACACTTCAAACATGGTAAGATATCTTTATCTTTCTTAAGTTATTTCATTTAAATTTTGGTAACTAACTATTTGTTTACTTCTAGGGAGGACGGAAACAATTAGAGCTGCAACTTCATCTACACAAAAGGCTTGTAAAATGTTCCATGTTTCAAGGGAAAAGTACGTTTTAAATGATTTACGTTCGGCCATAAACGAATCATCTCAGACTCATTCAGCACTCGTTAAGGAAGCTTCTCTTGGACAGGGTTTTGATAGACATTGGTTTGCTTTGAAGAAAATAGCTGAAAAACAAGGAATGAATGATGTTTCCATTTTCAAAGACCAATCCTACCAAATAGCCAATCATTTTATTCTCTCAACTTCTCTGCTTTTTGCTGGCAACATAACTGGTGGTGGATATGGGCCTGCTGTTTCTGATGGCTTCGGTCTTGCTTATGGCTACGAGGACAAAGATTTAGGGGTCTTTTGCTCTAATTGGAAAGATACAAGAAATGGTGTTGAATTTGCTCAAGCTGTGGAAGAGTCTTTCAAAGATATTCATAGTATCCTCGAGTCAACCTGAACAAGGATCAATTGTAATCATTTTTATATTAAGTAGCAGATTTTTGGATTTAAGTTGAAACTCATTTCTCACTTTTCTTTACACGCATTACCAAATTTTTAGCTAAATATTGTTAAACATAAAAAATCGCACTCGGAGAAAGGCTAAAAAAAGCTCAACTCTGACCCATGTGTACCGGATTTTAAATTTTCGAGGAACATTATATAAAAGATATTTATCCAAATTTGTTTATTTTATTCACTTGTTATATTTGTGGACAGGTTTGAATCTTGGTAGTCAACATGATATAATTTAAAGCGAAAAAGCAAATAAAAATTCACTTTATTCACGTGTAATTTTGATGTCATCAAAAATCAAATCCACTTTGGATGGATAAACGACGTACAGTTTACCCTCTGGATCAACAACTTTCACTGGTTCTAACTGAAGTGTACTAGGGACTGGTGCATCATTTTTGTCTTTCAATTCAGCTCCTAATCCAAGTTTGAGCATCCCATGAATTAATGAGTCCATAACTTTCTTGCAAGTTGGTTGACTATCACCAGTCACTTCTAAGAAAAGGTGTTGCGTTTCTTCCGAGATTTTGGTGCTTTCTGAATTAGTTATCGGTGGGAAAGAAATGACTGTACCTCCTGAATCAGTTAAGCAAGGAAATCTCGATTTGCCTTTCAGTAGAAGCAGATACTTATGTACTCCAGAATATGCATTACGTTTTTTCTCCTTGCGATAAGCTTCAGCTTCTTCATTCAGAACTTTATACAGCTCACCAGCATGCATTTCAGTATGTCTACCAAGAGGCTGAAGACGGATTTTAGCTGGTGGCCGTACATCGAAGACAATATTTCCCTGAATTTTGGATAGATCGTGTGATGCGATTGTAGCATTCTTACGCTTACCACAAAGTAATCCATCATGTAAATCCGATTGGAGAGAAAGAAATTTCTTTACTAAACCAGTCCGAGTGAGGTCTACATTTCTAACGATACAACAAACAATTTTACGAGTTTCTAAGATGGCTGGAGTAGCAGTTACGAGCCTAAACTCAGTTGGCGCAACATTTAATATTTTTATTGTTTCCATGTGTGCTTCTCTGTCATCTAAAGATCTAGACGATGATCGACGTCGTCGACGAGCTTCTCGAACTTTTGCTTTGGCATCAGCAAAAGTTTCTTTCAAAGTTTCGGCACTTTTATTACCTCCTTTGATACAGTGGCCTCGAATATAATCGATGATTTGTTTCATTTTGCCTTGCTCGACCAATTTAAGAAGCTTTCGATCGGACAGTTTATTACCTTTCAAGTGAACCTCTTTCAAACGGTTACAGTCCCCTAGTTCACCAGGTACATCAGTTATATTATTTTCAGTCAAATCCAGTACTTTGAGGGCCAATAATTTACCAATAGTCGATGGAATATCCTGAATAGAATTATTTTTAGCATGGATCTCGGCAAGATGTTTAAGGTTTTCATCACAAAGACTCGTTGGGAAATGTTCCAATTTATTATATTCAATTTTAACCACAGTCAAATTACTCAGATTTTTCAAAGTTAGCGGTAAATCTGTTAATTTGTTAACATTGGCAACCAATGACTGGAGTTCAGTTAAACTGCCCACTTCATCTGGAATTTGTTCAAGACAGTTGTTTGATACATCAATGAACTTGAGTTTAGAGAGACGGCCAATATCAGGTGGTAGACTAGTCAATTTATTATTCCTTAATACGAGATTGGTCAGATTATCGAGATTAGCAACTCTATCCGGGAAACTAGTCAATGGTGTGCCGCTGATTTCGAGAAAATTTAGTGTTCTCAATTTGAAGATGATTTCATTCAATCCATTCTCTTCTTCAATATGCTTACATGCAGGAGCATCTTTAAAAACCAATTCTCTAGGCTTTTGTTCAATAAGTTGCTTCCAATCATAAGCATGCGACATGATTAGCTGATGTTGATATTTCACGATTAACTAAAAAATATAAGAGACACAAAAAATTAACAAACTTACTAAGATTTAACAATCAAACAAAGAATAAATTTAACTACAATGTAAGCAATGAGTTTTTAAAAAAATAAGAGAAACATTCAACTCTGCCATCTGGTGTTACATAATTTCCAATGTTTTGCTTGTCCGTAGATTCTAGACTTGATTAATGTGCTTTTCGTTCCTATTTCAAAGCAGAGAACAATTGTTTGAATTTGATGGTCCTCGAAGTTTGAGATTCAAGTTGAAGGTATACACTAGCTAGAGAAGTATTTCAGGTTGGTTTCTCCTTGTTCACATCAGATATGGCACAATCGAAAGAGTAAGTTTATTAAAGAAATAGTGTAAACTAATTCATCTGTATGGTCAATAATTCCTGAAATTTTTGGGTTTGAAATTTGACCATTTTTATTAAAATTATTTTCAAAATTGTCTAACAAGGTCTAGCCTAGTAGGTGTGAATAATCACAGGCTCAATTCAAGAATAAAAGTAACTGATATTCCATAATCTTAATCAACAGTTTGATATATTCGTGTCATATTTACGATAATCATTTATTAGTTTTGTACTTTATCGTCTTCAATTTTAAAATTTAAATCAATATTATAGATATACAGTATGTAGTAGATATGTAGTAAAAATCAACATTAATCGTGTCATAGGCAAAAAATGATGTACACAGTTGTGTCATAAGCTCAAAAATAGCATCGAAAAGTAATTGAAGAATGGCACTGGTAATAAGATTAATACTAAATGGTTCATCACAATGGATTATAAACAGAAGAGAAACCAGGTGGGTCAGTTTTAAATAAATGTTTGGAAAGCTTTGGAAACATAGCCATAAATTTGAACCTCGAACCCATATCATCAAGAATCATTTTAGCTCCAGAGATTAAATCTTTTTTCTGCTCAGCATTAGCTGCTTGAAGAAGCATTGCTAGTCGGACAGCTATTCCTAAATTTTTGAGAAATGTCTGTTGATCGATTGGCCCATAGGTAAGCGATTTATCACCAACATGCCTTTTAAGATAACCAAAATCAACATCAGCTGTTAAATCAGCTGAGCCTGGTTCTTTGAGAGGATCCCATTGACTGTGATTACGAAATGCTCTGAAAGTATCTCTTGATTTTTTCTCTTTATCATCATAACCATAATCACAGATCAGGAAACAACCATCATTCCTATTCAATCTTTCAGCAATTTTTTCCACAGTTAATGCTGCCTCAGGACAAATCTCTAGATGGTCCAAACTCAAGTCATGGTCGTGAGTAATGAGAAGTTTACTGGCTGGAGTAGGATGTCTTGATATAATATAACGAAGCTCTTCATTGGCATCAATATCGACAAGAATTTCTCTCCATTCACCAGATTCATTTTTCTTTAAAGAGATACGATGAGGAAAAAATTTAGATTAATTGATCATTGAAATTTATGGAGATATTAATATAAATGCAAAGCTTACCTGAAATTTATGAATAGGTAAAGCATCTAGAAATTCGTGAGCAATGTACACAGTGAAACCTGGCACTTCAGGCACTTGATCTAATGATCGATACCATGTAATTGGTAAACCCAATTTGGTTAAAGAATCATGTCTGGTAAAATCATCTTTGCCGAGAACAGAAACATTACCACATAATTTTTGTTCTTGTAATTGGACCAGGTAAGGTGAAATTTCAACCAAATGAAGTGAGGCTTGATCTTTTGTATGACTGAATTTATTTAAAACACGTGAAATGTCAGAGACTAAGGTTCCTCGTCCAGGTCCAAGTTCAACAATACGCAAAGGTCGACTGCTATTGAACCTCTGCCATTCATTGACAGCCCAAACTGCGATAAGCTGTGAAAAAAATAACCAATTGTGAGTAAAAGCATCTACTGAAATGTTTAAATACAACAACAATAAATGCGAAAACAAACCTCTCCAAATATTTGGGATATTTCTGGGGATGTTGTGAAATGTCCTGAACGACCGAAAACATCTTGCTTCATATAAAATCCCTGAAAACAAAGAATATCATTATAGACACAACTTTAATGTTTCTCGGGCAAAATATTGTAAATTATATTATTGATACTTACATTAGATGGGGCTGTCAAAACTAATTTCATGTAATCACTGATTGTTAATGGTCCATTAAAACTGATTCTCTGAATAATTTGACGGTGTAGTGGGTTAAGCCGTTGGACTGATTTGAACATCATGCATAAAGAAGAATTATGGAAGATACTATAAAGATATATACAAGAGCAAGTGTAAACAAAAAAGACAGAAAGTCAAAGAGCAGAATCAAAAAGAAAGACAAGTTTCAAACACTGGATAACATGTGATTGTGTTTGGATTCACGTAGAAATGAAGATCAAGAATATTTGTTATCAATCAATTGAAAACGACATTATTAAATGAGTCAAATGAAACTTAAATTGAAATTAGCTGATTTGATAAGGGAAAATGCAAAAATCTAGATAAAAGTGATTAGCCTTAAGGTGGTCTCATCAAAGAGTTGAAGGAGAGACTGCATAAAGAGGGTTTGAAGGAGTATTAATCTGTTGGGGAATCCTGGTTGAATCTAAACATAACTCAGTAGGGAGCAAATTTGAACGCCAATGAGATTTTAGGTGCAAGCTTCTCATAATATTATTCGTTCTGTGTGGAACCAATGAATTGATGGAAATTTAAATTGGAAAGTAGTTATTTATTGAAAATGTATCATAAGTAATGTATAAAAACAAGAACAGATCTCGATGAGGAGAAAGCATATGGAATGAATTGTTTTGCAAACAATCGAACGAGAATACAAAAATTGAAATTATGAAAAGACATTCATGAAATGAGAGTAAAAAAGAAAAATCAACATGATTGATTAGAACTTTGATTAGGATTAGAATTCAAATGATCAGTGATAAGGTTGTATCAAGGTAAACAATCATTTGGAAAGCCACAAAACACCCTAATAGTGATCATTTTGTCGCAATAGTGCTCTTGGGGGAGATGGATTAAAGTAAATTACAAAGTCTTCATCATCTTCCCCATAAGTTGAAGGGTTAAATGAAGCTTCTGTCTCATCTTCATACTCTTCCGCTCTGTATGAATTGTTATTTTGAGTTGTTTCGTTACCATCTTCAAACTGCAATTGATTATCCAGCAAGCCATTAGCGGAGCCAATGGATTCAAGTGAGTCTTCATTGCCCGATGGTTCAACTTCAAATTCAGGAGCAACCTGACTTTGGGATAAGTTTTGCGATAAACTAGTATCACTATGCACAACAAATTCAGAATCCTGTAGACTTAATGATGCTCCAGCTGTACTGTCTATAGCGATCACACTACTTCCAAGATCATCAAACACCTCTTTAGTATATGTTGTATCATTTATTATTTGATCCTTGGAAACTTTACTTTGTAGTGATTCATCGTTAATTTTATCAGTGTTATTCGGGTTAATACTCGAGCAAATTGATTCTACATTCGTATATAAGGATTCCATTTGAAGGGAACTCATTTCATTATTTTTTTCGGCTGTAGCGCTGCTTTTGATCGCTGCTGCCACCTTCTTAACAAATGAGGCATTTTTTAATTCCGAATTGAGCGTATTCTTCAACTCTTCTGGCATTGATTCGTTTAAGAGATGTCTTTGATACATTTCAGATACTTTTTCAGGCCACCTTTCCAGAGTCACAGAGTCACTAAGATATTCTTCTTCTCCGTCAGAATATCTCACCAAATGAAGAATTTTTGTATCATATTTACACCATTCAACTATTTCGACTAGTTTCTTGTTTCTTTCATACCCAAAATAACGATTACTATATGAGTCATCATCGGATGAAGATGTTGATATTCTCCTCGAACGTTTCAATTTAGTGGGTTTTTCATTACGAGATGAAGCTTTTTCCTTAGACGCCTTTGAACAATTGGATCGATGCTTTTTGTGTTTATCTTTTGAGTTCCCTTGTGAACTTGGTTCACTCTCGACACGACTTTTGGCACTTGCAATTTTCTTAGAGTCTTCATTGGTAGTCCTGTCCTTTCCTTTAGCACCGCATCCTGTATTTAAGTACATCTGAATTTGCTCCTTATCTTTATATTCACTGATCTTTCTGTGCTCTTTGGCAGAGTCCTTGGGACGCTTAAATTTTTCAGATGAACTTTGGTCAAGTGAAGCCATTGCATCACCAAATCCAATATTTACATTTCCATCCTCATGATTGTTTTTATTTTTGACTTTGCTGGATGAGACTTTCTTTCTGCTTTTCTTGTTTCCATCTCCAGTATCAGAGTCATTGCCTAAATCACTTTTACCTTTAGACGACCGCCAAGAATTATTAGGTTTTTTCCCTTTCTTTTTGAAATGGACGCGTTTTTTAGCACTAAAATTGGAATCATCAGAAGAGATTGAATCAGAAGAGTCAGATGAAGAGTGGTTATCTGAAGAAGAAAAAAACATATCAAGAAACAAGACACAGTTGAGTTAAATTAAATTAAATTAAATTAAATTAATTAAATATAAATAAAAAAACAGACAAATCAAAAAATGATAGTCAAAAGATGATTAAATATGTTAAAAAAGTAATCTCACCCAATGTGTAAGCCTTCTTTCTCTGTGCAGCCGCTTCTTCGAATTGGGATATCAAGTTTTCACATTTAGCGCAATTTTCAATTGGTTCCCAAGTATTATCAGCATCTGGCCATCCTAACCACTTTATACGGTAGTAAATTTTACCATTTTCAATTTTTTTATCTACTACCTTCTCAACAACATATTCATCGTCGGCATCCGGACTTTCAGATAGGTCCGTGGTCTTGTCACTCATTACTTTCGCACTTTGAAACCGGCTCAAAATGACATTTAAAAAGATATTTAAGGATGAGGCAATATTGAAAGAAATTTATTCACAATATCACTAGATTAATCCAGTTGAATAGGGACGAGGATAGAAAATTAACAACAAAATTTAGAGATAAAAAAACTTGAAGGATGATGAAAACTAAAGTTAATTACGATGATGATGATTTTATCAATGAGGACAATGATGTTGGAACATCTAAAAGTTTAAAAAAATGATCTTCATTAATTGGTTAATTCTATCGATAAGCTACTCGATATATTTTGTGGCGCCAGCTTTGGGTACAAATCATCATTACCTTGATCTGGTTTGCTCACCTTTGTTTACAGTTTTGAGTAGATTAATCTTTGGTGGTTTACAAATTGTGATAAAATAAAATTATGAGACAATTTATAAAATTTATATTTTATATTAGAATTAACTATTTTTCGCATTAAAAGCTAATGCTTTCGACTAATTAAATAATGATGGATGACTATGTTGATGCTGCCATGATGTATCCAAGGTTGGTTCCAAGTTTATATCATTTTCAATGTATGTTTAAAGACATGATTGAATGATGAATCACTCTGATTATACTCGTTTTAACTTTGACTACTTTAATCGAAATCAAGTCAATTTTTTGATTTACGAGATGGCTCAACAGCAATTGGTTCAATTACTATTGTACCGTTTTCTTTGGAATTGGTTTTTCCTTTACTGTCAGTGATTAACTTCCTAAAATCTAAGTTGAACTGGTGTATTAGTTTATAATATGATTCCAAAATTTTCAGCAACGAATCACGCTGTTTTTCTGATAAATCTGGATGGTTTTCAACTGCAATTCGAGTTGATATTGGTGTATGTTTCTGGTTAAATGAGTCTGTTGGTTGAGGTAAATGTGCTACAGAGCGACCAACTTCATCAGAAGCTGACGTTTGCTCAAAATCTTCAAGATCAGTAAACTGTGATGATACCAAATTTCTGGCCCCATTGAAACCTCTTGGACTTTCTACTTGATATCGATAAGGAGTGCTTTGAGATGTTATTTTATCGCCTGGAAGATAGTCATCATCATAATTATAATGGTTTGATTTTTGATTCCAATTGCTATTCCAAGATGGAACCCGAGAATTTGTTTTCCAAGAAGAAGTCATTGTCGGTGGTGAAATTGTGGACACTGAGATTGTCGGTCTTGGCTGAATCATTCGGTTATGTTGATTTAATGATGGCGGGGAATATGTCGACACTGATGGTCTAGGAGTTGTGCTCGTTATTGAGTGCGAATCTATTGCTTTGATTCTAAGAGACTCGAACCTTGGGCTGGTTGTCATCTTTACAGGCTCTGGAAAATATTTTTTTTGCGTATGAGCTTTTGTGAACTGTTTTTTGTCATCTTCTCTGGGAACATGGAAAGCTTTTATGGAAGAAGATAAAGGAGTTGGTGATAAAACTGAGGCCGGTGTTACACTCAGCGCATTCATTATTTTTGATGATTGTCCCGTTGGGTTGGACATAGGATTGCTATTTTCAATTGATCGATCAACGGCTGAAACAGTTTTATCAGGATGCTTGATGAAAGATGTCGGTGCTAAACTGGGGCGCTCCTTGAGTTTTAATTTATGTTGGATTGGTTTAGATGTGGTTGAAGAATAATTAATTGCAAAAATTGGCTTAGCAACACTTTCAGCTGTTTTGAAAGCGACAGATCGCTGATTTGGAGGTTTGAAGGGCCTTTCTACTTGAATTTGGTGATTTCCATTGACATGATATCCAAATTTATCATTTATCTCCATTGAAAGTGGTCTCTCAAAATTATCAAAGTGATCTTCAGCCTCTGAAATTAAAAGAAAATATTTGAATGAGCTTTTTATAAACAGACAAAATTGTCTAACATGGTTAACATTGAATCTGAGATTTTTCTTTGTATTGAAGTGCCATTAGGTTCTAAGAATGTGAATAGCTTTGGAAAAGAGTAAATCAACGTCAAGAATTGAGCAAATCCCGAATGAGGAAGATTATTAGTTTTGCTCAAAGGTAAATAAAAGAGTTGTGATCGATTTGCGCTTTAAAGTGGGTTTTAAAAGAGAGCTTAAATCGGATGCCTAAAGGTTTCAAAATTAATAAAAGGTGAATCAAAATAACCTTATATACAAATCTGAATCACTAAAAAATAAATTGTTACTTTAAATTGAACTAATGATCGCTACCTAACAGGGTGAGTAGTTATAGTTAGCCAAAAACGTGAAAAGATCAACCTTAAATCAAGTAAGATCAGGTATGTGATTAATTTGTTTCTGTCATAGTCAACCAATAATCTTGAAACAAATGTATTTTTCATTCATCATCAATATTTATGCAAGTATTCCGGAAATGTTGAAAACGATCTAATTAAAAAATAATTGGTTTAAATTTCGAAAGAAAAAAAGATTCAAATTAAATCAATTTTCAAAACAGATTGGCACATTGTTATGGCGTTTGTATTTATTGATCGTTTCAATTGTTGCCATTTCATCTTTCAATCCTATCATTTTATATAATAATTATTGCGATTACCAGTCATTTCAGGGCTAAAATGTAATAAAATTCATTCAATTGTGTTGAGATTCAATTCATCTGAACTTCAACTACTAAGGTAAAGTATTACATTAGATCCCTATTTTAAGTATCTATTGATTATGAGGCCGAGAGATCACAATTTGTCTAAACATTGTCCATTATTTTTGCGCACTTATTTGCCAAACTCATGCAAATGAGTTGATTTAACGTTATTGTTGAATACAAACACTATTTATTCGTATTATCATTAGCACTGCTATCAACTATTATGACTTGTTTGATTTTATGGATAATCCAATCATGTGAAACTTGGCAATTTTAAAAGCACAGCTTCACTCAAACATGTGAAATGTTACAATTAACCGCAAAATGAGACAATAATTATAGTTATTAATCATCAAGATATAACCTGATGATGAATCGAGTGACCATCATTTCTCAACTTGAGACCATTTTGACCAGAGATGATCTTACGAGAGGAAACACAAGCAATGATTAGCTTTACCTGGATGAGTGATTTAACCTGTAACAGTCATGAAATCTTTTTATTCAAGAGTTGCAAGATAAGAAAATACTTTCAGATAACATTCACTATTTTCCCATAAACTTTCACCACCAACAATTGATGAACATGATATTTCAAATGAAATGAGATATTCCCTTCTAAATGAACGCTGAAACAATAAACTCAAACTGACATCCGTGACATTAACTTTGACCCAACAAGTCCACTCAACATCTCGGTCTGTTCAATTTAGACTTCCTGATTAAATGTTGATGTTTGATGAAAACTGCGGAGGTTGTCGTTTAATCAACACCTTAGAATCGATTCAATCTATTGATCCATAACCAACCAGAACTTTTATTATTATAATCATTATCACTAACTGCTCCTCCATAACCATCATTACTATTAAATGTCTTCTTCTTTCTTGTGGTGATCATCCTTATTTGCCCCACTTTACCTCTACATGCTTCATTTGTATCCAATCATCTCCTTTTATCCGACTTACACCCTCGGCCTCCGTGCTTATTCACAATCACACAATCACACACTCACGCTCTTACTTTTGGCTTTGTAGATCAATAAGGTAAACTCATTTGTTTCTCAAGGTGAGAAGCGAAAGAAAAAAAAACAATGAAAAGTTTATCTTCTTATTCATTTCTCATTCCCTTTATGCCTACCTAAATGGATTGAAAACATTGTGATACTTTGTTGGAATTAAATATTGAGAAAAGTTGAATTAGTATTTGGAACGAGATGTAATTAAATCATTTAATCACAATGGGTTAGGTTATTAGCCATCTTCAGTGTTTTTTGTTGGTCTTTATTTGCTCATCAATAAATTGATTCATTTAATGATAAATTGATTTTCTTCTTTCACTTCATTCTGATTAGAAATGGATTCAATTACAAACTTGTCTCCTGGGAAACATCAAGTGCATTGACGTTTTCATCTTTTTACATCTAATTCATGACAGGAATCATCTTGAAACTTTTGAATTTATCTGAAAAAAGTCAGTTATGTTTTTCAATTTGACTTTGAATTGGATTTGGATTGCAAATATGAGAAATTATCAATTCTGATTCATGATTAAATGCAAATGAGTTTAAAGGTTCACTTTTAGTATCACAGCTTATGCTTGGCAATTGTAAAATTAATTGATATTCACAATTAAATATGAACTTGGCTACATGTTAATGAGGCAACATTGAAAAGCTAATCAACTAAAATCACTATGTTTTGTTTGACAAATCAATTTCAAAGCCATTAACAGTAATTAAATTGATCCGTAAACTAAAGTGAACTTTTCATGCAAACTGAATTTCCTTATCTGAATATAACTGTAAAGGCTATTTGAAAATTCAAATTGAACAGGTTTGTCCAATTCTTGGTGACTTTAGCTCAACTTTCAACTTTTTTTATTTTTTACTCCTTTAGCTTCACAGATAAACGACAAATATTTGAACCAATTGCAAGTTTAAATTAGCAACTGTTATATGTTAACTAAATTATAACCAAATGTACATTGTTATCCACTTCATTGCAGTTAGATGTTAAGTAAACAATGTAAAAGTTTTATTAACAATCAAACAACATTTATATTTGTGAATTACTTGGTCAGCTTTGCTTCCAATCGAAATAACAAAACAATCAGATCGATTGAATCTAACACTTTTAACAATTGACATCAGGAGGTGAAATATTTACTAATTGAAACAATTAGAAGCATAACATTTGAATTTCATGACTAAATAAGCGACTGATTCATTGAGCCAACGGAAAAAGAAAAGCTGATTTATAGCAAATATTCCCAAGTAATTGCACTTTAAATCTCTAATATTCATCAAGTTAACTGAAGATTCTGGTCTTTTGCTTACCTGGCGGTAACATGTAAGTGTGAATTGTTTGACTATCCTTATGCTGATAATCAGGCAAAACCTTTGTCATGAATGGAAACGATTCATCTTCGCCTGGAACCATCACTTCATCCATTGCTGATTCAACCATTTGACGATCGATTTGATCATAGATAACAAACTTGCCATTATGAATATTTTCACGGAAGTCATTGTTCGATCCAGAATCAAATACTTCCTCGGACAAAACAAACTGTAAACAACAACACTTGATCACAAAAAGGGTTAAACCAAACATATTGATTGTGAATGATCGACTAACAATTGATAATAATTTAACTCGTTATAATGTCAATATTTATTGATAAATAAGTTGACAGACGATGAATCAACAACTAAACTGATATTTGAAAGAGTTGAGGTTAAACATTAAACAATAATAACAAAACATTGGTATCAATGATGATCTTCAAAGCGACTCTTGAAGTAAAATGAATGCAATAAAATCGCCGTTCTAAAGTAAGAATCAAACTGAAAATGAGAGAGCGACGAAGATGACGACAACGACGATGATGATGATGATGATGATGATGATGATGATAGGGAATGAGATGAAGTAAAGATGAAAACTTGTTGCAACTTGTTTACTTGTTTAAAACGTTATAAACTATCAACAAGCATTTTTAACACTTGACTAATCTTATATCAATCTAATTCTTGTTTCTCATTTGATTTGAATTATTCAGGCTCCAATAATGATAATGAGTTTCCTCATAACATTATTCATCGATAAATCGTAGGTCAGATCAGCGTGTTTTCATAAGCTTCATTACGATTGTTGTTTACATGTAATAACTTGTTTCTCATCTTTCAAAGCACTTCAAGTGTTTTTATTTCATTTTCATCCAGAAATTTGATCCTTTACTGACTTTAAACCATAAAAAGCGAAAAATAAAAAACATTATTTACATTTAAACTTAATCAAACAAACAATCAACTTATAAGGTCATATTTTGTCTCATTCAAATTGAATACCAATCAGAAGTGACAAGTCGATACAACTCAATCCTCAGGTCATCTGGTCAAATCTTTAAGATGAAAGTAACAATGAATAAAAGTAACAGTTGAATATAAAAATTAACATTTAATTCATCACTTGACAAATATTGCAATTCACTAATAGTCAGGGTTAAGTTGACAAAATTTCAGCTTCTTTCATAGTCGCCATCTAACAAGAAGCAAAAGTACCTCAATCGGATTCACCTTTTCATAGTTATCTGTTTGTGTCTCTGAAAACTGTACTCGACGCGACTTGAAAATGAACTTAATTGTGACCTTTTTTGTCAACTACTAGTGTGACTAGTGTATTTCAATACTCATCCAAATACCAATTTAAACTAATCCAATAATAATGTTAGAAATGCGTTTTAAATCAATGAAAATTAATTGAGTTTTGGAAGACAAAACAGCCCAAATGACTAGCGAGAAGGGAATTGTTGCCAATTAAAAATTTAACAACATTTGTAATTAAATGCTGTGTTGTTGACTGAAATTCAAGGCTTTCTTTGACTAAAGTTGGTTCCTTTTTGTTCAACTGTGATTTAACTGATTGCTAAAATACAATTAGAGATTTGTTTGCCAGGAAAGTTGATGATTATTGAATAGAGTTAACAAGAGCAAACAATAACATTCACAATCAAGAGTTGATTAATTAATTAACTTACCACAGAAATTGCGTTAAATATAAAAAAAGCGAGTTTGCAGTTGTTCAAAAACTCGTTTCATTTCAACTCGAGTATAATAAATGATTGACTTTTTTATGTAAAACTCTTGGAAGCAAAAGATTATTTGTAAACCTTGAAATGTTTTGGTGTCAAAATTATCATGATTTACGAGTTAACTTTGGTTTCCTCTTTGGCATCGGATTTTCAAATGAATTTACTTGTGACAAATTAAATAGTATCAATAAATCACACAAATATTAATGATTCAGGGAAGATGCAAGAAAAGATATTCCAAGAAAAATATTGAATATTGTTAGAAGATTTTCATGATTTCTGCTGAAATTTCGCTCAACAAAAGTTTACTCAAATTGAAACTTGTAATTAACGTCATCAACAAGCTCACACAACACCACGATGTGAATCCAGTGAAAAGTGAAGCGAGTTTAAACATTTTTATTCAGTTTAAATTGTCTCGGAAAAATTTAATTAAGAGACTTTGACATCAATTAATTAATCATAAAATGCAATGAAATTTGCGTTAACCACGGTTTCAGCTAATTAAAATAGTTTCAGTTTAATCTAATAATATGACTAGAGTAACTCAGCAACTCAATTGGTGTGAATTACATGAGATTCAAATGTAAACAAGGTCATCATGATATTGGAAACTTAACCTAAACTTTGAGTTTCAATTTCACTTGAATATCAATGTGTAGGCGAATAGTTCATTGATAGAGTAATAATGATTATCATGGAATACCATGGAAAGGCCTAAAATAAATTTCCAGCATTAACCTTCACAGTTGATGATCAGTTAATAAAGCATCAACATTAAACAAACTGTTCATTATTGACAGCTTATTAACATGTTTACATTGATTAAGAACTATTTTGACAACTTTTTCAAGTAAACGGATTCACTTGATGCTCAATACCTTTTATCAGTGTGTTTAATGAGAAATGTTGAGTATTTCAAAGTGTCAGTCATTAATACCAATTGATCAAATGTAAGGGTTGAAATATCAACAGAAGCTGCTGTAAAATTCAGAAGTTAATTAATGCTTTTCATTATTAAAATGCATTAATCTTTATTTGTCTTATTGAGTTGCTTCCTCAACTGTTTATAACAGCTTTGCATTGTTGAGATTATCATCATTATTCATTTCATTTTTTTCTTGAGACGATTAAGGAATCTTTGTTATTGAACAAGTTATTATCACCGGATTACATGGTTGGTGATTAGTGAGGATTTATTTTTAACATAAACTAGAGTTGATAGCATCAATGTTGTCCTACTCTTAACTAGTCTCCATTTCTGCTCATGTTGGAAATTATGGCGCAAGTATCATTCCCATGCAAGTAAAATTGGTGAAAATGAAGCCTGAAACATCGCCAAGATGATTCTTTTTCTGAAAGTAACCAGATTTGCAGTTTGTGCGATTTGTCAGTGCAAGTGAATGATTAACAGAAACGAGTTGGAAGAGAACGAGAAAAGACTGTAAATAAATAATCACAATATTTTCATCAATTTAACATTTAAAACCTCAACGTTCTAGCATTTGTTACATTTCATTTTGTTAACTGTGATTATAAAATCTTGTTGTTGCTCATTGAATAATGTTTAAAATAAATCCAAACGATTTGGTTGCCGTTGGTGCTGGTGTTGACCAAGCAATTACTGGTCAACCTGCAAAGTTCCTGATTCGTGGAGTAAAAGGGCTTCACGATTGGATACACTGTGACATTGATGGACCGGCTCAACCACCACTCGATCGCGAACTACTGGATGAGTCCAATTTAGAGATCACATATACTCCTCCACTTCCAGGTGAATATAAAGTCGTTGTCCAAATCGATAATAAGCACATCAAGGGAAGTCCTTATACAGTTGAAGTGATTGGTGAAAAGGATCCAAAGTTGGAAAAAGTATCCAGAATCGATGTGGCAGGCAAAGGTGTTACAATTGGCAAGAGCTGCATGCAAAATGAATTTTGGATCGATGGACGAAAGGCGAACATAACAGCGGGTCTAACTGTTCACATTAAAAACCCTCAACGAGCCTCAAGTCACTTGTCAATCACTGATATGGGCGATGGAACCTTTAAATGTGTTTATAAACCGACAGCTCCAGGCCTCTATATTGTTGATGTTAAAGTTGAAGGTGTTCATGTTCCTGGAAGTCCATTTTATGTGAGAATCACGTAAACGACTAGAAACTGGCCAATATATCGAATAAAAATGAGCGAAATTTATCCTTTTTTTGTGTCTCTTGTTTCAATCTGTAAATCAAAATTATTAAATGTAAAAAAGTAATCAATATTATTTTGAAAATGACGAGTTTGTGCATTTAATCATTACAACAAATAGTCTAGTTTTCACGATTCCAGAACCACTTACATTTATTGCTCTTTTGATTGCAATCAATAATCAATTTAAATTGCTCTAGTCGATACAAAACCATAAATTCAGTGTTTAGACGTTTAAATTTTCAATCAACTGAACAGAGCTTAAAATATGTTTATCGCAAAGAAAAGTGCAAAATGTTCTAGTTATTGAGAATGATTGCTAAATCTGTTTAAATTAATTGTTCAACTGATATATTTATGAGAATCACCTTGAATAATTAGGTGAACAATTATTTTTGTCTCCAAGAGTTCACATTTAGACTTTCAGTTGAGATGACAGTTGAAGGTTTAAAATTGGTTAACTCTTTCCCGGTAACTTCAAACTTGTTTTTGGATAAACAGACAATTACTTTTGTTGCTTTAAATAAATGGTAATAATTTGAGTTTCATTGGTTAGGATTACATGAAATTGAGTTGATCATTAAACCTCAGTGCTTATCATAAACATCAATTCATTTTTTTCTCACATCTGTATATCATAATAATGAGCTTATTTACTTATAATGATAATTACTATTACAATTTGATACACTTTTATAAACAATTGTACCAGAATGATATTTTTATGATCATGTAAATTGGCTTTTTGTTTGCATCAATAAAAGATGAATCAAAGTTATAAGCTAATCCGGTCTATTGAATGTGTTACAGTCAGAAAAATGTTGATTCCGTTTCGATTGACTTTTCCTAATGATTCAAATAACGATCTTGATTATTCCGTTGATGATGAACTAAGGTGATTTCAATATGGAACAAGAAGGATTAATTGATGCGTGATCAATGTTGCGGATTTGTTGACCCGACACTGAATCACTGAATATTGGGACTCATTTCTCGCACCATTTACACTAACCACAAACATTTACACCAATAGACACTAACGCTTTCAAGTTTGTATCCATGTAAAATACACCATCCATTGTTCAAACTTGATTAGTTCAGTATAGAGTAGAGTGATCTACAGAGTTGAATTCCGAGAGAGAGAAACATATTGTAGATTTTTTGGATTTGAGTGATGAAAATATGGTGAAAAAAGCTGTATTATTTAGTGGAAAGAAGTCGATAAAAAGTGTCTAATTACTGAAAAGCGAAACATGATTAACAGCATTGTCTCATATTTTGCTCTGGAAAGGAAAATGGACTATGAATAAACAAAATCGTTCAATTACTCTGTGAGTCTAGCTCATTATCAGTGGCTGTCTCAAATAAACTTGGAAATTTACTGTAAAATGAAACGGTTCCATTTTTTCGGATAAGATAATTTTAAAAGTATAATCTTCAATGTCTATTAAAAACATTGAATAAAAGGTGAGTTTAAAAAATGCTGATCTGGAAAAATAATTTTAATTTTCAGTAGCGTTGACAGTTTACCAGAAAATGGTTTGGTTATTAAGGCGCAAAATGTGACTTGGTTTGAATTCAAATTTTCATTTACATTATCCTTAGAGATGACTTGAAAGAGTCACAATTTGAAGGGGGAAAGACCTGGCTTCAATCTTCATTGGCAATCCAATGAAAGTTACATTTCACTTTTATCTTTCATTCTCTTAACCTCTGACAAATCTGTTAGATAAGCTTTAACTTAAAGCTTTTGTCTTTCTCAAATGTCATGTTATATTTTTTACATTGAATAGTCAACTTCTTTACTCTTTGACTTTTTGTATTTTCTTTTAGTTTTCTCTTTGTTAATAAAGCATGTAGTGATATTCCAAAGCAACTTAACATTAACAATCATGATCGGGTTTACAATATCAAATATTTTTTGGATTATTTTTGTGTTAACATTCCATGGACAGTTAAGTACATCAGCTCAAGTCAACAAATCTTCGGTTTCACCAAATCAATCAACCAACTCATTCTATGCTGGTCTTCCGAAAAGCAACCGTGATTACCCTGTGAAATCTAGCCTTGCTCATATTGATCCAACTAGAGACATTGCCAGAGACAAGATAACCCCACAAAACGCAGATCGCCTTTATCAGTTTTTGAAAACTAAAGGAGTTAATTTAAGGGTATTCGATGCTTTGAATCAGTGCTTGGAAACACTTTCTTTCGAGCTTAAAAAACGTGATAAACTCATTGAGCATTTAAAGGCTAAAGTTGAGAAAATATGGGTAACAAATCAACCACAATCAATCGAAACGACCCTTCGGGTCAATGGAAACGTTTATGTAAAAGGTAGCTTAATGGCAACTAAAATCCAGATAACATTACCTTTCAATAAGAATAAATTGTCCAGCCAAGTTTTTGAGAAACGTGTGGACCGAGCATGGAAGGAGGTGAAGGTGATTGAAGATCAAATCAAGAATCGTGTTGTCCGGAAAGATCGCGATAAGCAAATGATAAATGGAGATATTCATTTTCTGGGCCCGATAAAAGCTAATAGAGTTATTATCGAGTCAATTAAACCAACCACAATGATAAATGGAATCCCTTTGAATGAGTTAAAGAACAATGTACTGCGCAAATCAGGTAACCAGAAAGTTACCGGCCATTGGACGTTTGAGTCCGGGCTTTATGTTGATGATTTAAAAGTAAATGGTCTTCTGTCTGGTATCAACATTTCAAACGTACTTCAAACCAATTCCGCCGTTGAACAAGTTATTGGTCGATTAAAGATTCACCATGGATCATTCAATTCACTTGCCTTCGAGTCAATTAATGATATAAATCGAGAAGAGCTAGTTTTAAAGTCACGTCTGCATCAGAAGATAACCGGTCCCAAACAGTTCACCAATGTTTCTTCAATGGCTAACATTAATCTTACAGGGAAATTAAATGGATACGATTGGAACCATCTGGTCAGACATTCAATCAATATTCACAGACCCTCTTCAATGATATCCAGCCTTCAGTTTGATACTGCACCATCGATAAAAACATTGCAAGCTCGATCAGTGAACAATTTGATAATCGAAAATTTAAACCATGGATTAACACCAGAAGAATTGAACCATCTTTCAGGGTCTAAAACATTCAAATCACTGGCAGCATCTAGAGTTACTTTAAATGGAAAACTCAACAATCTTCAGTTTCCAAATGATTTGGTTACTTTACGAACTTTGAACAGCATGCCAACTATAGTTTTGGATGGTAATATCTCATTTGCTTCAAGTTTAACAATAGCTAAAATAAACGACATTGATATAAATCGTGATGTAGTTCGTCGAAGTGCAATAGAGCCTCAAGTTATCCATGGTACCAAAATTTTCGATAGTAGTATTAAAGTATCCAATATCATCTCAAAACAAACAAAGCTCAGACGCATCAACCTAAATGATGTTGAATCAATGATGTACGACCAATCAATTGTTAAAAGAAGCAACGTTGTCTATGAAGATCAATTGTTTATTAATGGAAGTCTTCAAGTTGACGAGATAAACGGTATTCAAATCAACTCGTTATTAGACAGCTTATTCTCCAAATCAAGAGACCAAAAGATCAGTTGGGGCACACAATTCAATGGCTTGCTTTCTATTGAATCAGTACATACTAAAGAAATAAACGGACTCTCGATCCCAGATGATTTAGTCCAAGTCAACTCTGGTGTAACTGGCAAAAGAATTACCGGTCGTAAGATTTTTGAACATATAATTCTTGGTTCAGGAGATTTGCAAATGAAAGGCAAAATTTTGAATGGAAACCCTTGGAATTCTATAGCGGAAACAGTTATCAAAAATGGTCCTGATAATCGAAAAGAATGTTATGGGAAGAAGACATTTTCATCTATCGATGTAATGGGTAACATAATTGCTGAAAAAATTAATAATCTCGTTCTTAAACGAGATGTAATGTTAATTAATGAAAAACAAACTCTGAGTGGTAAATGGTATTTTGGCGATAATATCAAAATGAATCATATCTCTTTTACAAGTCTTAATGTAAGCACTATAAACAGCCTTTCGATCGATGATCAATTGAATCGTCTGGTACTGCATGATCAACCTTCCGTTACTTTGGAGAACAAAGATTTCCGAGGTGGCTTATTCGCTGATGATATTGTTCTGGATGGGAAAATAAATGGCGTCAATTTGACCAACATTGAATCGACTGTTGTTACTCTAGACTCTCCTCAAGCTATTTATTCATCTTTAAGATTTGAAGATGAAGTAATATTCCATCATGCAATTAATACAAGATCTGTTAATGGACATGATCTTCACGTACATTTTAAAAACGATAAGACAAGATCTGCCGCTAGAAACTTGACGATCAATGGTAATGTCTTTGTCAACGGTTCAATTATCTGTGGTACTTTGAATAACAAATATGCTGAATATTTGAAAAATTATATTCACGTGTCAAAGTATGATAATCAATTTAACAGGCCTGTGGTAGTCAATTCAACAGTAACAGTCGATTATTTGACTATCGACGGCGAAGCTCAGCTAGATGGAATTCATCCTGAAGATTTAATTCGTCTCGACCAGCGTATTGAACTAGATGGCTCATTAACTATTAATGGCAATGCTCATGTTGATTCTCAGCTGATAGTTGGATCTGGTATCATCAACAATTGTTCTCTACAGGAGATTTTAAAGTCGAGCCGTCCTGATTATTCACAACGAATTAACATTCCAGACCCAATAAATTTTAGTGAATTAAATATTTTGGGTAATTTACGGTTAATCGATCAGACAATTAACCATGTAGATATTGACCATGTTGAATCCCAGACGATTAGAGGCTCAGATGAGCAAAGTTTAAATGCATTGATTACCTTCGATGATGATATTCAAGTGGATGAGTTATATACATCAGATAAAATTAATGGAATCGATATTATGTCAATTTATGAAGACAGCGTAAAAAAATCAGCTCCGTTTCAAAAAATTACTGGGAAAAAAGTGTTCAAAGCGCTGCAAATAAAAAATGGAGATGTTCTCTTCAAAGGAAACTTAATTGTTGCAGGCTTGGTTAATAACTTCAATTTAACCAAGCTTAATAATGAAATCATCAAGCCATCAGATTCTCACCATGTTATAAGAGGTCGTAAAATATTTTACTCTGACAAACCAATCGTTTTGACCAATGTAAAAACGCCTGTCTTAGCTCAAGTCAATTTTAGTGACATCGTGTTATCTTATATGAATGAAACTATAACAACATCTACAAATTTCACGCAGCCAATAACGGTTGAATCGCTTGAGATACGCAGACACCAAACTCGTTCACCAAATACCGAATCTCTCAGCGATACAGTGAAAGTTGAATTCAAGGATCCTGTTACAGTTGAAAAGTTAATTGTGAAACAAATAAATGGCATTCCAATTGAAAAATTTGCTTCTACTACTGGATCATCCATTCTTAAAGGAAATTATTCAATTACAGGCAGAGTATATATTCGGGGCAATTTGGTCACGGGCCCACAATCATATATCAACGAAACCGATTTAACTATATTATCACATGACTTAGTCAATATGAAAGAAGCTGCTACAGCTGCTAAACTTTTAAGAGAGATTCGAATTCGAAATGAAAGCCAACAAGGATTCAGTGCAGCAGCCAAACTCGAAAAGGCAGTGGAAAAGGTTGGATCCACCGTGGAAAGCCAAATATTGGAAATACAAAGAATTTCAAGATCAATTGGTGAACCACGGTTGAAATATGAATATTTTGATTACGTTGATAATTTCAACGAATTCGATATCGATGCTGACCATATTGACAATATTTTAATTTCTCGTGATTATCGTTTGGAAGGAGATCAGTTTAGTTCATCTCCTCACAGCATACAATCTGATTTATGGTTTGGTCGATCCATTTACTTGTGGTTTGCTGATCGAACTGACTCATGTGTTCGGAGGACCTTCAGTTTTGACATTCTGGGAATTAAAAAATTGAAGGAACGATTAACCAATCGAATGGGCCAAGATTTTCCTCCTGTAATTTTTTCTATGAACAATCATTCAATCAGTCTTTCAGCCTGGAGTAACTCATCTTCACAAGAATGTGATAAAAAGCATCTCAGTTCTGGTCCAGAATACTCTCACATCATAATAGGATATACGAATGGGTCAAATCTGAATGACTCTTTCTATGCTCAAGATTCTTATGATATCATCCCGGTGCAGATTTTTTCTGATATCAAATATTTCATCGATTCTCAACAAATCTATGCAGTTACACTGCAACCTGAGTTGAATTCTGATGCCTCAGTTTTGGTTTATCGTTGTACTTCAAGGCAATTTCACGAACCTTCCAACTGTGAGCAAATTGGTTCAATCAAGAGCTCTAGAGTAGTTTCAATCGAATTATTTTATTCTACTATTTTCCGAACTACGCTATTAACTGTTTTAGAAAAGCCTCTTAACTGTTCATTCCAACCAGCAATATTTTACTATGCATGGAGCTCTAAAGAGCAACGATTTGTTCATCACGGTTCTATATTTGCTTCAAGCCCGACTGAGATGTCTTTCATTGAAGTTGTCCCGAGCAAGAAAGTTTACCTTATAGTTGCCAACACTTTAGAGGCTGGTTTTTGTTCCAAAGACAAAATCCAAATGCATAATTCAAGTTCTATGGTTAATGTTTACATGCTAAGCAATAGTGATTCTTTACTTATTCAAGCTGAACTGAGACAATCTTTCCCCTTAAATGTTATCTCGATGAGTTCTTTCAAGTTAGGACCTGGTCAAGTTTATCTCGTCTTTTCTAGTAAATCATCTGGTAAACTGTACTTTTATCGATATCATGAAGGCAAAGAATTTGTGCAAATCCAAACTCAAGACAATAGAGATGGTGAAATTGTCCAGTGCTTTTGGTTTTCATCACAAGAATTAATCATGTTAACTACAACTACGAATAAAGAAAAGGCTAAAGTGTATAAGGCATTCATAAGTGGTTTAAATAGTTTTTAATTTTTCTTAATTTGTCAACTAAAACTTTAAATTTATTCTAAAATTATTTTTGTTTTAAAATTTTTTACAGATTTGATCCTAATAAATTAAATTTATTTAATACAATTCAAATCTAGTTTTGTGTTTTGTTTTCTGAAAGATGTTTCGTCTAATTAGAAAATTCAAGTGAGAAGAAGGAAAAGCGAACTTTTTTGTGGTTCATTTGATAATTGTCGCAGTCTTAACGACAAAGACAGAGGCTTTGACTAGAAAATTCATTAAATTCAAATCTTTGAACTTGGGATCAAGCAGAGACTCAACAGAATTATTCCAGTCATATTGCCATTGCAAAATAATTGAGAGAATTCCCAAATTTAGAATTAAGTTTAAGTGGTTTCTCAAAGCCTGAAAGTGGCTTTCTTTTGGTGGAAAGGTGCTAGAAAGCATTTCAGCTCCTCCCATTCATGAGCTATTCAGTGAAATATTTATAACCCTAGAATTCACTTCAACTGAAGATTTGTATCAATACCATGTGAGTGTAATAACGAAAAGCACCAATTTTCTAAATATGGCGATAAATTGCGCCTTACTGATCTCAATAATTTAGATCTGAGATCTCATTCGATTTCATGAGTTTCTTGATTGATATTTGATTGTATCTTAATCTCTCTCCAATAAGGATCATTGAAAATTTAGAGTTCCTGATTTACATCTGTAAGTGAATGTATAACTTCAACACACTTGATGGAATAAAAGGCAGAATTCTTGTAATATACATTCTCTTAGATGAAATGTTTCGTTTAATTAATTTATGACAGGTTAAGGTTTTAAAATTGTCAAGGCAACTATGGACAATTAATTTACACGATATTGACAGAGTTATGATTAGATAAATTTTCATTGACGGTAACATAAAATTATGCTGCATCAGTCGATCGATCCAGTAACGGACTACAAGTCGTTTCCTTAAATTTTGAGCAACAACATACAATTATGTCGAATTCAGGCAAATAATTTCAATCTTTCCTGCAAACATAAATAATCTATGAATTCTTCCTAGGAGTTGATATGATTGGCATTGGTATCTTGGATGAATTACACTTAAGTTGTGAGCAGTTTATCACAGAATCATTTGGTTTACCATCAAATTCAGCTTCTAAGTTGATAGACTCACTACTGTTTACAATTTTACAAGGCATAGCACGTTCAACACGCGATTGATATTGATTAACAAGGTTTTCCATCTTTTTCAAAATATCGTTATGTAAATTAAGTTGATCTTCTGATTTCTTGAGATTTTCTCCAGTATTTTTTCCATCTAATTCATGGTTCTGGTGGCTATCATTATTGTTATTGTTATTGTCACTATCACCCAAAGACTTAGTTTCAACAGTTATTTGTGGATTCAGTTTAGTTGAACTATTAACAGACTGACCACCATTAGTGATTTTCACCAATGTATTTAATGGAACTCGACTAGGGGACGAATCACTGCTTCTTGACCTTAGACTAGGCCTGGGTCGAGTACCAAATCTAAGAGGAGATCGACTAGATTCACAAGGCTTAAATAAATCTGGATCCAACATTGGCCTGTTACGTGATTTAAAAGTCCATGTTCTTATGGCTTCAGAATTTTCGGAATTTTGTCGATATAATTTACTGTTAGCAGATGATACATATCCAAAGCGATCTGCTCGACATGATCCAAGAGAAACTGATTCAGGCAAGCTGCTACGGGGAGTATTGAGTGAATATCGACCAACAGAACCACGAACAAATGGTGATGCATTGGTGTTGCTATTTCCAACAGCTGTTTTATTTGTTCCTGGATGGTCTGATAATGGAGTTCGGGAAGATTGAGATGATGATCGACTCCTGGGAAGAGAAGCATAATAATTACGACCCCTTTCAAAACATGAGACCGGAGTTTCCTTAACATCTGAGATATTTCGTTTTGTATTCATCGTTTTGCGATTGGGTGATGATGATATCGAATGAGCAGCTCGAGCTCTTCCATTAATAGGATTATTCCAGCTCATTTTAGAGTTAACCTGAGTTAGATCTTCACTACTTCGCGATTTATTTACATCTTGATCACTTCCAATATCCTGATTATTTGATCCTTTGTCACCATATCCTCGGGAAGACATTTTTTGCTCAGAGCGTCGATAACGACAGTTACGCTGGAAGGGCGATGAAAGAGTTGATCCATCCAATCTACCTGCAATGCCATTTGATTTGACAGTTTTATTAGTTAATTCTTTGCTTTCTAAAGTAAAATCGTCACCAGCCCAGGAAGGTTTTTGCGTACCAAGCAGGTCACTTGTTTTCATTATTTTCCTTGGTGAGCATTTGCGTGTTCTGCCACCTATTGATGTTAAAAGAGAGCAAAACATTTTAAAAATTAGTGAAATGTTTGAAAGATTCAACGTTTGATGAAAAATCAATTCTACTAGAGTAACTTGAACTCAATTGTAATCATATATTGATTTATAAATTTGCTATTCCTTGAACTCAATTGAAATCCATGCCAATACAAGTAAAACAATTAAATTTCCTAAATGTTCCACTTTCTCTTGTTCCAATTATCCTTCTGTTATTTTATTAATAGTTGATTATAAACTATTAAAATATTTATTAATAATCTTAATGGAATATATTTTTCCATCTTTTACACTTTTCTTCCTTTTTTTGATATAATTTTTTCCATGTTTTCAGGTTTCAAATAGTAATCAGAAGCTCAGTAATGACCTTCACCGCCGACGATTCATAATCCCACTCGATATTGTTTCCTTTAAACTATTCCATTAATTGGTATGTGAGTGTATCAACAATACAAGGTCAATTCAGCTAATTTCGTATTTTAATTTACTCCATTACAAAACGCAAATCACTCATTTAACTCATTTAAAAATCTATTTTTCTTGTTTTTTATTAAATTTTTGGATAAATTTATTAATATCATCAACCTACCTGTTGAACTTATGGCAGAAATTTGATTGATTTCACTTTCTGAAAACTCTGACGAGGAAGAATCATGATATGTGCCTCTTTGCGGCGTTTTCACGGCATTTGCTGTTGCAACTGATGTTGATGTTGGACATGTTTTGTTTGTCTTGGCTGTGACTGTTGTCTTTCCTTTATTTGATTTGATAGCTGATTGTGACTCTTGTTTTGATTGTAAATCATCATTCGGTTGATTATCCAATTGAGTAGGTGAAGGACTTTCCATTATTACACTTGATGTATCAGTTGAATCATCAGAATAGTGGGATGTCCGTGATTCTTGACGGTCAATAATAAGTACTTCAGGGTAACCTGAGGATGATGTTGAACAAGTAGATGATGATGAAAATCGAGGAGTGCCACTGGTTCCATTGAATCCTTGAAATTCTTGTCGAGATGTAAGAGTGCCATTAATACATTTACTTGCATTTGTCACATTATTTACAGTCGAATTGTTGGGGTTGCGATTTGATTGTGATCCCATTAAATTGATGTAATCGTCTTTCATAGGGCCACTGTTATGACGTTTTAAGTGGTGATTTGGTGAGTAAGAGTTGGATGAAATTGAGTTTTGACGTCCATTCAAATAGTTGACGGCATTTCCATTGGTCAAACCGACACTGCCATTAACTTGGTTCGCATTGGGCTCATCAGGTCTTTAATAAAGAACAAGATTAAAAAATTAAAATCAAACTCCTTTGAGCATTTATTTAATGATAACTTACCGATTATAAGTGACAACCATTTTAGGCCCAGAAGATGGATCATCACCTTCAGTGAAAGTCACCTTTGCGGAGGTTGAAAAACGATGTCCTAAAAGTATGAATAAGACGAAAATAAAAGAAAGTAAATTTTTGTTATAAACAGTGATTAAAGTATGAATAAGGCTCATCATTCATATTATGCCATAGCAAGGGTTAGATTAAGTGTTCACCTTAATCTGTCAAATAAAAGTATCTGATTGAAGCCTTGATAATGGCCATGATTAAATTGAAATGCCTTTAAATGCCATCAAATGAGCAAAAAAAGTATTAAGTGAAATATTCAGAGTTAATCAATGTCAGAATTACTACTGCAATTATTTTCTTTTTTTTACTATTAAGTGTTATTATAGTTATCAGATATCATAATCGTTTTCAGTCATCAACTGATTGTTCAGTGTGATGTTCACAAGATGATTAATTGAAGACATTTTTTGTCCTCATTTCTCTTTTCCCTGAAAATGGTTCAAAATTGTGAGTAAATAAATGACAAAGATTCTGATGTCTTCTTGATAGCTCAATGAGTTACCTGCACGACATCGACATGGATCATGGCGATCAAGATAGTGACCGAGGGTGTCCCAACCACCACCAACGCGAACCATAACGTGATTACGAAGGATCTGTAAATTAATGACATTTCGGGTAAATTTATGATTGAGAAAGGAAAGATTAAAAGAAGATTAACTGAGAAAATGTTATTTACCCGAACAAAAATAAGAACTTTAGTATCACCAATACGATACTTTCCATCAGCAACTTTGATCATTGGGAATTTTGATGGACAGGAACATCGACTCAGAATATCAACAACCTATTTAAGATCAAAATATTGATATAATTAACAAGTGTGGATCATTTAAGAGCATTAAATATAAAAAATGGTTTAAATTGACAATTAATGAAAGCATCAGACAGTTCTACTCGATTAATAACTCTATCAAACATTATCTTTGATTTAAATGAATTACAATTGATTCACAAAATTGGCAAATTCAATTTTTCATCTGTTTTGAACTCGACAACAAAAAGCACCAGAAATGGTAATATTGAATTATTCATTTCTGCTTTTCTTTTCATTGGATATTTCATTTCATGTACTTGACTTTTAACTACAAAGCAGGATGAGAATAAGTTAACATGTGGTAAGCCATGTTTATCATCATGATAATGACATTCATCTAGACAGAATCCAAAGCAAATTCACACCAAACCTCTAGTCATTCAGTTGATCGATAGAGTCCAAGATCATTAGTTATTTTGTTTTGACTCGACAGAAATGGTAAAGCAGACATTATTCATCAATTGTTTTGCAAGAAGAGTCAAGATTTATGATCATGAAAACAATAGGAACCTTAAAATAGATATAAATTGAACAAGTTTCATCAATCAGTAGACTAGAAGGAAACTGTCTCAAGGTTAGTTTCGGGTGGGATTCATACCTAAAGACAAATTATATAATGAAATAAAAATAAGAATAAGACTTTTCTGGCGAATCAATAATGTTAACAGTTAGCAACAAAATAACCTACAATTTTAGTGGACAATCATTAAAAACATTGTTTTTGAGGCGAATTAAAAGCCTTGAATCAATCTGTTCGAATATCAATTACAGATTTAAATGATTACTTGAATAAATGTGGGCTTCTTTTTAATTCCCAATTAAGGTAAAAACCATTAGTCAAGCATTGTTTTTCCGTTTTTTCACAGGGAAAAGATTCTCATTAATTTCATGGGTTGTACAATTAACCTTGACTCAAGTGATATTTTCAGGCCTTTTGATTCTCAATAATTCTGTTTCTTCTGATAATGGTTTGTATGATTTGTGATTATAATTGTCGCTTCTTAACTAATCGTCCTATTTCAACATGACAAGTCATTTGAATTAAAGTAGGCACAATAAGGATTATCTTATTTGCTGATAAAGATGATGAAGAGGATGTTGATTCAGTTTCTTCCGGTTACAAGCTAATAATACTAATGAATTTATATTTAATTATCGTGTCATATTTGATAATCTTTAAGCTCTCACTGCGAATCTCTAATCACATGTTTGTCTCAATGAGGTTAAACAAGCTTAATAGTCGCTAATCCCAAGTAAAGTAAATCTTAAAGTAATCAATCATATCATTACTATCACAATTTAAAACGAAGTTTGGACAGAAAGCGTGTTAATTGAGTAATTAAACGAAGGGTCATTCGCTGTTCATTTGGTCAGATGGTTTTATGAATGAGTTTTGATAAAATAATTTTGACAAAGATGTAGCTTGACGAGTAAAAGTGTCGATCAATATAATTGTAATGAAACAAATCACCTTAACAAGATTAATCATGTTTAAGATCATTCATTATCAGATAAAATATAAACAAAAGACCCACGCAAGTTTAACTTATTGTGAAAGTGCAATTTGATTATGAAAAAATTGATTCTAATCATTTCAGACTTTCCCTTTCATTCAGAATATAAACTGATCAAAGATGATTTTACCCAACATCAATCTGTGCTTCTTTATTGAATTTAATATTGATTTTTATTGTACTTTCCCTTTTAATTTAACTCGTTTTTAATGTGAAAACTCGAACTTGAAAAATTGGTTAAGATATTTTTCACTGTCAGATAAACGTTTATTGATTTTTTATAGCGACCTAGAAATGATGTTCAATTTAAACCAAAGACAACTTTATTATAAATTGAATGGATTCCATGATTTGCATGTTTGACTTATTTTTCTGTCAATTATTTTTAGGTCAATTTGATTAACTGTTAATAATCAATCATTTGAACCTGATTATGATACAAAGACAATGTCTTTGGTTTTAAAGCTTTGAATTTAATGGCACATTTTACCCAATAAGTAGTGCATATTTAGTCTATTAGGTGTCACTGTTTTCATATTCACGGCGGCGCCTTCAGCTGTTAAACATCAACAGTGAAATCATTAATAGCCTTAGCATATTAATCAATCTAGTAATTTTCAACTTAATTTGTGATTTCAAATATCTATTTCTTCTTAAGCTATTTTCGTTATCTTAATTACTAATTTATGATTATGCCAATAAATTGTGCTCTGGTATAATTGGTTTGATCAATGACTGTCACGGAATACAATAGTTTTTGCTCTTGCCGGCTCTATTTGAGGATTCAGCTTGGATGGTAATTTGAATAGTTATTATTTTTTTGCATTTGTTTTCTGATTAATTTCTCATTTCACACACGTCAACCAATTAACTAAGAGAACTTTTCTAAACTTTGAAAATTACATGATTGTTCATTGCTTTCGTTTTTTTCTTGCAGAACTGGGATCGATCGATTGGACTCATAGCCCTGACAACTACTGGCATTTCGTTGTTGACTTATAGCTTTTTTATCCTAATTGTACCCATTTTGCCGCCTATGGAAATTGATGCTGATGAATCCTTTTTCTCTCGTGGTCTACTTTTTTGGTTAATCACTCCTCCAATAGCAATCGCTTCTATGATCTACCTAACGTCATTCATCATACTTTTTAGACTCTATATGGAATTGAAAGATGGAAAGAAAAAGCAGTGAACAAGGAAGCTGGAAACTCAATGAATAACTTGCTTGAAAAATCGTCACAATTCTATCATGAAATTTGATGATTTATATAAATGTTTACTTTTTCAAATGTTTGAGAGCACCACAAATGATGAATTGGTTAGCATGACCTGAGATTGGTTGATATTGCATGCAAATGGTTAATATTGTAAAATATGATTATCATTAAGAAAAGATGATACTTTTCTGTGAATAAAGTAAGATATATGGCAAGCAATTATAAAATGATGACAAAAATGACAATAAAAACATGCTCCTTCTACGAATGGCAAATAAACGAAAAGTAAGTTTAAAAAAGTTGGAAATCAAAAACATAATCCAACTCAAAGTCTTGTGAGCGTAAGGAAAAGCAATCACTTGATCACCAATAATTGTATGGACGAGCAAGATCTCGTCGACGAATCTTCACATTCTGAACAAATTTCTTCCATGGACTCTATCACTGAAGATCCCGAAATAATGGAACAAACTGAATTTGAAAGTTACCCAGCATTTCGAAAGTACTTCAATAGACAAATGGTAGATATTGATTACTTGGTTTATCCCAAGAAACCAAAGATTTGGTACTTTTGTTTTGGATTAACTTTTCTGGTAATTACCGGTTTAAGAGCAGCTTGGCAAGCAAGTTATACTCAACTTTCTGTCTTTTCCTATTACATTGGTGATATATCATTAGCCGCTGGCGATGCTATTCGTAAACAATTGGCTTCAATCTATTTCATTTGGATAACTGGTTCTGCTATATTAGCAGTGAATCTTTACAAAACTCAACGTGAACCATCGCTTCAACATTGGGCCAAAAGTATTGGCCAAGTGTTTCAACATTATTCAACCACTCATCATCCCATCTACCCTGGCTTACCTTACAAGTTGATTAAAATGTTTGCTATTTTTAATCAGATCAACTTTTACTCCGGAGGATCATTAGCTCTGCTCTGTTCATTGCCAACTCTCTATGTTTATCCACCAGAATATACAATCTATGCCGTCTCTTGGCTACCATTTAATGTGTTTACTGGTCTTTTTTGTGGTGCTTATGTAATTAATTTCACTTCTCTGTATTTCTTGTTTGTTTACATTTTCGCCCAACAAATGGACAAAATGTTTGCATCTTTCACATCCATTTGGACTATAGCATCACCATCGCCGCCTTCGTCCGATTCATTGTCAATAAGTGGCTCGATAATCAAATTTCAAAGCTGTTTGTTGGACATTTTGCAGCAGTTGAACAATTCAAACAGATTTTGGTTCTTTTTGAACAACATCATCTTCTTAGTTACATTTTGTGTCCAATCCATGCTTCTTTATATAATATTTTTCGTCAAAGTTCCAAGTTTCTTGTTGGCTGCTCTGATTGGCTATGCTATTCTTAATTTTTCTTGCGGTCAATCATTTCATTTCATCTTTGGTGCTTACGGACAACGAAAGGTAAAACTCTAATCATGTTTCCCAAGCTCTATTTAATACTTTGTCAATCAACCAATTTAACTGTCATTTGGTCATTCATTTATTTTAGATAGATCAACACCTGCACAAGTTGAAGCAATCACTTTACTTGGACTCAACTATAAACGCTAAAATAAAATCGATTACTTTTTTAGAGCACATGGAGAATCGACATTTTTTCAGTGTATTTGGTTCCCTTAACTATTCAACTCATCATTTGGTCTTAGTAAGTGTGTCTCACCATTTATCATGATAACCAGTCTAATTGCTTTACATTTCTTACAGGCAATCCTAGAAAGTGCGACTAATCTATTGTTGATTATTACATCACTTGGTAGAGCCAGAACTTTCATGAAAATATGAGTTACTGAGTCCTTGGTTCGAACAAACGACTCTGAACAAACATCATTATGGAAAATCTGTTAACCACAAATTGCGATTAAATAGTTTTGTTATTGATCTTCACATTCGTAAAGTAAGAACCAGATAATAAAGGAATGAAACCATTTCATTTTCTGATTCATGTATTTCAATTCGTTTTTCAATAATTATGGTTAAACTCAACTGTATTAACATGAATTTTCAGGAATGATTTAACATCAAAAATCTATTATTTACTAATAGAGTTTACTTAGAAATCAATAAAACAAGTCACTGATGAGGTCGAATAAAAGTCAAAATGAAAACAGCAAATCGTAAAGGTGACTGAAGGACTCATGAATAGTTCAGACTCATTGGTTTGTTGAAAAGTGTTTGATTACTTGATTGTAAAGTTAAGGTTAGATTATGCTGATTGTTATCCAAGGCTAGTTGATTATTTAATCCAAAATCTGATAAATTAATTTGCATTACATTGATCTATCAATTTAAAACGTTAAATAACACGAGTTTTAACATTTCAGTTTTTGACTCATTTGTTGAGAACCTGAATACAGTTTAAATTAACCCAATTCAAGGGGAAATGTCTACAATCGATTGATTTTGAGCTTCAAAGTGTTATTAATAGTTACATGTTTATCATCAATATTCAAATAATTAGACGAGTCTCTTAATGAATGAATAGATATTCTGAGATTCTAATAATATTTTGCTCTCATTGATAATTTAATAATCATTAGATGATTAAATAAAATAGTTGACCAAATAACAACTATTAGACTTGAGGATGAAAAAGTGATTAATCAACATTTAAATGATTATTTTTAGATTGTCAAATGAACAATTGGCTAAAATGATTCAATGTTTTTGTTTCTCAATTTAATTCCGAATATTAAATGATTGTAAATACACCGAAATTGGGTCAAAATTCAAGTTCAATCGGAATTTAAATAGATTCTAATGCATCTTTTGAATTGCAAATATCACTTATTAATTTGTTACTTAATCAGTATGGAAGTAAAATGTAACAAATGTATTGAAACAATTTGTCAAATTAAAGTTAACATGACATGTAATCTGTTGAGCAAGATGATGTCTACTTAATTAATAAACCAGAACGATGATGAAACTGATGATATTCAGGAATATCAGACGATTTGATATACAATATCAAACTGATGAAAGCAACTATCAGAGTTTCCTTGAATCATCATCTGTCTGGTTTCATTTCAAAAATGAATTAAACATTGAATCACTTTAATCAAGTTGCAATGCTTACCAAATCCAACTATTAATACATTAGACAATTATTTTGATATATTCTGATGAATTTCTGATTAAACAGATTTTCCAATCTCAAAATTCTTTTATTTTTTTCGATTTTTGATTAAGACTTTAAATCATTAGATTGAAAAATGAACTGAACTGATATGATTTCAATGCGAAGTAACTCTGATTGTCAACTCGATCAACTTTCCAATAAAATTCAGTAAAATCTGATTTTTGTCTTGCTTAAACTTGATTATCATGTAAAGTTGATTTAATTTCTCAATCTTCTGTAATTTTTCATCTCATGACAACAAATTGACTGTTTAATTGGTGCAAACAGTTTCCAACTGAGAATTACTTTTTCCAATCATGAAGGGATGAATAAAAATTATCGATCAATGAAAATGAGAATTAATAGGAAAATTTTGACATTTAATTAAGAAGCATAATTATAAAGTTAATTGTGAACAAAATGGCCACAGTTTGTCAATCGTGATTAAATGAGCTTGAAAATTGTATCAACAAATGACAGGCAATCAAAATTAATGAACAACCAACAAGATTACCTTACAAAGGTAAAGGGTCAAAAGATTCATTATTTTATTAATACTATAAATCGCCTGAAAGCAATCAAATGAAAAATTATTTAAATGATACTTTTCATTCTCAATAGATTATTTATAAATTCAAATGAAATCTAAATACAATTTGACATTAATTAACTGATACCAGGATACATCAGGTTTGTTTTCAAATCAAATTCACCAGCAATATAACTCTTTAGTCTCAACTAAATAAACAAAACATGAAAATACATTTGCTTTGAATAAACAAAATCTAGTCAATTGCCTCATCAAAAGTTCTGAAAAGTTCATCTGTCATTTTCTGGTTCATCAAAAGACACATTAAAATATTTGAAATCTCAAAGTGATTAACATGTTGATTCATGGACATGACAAAGAGATTGAAATGATTGTGACAATCATCTTATGACCCAAGAAAAAGTAAAAACAAAAAGACTTTTTTGTATTTCTTTTGAAATGATAGTTGACCATAAAAATGCTGTAACCTTTTCACAAGGGAGTTTCACTCGAGATTAAAGCTGAAAGTACATCTTGTAAGTGCAAAAAGGAGGTGAAATTAAGGGTAAAAGTTACGACCCAAAACATGTCACATCTTTTATTGCAAATGTATCCTCATCAGTTCAACGAATGATTCCTTCAACTGATTCATCTTATGAGCATTGAAATTGTCACAAGTCTTTAACATTGAGGGTGCAAAGGGCCTCTGTGATTGATTCAAATATAATCATGTTTCATGTTTTAAATCTCAACGATGTTCTTCATCATCATCACCATCATCACCTAAATTCACCTCATCAGATTATTGATGGTAAAATCGGTCTTTCCAATTATCTATGCATTCGGAATGGTTGAATGATTAATAAATCAGATTGAGTGAGCAAACAACAAGAGTAATTGAAAGATTGAAATACTATTAACAAGTTGATTTGCCACAAAATTGGTCAAATCTTGAGCTTATTATACATTTACTGATATTAATTACAAAACGATAATTTAAGGCGCCAAAACAGTTAACAGTTTTAGGTTAGTTGGGAAAGGTTTGGTTAACCCTGAAAATGGAAAATAAATGATCATTTGAAATGAAAAAGTCAAAAGTGAAATCTCAGTTTTTAAGTTTCTATTGATTCCAACAAATTTGGAGTAAATCAATTTGATATTTAATTAGTTGTTAATTGAAGCTACTTGAATGTCAAGTGTATTCATTGACTGCACCAACAATCTTTGTTATTGCTCATGAAATTAAAATTGGAACTTTTTCTTAATGAAAAAACCAAAATTTAAACTGGAATAAAACATGAAGATTAACTGATTATCTTTAGCATAATTTTATCTTCATCATGAATCCTGTTTCAGATTATCTGGACACTTTGAAAACGTGGGAAACAGAAGCTAAGATGATTTTGCTCAAAGTTAATCAACGATTCAGTTAATGATTGTTCACAAGTTATAAGTAAAGCATGAATGTCATCAAAGTAAAAGATCATCAATTTAATCCTGATTGTTATAAACGAACATCATGTAAATGAGCGAAAAAATGAAATGCTTGTTTTTAGGGTGAACTTTGAGATTCACTTTGAGAAAAATTGTTCAATCAATTAACAGAATCCTTAAGGCTACCAAAGTATTGATCATTAATATTGCACTTTGAACAATCATTAACTAGCGAATATGAATGTTCCAGAATTCATGATAACTTTTCAAAGATGAAGACAATTCGATGACTGAGTCAGAAAAGAGTTAACCAGACAAGCAAATGTCAAATGAGTGATTCAATTTCAAGGTTAGCATTGAGTGAAAACCATGCAAATTGAAATTATGTTTGTTACTTCGAATTACAACATTTCGAATTTAAAATTACATTTAGTTTAAACCATCAATTCGTATTGTAATACCTTTAATCGTTGCTCAGTTTGGTGCTGACACACCTAACACATGTTGAGGTTGATCATTTTCCAGGATTCTAATGATATCTTTGCTTTCTCAAGTTATATCAATTTATAAGGAAAGAATGACTAAAAATATTCAATTCAATGAGAAAATTGAGACTCATGATATGCAAAAGGAGCGGTTCTGGAATAAAATTGTGGAACAAAAAGATGAAATTGAATTTGCTTAATTTTTATTGGTTTTGTTAATTGCGCTTCAAAATTTAAACCATTACTAGATTCATGTATCATGCAGTATTTGGAGCATCAACTTTTAGACTGATTAATCGATTATTGATTATTATCATTATAAGTTAACAATTTAATGATCATTAACAGACCCATTTGGAAGGTTGAATATGGTCAAGTCAAGGTTGCATTCAATTTACTTGAAACTCGTCGAGTTGACCGCTCTATCAATCCATCAAGTTAAAGTTAACCAAATAACTGAAAGAAACAACTTTCATCAAATGAATCAAAACTCAATCTGAAAAGTTGAAACCAATTTATAACCAAAAATGAATTGCAATGGATATCGAAGGATTTACAAGTAAATAAATGAATAAAGTTCAAGCAATTCAATGCATATTTCAATCAATTGAAAGCAAACAAATGAAAGTCTGTAATGTAAACCAAATAATCAAATAAAATAATCAATCGGTTAGATCGTTTTCGCATTTAATCAACTTAAATCACAATACATCATCAGCATAAAAACGAAGCAAAAGTTGAAATTATTTTCAATATTTCAACACGCAATTTGGTCGGTTAATTATTATATTTTCAAGTGTTACATGTTCAGTTGATCACGCAATAACAATCTGGACATTTCTCAGCATTTATTTTTTAGAAATTTGGTTAATCGAAAATGTTCGAGCTTCTGATTGACCAACTGCTAGGAGATTAAAGATTCAGGTCATTAGAATGAATGAAAACTTGAAGTTTGAATGTTCATCAATAATCTCAAGATTAACTTTGAGATAAAATATTTGGCTTTGATGAAGAAAGTTGATCTTTAAAAAATATTAGCGCAAATGTTCGGGTGTTTCCTTGTCCAAATATCTGTACATTATGTGCTTTAATGGAAACGTGATTGTATTAATAGAATGGTTTATAAAGATGAGGATAAAAAATTGAAGGATGCTGAGACTAATAATGAAGAAAAGGAGGAGAAATGAAGCTTTATCTGAGCATTCAGTAGAGTGCAAATGTTCACCATCTAATTAGACTGATTGGTGTTTCATCAATTAATCATGGATTTAAAAGCTAATTAATCTTTACCAAGTTAACTTTGAATGAGCACCAAAAACACCAACAGGTTTATCCTACTTAATAAAAGCGAAACTTGATTGTTTTCCTTTTATTTTTGGTTAATAACTTGATTCAATTGTGATCCATTGTTCAGCAAAACTGAATTAACTTTGCTCATTATTACAACAGAATCGTGCTATTGGATTATATTTTCAATCTTTAATTCTGATAAACTTTGATTCTAAATAAAGTTAACAGCAACATTAATGTTCATTTTAAATTAACATGGCTTTTTATGCCATCAAATTGTCAATGTTGAGCAATCTGTGCTCATTGGGAATCAGAATTTAATCAGAATTGAGTTGATAAATGCCTTTTCCAAGACAAAAAATTATTTAATTCCAAGATTAGTTGTTCGCTAACCCAGAATCAGAATTGGAATTTTGAGTGAAACTCAATTTAGTTTGTATTGCATTTGTTTTCAAGGTTAATTAGGAAAAAAACGAATCAAGGAATTGCTTTAAGTTATGATCAAAACTTGATCAGCAATTATTGTGTGATGATGATAAGAGCAGGAAGATGATAAAATGGTGACGATCAAGGCAACTCAATTTATCTTATTTTTGGGTGAAAAAGATTTCATTAAACATTATTTTAAGGCAAAGCTATTGATCACGTTTGAGTTTTGGGAAATAATTTCTTGAATCTTAATTGTGAAACTAATGATTATTTTATCAAAATGTTTGAGCAAATAAAGCAATGAATAGATAATTAATTGAGAGTAATTAATAGTTGATTGAAACTTGAATCGAGATTAACTAATTGCTATCACATAGAGTCAACTTTTATCAACTTTTATCAAACTGTGAACAATATCATTTTGAGATAAACTATTAATAAATTGAGGTCAACATCGCATTTGTGGTTTTATTTATCAATAAATAAGTTCCGATACACGATAATAATCATGGCACACCTTTTGCAGGATAAAGGATGATATTGACTCGTAACTGATCATCATCTTTTCATCTTGTTTGCATCAATTATAATATAACACACACAAAAATGCTCAAAAATGGTTATTAATGATCGAAAAAGAAGAATGATAAACTCGATCAAAAATAATACTAATTTAATGCGAATCAAGTCTTTTTACCTTCAACATCCACCTACATCAAGTTTATCATTGTTACTTCATTTCAAGTTAACAATCAAAAAGGTAACTTGATTGTCAAGTTTAACTGAATTAAACATAAAACTGACCTACAATTTGTAGTTTAAATATATAATCATCATCATGATGAACTGACTAAAGATTAGAAAAGTTGCAAAAACTGAATAAGATGAGCTTTCCTTTTGAGTAATCATATAATCAATCAGATGATACTTTTAGCTCAAATTAAGACAAACTTTTTCCATCAAAATAGATTATTGAACATTTGATAAAAATCATTGAACAGTTAAAATTGAATCGATACTAAATATAACATGAGTTGATGAAGCTAGAAATTAACAGAATATTCCGAGGAGAGAAAACAAAGAGAAGAATAATAATGAAGTTCATGGAGATTGATGAAATGTAGTGAAGAACTTTAAAGTAAAGATTAATCAAAGCAAAATCTTAATCATTTTCTGATTAACGCCTGTAACCAATCAAATTGACCTTCAATGATGAATGGGTAAAGGTGTGAAAATACAGAAAAGTGAGTAAAAGGAAAACATGAAAAAAAAGAATTGATGATTCAATGAATCAAATGGTAAATGAATTTGGTGTAAAAACATTGAACAAAATAACTATTGGAATATTTATTGTTGATTCACAGTTGGAACTTTTATTCCCAAATGTTTTTGTTCAATTGATTGTTTCTCAATGAGAAAGGAATCGAGATTCAATTGAGAAACAAAGGATTCTTTATTGGTGTCACACTTGGTGTCAACTTCATTAGCGAAATGTTCATCTGTTGCTTTTATTGATGCAATTAAAACCAACAGTTGCTTTGATTATTAATGAAACATCCAAATGGACAGGAAGAAGGAAGATGAATCAAGATGAAAAAGATGCGGACAAAGGTGGAGAGTTGATCAAGTATATGAATTGGTGAACCAGGAAATATATTGATTTAATTTTCTCTTTATTGCTACTTTTCAATTGATTAAACATCGGAAATTATCATTTGAAGCAAAATTTTACTAAATTGTAATTATTCATTTAACCGTTTCTCATCATGGAAAGTCTTATTAACTAAATAAGAGTTTAATGTGAGAACAATCAACATTAATAAAGGCAACAAATTAACAGAATTATAATTAACCAATTGGTTAAAAATATCAGTGAAAACATGAAAATATCTTCTTCTTGTCCTTATTTCCTTATATTCACTGTTGTAAGTGAATATAATAAAACAATTATCATTTTAGGTTATCAACATGAAGAGAGTAAAGAAATGAAATTTAATGAACAGAATCAAAGGATAAAAGTTTAATTTAATTAATTTCATTTTCATCACTTGTCCGGTCAAGCATTACTCAATGAACATCAACCATAATTACAAGCATAATAATCATTTTGCTTCTCATTACTCAAGATGCGGATGAAAAAAAAAGGATAATCTCGAGAAATTTATTTCAATCTTTTAGATATGATTAGCATGGATCATCATCATGACGACTATCAAGACAATGGTGAATATATGAGAAGCTAATTAAGGTTAACTGTCTTTCACTTTCAACTTCAATTAACCTTTTCATTGAGCAAACAACTAAAAAAGCTCAACAATTCATGTTTTGTTAATAGCATCGAGTTATGTTAATGAAAACTGGAAACGTTACATCAGCACGTTTTCACACTCTCTTTTGTGGTTGGGTGTTGGTTCATCATGCAGTGAATCATCATAATTAAGAAAAGAGAATAAAAAATTCAATTGGAATCGCATTGAATCAACATAAAATGAAACTCGGTAAAAGCTTCTTCAAGATCAATCCCAAGCTATCAAACTTTTACAGTTGGAATCGAGAGATTTGCAGAAATGTCAATTTAACAAGAAAAATAAAAGTTTTTGGATACAATTACAGCTGAAATTACATCCGTAAATCCCAAGCAATCAAAATGTTTATTGAAGGAAAAAAGTAAAATATCAGAACTCGAATTGTTTCATTTCTGACTCGCAATAAACTGATCAATAAACTTGAACCAACAAGAGCTTCTGTACTGATCTTGATATTGACAAAGGCTTTTACCGCAACTTATGTGAGGTTAGGTTAAGCCATTGTATTTGTAAAGCCTCTTTAGTCTGACAAAAGGTACAATTAATTCAGTTAGCGATCCAGTTAATTTAATATGAACATCATTAAAAGACAACTAGATGGATACAAATCCATCATTTAATCTCACTTTGAATGGAAAACTAGAATTGGTGAAAAAATTGAATGAACCCAAACCAGGTATCAACATTGTAATTTGCATTTCAAGAAAAGGATGAAAACTATTAGTGATGAACATCATTATGCAGCTTAATGCCATTCATATAATTAACATTAAAAGGATCATTTCATCGGTTATGTTTTGATGGGACAAAATGGTTTTATTGAAAGGACAGTGAGTAACATCGTTTTCACCATTAACATTGGACATTGTTTGCTTCAATTGAATGATAAAGGATGCTAATGATGATGATGCTGGTGATAATGGTGAATAAACAAGGGTGGTTCTGATAATCTTAAAGGTAAATAGAAGTGAAAAGGAAATCAATTTTTCTGGTTTCTTGGTTTCATTCATTTCCATTGTCATTTCAACATTTACTTTCACAGTAAAATCAAGTAAATACAATTGGACACAATGACATTGTTTGGTAATGAAAAGCAATATTATGAATCAATAATTGAAATCAACAGCGATTTTCACTTTCAATCAAACATTAACTTCCCAACTTTGCAGAGTCACATTCAGATTTGGAATATTAAATGGCCATGAAAATGGTTCTAACATTTACATGGTAAAGTGCTACTGATTAATCTGTTGAAAAGAAATGGTTAAAAATATTCATTCGCCTGAATTGAGATGAAATAATCAGGAAAATGACCTGAATAAGTTATCAGACCAATTGATTGATAACTTATTCTGAAGATAATAGCAGTTGATTGATCATCTTCATCAGTATTTTAGTTTTTAGAAAATATTAATTTTCTATTTTGTTCCATAATTTTCATGATTGATAGTTGACTTTGAATGTATCATTAATTGCAATTAACCAATAAGCATCAAACAAGTAAATAGTTCTTACCATTTCATGTAAATTTTTCATCGATTGAAATTGTTTTCGATTCTCTTTATCATCATTTTCCTTTGATGTCGAAGATGTAACAGCATTCGATTTGGAACTATCATCAACTGCATCTTGAGCAATTTCCCGATCAATCTCTTGTTCCAACTGAACCAACATTGGAGCAATCATTCCAATCTTACTTCCTTGTCGAGCAATCTCAAGTAAACAGAGAATAAAAGATTTCTCATTTTTCCTCAAGACAAGATCATCAGTTTCGAAGAGTAGACATTCCATGATTCCCAGTTTGCGACACCAAGAAATGAAATTGGAAACGTTATCGCGAGCATGAAAAGTTCCAGGCACAACTTCAACTCGATATGAAAGTTCCTTTTCAACTGGAATTGAACGATCGCTCTTAGGATTTGATTTAGCTTTTCTTATAACATTATTGGCATGTCTAAAAATAAAGAAACAAAAGACGAAGATGAAGTTATTATTGTATTCACTGTTATCTAAATAAACAGAGGTAAAGGTTCAGTTATTAGGTGGATTTGGGTGGCAAATGTCATTCTGTTTGTTTTATAAACTCAATTGCAATGAATGGCAAACTAAAATCATCAGTTTTTTGTTTATTTTGTCAAGAAAGTGACCATAAATAGAAGGGCGAATCCCTCAGATTGACAGGTTACTCTGAATGAAAAATTGACACGAAATTGATTCAATTTTCAAGTCTTTTCAACATTTGACAATAAACACAATAAAGGAAATATTTATTTCAAATGTTGCTCTCAATCTTTTCACCATTTACTAATTAATCAGCATTCAATTGGAAATGCAAAATGGCAATAATTATTGTTGAAAGGACGGGAAATGGATGGGCAACAATGAGAATTGTTTATGAGATGAAGCCCAAGATGAGGATAAATATGGTAAAAAAGCATGTTCATCTTGCTTATCTTCATCACATCACCAGCAACTCTAGACGAGTAACGGCGTGAAACAGTATTTTCAAAGGGACTTCATTTACTTTTCTTCGAACTCATTTTTTTCCATTAATAACCAGGGCGGAGTTTACTTCAGGTCATATTTAAAAAAAAGTTATTTCTTTCTTTACTACTCAACATGTTCCTCTTTCATCTTGAATCATCATCATCTTGACAGAGATGAGAGAAGAGAAAGAGAATGAAAGAGAAATGAATAAACTGAGTTGGTCGGGTCTTGGGGAGTTTGGAGCAAAGAGCAGCTAAGAATAAATAAAATGTTTAAGATGAGTACAGAGAGAAGATGATGAAGACGATGAAGATGGTGAAGAGAGGGAAAGAGAGACCTTTAAAGGCAGTGAATCAAAGAGGAAGAAATGATGAAACTGAGAAAAGGAAAGAAGATATCAGAGACTTTTCTTCATCGTTTATTATCCACTTACTCAAGATGCAGTTTAACATGCATTCGCTATTATTTTCAATTTAAATGCCGTTTGCGCCGTCAAAATCCCGCTGAGTGACAATTTGACCTCTTGTCTTTCATATAACAAAAAGGTACTAATATTTACATTGTAAGGTCAAAGGATAGTCAAGATGAACATGATTCAGTGATAAAATGGTCGATCATCAGTTGAATCCATTTAAGTTAAATCAACTTCAAATCTTTCAACATTAAATGGTAAAAGGTCCGTTTAAAAGGAACCATAATTTGAAGAAAATGAAGTTTATTATCGATTAAAATGCAAAATTGAATCAGTTGAGGATGGATGAACAATTTGAAAAGTGAAAGCTTTTTGTGTGAAATGTTTCTTCATTTGCATTTGATTCAATTGGAATAAAAGATTCATAGGAAATGGTGATTTTGAAAAGTTGAGATTCGATTGGGAAAAGGATGAGTTTTGAAGTAACCAGAAGAGCCTTTAAATGATCATTAATTGATTAAACCACAATTATGCCAATTTGGCAGCAATTCATGAACCAATAGTTCCAAAAGTTTTTTTCCTTCTCAATCAATCAAGTTGTAACGCTGTTCTAACTACATTAAATACAATGGTTAAATCATTTTGTTGGATAACTGTCAATTGAGAAAGTTAATTGTCATCAAGTTTACAACAATCAAAGCTAAAGGATGAGCGAAAGTTTTCAATTAATTAAGTGATTAACAAGGAACAGCAAAAGGTGAGGAACAAATAAAATAATAGATTCTGAGAAAAGTTGCAAATTTTTTGTTCGTCTTTTCATTTAACACCTTAAATGTAAATGAATAAAAGCATTCCAAACTATCACCCTGTTCCAAGTCTATTCGATTTCCTATTAGCATCATTATTTCATGATTATTGATGCAAATAGAAAAAAGAAGAATGCAGAAAACAGGAAAAAACGAACTTTTCTTTTCATTTTGGTGCAACAATAAACGATGGGTTCATTAGAATCATGAGCTTCGTTAACAATCAAAATGATTAGCACTTAAAGAATAACATAGAATTCTGAGAATCTTGATAATTGTTGTTTCCATTTATACATTTACTAAACTCTTTCACTACTAATTTCAGTTTTTTGTTAATTTTTTATTAACTTTCTCTTCTCAGGTTGCAACTTATCCTTTGCTTTACATTGATGGCTCTCGATGGTAATTTTATCAACCAAATTATCCATTGCATGAAATGAGGTTAAATGTAATCTTTGGGTTAAAGGTTGAACATTTATTGCTTTTGAAAGCAGCTTTTGCGAACAAGAAAAGGATCAAATTCAAGGTAAGCAAAGTGGTGATAATATTAGTGAATAAGGTTAGTGGAATGCAACTTTTGGTTGTGTTTTTAGTAGAAATTGATTTTTCCTGAAACGATAAGAGTTTTTTTGGTTTATTTACCTGCAAAGTATAACGCCAGTTTCCAGTTTCTCCATGAAATTGTCAACCGTGATATTTAAATTATAAAGGGCATTTAACCATTCAGCAAGATCTTCTTTCATTGCGTAAAGATACTCTTCACTTGATTTAAATGGACGAAATGGTCGAGGCTCTAAATGACCAACTTTGCTGTTTTGTTCGTTATCCTTTGAACCAAGAGTCGAATTATTCTGGACAACAGACTGGACTTGAAGTCCCAATTGATTGGCAAGTCCCATTTCACTTGTCATCATGCAAGTTGAGTCTTGGGGTCACTTTAAGCTCTATGATGAAGATGGTTCAACTTTCATGTGTAAACACAAAATTTGTTGTAAAAGTTCACTGAAGAATGATGTAAACCATTGGAACTTTGATCATCAAGATAAGGTCATAAACAAATAAACAAATAGGAGAAAACACGCAAAATTAGAAGATAAGAAGAAGAAAAAAGTTGCTCTAATTAATAGTTGTTGGTGGCCCAAAAGGAATGAGAAAGTCTAGTGAAGATCATCTAATATCTACTGTGACTTGATAGGCAATGGGCTTGGGACGATGAACAAGAGAGTAAAGTGAGAAGTTGGATGAAGAAGAAGAAGAAGAAGAGAGAGTGAAAGATGGGCGATATCGTAGACCCAAAAAAAGGAGGGTTGAGGGTAAAATAGGCAAAGGAAGATGAAGAGGGATAAAGAAGAGCTGAGAGATGAAAGAGGCTTATGTGTCTATCTTTGACTTTAGTCCATGGATATGAAGGAGAAGAAAAGGAAGAAAAGGAAGAAAAAAATTACTTGTAAAATTAGTAGTCAAGATGTTGGTTCGAGTTCACAAATTGTTGTCCATTACTGTTCATCACTGATGAGTGGAAAAGGCGATAAAAAACATTGGCCAAAGTAAAACACATAAAAACATGATATTCGTTTAAAGATGTTTCCGATTACATTTCAAGGAATCATCTTCATGTTTGACTCTTGATGATATTGAAGATGATTGTAGGCACGTTGTTGTTTCACGCTCATTGAAATGGATACTAAACTTTTTTCTTCGTTATTCCAGTTGTAATACAAAGCTGATTGAGTGAGAGTAAAAGTTTTTTGTGTGTAAGTGTGTTTACAAGCTCAGTTGATTTGTGTGGGACTGAAACTTGATAACAGTTACCTGAGTTAGTCAACGTCTTACGGTAAACTAAGAAAGTCTTTCTCACTCATTCGTTGAAGGAGGAAAATTGCGAGTTGATTAGTGAGCTGCTTTCAGTTGCTTCAACGATGGCGATCAAGTTTATGATGATGTTGGTGATTCATTGATCTCAATATTTTCAACTTTAAATATTCTTCTATCAAGAAAATTGTTGCTCATTTGTTGCTTCCAATCCCATGGGCTTGAACCTGATGAATAAAAGGACAAAAAATCAAGATTCAAGTGTTGACAATGAGAAAAGTACAAATATTTGAAACTGCCCTTAACATAACCATAGGAACATGTTTATATTGAACACTATTTCCGGCTCAACCTTTTCATTTACAGCATTTCATTATTTATTCTGTATTTATTTCAGTTGAAAAATTATCAATTTCATTTCCTTTTTTCTCCTTTTTCTTTCATATTTATTCTTGCCCTGCTATCCAAGTGTCTCGGCTAATGTTTCAAATCACAATTCAAATCTCACCCCGAGTTATCATGCTGAGAAGAGGAAAGGTTAACCATGAAAAGAAAGAAGAAGAAGAAGAAACCCAGTAATTAGGAAAGAAATGTTCATCTGAATCAAGTGTTTCTGTATCAGCATCTATTGTTAGCACATTCAGAAGTAAAGTGACCTTCAAGTGGAAAAACAAATCATCAATAATTTGCAAGGAAACTGACCTAAGGTCAATTTGTGTTAATGCATTTTACTTTGAATAGTAAAGTGAATGAAGAGAGAAGAAAAAAAAGTTTCTGGAAAAATGTTGCAAACCATGAAAATAAGTGTAACCAATGATTGAAATGATTTAAGTTACAGTTAATCAATTGATGAGTAAAACGGCGCAACATAAATCACCTAAAAAAGTACAGGTTAATGGTGAAAAGAAAAACAGTTTTTTCTCTTCTTCAAGTTCCAATCCTGAAGGCACGTGAAGATGAACAAGAAGAGTAATAAAAAAAAGTCAAGAGAGGCTGATAGGGAAGCAAAGGAGGATGAAGGATGAAAAAACAAACTGACAAGAAGGTCGATCCCATAATTTTGTAGTCTGTGTCAACATCAACAATACCTTTACACTTGAACCAGAATTAAATGGATGAAGAAAATTCATTGAGTCGGAAAAATGTTGATAGAGTTAGAAGAGAAAAAAGTAATAATATTTATTCAATCATGAAAACTGAATGACAATTGAATAAAGTTGGAAAATTTGAATTAACAATTTTCTATGTCAGTTGAAATTGAATGTGAAAAGTACCTTATGCATTGAGATTATGTGATAACCAGTTATTATTGAGAAAAGTTCACACAACATCATTTCCAGAGGCAACATTACTGAACTAATATTATTAATTATTTCAGCTCAACTCATGTGGCTAACCATTTATCTTGCATCTTTACATTTTCCCATCAACACTTTTATCTTCATCATCTGAGGATGAAAATGTTTCTAATGCATTAATGCATCTTGTTTAATGTCCTTTAAGTGCATTCATTAAATGCTATGGATTAGAGTGAGATTATTGCAATAAGGATTAATTTACTGTTTTACCCACAAAAAAAGAGATTCATTTATTGTAATTTATTCAGTGACTTACATGCAATAATTGAAGATAAAGTTTACATTTGAAAGATGTAAACAGATAACCTTGAAAATCGGTGAATCTCCTTTAAATGGAATTTACTTTTTCTTCGTTTTCATTGAAAATTATCAGTTATCTCTTTTCAAATGATAATATTTACCTAAATGATAAGCAAGATGATACAGGTCAATCACGTTCTTCATGAAATTCAATTCATCATTCAAAGTGATTATCATTGATGAATGAACAATATTATCTTTTACTCTGACCTGTTAACAGGCGATCATTGTCAATGTGTGCTAATTTAATCAAAATATTATCAAATCATGTCAATAAGAAGAGGTGAGTTTCAACAACAATGATAACCTCTGAGAAGATATTGTTTCATGAAAAATGGGAAAACAATATCGACTTCATCACTTTCTATTCAAATTTAATGATAAAATCTTTTCCATCCAAATGAAAACCACAAGTTTCCATCTTGATTTACATACAATTTGCATAATTACAGTTGATTTGATCATGAAAATGATCTGAATTAAATTGCATTCCAACTGTTCATTGAAAGTAATAAACTGATTGAAAATATGAATGACAGCATAACGGATCTACAGGTTTAATTCATTGTCAGGATGAAAAGGAAGTAACAATGAAAATCCATCAACGATTATCATTATCTTTAAATTATCATCATTAGATGAGTATTTATTTGTCTTCTTTAAACTTTGTAACAGATCTTTTTAAACACCCTTTAATCATCTCCTTCAATTGTATTTTATGGAAAAGCCATTTAGAGTTATCATGTTTCTCTGTGAAATAACGATTCACATGAAAAGGTGATTATTATGAGATGAGGAAAAAACAAGCAAGAATAAGGACAAGTCAGGGCGGAAAAGATGAAGATGATAATGTAATGACAATGCTACTTGAGACGAGATAATCAAAATGAAAGGTTACTCAAATGGTAAAAGAGGAAAGGAAAAAAAGGCAAAGTTGAGAGGACAAAAGGGCAAAAAAGTAACATGAAAAAAATGGATTGAAGGAGGAAAAGAAACAGATGAAGAGACAAAAAATGACAAGAAAAATGAGTTGATAAAAAGTGATGAAAAAAGATGATGATGGAGATGATCATGAAAGGCACTTTGGTTAAGGCATTGATTGTGAATGAGTTAAGATGTAACCAGAGAGGTAAAGTTATCATTATCATTTTGCCCATTCTTTGTCTTTCTAACCCAAAGACTGATATTTATCTTGTTTCAATCAATACTCTAGTACAATTGATGATGAAGCAAGCAAAGAAACGAGTTTAGCTTTGCAGGTTTTTGCCCTTTTCTTGTTTCCATGTTATCTGTCAAAACGGATCAACACAAGATTATCTTAATGAACATTTTGGATGGTGTATTTGTGTGGATAAGAGAAGAAACTTATCTAGCATTATTCAGAAATGAACATTGATTTGCAAATGAATGACAACAGGAAGAGAATCACAGAGTAAATGTAAAGTCTCCAAGGAGATGGAAGAGGGAATAAATGATAAGAACCTTTTGTCATGAATACCAAAGAATATTGAAGCAAATTCAACCCAAAAATTCCAAACATTTTTCTCTTTTCTTTGCTACTTTCAGCTTCCTGTTATTGCATGAAAATTATGAGCAACAAACCCAAGTATTGTTACAAAATTGCTGTGAACCAAAAAGTGAAAAATAGTTTTCACCAATTTTAATCGATACAAATTGTCATCATTTGCTTTTGCATTTCTGTTTGTTTTATAAACCATTCATTTGTCATGATGATTGGAAGAGAAAATCATTTATTTGGAAAATCTGATTGCATAGAGTTTACTGATATACCAAAGATTACCTTGAATACTAATGGAGAGTGAAAAGTGAAAAGTTGAAGTTGACCAAAAATAAATCAATAGCCTGAGGCTAAGGGTGGGCCAATTGATTGCTCAAGGTCAATGTTAGTTTTCCCTGTTGGACCAGAAACAAAAAAATGATAACCGGAAACGAAATAGGAAAAGCAAGGAACCCAAAACTGGTATCAACATACCAAAGATGTTTATTTATTTCAAGAGAAACATCAACTCAAGATAATACTGAACCCAATGACTGATGAAGTTAATGTAACATTGAAAACGACTCAAAATATGTTTTCTGTTAATTGAATGGAAGGAAGAAACTGACCAAACTAATTGTCCACCGACATTCCAATAAACGAGTTTGATCCAATTTCTAATCGAGTTTGATGAATCTTGAACATAATTTATGGCTATTTAATGGGTGAAGCTTAACGAATCCAATTGTCATGGATGTTGATATATTAGTGATTGACTAGAAATGATTGAAATTACTATTTGGAACACACACAAACATTTCGAATGGTGAAGTTGTTTAATTTAATTAAAACCAGAAAAGGTAAATTTAAACAGGTTGAGTTAATTTACGAATGTAAAGGATTCTTGATTTGGTTAATCGTTTTCAAATAAATACAAGAAAATATATTGATTAGTCCAAGTTTGAAATCATTGAAAGTTGATGATTGGAAGGAAAAATTAAATTGCAATTGAGGCGCACCGCAAGTTTGAAGTTTAATTAAATTGTTGTTTCTATTTAGACTATCAAACTAGACCAAATGAACGGATAAATTGATTGTAAATTAAAGGCAATAGTGAACAATCAGGAGTGTCTTATGAAATAAACTCAATTTGGTCAACAAGAGGTTACAATTTATTTGATTTTTGTAGTTAAAGCAAAACATGAAACTTCATTAATTAATTGTAAATCAATTGGTTGACAGATTTATGGCTTCATTAAAGATTAACAGTTGAGTGTAAAGCAGGAAAAAAACTGGACTACAGAATCGGAATGTTTTTACCTTTTTTCAGGGCATTCCAATTGAACCCAATGAAAAAAAGAGCAACAATTTGAGTTTAAAGGCAAATGATGAAACTGTTTTGCAAATGCATAAAAGAGGTTAGTTAATTGAATGAGAAAAGAAGAGTTTACATGAAATGACAATGAGCCAGGTAAGGATGAATTTTGTGCTCAAATAAGCTGATAATGATGAAAATAGGAATGAAAATGTTGATTAAAATGTTGGATAAACATTGATGGGAAAGAAAAGTTAATAAACAAAAATAAATATGAAAAGCAGGGGAACAATGTAACTAAATTGTGAGTGTCCACCGAATAACGGATGTCTCAATGAACGTGAGAAGATGAAGATGAACAGTTTATTCATTGATGATAATCGCCATTTCAATCTTATTGTCCTGTCTTATTCGTGGAAAAACTGAGTTCACAATTAACCGCCAATGAATGAACAATTTTTCATGTTATTCTGTGATTGGTCCAAGAGAAAGATGTTTATTGTTGTCGTTTAATTATTCACTGATTAGTTCATTGATCCATCATTTGAATAACTGATGAAAAGGGTTGGGATCAAAATTATTTAATAACATGAACATCTTTTCCTGATTACTTGGAACATTAAGAGTAGCCAGAATCATCAGATAATTGTCGTTAATCATTCAATCACAACAATAGAATCTAAACTTTCACTTCTTTCCGAATATTGAAATTGAAAAAAATAGGTTGGACAGTTTATTGATAATTATTATTGTATTTATTACTATTATTACTGTTCACTATTAATGTTATCATTGTTTATTGAAATGTACCATGCAAAGGTAATAAGACTAATCAGTGAAAGCAGATCAAATCAGGTGAAACAAAAGGTTAACAGACAACTCAAATGAACCACAAAAATGAACAAAACAATGAATGATTGGTCGAGTTTTGATTGAAGGGAAAGGATGAAATTGAAAATCAATTGAAACAATTGATACGAAATGGATTATCGGATGAAACTGATACTTTGTTGTCCATTGATCCGTTTACAGAGACTTTTACTTCAACAATAAATAATGAATAGAGAAAAGAAATTCATTTTCATGCTTCCTCATATGGAAGTAAATATAATAACATGGAAATGATGGCAATGCAATTCAGTGAAACGCATTTATAACGGAATCCATAAAAACCATTTTACTACAACAATAATCTCAAGAAAACCAGAAAAACAAAGTTCAAACAAAAGTAAAGAATAAAGAAATGATCGTTTAACTTTTCATGATGATCGAATAATAATTTTTGCGAAAATTCAAATTCACTTTTTATACAAAAAAACAGGGAATTTTAAACTAATTCATTCCATTTTCAGACATTTCTTTGGAATTTACAGTCAACTCTGAAGATACAGAAAATGAGACAATTTCTCGTTATTTTGCTGCAAAAATCACTCAATTTTGATTTCAATGTCGATTGGAAAGAGTTGGTGAAAATTCGGGTTCTTAATTTGATTTGGTGATTGAAATTGGACTGAAAGTTATTTTACGTAGAAATAATTAGAAGCCTTCAATATCGAGATTGATGCTATTGTGATTGAGGTTAGTTAATTGGGCTGAGATGAAAGTAAATTGTGACAATTGAATCGATCAAATATTATCACAATAAAGTGGAGTTGACTCTGGATGGTCAATTGAAACTCAACTGGCTACAAATTAAATTAACTGTCCATCAATGAGACCAAAGTGATGAGATTCACTTGAATCCATGGAAACATGAAAGTGTTCAAAGATTAGTTTAAATGTTTAATCAATTTATCACTATTATTAGATACTGAGATTAGCATAAGGTCAGTGCAAGAGGTTAGTCTTGAATCTGAAAGATTATCAGGTTTTCATTCAACTATGAAACTCACTGCATGTGCTTCCATTTAACTGACATCATGTTAATTCATTTGAACAAGTAAACATTATTTGAAACTTGTGGCAGCTTCGTGTCGATAAGGTTATCTAATTGGCTTGTGTAAACTGAACAGCTAATTTTAATTTCGTGATCAAACAGTTGATTATATTAACGATTCAATTTGTAACTTTTTATCATAAATTGTGAAGGAGATCAACTAAAAAGATTGATTTGCTTCTCAAGGAAAGAAGATGAAAAAAAGGTAAAATTATGTTGATTGTTGATGAAAGTGATGAAGTTTAATGTTATCAGATTGACGAATGTCGATGAATGATGATCATGATGATTGGAAAGAAGAAAGAAGATCCTTGAAGAGAGACAGGTAAAGGGTTTTTCCTCACTTTTCCACCATTCGAAGGTCGACAATAATCGATATTGATAAATGACTAGAAAATGATTTAAATTTGAAGGAAACTCACATTGAAAATGAACTCAATTTGAGTTTCCATTCACATGGGATCAAGATTATTGAGTTATGAATTGAACTTGAGATTGAATGTGAATGAATGGTTGAATAGAGAAACAAATTGATCGATCATCTCGGTGTTGATTTGAATGAGTGAAACCTTTAGAAGTGAGGATTTACAGTTTAGTTGGTATTAACTGAGGATAAACAGGAAAGAAATGGATTACAAATGAACAAGTCAATGAACAAATTTGAATTGCTTGTAATGATCAGACAATTGACTAACAATGGAATAGAGGAAAACATCTGAGACTTTTTGGTTCATGTTAATGTTGGAATAAACTGAGTGAGATATTGCAAGTTAATCCAGTTAATAGTTGCTCTCATATTTGATGAGCTTTTGCGTGAGTAAATGAATGAAGAAAGACAATGAGAATAACAATCGATGAAGAAACTAACATAGAAAGAGGTCAGAATCAGACGAAGAACGATTCTGGCTGTTTGAAAGTAATCATGAAGCAAACTCAGGTATGAAAATGGGTTTAATTTTGTTACTCAGGGTGTTGTCTGGATTGACTTCAGTTCTGTCCACTTTTCAAATGATTGGATTCATTGAAAGAAGAAGGTTGAAAAAGGAAAAGCAAATGTTCAATTGATCAAAATTATCATTGAAAGAGGCAATAAAATGCGAGATTGAGGCTCAAAAATAGCATCGTAATTAGTCAAAGGCTAAAGTAAATTCGAGCAACGATTCTTACCTCAACGTTGAGAAATAATGTGATGAGTCTGTTGATGACAAATGAAAGTGAAGACAAAATGATGCAGTTAACATAAGATGAATTTATTGTTGAATGGCGGCGAATGTCCAAGGATATCCAATAAAATGTGAAGTGGTTAACATTGAAATCTGAATACAGACTGAGAAAAGGTAAACATTATTTTCAGATGAAGTTTGTTGTGATTATTTGATTACAAATGAATGATGAAAAAAGATATTGAAACAGAGAGAAAAGGCGAAAGACTGAGAGAGCGGGAAAAGAGAGTTGACGGTTGGCCATTGAGAGACTCACGGTTCAGGTTAAAATGGTACTCATTGAAGCAGTAAGTCCGTTAATATTGAAAAGAGTCGATATAAAATGCAGGAGAAAAGAGGAAACCTTTTCTCGATCTTTTCATCAAAACTAAAAACTCTCTCTTTTACCTTCTAAACTACTCTTTCTTGCTCTCTCTCACTCTTTTTCCTTCTTCTTCTTCTTCTCCTCTCTTCTCTGCTCTGTCTCATTTCTCATTTCATATTTAGCGCTTTATTGTTTGGCTTTTCACAAATGTCGCCATCTTGCGGAGTAAAAAAATTAAAACAAACAAAATGGCTTCTGTGAATGGTAAGTTAACAATGAAATTTATAGAAATTTTTGATAATCGATTAATAACTAATTTTTGTTTTATAATAAATAGATCTTAACGTATCCCAGACAAGAAGAAGCTCATCTCGTAATATTAAAAGAAAAAAATTTGATGATGAGTTGGTTGAAAGCAGTATATCGCATCCCAGACAAGGGAGATCTCGTACCTCATCAACTTCAATGGCCCCCGGAATAACTGGACAAGTTACTTGTGGTAAGGATGTTCCATTAACTCCTGGTTTACCGCTTTCTGGTGTTTTACATTCTCCTCTATCAGTGGCCATCCCCACACCAACAATATCAACCAGCGAAGCCCTGAATAAACGTCCAAAACCCGTGACAACATTCTCAAAAAGACGGCGCCATCGGCAAGCTCACAACAATGCTGTCAAGGACATAGGTCGATGGAAAGCACAAGATGATCTTGCCCTCATATTAGCTGTACAACAGACCAATAACTTGGAAGATGTTTATCGTGGTGTCAAATTTTCATGTAAATTTACCTTGAAAGAGATAGAAAATCGTTGGTATGCTCTTTTGTATGATCCAACCATTGCCAAGATTAGTGTTTCATCAATACGTCAATTACACACAGATGTAATTGCATTAACTCACAGAAAAACAATTTTCAGTCAACAAGAAGAAGACATTCTGAAAACAGTCCCATCCACATCTTTACCAACAGTTGAATTGTTTGAGGAGATGCTTTCCAAGAACACTGATGTGTTTCTTACTTTTCGCACCGCGAAGTGTTTGTTGAATCATTGGACCCTTCTAAAGCATCACCATCTCTTACCTGACCAGTCAATACAATATTTTTCCCGTCATCAGGACTTGATGAACTTCTCAGATGGTGAAGATTCAATTGAGAAAGATGTTGAAGCCTCTTTGGGCCTTCCCTGTAAACAAGATGATATTCTCCATTCGGAACATATCTTATCCGATCGAAAGAATAAAAGAGAAATTCGCCGATTAGAAAATGAAATACCTCGTTGGCAAGTGTTAGTAGATAGTATAACTGGTGTTGCGCCATCAGATTTCGACAATCATACTTTAGCAGTCTTGAGGGGTCGTCTTGTGCGTTATCTGATGAGATCACGAGAGATAACATTAGGAAGGTGTACAAAAGATAGTGAAGTTGATGTTAATCTTTCATTGGAAGGTCCAGCGGCAAAAATATCTCGGAAACAAGGATTAATTAAGTTGCAGCCAAATGGGGATTTTATGCTAGCCAATACGGGTAAAAGACCAATCTATGTTGATTCGAAACCCATTATCGGATCTCTGCATTGTGCAAAGTTGTTTAATAATTCGGTGGTTGAGATTGCTGGACTTAAATTTGTATTCTTAATTAACCAAGACTTGATAGCAGCAGTCCGCACCGAAGCTCTAAAAAGTCAAATGTAGATGAGTTTTGTACTGAATATGAAAAATAATTGACAGCAAAGTCAAATCAATTTACCAATAAAATAAAATGTTATTATTTTCTCAAAATGCAAAAGATGTATTTAACAATCGATATTGTGTTTATATGGGGGAAGAGAGCATGAGAGGGTCAGTGAGGTTAGCAGTTGAGCGACAAGCTTTTCTGATTTGAGTCCAATCATCAATAATCTCAGAATCTTTCAACATATAAACAATATAAGGACCAGAAACAGGAACGGGTTTTCTACGTCTATCAAGTAAATGTAATTGATCTCTACTCGGTCCAACTTCGTAATATGTGCTTCCATTATTGCCAATCCTTCTCTTCTTTTTCGGATTGTAAAGGGAATCACCCCAAAGGTCTACAGAATTACGATCTTCTTCCAGTCTTCGGATTCTTTCCTCTAATTCTCGACGTATCTGGTCTCGAGCTAAGTTTTTTTCACTCTGATAGGTAATTTGAAATATATAAAGTTACATAGATTAATAATTTTTCCTCTTTCAAATATAAATTCAAATATAACAAACCTGGAAGTTTTGATCAACAGCTTGCTTTTCAGCTTCATATTGAATATTAACGTTTTTGAACTTGAATTCTTTAAGGATACCGGCTACTTTCATTCTAATTTCCATTTGGTGATGAAGATCGTCAACTGGTCCGAGATACTCTTGAGCATTACCAGCTTTGACCTCTTCAAGTTTTTTTTCAATCTGCTTTATCCTCTCCATATACAATTGTTCTTTGAGAGCAAGAAACTGTCTTTCCAAATCCAACATTTCATTGATATGTTCGGTTTTTAACACTTCACATTCTTCTTCATCCAATTCTGTAATGTTATTAGAAAAATAAAATAAAAAATCACAAGCAAAACAATTAATGAAAACTTACCTGAGGTATCTTCATTGTCATAATCAGATCCAGCAAATTCAGAGTCGGTATCTTCATTGCTATAATGGGTGCCCTTGAAACTATCAGGGCTACCTTCGACCTCCATTCTAACCATTCTAGTCAAAATAGTAATAACATGGTAATCAAACTAAATTACAAAAAAATTCATAAATATACTCAGTATGACAGAGATTAAGGAGGTTGGGAGAACGAGAGTTTCCATAGCGAAAGGAAAACAAAGCTGTCAAATATCCAATGAAAGTTAAGCCAATCATACAGCAAACCTGGATTAACCGCGCTTTTCAAAATTACAGCAACATCAGCATTCAATCTAACTGTTTATGTAAAGAATGAAGTGGTGCATGGTAAAGTTTCAGATTTCCATTGGAAATTTTCATCTTTATCAGTTGTTTGATCTCCATTCCGATAAGATAATTGGTCAGAATAACACGCAAAACAAAGTTAAATTCATTGTTCTTATTAAAAATGTTTTGTTTAAAAGCTAAAATTTTAAAGCATTGAAAATCATTTCAAATTAACTTTAATTGTTTTATTAAATGAAAATATACAATATAGATACAAAAATGAATCCTGCAAAGCAATGAATTGTTCTGTCAATCTTTCTGTTAGATCCATCAAGATTAATCAGAATCACTTTGATCACTAGTGTAGGGAACAAGAGAACTTGGCGGTGTAGAATGAGATGAGCTTGTCGTTGGTTTGCAAAAAGAAATTCCTAATTTGTTTTTATCTAAACTTACAATTTCTTCTTCGGCCTTTTTTAATGCCAATGATTTAGCAATTTCAAGAAATTGTTTATTTAGTTTATTGCTCAGTTGTGGATCTTCATTTGGTTTGAATATTGGTTCATTAACGATTCTATCCCTAGTAGCTTGTTTCTTTTCCAAATAAGCTGAAAAACAAAAGAAGAGAACATTAGGAAATATTGAAAAATACGAGACAACGATAAAATATAAAAAGTAATTGCTAACTTTCAGAAGGTTCCAATCTAATCAGGGATGAAAGCTTAGCGTCAAGGGGTGATTCCGGTAATAATTTTATTCCCAACGATAGTTTTTTTGTAAGTGTATCATCTGTTTCTTTATCTTTTTTGTCTTTAGACCTCTGAACCTATAACGAGAACGAAAAATTAATATATAATATCAAGAAAATTAATTGAGCTGAAGAATGCAATGAACTAAAAACCTACTCTTAAACTCTTTCTTAAGAGTTGATTGGCTGAAAAATCATCTTTCCACCTTTCTTGCAAATCATGTAACTGTTCAATAACTGGTTCAAGTTTGGTTATTTTTTCTCGATCTTCAGTATCATGCTCAAGTTTAAACATGGCATCAGTGGCCAATTTTTTAATATCATTCTTGTCTTCTGTGACAATCTGCTCATTTTCACCTGGATCCCAGCGATTCTCTTGTCTACGAGCACCCGATAAAATAACATAGTCTAAATTGGCTGGATCTGTTTGCATCTCAAAATGACTATCACAAAGATGACATTTCATCCGAAACTTGTAGATAGGTGTCGAATAATACATTCCAGTTTTGCTTTTCTCAGCATTATATCTGACGCCCATTCCAACATGATTATTGCAACCTTCGCACCAAATGTTATACGGTAATTCAAATCTTATTAAGAGACATAAAGCAAAAAAGAAGAAGATCAGTATAATTGTACATCTCTATAAGAAGTTCAAATGAAAAAACGGGAAATTACCTTATTATTAAGATTCCTTGATCTAGTTTTCGGGCTCTTTCTCGCAATGGATGACTGTTACGGTACTTATTGACACTTTTATGTTTAGCTGGATTGAAATCCGCAGGTACATATTTATTTGTTGCTTTTCTTTCAGCCTGAAAATAATCAAAGATACAACAGTTATACAAATTCATGCTTTTGAGATTTTTCGGTAACTTACCATGATTAAATGTAGTTTTCTAGATCACACCCGCTAAGATAGTATCACGCAAAATTAATCAATAAGCTGTTTAAAGAACAAATAACCAACATAATAATTAAACATCAATAATATTGGATGGTTTTTAACTGCCAAACTGATTGTAATGTTGTTTTTTATTGAATCCAAACAGCTGTTATTTTGACGTGATATCAGCTTGGAGCATGGATTGAATTGAGCGCCAAGAGTAACCTTCTTCAATTGTTTTTGTTTTAAATACAATTTTAATCAACTTAATTTTGTTTTTCTTCTTTGTTTAAATAATCAAATATAGTTATTGTGATCAGCTCTATCGTTCTACAATCCAAGAAAAATCGGTAAGTCATTCATTATTAAAGAAAATTTTCTCTTCTTTCATGTTCTTTATTCTCTTTGTTCTGTTGATGTTTTATATGGATTCCATATTTAAATAACAAATAACATTTCAATTTGATTTATAAATTTATTATTTTTTATTTCTCCTACAGCTTAAAGAAATGGACTTATGTGAGTTTCTTGCCGAAGAAGAGCTCGTCGAAATTTACCCAAATTTTAAATTCAACAAGCAATTGAACCTTATATCTGGTGACTTTGGTCCGTTTGAGCCAGATGTACCTATCAAGGTCCCTGTTTGGCTAGCTTTAAATCTTCATCAACAACACAAATGTTCCCTTAAGCTTCCCAATTGGATCAAAGAGTTGATTAATTTACAAGAACAACAAGAAACTAGCTTTCAATTACTTGAGATGCCCTCGGAGTACTGGAGAGAAATAATAAAATTATTACAGCAACATATCACTTCCCTTCCTGATTGTGCCGATCTCATTGAACGACGAGAAGCTATCTTAAAAAGTTCAGTTCATGCTCTTTTCAAACATGCTTACAACTCGGAAAATCTAATTATAAGTGATGTGACCCTTCATAATGTTACAAAAGCAGAGCTTTATTTAATCAAAGTCTTCGTTCAAAAAGCTTTTGCTCATCTACAAAAATTACGAACTAGTGCAGCTACTATAAAACGTTGATAGATAATTAAATTATTTGTTTTTTGAGTTTTTAAAAAGTTGAAGTGCTTTCATCCGTAAAAATATCATTCGTTGTCTGGCTCTTCGGAATGCTGCGACAATTTGTGAAATGTCATTCCATAAAGGATCATGAATATCATCTGATTCATCCAGTTTGGGATCGAATTGGCTAAAGAAAGGAAAAGAATTGTTGAAAATTTGAAATTTACACTAATCAGTAAATCTGTTTACCTGGATTGTACTATTATATTAACATTCAAGCTGATGGTCCCTTTTGATTCAGTGTAGATCAATCCAAGTGGTTCATAATGGTTCTTTAGGGATAAATTAAACGTTATAATCAAGCTCATACAAAAATACATGTATTTTGCAATTAAAGGTTACTAAAAGGTTAGTTCAAACATAATGCAAGGGATTAAATTTCTTACTTCTTCTAATTCATCCAAATCGAAAGAATAATTGAGAAAGTATTCCATCAATTTGTCAGAAATTCTATTAGAATGCGGGCGAAACATTTTGATTTCTCTAGAAAATTTTCCAGGTCGAAAAGGAAACTTTAAAATACCAAAGGCTTCCGTTGATGATCGACCCAAACTGTGATTATTCACTACACGAAAATAAAGCGTGAAGCCATTACTGATTTCTGACTCGTTTGATTTCGTATTACATTCTGCTATAATAAATTGAAATGGAGCTCCAACTGAGGTAGTAGAAGTCGAACTGTAGCATCTATGCGTTAATCCACAAAGTGATCTATCATCACCATCATAAGGAAACCATCCACGGGAAGGTTCTAACCAAAATTCAATGTGCACATTTTTATTCGCAAAATTGGTTAATTTAGCTGAAAATGAACAAAAATAAACCAATTAGAGCAAATTTAGAGTGAATATTTTAAAAAATAAACTTACCTATTTCACCGAAAATAACTATTTGACTGGTCGCAGAGGAAAACCGATGTGAGCTAGATTTGTTAACAGTTGATTCTTCACTAATTAGATTACTTAGGTTTTCATTAACCTTAAGAAGTCTTTCATTGTCTATTAAAACCATACTATTTAGATTTTTTTATTAAGCATCTCCACTGGTTCGATTGAATACTTTTTTGTTATTCTTGCATCGGTCACCTTAGCAACTAAAATTCCAAAGATCAAAATAAAGTTCCTCTCCAAACAAAACCGTTGAAGAGATAAGGACAAAATAAACTCGGAAAATTATTCTTAATGTCTTTAAATTAAAGGTATTAAATTGCTTGAGGCGAAACATTACAGTGGCAATTTGAAATTGAGAGTGATTCAATAAACTCTACTATCTACATTATTGTATAAACAAAATTCAAAATTATTTCACAACAGCAGTGATTAAGAAGCAGTTATAACCATTCGAGAAAATGTTGAAATATTTTATGATTGATTCAACATTTCTCTTGAAATCACCGAAACAGGCTTGGGTCTATCCATCATAGGATCTACAGGATTGGCATGATGAAACTCTTTAGCCAATTCGATGAGAGATTTAAATGTACGAGGTTCCCAAATCGCTAAATTTGCCAAAGTTTTTCTGTCTAGTTCTATGTCCATCTGCAAAAACAGGTAAAAATTATGTTGTGGTAAATAAAAAGTGATTACACGAAGAACTGATATTACTTCATATCAATAATTACCTGAGGTAAAGCAGTGATGAATAAATGGAAAGGATAATCATGTTCACGACAAGCAGCAAGAACTCTTTGTGATGTTAAATCTCTGAATTGAATCTTTTTCTCTCCACGATCACGATTTTCGTATTCAATTCTTTTCGTCCATTTATTTCGAGCATTCTTGTAGGTGTTACGATTTCTTCCATAGAACCCACCAGTCATTCGGAATAAATTATATTTTTTGAAATATCTACCTCCATTACCAACCTCCAAGTTGAACCAAGGAGGAGTATATTTGCACAGAATTCTAGTTAGCTGAACCATAATGAATAATATAAAAGATCAAAAATTATCACAATTAGTTAAAGTGTTAAACTGCCTTTGAAAACATGTGTTTGAGAGGTTGCCAATGGTAACTTATAAAGCGCGTCTTTTTAAACATTGATCACCCGATAACTCAAATGTTATTAGAATGAGAATTTCTGATATTTTGTATCTTAATCGTTTTCTATTCTGATACTTTTCTAATCATTTCTGATTTCAGTTGTCCAGGCAGAGCTGTACATCAAATATGAAAAAAGCTAAATATTTTTGTGACAACAAGATAGAAAACGTTGTCGCTTCGTAATTATTGATATTTATTTATTTCTCATTAAGATTCTTATTTCACTAGAAAAAGTGCAATTTAATTGAATATTGATGCGAAAAATTATTTTTTAAGATTAATTACATCAACAGAATTACAAATCTATTTGTATTCGTAGAAACCTTTTCCAGATTTTTTTCCGAAGTGACCAGAATCAACTAATTCTTTTATTATTTTTGACGGCTTGATGAGGCTAGGATCTCGTTTCATCCAAACTGCATTAATTAATTGCACAGTATCTAATCCAACATAATCCATTAATTCAAAAGGACCCATAGGGTAACCAGCACCCAATTTCATGGCAGTATCAATATCACGAACTGTAGCATCTCCTCTTTCAAGCATTTGAATAGCTTCAGACATATATGGCAAAAGTAGACGATTTACAATGAATCCTGGCGTATCTTTACATTTCACAGATACTTTACCAATTGATTTAACATAATCAACAAGCGAATCATAAGTATCATCGGACGTGTTATCTAGCTTGACTACTTCAACAAGCTTCATCAAAGGAACTGGATTGAAGAAATGGAGACCAGCATAACGTGAATGGTTAGTAACATGGATACCAATATCCTTGCAAGGCAATGATGAAGTGTTTGTAGCTAGAATGACATTTGGACAATCCTTGAATTGTTCACTTAGATTTTTGAACAAATTTTGCTTGACATCCAATACTTCCGTGATAGCTTCAATAACCAAAAGATTATCAGTTGACTTTGGCTGGATATTTGTTGAAAATGTTATCCGTCCCAAAATTTCATCGACATTTATGGATGAATTTTTAGACTTCATCTTTTCCAAATTAGATTTGATCCTAGCAGCAGCTTTATCAAGAGCACCTTGGTTAACATCCTGAATAACGATTGAATTGAAATGAGGTCCACTTTGAGCTGAGGCTTGAGCAATTCCTGATCCCATTAGGCCACTTCCAATAATCAACATGTTTTCAACCTTCATGGCATCCAGTTGTTTGCTTGTACAAATTGATCTACCAAAATAGAGATTGGTTCCATAACCAATCTTTGATGATGATGATAACAGGGCACGAAACATGGTGGATAAAATCAATACAAATGAGCGAGTTAGTTATAACTTATAACAAGTAATTTGATTTATTTAAGATGAAATCGAAAATAAAACATAAAAAATTCTTCGTTTATCTCGTCGCTATGAAAACAAGTGCATTAAGACTTGAGTTAAGCTGTACTTGCCCTGTCAAGGCTGGAAAACTCATTTCATATCTAATACAACCAAACCTTATCATTTCAATTATGTAATAAAATCTCATTTGTAATAACACTGATGTTAATTATGAACTAATTATCCTTCGGATATCATAATATGTTTCTCTTTCTTGATTAAATCGATCGGTTGTGACTATTTTGTTTCTATCATTTTCCACCAATTAATTAGTTGACCAGATTGGAGATAAATTCCTATTGATATCAAATATCACCAATGAGTTATTTGAACTCTCTTTGCCCCTCATTTAATCCAATGTACCAGGATAAAATCAAGATGAGTGACTGGCAGTCAATAGATTGTGAATCTTTTATAAATAATTCAGATATTTACATGAAACAAAATCTACAAATCTTGATATTTTTTCCACCAACATAGACCATCATGCTCTCAAACGGCATCTAATCAACTTAGTAATCAACGACACTAAAAAAGGATGACAATCAAGTTAATAAATCAGTGTCAAGCTGAGGTAAACAAACAAAGTTGAATGAAAAGGCACCAAAGACAAACCGGTTACCATTTTAAAAGACTTACCTCAGCTAATCCAGTCTCCAGTTAACCAGTAGTCATTTTTTCTCATCTCATCCATTCTAACGGATTAAGGATACAGGGAAGAAACCACCAATCACATTATCTAGATGCTGATTATATTAGCTGATCAATGAAACAGATTAAAGATGAGGCACAAAAAGAGGCATAAACTTGAAAAAAAAGCGAGGTTTATAGTGTAACAACTGTAAACACAAGGAAAAGCAAAAGAGAGGGAAATTCAATTTGACAGACAAGGATGAATTTTGTTGACATTAGAAGCATTTTAATTCAATAATAAAATCCATTTGATCCAGTTGATCAATGTTAATAAAGAAAATCAATTGTAACCCTATTTAATTGGACATTGTTAATAACAATTTCAAGCAAAACTCGATGCATCAGCATAGTTGGTCAATTATGTTTTATGTGAATGTTTTTCAAAAACAACTTCCATCCGATGGCTGCATCTTTATATTAACCTGATTAACTTAATTAATTGTTATCACCATCACCACTACAATAACAAAAACAACACTGATTATCAGGGTGATGATAGTAATAATCTTGACCAGGAATACCAGTTTAACCTTAAGGCTACAGGTTAATATACAATTACATTAGCCAAAGTATCAAGCTAAATCAGCAGAAAAGTTGAACATAATTATCAAGGATCAACCGAAACAATAATCATATCCAATTAACTGTATCAAAACCTCTTGACCAACCTAATAATGCTTTTAATTAACACAGAACCAAGAAACTCTCTGATTATAACCATCAATATAATAGAAAAATTCGCCAACTGAAACAAGAATTTACTTTGATTGAATTAATTTCTTTAACATGATTGTAATGGTTAACCAAAAATGTAACTCTTCACCTCAATAGTCAAGTCCATGTTTGTAATGTTTCTGTTACCATGAAGAATGAAATTCAAATCTAAGGTTGATTACATGATGAATATTGGCTATCAGATTAAACTCAGACTTATTAATTAACTGACAAATAGACAACAGTTAAGATTGAATTTGAAATGAGATCAAACCATCATTCGATTCGAATCATTCAGATGATCAAGATTTTGATCAACAAGACAAATTTGCCATTGAAGAGGCCAAACCTCAAGTTGTTAGTAAAAGTCTCAATACAATCAAAACAAATACAATTTGCATTGACGGAATAATAAAAAACTTAAAAGCACAAATTGTATTCAATTTAATGGTGAATAATCAAATAACAATAAAGGTTTTATACTTTTGACACTAAAGCAACAACATTAAGAAAATGAAATCATCTTTTATCACCTTTTTGAGTAACCAAAATTGAATTTGAATAAAAGGAGTAAAATCAAGTCAAGGTTAACTGCCCACTGGTCAAGGTGTGGCTACTTCAACTTGAAAGTTAAAAAATAACCTTTTCTTAAAAAAAGGACTAAACCTTTTTTCGCCTCAACAACACAATTGTCATTTCAATGTCCTTTTCATATGTTAAACATGTCCATGTTATTTGACCTTACATTCAAATCTATTATTATTATCATATTATTATGTTATAATATTGTCATTGTTATCAATATATTCACAAAATCTTGGGAAAAGTTGAAAAAAAGGTAAAACTTTTGAATAACGAGCAAAAACTATCAATAGTTGACCTTATTTCCAATGAAAACTCAACTCTTTCAACTCTGACCTTAACATCTTTGCGTAGGTTGGATAATAAATGTCCGTTTTAAATGAATTCAACAAATTTCTCAACAAATAAAATTCATTTCACCGCAGATGAACATAAATTGGAGTGAAGCAAAACAGCAATAAAGCAATCAACGTTTCTCATCCATAAATGTCTCAATCTAAATCAGTGTTGGCTCTGATCCATCCAAGCCTTCTGAACTTTATCTAAAGCTGCATTCAATCAAACCTTTTAATTCAATTCTTATCAGCTTTTTAAGAAGTTCAATTATGGGTTTAGAAGAGTATCAGAGAAGAAGCTCTTGCAAGGGCGTTTGGCATTTGCTGAACTGAGCATAAACACCATAATGATATTGAAATTTACTGGTCAAGACTGAGAAGAGCTGTGAATAGCTGAATTGAAGCAGAATGAAGAAATAGGAAAATGAACTTCTAAGGATGCTATTGTTTGGTTATAATTCATTTGTGCATTTTGTTCAATCTGTTAACCATGTAAATGAACTGATTGTTGCTCTTTCAAGTGAAGCTTAAAATAAACGTTTTAAATCAATTAACTTTTAAATATTTGATTCTCTCAACCAATCGAATTAAATTAGAAGATAAAATGGAAAGGTAAACAGCATCACCTTTTACCATAATTGAAATTGTTTCTATTCCTTATCGCTCCAATTGACTTTCAATTTGTCTACCTGAATCAACATGAATATGCAACAACTTGAAACATTTTGAAACTTACATATCATTTACCTTTCACCTTTCAATATCATTTTAAAACCATTGACCTAAATTGAAAGGCAAATCTCGAACCAGAAAAACGAGAAATTGCCTAAAAATGAGAATATAAAAAAAGAATAAAAAAGGAAACATTTATTTTATTCGTTTCATTTCATCTGAATAATAACATGATAAAAGAGAGTAAAAACTCGAAAGGTTTGATTCGATATCGAAGCTAAAACATTAAACTGATTGAAGTGAGCAAAGTTGAAACACAAACCAGGAATGATTCAATAAACAGACAAACAACTTTGAATTAAAATCTTAATTCAGTTTAAATTAATTACAGTGAAATAGTCCAAGAATAACCATAAATTAAAGCCCAATTGCAAGTCTATGGGTAAAGAGATTGAAATGGAACTGGAATAAACACACAAAAAAGGAGTTTCCTTCGGATTCATATTATTATGATTAACAACGGAACCCGCAATTTACCATTAAATGGATTGGTTTACCTTGTAATTACAATTCGGGTTGAATTAATGATACAATGACAATAAGTTTGTTCAAAGTGATGACCACCTTCAACATGGACTTTTAAACCTGGTTCATTGACAATTGCGGAGGAATCGTTGATTGTAATTACATCATTATCATTCCCATTGAAGGGTAGAGTTACCCAAAACCAAATTAAATCATTTTTATCTAATCACAAGATCTAATCATAAGAGTTGAAAGTTTTAAACTTTGATTATAATCCCTTAAGGATTGCACATTATTCATTTTTCTTGACTTTAACAATTTTGTAATCAAAAGACAAAAGATTTTGTCTTTCTTCATTTTCTATGCTTTCTTTATTTTCTGTCTAAGACACTTTCGACCACTCTGTCTAATTGTCTAAATTGATTAATTTTCTTTTCCTTTTCCTTTGTTAAGAAATCGGGTTTCCTTCCGATTGATTTGGTATAAATACCAGTTAATTTTCATTTATTAATTATGTTCTATGTTCTAATCTTCTCTATTCAAGACTCTGATTGTCTTAGTTTATAATATTTCTGTTTAAAACAAGTGATACACATTTAAAATATTAAGTTCTTCCTGAACCCTGAAATACAGTACTTTTCATTTAATAAAATTTCCTTTTTTTATAAATCTCAAGTATTCCTAGTCTAAGACTAATTAAGTGTTTCAAGTTATTGTGAAAACACTGTTTTCCATACTTGTGAAGTGCCAGAAATCTAAATTTTGGTCAAGATTTGCCTTGAAGAAGGTCCAACTATTCTAGACTAAGTCTAATGTTAATTGAGCTTAAAGCTTTCGAGTTGGCCCTAATACTTCTCATCTTACTTTCCGAGCTTTGCTGTTCTACGTTGAGCTTGTTCTGGTTGGAACTTTCACCTTTATTGTTAGCTTTATGACTCGTGTCCAGTAGCTCTAGTACGCTATCTACCTGTCCAGTTAATCCTGTCTAAGACTTAACCAACAACATTCTTTGGTTGAATTTGTGGTTACTAATCTTGGTTAGAAAAAGCTAATCCTACAACAGTCTAAGACTTGTAACAGTTGAACTCTGGTGATCCTAAAAGAACCTGAGTATTCAGGATTTGAAAGGCTTGAATAATCTTCTGAATAAAGTAAATTGTGTTTAGTTGTACGCAATCAAAAGTGAATTTATTTAATTTGGTTAAATTAGTTTAAGACTATGAACTCTTCCTTTCAATTGGCGACCACGGCAGGATTGCCAATGAATTCCTGTTATAAGACTGATTATTGTTTTACAATAAGCGAAAGTGATGAAAGTGATAAAAGTGATAAAAGTGATAAACGTGACAAAGACAAAAATGAACAAAATGATCCAGTTGATCAAAGTGGTAACCAGTCTAAGACTTCAACATCACAAACTCAAACAACTCTATCAACGAAACATTATATCAAAGATATGGAAACATCTGAAATGAAACTGTGGTTAAAGAATTGGCAAGTGCGATTCGTTGACAATGACGAGATAATCCGTGAAAAATTTTATGATGCCATTCAGACAATATTTGCTCTAGAAAGTGTGTTCGATGCAACCGATGAAATGGTTGGTGATACTTGTTTTAATGCGTTAATGATTAAAAGTAAATTTCCTGATTGGATCAAAGAACTCAGAGCTCAAGGCACAACTGAACATGATTTGAGAGAGATAATCAAGAAAATGGGATTTGACCCACCGACGATGATGCTGACTAGTGACGTCTCAATTAGAAAATTGCCGATAGCATCTCCTGCGAAAAGATTACTCGAAGCCATGGTTAAGAAATGGGCTAAGCCTGCTGAACCAATTGTTATGCGACAAGTTGTGGATCCTGGGTTCAAGTTAGATGATATTCTGAATCAGACTTTGCCTGATAATACTCAAAGTCCTCCTGCCTTAGGCAATAACGCAACTGTAACTAGACAACAGATAGAAGCTGAAGATGAAAATGAACATCCTGAAGATACAGATGAAGATGAACCTCGTGTGTTTGATGAAACCGTAGTTTCACCAGTTTTACCAACTACTCAAACTGCTGCAAAAGTCCCAAAAGTTCCAGACAAAGATAAAGATAAAGTTGAGGAGAAAGCTAAGGCTGAACCGAAAACTTATGCAAAATGCAAACCAAAGCTACCTAAGCTTCCTGTTTATACTCAAGATGCTATGGATCCTTGGCAATGGTTACAAACAATTAAAAGGATATTATCATTGGAACGCTGTCATGATGACGATAAATTGTATGTGCTACAGAAAGCAATGGCCTACGATTTTTTACCTTTTGCTAAGCAATTAGATAAGGAAACGCACACAAGTGAAACTTATATTTCTGCATTGGAAGACAAGTTAAGAAATCCAGCGGTAATTTCACAGGCGACTTCAGAGTTTCACCAATGTAAGTGGAATTTCGATTCACACCCTGCTGAATTTATCAGAAAGTTAGAGACTATGGTAATCAAAGTCAAAGGTGAACCTTCACCTCAAGAATTCATACAAGATGTGTTAATTCGATTGCCAGCAGAAGTCAAAGACTCATTGTTCCGATCAAAGTCAGTACATGACATCCAAGATTTAACCGCCGCATTGGTTAATGAATACAACATTGAGTTAAGGAAACGCGCTGAGCGTAAGGAATCCTACAAGGATAAGAGAGGAGATGATAAAAAGCATGCTGCCGTTAATGTTAATGCTAGTGGAACTAGTGGAGCATCAGCATCCTCATCAACTCGTGCAGTGAAACCACCTTTCAGGTGCTATAATTGCAACAATTTGGGTCATTCATCACGAGAATGCCGTCAGCCCAGAAGGTCTAAGACCAGTGAAAATCCTAATTCTAACAAGAATGAAGGTCGAACTGAACGGTTTCAACCGGCTCAGTTAAGAATGGCTAATGCACCAACGTTTGGTCAAAGCCAGCAGAACCAGCAAAATTCGAATCAGCCACAGGCTAAGGAATCAGCTAATTTGGTACAAGAAACTAATATTGTCAATGCATACATGGCGAGAGCACCAGCTAAAGAGTATTCATTTATGATGAATGAAAATCAGCAGGATAATCAACAAGTGGAGTTGATTACCAAAATTGATCCATCACCGAGAAACTTTCCGACAGTCAGATTGACTATGTGTTATCCAACGAGGGAAACATTTAAAGTTGGTGATGTATTGTTAGATACTGGCGCTTGTACTTCGTGTATTGACTATCAATTTGCCCAGAAAATGAAAGCCTTCATTATGAAGTCGAATGTTTCAGTTCGAGGTATAATTGCCGATGCCTGCCAAATTGTTGAAGGAGCCGCTTATGCTATAATGAAGCATCCGAAAATGTCTAAGACAAGGATAATCAAATTCCAGGTAATGAAAGATTTGGAACCAGTGATGGTCTTAGGTAATAGATTCGCCGACGTATATTTTGTTGGAATGGTAAATCATGGAGGTAGATACCAAGTGAATTTACGAGAAAGTGTTGAAAGTGAATGGCTAAGCCCTGAAATCGCTTTCCGATTTTGCACAGCAGAAGAATCCTGGGGATTGTTAAATGTGCCTGAAATTCCCTCTGTTAATACAATCAGAGAGACCGTTGCAAATCTGATACTTGATAGTTTGCCGTATTCACCATGGATGGATGGAGAATTAAATTCAAACTCTCAATTTCCACAAATGGAAGTGGAACGACTTCATTATATTCAAGAAATGTCTAAGACACCGGAGTTTGAGAATGTAATGCCGATTTATTTGCAAATTGAAAATAATGAGCTTCAGTTAGCTGAACGATTGATGAAAAGGATGGATCCTAAACTAAGTACTGAAAAACGAAACGAATTGTTAGAAGTTTTAATGGAGTTCGAACAAGTTTTCAGTAAGACTAAGTCTGATATGGGTTTAGTTCCTTGGCAGAAATGGCCGATAAAAATTGATATTGGAGATCAAACGATTCCACATCAACAACCGTACCCATGCACAATTGAGAAACGACGTGAGTTTCAGAAGATAATTGCCGAATTAATTAAGCATGATATTGTTGAAAAGAGCAATGCTCCTGGTGGATCTCCTGCAATGTTGATTGGTAAACCAGATGGAAGTTTCAGACTATTAAATGATCTACGAGCCGTCAACAGATTAACTAATGTGATTTTTCACCCGATGCCAAGAATTGATGATTGTTTGGAAGCAATCAGAGGAACTAAGTTTTTCAACATGTTTGACCTTTACCAAGGCTATTTCCAGATTGAGATACCTCCGTCTGAACGAGGTAAAACAGTGTTTCTGACGCCTGATGGTAAATACCAGTATAAAAGGTTGCCTATGGGCCTAGCTTGTGCACCTTTCGAGTTTCAGCGACTTATGAACACAGTCCTGAATGGTTTAAACTATACCGAATGTTTGGGGTATTTCGACGATATTCCAGTTATGGGAAAAAGTTGGTCAGAGTTATTGTGTAACACAAGATTAGTGCTTGATCGACTTCGTGATTGGAACTTGAAAATCAAAACCGACAAATGTCAGTTTGGTGTAACTGAATTAGTGTTGTTAGGACATCTTGTCAATGGAGATGGGATTCGACCTGACCCTAACAAAGTCGCTGCATTGAAAAAATTGCCGTACCCTACGAGTGTTAAACAACTTCAATCGATAATGGGTTGTTACAACTATTTTTCAAGGTATATAAAGAACTATTCAACTTTGGCTACGCCGTTATATAAGTTAATTTCCAAGGAACGGAAATTCAAGATGCTCAAACAAGATCATCAAGCATTAGATGAATTGAAAAATGCTTTGATTGAAGAAACAATGTTGGTACATTTTGATCCTGAATTGCGAAAGAAACTAACAGTTGATGCAAGTGATGTAGCTGTGGGAGGAATATTGCTTCAAGCAGACCCACAACAAGAAATTCCGAGTGAATTTGAATCTTTGAAAGATGTTCCAATTGACAAAGTCAAGCATTGGAAACCATTATACTTCTTTTCTCAGAAGTTAGCCAAGCATCAACAGAGTTACTCAGTGTCCGAAAAAGAATGCCTAGCAGTTTTAGTTGCAATCAAGAAGTTTAAACATTATTTGGATGGTAGTGAATTTTTGGTAGAAACAGACCATCATGCATTATGCCAGTTGCCGAAATTAAAGTTTAAAAATCAACGAATGGAGAGATGGCAGATTATTCTATCGAGTTTCAAGTATAAAGTAATTTACACCAAAGGTGACAAACATGGTCCTGATTGTTTGTCAAGGTATCAAACTGAATGGTCTCCGAAATTGTTAGACCCTGAAGCAGACTTCATAGAAGATTTATTTTGGATAAAGTTTATCAACTTTGATGAGAATGAAGCTGATATCGAAGCTGAAGTCAACGAAATCAAATTACTTGATTCACTGGTAAAGAAGCAGTTTAAAACTATTTATTATTACCAGTCTGATGATAATTGGAATGAGAAGCTGAAAGATGCTCAATTAGAGGATATTGAAATCAGTAAAATTATCCTGAATCTAATTGTTGATCCAAAATCAGAACTGCACAAAAATTATTTGTTCCTGAATAATTTGTTGTTTAGAAAACCAATGTTTGGTCACGATGTTAATCGAATCGTTATAAACGAGAAAATCTTAAAAGATTTGTTCAAAGAGGAACATGAATCTCCTCTTGGTGGACATTTTGGCGTGGAAAAAACGTATTTGCAGATTTCAAGACGTTTTTGGATGGAAAAACTTTATGAGAAAGTCAAAGACTTATGCCAAAATTGTGAAAAGTGCTACCTTGGTAAATCATCTAATGTTACTTATGCAGAACCAAGTTTAAAACCGGTTCCTGAATCAATATTGGAGAGATTGGAAATGGACGCTCAAGGTCCAATTACGTTTAAGAATGGAGCTAAAAAAGTAATACTGGTTTTGATTGATACTCTATCAAGATTTGTTTATGCAAAACTTTTACCAGATCAAAAGTCTAAGACTGTGATAAAGTTTTTGGATGAATATTTCAGTGAGTTTGGATTTCCATCGATTATTCAGACTGATAGAGGGAGAAACTTCCTTTCAGGGGACGTTGAAAATCATATGAAGAAGTTGGGGATAAAACATGAAGTTTCAAACGCATATCATCCTCAAAGTCAAGGTACTGTGGAACGCATCAATCGAACGATTGCCGAGAGATTAAGAACATCAATTATGAATTTGGAAACAATTGATTTAAAGTCATCATTAGAGAATGCCGTTATTGCCATTAATTCATCAATTCACAAGATTCACAGATTCTCACCATACTATTTAGTGTTTGGCCGATATTTGAAGAAACCAATCGATTTACATTTGAATCTGAACGCAACAATTAGTGAAACTATTGAACAATGCCGAAAATTGGCTCGTGAAAGGCTTTTAAAGCAGCAAAGTTATTATCAAGAAAGACTTCAGTCTGTGACTAAGAGAAATCCTTACAAGTTTTTGGATTTGTGTTATGTTAAAAACAGTGCACCTTCATTGGGAACAACCAAAAAATTGGTTAATAAGTTTTTTGGACCATTTTTTGTAATGGGAGTGAAGCATGGATCAGTACTTTTACTCAATCCTGAGAATCGAGAAAGATTTACTTCTAACTTGGAATTAACTAGACCTCATGTTGGGATTATCCCTGAAACGTTAATTCAATTGAAAAATGAGTTGTTAATTGAAACAGATAACACATTTGAACCAGATGAACACTTAAGTGAAGCATCTGCCGATAATCAAGATTTAAATCAAATTGATTTAAATGAATTTAATCAAGAAGAAAGTGCTTCAGATAATAGTCTAAGACTAAGTGCCGAAAATCAAACTTTGCCTGATAGCTTGGAAGTTAATATTGATTCTGATTCTGAAAAATCAACAATAATTGATGAAAATGCATCTCAATTAAATCAAGCTCAAAGTTCAAAAAAGAGAAGAAAAAGAAAGAAGCGAAAATACATTACTGCTAATAGACAGATTATGCGAGATAATCCTGTCATAAGTGGTCAAGATGCTGAAAAACTTGGACCAGTGACCAGAAAAAGAAAAGTTGTTTCTGTCAACTTAATCCAGTTTGAAAGCTTAAATAAGCTAAATAGTCTAAGACTGAAAGTGAAAAATTTTGAAATTAGCGCAATTAAAGATTTGGCTATTCTTCGCGCTCTCTGTAATTTACAGTTGGGGGAGACGCTGACTAACTCACTTTCACTTGTTCTTCTGATTAAGACAGTTGACATCTTGACACAGTCAAATTTCTATTCTTTTCAAGTTTTCTTTGATTTTCCCAGTTTAAAACTTCATTTCTCTGATAATTTCAATTCTTTGAATCAGTCTTCGACTATCTTGTTTAAATTGTGCTTCAAATTAACTAATTTAGTTAATTCAGTTTCCCTGAAATTTGCAAATTGTGAGAAAATCCGATTTTCTAAGTTGCCTTCAAGACTAAGTCTATCAGCGTTAAGCTTAAATAAGCTAAAGTGTTTCAACTTTGATTCATTCAATCAACAATTAACAGTGAACTTTGGAGGAATTATTCCTAATTGTGAGCAATTAACTGTTTCCGAACATTTCAAGTGCCGTGTAACTTCTTGTTTAAAACAAATTCAAGTTCTACTGTTCATCGAGATGCCGTCATCCGTAGTATCCAATGCTTCAACTTCAAGTTCTGGATCTTATACCAGCGCCAACACCGAGATTTTAGACGCCAGATTTGCAATGCGACTACGAAGACAATTGGCGAAAATTGTCCCTGTTCCGGTCATAGACCTAGAAGCTTCCACTTCTGGTAATACTGGTGGTAACCATGGTATTTCTACTGCTGAAAATTCTGACAAAGGTAATGAATCTTTCGAATTCAATTGGCCAGGTATGGATGAAACTGGTTCAGAAAAGACAGTCATTCATCTCGGTAACTCTAATGTCCAAGACGAGTTGAACCATTATTATGACCCGCTTCCTGAGAAGACTGCCTATGGCTTAAGTTCGTTCTCAAAAACTTTTACTGACAACAGTCCATACCCTCCACCAAGTGCTGATCAAGGTCGAAGATATTGCGAATTTCCTGCACCGAAAAGGACTGCCGAGCCTCATGATTTCTTGAAACCAGAATTCTTCATCAATGCCCGAGAGGATATAAAGAAAGACATCGAGCAATCGGAAGCTGACAAGAATTGGTTTAATGCATTTATTAAGGAGAAACTCCAGATGAATGTGGTGGAAGACAACCTTGACAAAGTCAAATTTGGAACCTTGCGAAAAGGTTATACTGCAGCAGAGGTAATTCATCCTCAATTCCACGAGTTTAAAACTCTTATTACGTGCATTCTTTGTGAACAAGTTGCCCTGAATCCGAGAAGTTGTCATCAATGCAACAAGATTTACTGCCTTGGATGTGCTAAATGGCTTCAAGCCCTGCCAATCGATTTGGAATTGGAAAAGGTAAAAGAATTGGATGGATTCATGTGCATTAATCAAAATTGTTTGGTAGACTTGCAAACCCTGGGTTACCCAAAATTTGGTGAAGTCAAAGACAAATCAATTGCTCAATTTTTTAAGGATGCAAGCTTTAGATGCCATCGAAAGTTTTGTGAGCAACAGCATCTTAGCTGCAATATTCTGCATCACCTTCAGAAATGCAGACGTGGGCCAATCAAATTCAAATTTGACCGAACTCTACAGTTGACTTTTATGTCAGGTCCAATTCGAGATGAGCTGAATCAACGTCCCAAGGACATCAACTCATTGCTGCCAGTACATCTCAAAAAGCAAGAGCCTACCAAGACTATCCCACAAATGTGGCATGAACGTGCTCTATGTTATGCATTCCTGATTAAAAGTTATGAGCGTAAGGAAGTTACTCCAATAGAAATGAGAACCCAAGCGAATTTCGGGTTAAACCATTGGAACAATAAGAAGAGGATGATTGATCCAACTGAACCTTTAGATGAAGGAGAAGAATGGGCCTTGCAAATAGGTTTCCCAAGTTGCGCGCCAGTCCCTATTCCGGACGTACCTAGAAGATGGCCAACTTGCCGAAGTAGTTCAATCCCTTACTACTTATTAGCTGAATCGGAAACTTGGAGACGATGGGCCAAGTATGTTGATTACGATAAGGATAGCATTTCAACGACATCATCTTTAGTATTATACTCACATGATGTCAATGATCCTGAATCGCCGTTTATATTAGCAGACCCTTTTGCAAGAATGGCTCCAGCAGAAGCTGAATCAGTCCAAGACTGGATAAAAGATAATTTCCCAAGCTGCAAGAATCCTTCAAACATCTATCGTGAGCTCGCTGTTTCTACTAAGGAGAGGACAGTTATGACTAGAACTCGCAAAAGAACTCAATTAGCTCAATCTTTTCAGAATCGTCCTGATGCTAATCTTCCACCAATGCTAGCTGATCAATTGAACGTCATAGACGAAATGGCTTCAACATGCCCTGATAGAGAATTGATCTTTTCGATCTCAATGTTTAATGTAAGAATCAATGAAAATGGCTATTACCGACCGAGACCTTGTTGGATTGCAATTATGGATGCCAATTTGGAGGTTGTCTATGAGACATTTGTCAAGTATCGAGAGGTAGATCACATCGACTCAAGGTTTCATGGACTCACGGTCAAAGACCTAAAGTATGCAAGAAATCTAGCTACTGCGAGAGACCAAGTCATTAAGTTTTTGGCTTGTGCTAAGAAAGTTGTTGGTTATGGATTAATCAATCATTTAAGAAATTTGGGTTTGTCTCGAGATGAGATCCGGGTGTTACACCCTAAACTTCGAGATGTGAACAACTATTACTCGCCGTACATCGAGCATCCGATGAATATTCATGCTATTGCCTTCTTATGGTTTCATGGATATACCTTGCCTGCGAACCCTCATTCTCCAGTTGTGGAAACGACTACTGTCATGAGATTGTATTTACTACAGTGGAAAAAGATTGAAAAAATGGCAGAGGTACATGGAGGTATTCACAATGAGAATTGCCAACAGACTTGTGGTAATAGAGTCACTTCTGGACTACTCAACGAATTTACAGAAGGAATAGCCAAAGGCTTTTGTTCATGGCCAGAAGAGTGGAAAAGAAACCCTCGAAGCATCAGAATTCCGGAGTTCAACGACAACTGCATATTGCCGGATAATGAGATACTCAAGAGAACTGCTGAATTATGCAAAGCTGATGTAAAGAAATCAAAGGGAGACACTCCACAGTCTAGGAATAAGAAGATCGTGGAAATGCTAAAGGCAAAGAGATCTGCTGAACCGAGTGAATCGGAAAATGCATCTAAAAATCAGAAAACGATGGACCCCAATGCCGAGTATAATACTCTTTGGGATGATATGGTATCAAAAAGGCCAGATGATGGTGCAACCTCAGCCTCGAATATGCTTAAAGCTTTAGATGATGGATGGAATGAAGAATAAATGATTTAATTCAATTCTGGGTTCTTAATCAAGGGTCCGAGGATATGAAGGGTAGAGTTACCCAAAACCAAATTAAATCATTTTTATCTAATCACAAGATCTAATCATAAGAGTTGAAAGTTTTAAACTTTGATTATAATCCCTTAAGGATTGCACATTATTCATTTTTCTTGACTTTAACAATTTTGTAATCAAAAGACAAAAGATTTTGTCTTTCTTCATTTTCTATGCTTTCTTTATTTTCTGTCTAAGACACTTTCGACCACTCTGTCTAATTGTCTAAATTGATTAATTTTCTTTTCCTTTTCCTTTGTTAAGAAATCGGGTTTCCTTCCGATTGATTTGGTATAAATACCAGTTAATTTTCATTTATTAATTATGTTCTATGTTCTAATCTTCTCTATTCAAGACTCTGATTGTCTTAGTTTATAATATTTCTGTTTAAAACAAGTGATACACATTTAAAATATTAAGTTCTTCCTGAACCCTGAAATACAGTACTTTTCATTTAATAAAATTTCCTTTTTTATAAATCTCAAGTATTCCTAGTCTAAGACTAATTAAGTGTTTCAAGTTATTGTGAAAACACTGTTTTCCATACTTGTGAAGTGCCAGAAATCTAAATTTTGGTCAAGATTTGCCTTGAAGAAGGTCCAACTATTCTAGACTAAGTCTAATGTTAATTGAGCTTAAAGCTTTCGAGTTGGCCCTAATACTTCTCATCTTACTTTCCGAGCTTTGCTGTTCTACGTTGAGCTTGTTCTGGTTGGAACTTTCACCTTTATTGTTAGCTTTATGACTCGTGTCCAGTAGCTCTAGTACGCTATCTACCTGTCCAGTTAATCCTGTCTAAGACTTAACCAACAACATTCTTTGGTTGAATTTGTGGTTACTAATCTTGGTTAGAAAAAGCTAATCCTACAACAGTCTAAGACTTGTAACAGTTGAACTCTGGTGATCCTAAAAGAACCTGAGTATTCAGGATTTGAAAGGCTTGAATAATCTTCTGAATAAAGTAAATTGTGTTTAGTTGTACGCAATCAAAAGTGAATTTATTTAATTTGGTTAAATTAGTTTAAGACTATGAACTCTTCCTTTCACCATAATTGTCAATTGTTTTCCTTTTTTTTCATTCATTTTCAATATTTTTAGCTCAATGTTTCATTTCAATCTATACAATATATAAAGTCAAACTATGAAATTTTTGCGGGAAGATTGTGGCCAAACTAAACGGGTTCTAAAGAAAATTTTCGCATAGGTTGATAGCCATGATTAAACTACAATCGCAAAAAATAGTTCGAACTTTCTCGGAATTCAGGTTACTGAGAAATTAGTGTTCAAACAGGGTAGGGGAAAAAATGCAGAATCCGTATCTTTTACTATTGACATTGGGGAAAAAACTTTTTGGTTAATCAGGTTGATGGTTTATTGTTGGATTAGAAGGATAAGTAAAACTGTCTTTCGAGTAAAGAGTTAAGTGAAAAATATTGTACCTTAACTGTACAACAAGATTTCATTTTGTTCAGCCGTATAACCAGATTTTATTTTAGTTTTTAGTTTTTCTCATTATCATTTTAGTTTTTCATCAAGAATTTGAGTCTTTAAATATGGATTGAATTTATTGCATTTCAGTGAAAAAATTACGATCAGTCATGATCGGGGGTTCTACTTGTTGTAATTAGTTAATCAATTTTACTCTCTTGATAATGAAAACATTAACTACAGTTGAATTGAAAGTTATCTTCTTTGTTATTAACGCCATTAACATTTACCATTTTCATTCTGCTTCAATTAATTCCAACATTTAATTGTCATTTTCCGACTCATTATTATTAAAGGTAGTTTTAACCTAAATTGATAAAAAATGACAAGAAAAAAACTGTAAAAGCTAATAAATCTTGATTAACTTTCAGAAGTTTTTTTGGACACATTCAAATGCTCTTCTTCACTTGCCTTTTGTGTAAAAGTGATTTCAACAAATTTACTCTGCTTCTGGTTCATCGTAATTTAATTGAGACAATTATTCAAATTTGATTGATAAGCTTACCTCATAGTGTTAGTCTTGAGTCTCGAGGTAAATCAAATAGCATGATGAGCATGATGACCACCAACAGATTTCAAGATATTTCACTCGCTTAGCGCTTCACTCACAGTCTTTAAGGCTGTTAAGCTACTATTTGATTAACAAATTGTCAACTGTTTCAATAAGTCAGAATTAATTAAATTTCTCATTGTGTGGTTTACGTTGAGATGCAGTTTCATTACACTTATTCATTGCTTGAAATGACAGAACTTCAAACAAAATTTTATACAAAAATATTGCCTTAGAAGCAATTCAAGTTGGACATAAATTTAGTCTTGAAATTGAGGTTCATCTTCAGTTACAAGCGATTTTCATGTTGTCGAAATTTTCTTTTTTCGATCGATTTGTGCATTTTTTCTATTAGTTTTGCTATTTGAGGAAAGCTTGAAGCTCATCAAGATTTAATTTGATTTTGGATTTGATTTCTACTGAGTTCAATCAAGCAAATTGATTCATCTGTTTTGTTTCATACCAAGTGAATTTTGCTTTATTAAGAAATGAAGTTAATTGTAAATTTGAGAAGAGAAACTGAAAATGAAGCAAATTTACATAATTAAATGTCTAATGAGGCAATTGGACTGATTGCTGTGAAAGTGAAATTATAGCAATCATTAGATAATCTTGAAATTGTGAAAACACTAATTATAATGAAGTGAAAAGTGAACAATTGAATTAATGTTTCACCAACAAATACAATGATTTAAATTGCAACCTTTCCATCTGATTATTTCCTTTCTTGAAGATTAATTTTCAAATAATAAGATGATTAATTTTAAGTAAAACCCTGAAATTAATAACCACTCCTTAATCATTAAGTATTCAATCTAATTTGATGTAAGTTTATTAAATAACAATAAAATTACAGAGAACATGATTCATTAAATGAACGCCTTTCAACCTTATTCAATAACTAATGATAGCGACAATAATAACTGATGAACATAATCATGGATAACATGGAAAAGTACAACAATCGATAAATGAGATTAAACTGAGAAAATGATAAGAAAAGAACGAAAACATTCAGATAATTGATACTCGAAATGAAACATGAATTTCATTGATTGAACTTGATTAATTTCCCATAATTTTAGGTTCAATGGCAAGTTAAACTTGACTTGATTCCCATCGCAATCGAGTGAAAATATTGACCAAAAATCTCATCATTTGACTAGAAAATGTAACAATTTAGAAATGCTTTTTTATCATTTAAATTATTATTATTATTGTTATGCATTTTGATGATAAACTTGAATAAGTTGTCAAAGTGAATGGATAACAAAGTAAGCATTGAATGACATTTGTTGAGGTAAAATGTCAATTGTATGGTTACGTTTGTAGCTTAATCTTAATCAAACATTAAATCTTTTCAATGGCAACAGATATCAATATGAATAATTTGAAAGTTTCTCATAAAATACATGTTTCTGTCTATTTACTGTAACACATAACATTATCTCATGTATTTTGTGATTTTGAATTAGTATTGATTGTTCGATGATTACAATGATGTTTTCAGTTGAAAGTCTGCTGCCATTTCAGATGTTTTTTGTGTTACCGATAAGTAAGGTTTAACAAAAACATGAAATTGGAAGTGAATATGCAAAAAGCTTTGATATCAATTGATATAAATGTAGAGCTCAGTCTGGTTTGATTGATATAAATGCAATATAACATTTCATCGATGATAACATTGAAAGATGCCAACAGTAATAATAATATTTGTTTTCTGAGTCTTTTTTGGTCGCTGTTATTGAAGTCAAGTAACCAGGAAAGATGATGAAAGGTGATGTTGAGAGATGAGTTGGATGTTAATCCAAATTAACGGCAGTTACATGTTACCTGAATGATCAATAAAGTACATGTTACTTCCATTAGAAGATATCTTGAACTCAGAGCTAAGTCAACTTTCAAGTCGCTTCCAAATCTGCAAAAAAACTGAACTCGATTTATTAACACATTTGATTGTCCAACAAATGCATTGAAAGTTCATTAGACAAAAATTTATCAGCCAAGAATCAAAATGGTTAAGGATTGTAATTGAAATGATAGATTCGCTCGTATTGCGGGAGAAAATATGAAAGATCAGAAATCTGAAGTGTTTAATTCGAACTTCTTTTCACTATTCGAGTTTGAGGCAGAAACAGCGCTTTTATAGTTCACTAATCATGCTGCTATTGTAAATAATACTCCAATATGAAATGGCTTCTTGGAATAAATTGAAAAGAGAAAATAATTTTCAAGATAATTCTTTAGAGATTTTATTTTATCAGCAGTTCATGAAGAAATGAAGGTGAAAATAATTGACTTTTCGAGTTCAATAAAGACAAGGGAATGAAATATATTTGAACTAATATTCTATCTTTAGCTTCTTTTGAAACAAAATTAGTTTACAAAGAACAATGTGAAAGTGAAATGAAGAAAGTTAAGGTTAATTGGAAGCCACCAGTTGAACTCACAGCGATTTAAGTAAATAAACTTATTAGGAATGCAAAGTTTACGAGTCTAATTATGGTCGAGAAATGACAGTTAATTGAACGAATGTTTCCAACCGAACATTAGACTGCGATTGAGAAGCAATGATGAGTTGAAGAGCAATCAGGAAAACCAAGAAATGGATTGTCGGAGAGTAAACTGAAGTCGATGAATAAAATCAGGGAATGAAGTTTTCAGGACTCGTTAGATGGCGATACTCTTTCATTTGAGTGATTTTATTTTTTGATTAAACAAATAAAACAAAAATGATACTTTGATTAACAATTAATATTGTAACAATCAAAAGGGAAACAATGAACAATTACAATGAAAGATTGAATAGGAAACACACCCGAAACTTTGCTTCACAAACGTATAAATCAAATATTGAAGGTAATTTTAAAGTGAAAAGTCAATTTTAAAAGGATTCAGGTTCCACCCGAAGTTGATCCTTAATTATAATTGTTTATCAACATGGTTTAGTTGATCACAAAAGGTAAAGAAACATGAGGAACCCTAAAATTAAATTAAGACAATTTGGGCGGACCATAGTTCCGTTTACTCAAACCCAGTGTTTGCTTTGACTCAAGAAAACTGAAACTCTAATAAAACGGGTTTACTTTTAGGATAAACAAGTTATCAAGTTAAACATTGAATAAAAGGTGAAACACTGAAACTGCACAAACCGATTAAACCAACTGAGTGATCAAAGGAACTTCAAAATGCAATAAAAAGCTCAAAATATCGTGTAATCCAGATACTTATCGCATGTCGATCTAAAGCTGCTTAACAACGAATGTGCAATTTCAACGTTCTCAATACTTCCACTTATGGTGTTCAGGGTTAACACAAATGTGCTGACTCTCATGAACCTAGAATTGAGTAAAATCCAGAGCAAATTTCAAGATGTTTTTCGAGATGTTTTTCGTTGTGTCAACTTGATCATCATTCTTGTTTGGCATCAAATCTGTCATCTTTAGTATCATCTTTCCTTGTGCTAGACATCAACCTGAAAACGGGAATAATGATGAGAAGAGAAAAGAAAGAAATTGAATGTCAAAAAAGAAAAAACTTTTCTTTTCTTTTCTTCTTTTCTTCTTCATCTTCTTCTTTTCCACCTTAACCTTCGCTTTCTTATTCTTGTTACACTTGCATTACTCGAAAGGTTATCAAATGTTGTGTACCACTAAATAAGGCAACGTTTTTTTCGCAAAAGAAGAAAAAGTTTGTTCCAAAGATGATGGAGTAACTTGGTTTATACCTGAAGATGTTTCGGATAAAAGTAGATACAATAGTTACCAGGAAGAAGAAGAAAAAACTGAACAAGAGGCATAAAGATGATGGGCATGATGATGATGATCAAGAGATGGATAAAGAGATGACATGATAAATGTTGTTGCAGATTCAGGGTAAAAAAGCGTATTCGCTTTGATGTAGATTGAAATGAAAATTGACAAGTGAAAATGTAATTTCATTCTCAAAGAAAACTGTTTCTCAGCGAAACATGTTATTCCAATTTTATTTGATCACAAACTTTGAGTTGTATTGATAGATTTCCAGGTAATTGTAAGGTAAAAGAATGTTGAAATAAATTAATTAACATTCAGTTTTAAATTAACTTTGATCAAATTGCGATTCTACGAAAACACAAAATTGTCAAAAATTCGTTGCTTACTCCAAGTTTCTTCGTGACTCTTTCAAGACTAAAGTTGAACAAACTCGATATGTTATAAACTAGTCTTTAAGCTTCGAATCTACTTTTGTTTTAAAGTCTTACATTTTACGAATCATTGAAGAAGTCAAAAATGAAATGAAAACTTGTCAAGTTACATAAAAATGGAAAGCAAGTGAAGCTTTAATTGGCCGACTTTGGTTTTAAATTGCAAACAGTCGATCTTTTTGCATCATTTAAGCTAATAAAGTCAATTTTTTGTCGAATGTCATGTTCCATTGTCAATTGTGTCATCAAAAACTCCTTCAAGAGTCAATTTAGTTCAAATGCTGAGAAATCATTCTTTCCAAAACTCTTATTATATTGTAGCCGATTGAATCGACATTAGCAGTAAAGCAATTAGTTAGTTTCAGTTTTAAACTTACTCAGTTCTGTTGAGCAAAAGGCTGGCTTTAGTTCAATTCTGTACAATGGTGGATGTTTGTTCAAAGACATTTCTTCAGGTAAATAACATTAAAAAATGTAACAAATGTCATTTTGCATCGTCTTTAAGCTTTGCTATTTGATCATTTCTTAAACAGTAAACATCACGAGAAATAACCATTTATGCAAAAGAGAAACGCTAATAAATTAATAGCGATTAAATGCACAAATGAAACCAATGAAACAGTTGGGATCATGTTGATCACGATGAATCAATTTAACTGTTTCACCATTCACCAACTTTAGTCAAAACCTTCAAAGCGAATCAACTTCATGTCAACCAAATGCAAAACTTAATAATATTCAAAACTAAATTCAAATCATTTTCATGCGAAACAACAATTTAACCATTTTATTGTTGATAAATTGGCAAAGAAAGTCAAAAAACTAATAAGCATTGCACATCAATGCGTGCTTTTGGGACAAATGACAATAAAAAAGAGGATTTGCAAGGAAAACATTCAATATTTTGTTCTATTCAGATTATTCAAGTTATGCTATTTCATAAGGTAACTTGAATAATTCTCGAGAAAACTTATTCTTTATTTGACTAAAACCTAGTCCTTTCATAACACCACTTTTAAGGTCAATATCCAAAGCATCAAACTGAAGTCATATTTGACGATAGTTGTAAGAAAAGTTAAAATCGATGAAAATTTCTGGTTAACCTGATATCGTTTCTTAAAGACTGTTTACTAACTGCTATTGCAGAGAATTGAGTTCTTTGTAAGAAAATTTGAGTAACTTTTCCAAGAATTCATTATTGATTATCTAATAAGCAACTGCACGACCATTCCATTTCAATTAAATTATATTTAAAGATTAATTGATTCGGTTTGACAGCAAAAAACAAATTGAAAACAACAATTACTGAAGACTATCATGTTGCAAGGAAACCATTTTAGTGATGAAAATGTTTATAATTGACTGGGAGTTTAAATTTGTAGTTGCAACAATAAAGATAATTGTTGATGTCGCAAAGTTTAACAATTAGTTTGATCAAAATTAAAGAGCAAAGAAAAACGAAAACATTGCATTTCTTTGAAAATTTCATTTCCATTGTTGTAAATTCATTAATCATTTCTATTTTAATAATCAAGTCATAATTTGCAGTTGCAATTGTTTGATTGAAGAAACAAAAAGGTTCAACCTTTAAATCAATTATTCGTGTTATAAACTAATAAACTTTCGTGACATTATAATTTACTATTGAAATTGTCTCAAAATTAAGATTATTGTTGTTCACTCATGAATAACGAAAGGTTTGGTTCAATTCAATTCGTAGATTTGAATGAACAGTCGAGCAAATTGGAAATGCTGAAAAATGGAAAAATGGTTGAACTACAAAATTCTCTCGAGAAAATTATCAATTCGAAAATTGTGATAAAATCATTATTAGCGTTTGATTAATTTCCATTTTAACACTTCTCTATTCAATGATGACACGCAATGTTTGTTTGATGCTGTTGAACATCCAAATAGATTGATTGTTCGAGTGCTTATTCAATGTGCAATTTTCTTGATCCTTTCGATTGCGATGCTATTTTCAAGCATTATTTTCATCGATTTCAGTGTTTTTAAAATTGCACACAAACAATTAACTAGAGATTGATTTTAGTTTAGTTTTTAAAATTAATTGTCTAACTGCAAATGGACTGTCGTTTAACTAATGATATTGAAAAGTGTTGGGATTAAGGTTACTTATTTACAGAAATTTATCGATTTCTCTTTCTTTTCGTTCCTTCCAAAATGATAGGTTATTTATCAAATTGGTCAATTTTGTTTCAATTTTTGCTGTCTTTTTACGCTCATAAATCGTTAATTAAAGGGACAAAGGTTAATAACAAGAAAACATTAGACCGATATTTATCTGGATGAAGTTGCACTCTTTTTGGCTATTAAGTGGTTTCGATTTTGGTATTGCAATTCAGAAAAAGACTTGTTATTAGTAAATGAAATGAACAAACTGAAACAATTATGATTTATTGACTTAAAAATTGCATATTTAGGCTAGATATTCATTAAGATGAATTGATGCAAGTCCATTCGAAGATAGCGATACTGTAACATAGAAACAAACTAATTGGAGCATTTCAATGGTTGAAATTTCAATTTATGAAGGCTTTGCAACGAATTGCAATTCTTCCAAACTGTACCAAAACCAGCTCGAAAGCTATGATCAAAGCAATTGTTTCTCTTATACTTTTGCTCTGCATTTCGATTCTTTGGCCACATGGCTTAGTAATTGAGAACTAGATTACAAGAAAATAGAATTAAATGAAAGGAAATTAAACCAAATCTGGTCTTCCGTTCTCTTTGCGGATCAGCTCTATTTTGCAGAAAGATTTACTTTCATCGCATTTTTAATAGTTTCAGGCCTAGTATCTCAGCAAAATACAGAGAATAGATAACACTATAACGATTTCCCGATTTTTGTTTAGTAGCGACTAGTTTAACTCGATGCAGCCAAATGCTATTGTCGTTGCTTTAAAGCCCAACGAAAGAGGAAATCAATGAGCTTGCATTTTGTGTTACTAAATGGTAAAACTCTTATTTCTCTTCGAATCTTCGGCTATTCTTTTATTCAGAAGCACAAAGTAGCGATCATTTATGAATAGTTTGTTCATCACTTCTAATTCAAGGAACCAGAATTGATTAATGTTGCTTTCGTTGATTGCAAAGTGTGATGAGATTCGAAGGGGATAAAGTTGCTAATAATTTATGATGTTAACTGAAATCGAAATACAATCTTTTTAATTAGCCAAATAATGTGGAAAGAACAAGTAATTCATTTCACGAACAAACTCATAAGTCATAAAAAGGGAAAAAAACTTTCGATTTATCAATAATTGAAAAAGTTGACTCAATTTACAGCAAACCTAATTGATTGAAGAAAAAAACGAAAAAAAAAGTTTCATTCCAATAACCAAAATTGATATAAGTAATAATTACAAACACTAAACTCTAAATTATGATAATTATCGCGATCAGGTAACAGCAAAAAGCTACTAACATTCCGCAAGGAATAAAAGGTAAAGCAGAATACATTAACATTAATATCAATTAATATTTTTTCAGGCTCATTATGATCTTGATAATAATTGGAGGGAAACATTGACAATCTTCTAGTTTGACATGAGATCATTTCAGATAAATTGAAATGAAATCAAATGTTGCTTGGTTAATTACAACATTTCATCAAACTGAATAATGAACAAGAAATATGTTTATATAAATATTCATTTCAATTGGCATTCCGTTTCTTTTAACCTTACATTTTCACCTTAACCATTTATTCAGTTTCATCATTTTATTAATCAGGTGAATAATGATCTTTTTTTCCTGGTTAGACTTATCGATCTTGAACATAAATCTGGGCCAATAGGAGGCTTCATGATGCACGAATGTGGATACCATGTGGAGGAAGCAAAGGAAAGAAGTCAAACTGAGACTTGGACAGGGAATGAATGGGAAGGAAAGAGTAAAAATAACAATAAAATAAGTCATTCAGTTTCCATGGAAATTATTTTTTTCCAATTTTTTGCTTTAATTCATAATCGTTTTTCAGTCATCAGTTCATCATGAAAATGAAAAAAAACTGAGGTTCATTAATGTAAATATTATTAGGAACAATTGTTAACCTTCCTTGATAATCATTATCTTGATTATATTTGCAACAACTATTAGCAACGAATATTATTATTAAATGGACATTTCGTTGCTTCGCTTTTCACTTTTGCTCTGATTAACCATTAAGATGTAAATTCATACTCACATTATTTATGCTTTTTTGCGATTTGTGCCCTTTATCGTTACAGATCAGTTCAAGTTTACATTTAACTACAGATAGTAATAATGAAGCAGAACATGAGTTTACATTCCTTTCAATTCGATAAGTCATTATGTTTATTACAGCTTCACGTAACAACGATTTAACTAATGATAATGAAGTAATGACATGAAAATTCTCATTTTCAATTGACGCATAAATTGATTTCTAAATATTGATGTTGAGAGACGAGTTTTCATAAAAACTTTCGACTCGCATTTTCTGTCCATTTTGAATTTTATTAATACTTTGGTTTCGCTTGGTTCGAAGGCAAAACGGCTATTCTTTTGAAGATTAGGACAGAAAATTTCATTTTTTATTGTGTTTGGTTTTATCTGCCAATCTGAACTAATCTAATATGAGAAATTACCAACACTGATTTTCTAAAAACCGATTATTTTCATGGAAAAGTTAACTCGTAATTTTTGTTGTTTTGACCTTATTATGGTTTCTTTTGATCTTAAGACGAAGAGTTTCAGTCTTGATTGTGTTCGGTATTATTGATTACTCTGATTATCTCTAAAATTCGAAATCTAAATTTTCGAATTCACTTAATTTCTGATTTCTTGAACTTTTCTCCTTCCGTTTTCAGACGTTCCTCCTGAAAGTTTTTTTCCTTCCGAGACTTTTTTATCATTAGCTTATTGAACACACAATCGTTTATCATTTTTATTTCAAATTTTATTTACAAAGAATTTAAGGGTTTCTCGATTCAAATTATTCACAATATCATGAGACAGAAAAATATGATAAGATGATGGCCAAAAAGCAAAACAGAATACAAGAGAATTGTGATTTTTCTTTGAAATCATCGGCATCATAAGATTGGGCAGAAGTTACTCAAAATGATTATGTGAATGAAGTGTTTACAAAATAGATTAGAACATGAAAGAAAGCAAGAAAAAGAGATTAATAATTTTACACAATTATCGTGATAATTTGAATCGTCAAGTAAATATTAATATACAATTTTCATTATAATACATTCAATTTGTAAAAAAGTGACTTTCATAGTTTATTATTTTATCACAAATGGTTCATGTGACAAGTTAGTAGGAAAGTAAAATGATAAGTGAAAACAATGTTAATCTGAATGTTGGGAAGGTAAGTTGAACATTGTTTCATCACACATCCGTGTGATGATGAGAGTCGATATCATCGGTTGATCTGATGGTAAAGGTGTTTGAAGGTAAGACCCGGACTCGCCGTGGATATGAAAGGGTTGCAAAGTGTTGCGGTTGGTGAGACAAGTTGTTGACTGGATAAACATCAGCATGTAAGTTGGCATTATTCACTGTCGATCCTGATCCTTGGAGTGAAGTCAAGTTGTTCAAATAATAAGAGGATCCTTGGGCTGTTCCTGTTGTGGTTACAGTGGCTGTTGGGTTTCCAGTTAATGATGATAATGATGATGAGGATGATGTTACAATGGGTTGATTAGATGATAATGATGATGTTAATATGGTCACAGTGTTACTGTTTGTTATCGTTGATTGCAGTGAATGATTATTATTATGAGATTGATAGAGACTAGGAGAATCACTGGTCATTGATTGTTGTGAGGATAAACGATTAATTGGTGATTGAGAGATTGTATGATGAGCTTGGTGATGATGAAGATAAGGATGATTGGAGAAAGGCACTTTCATTGAAGATGAACTATTGTAATCCGTTAAATGAATTGCATTAGTCGAGTTGATTGGTCCACAGTAATTTGATTGACCAGTGTTGTTGCAATTGTTATTAGCATTATTGTTACTGTTATTGTTATTGTTGTTGATAATGATTCCTTTCATTGACTGAATATTATTCAATTGGTAAAGATGAAAGAAAATGATTGAAAAGAAAAAAGAATGTCAAAAAAATTAGCTTTTCGAGTCTTCATTTTGTATCGATTGAGGTTCATAAATGCAAATTGTCATTTCATGTTTTCCATGTTCAGTCTCATGCAATGGTCAAGTGCAAAGGGAATGGATTGAGCATAACATTTGGTTGCAAAAAACAAAACAAAATCTTTATCTAAAGCTGAAAAATAAAAACGAAAAATAAAAAAATTAAAAAAATGAGAAAATTAAAAGTTCTGTTTGACCAATGCATAGTCATTGAATATGAGTTTCAGTGGTTGCACCTTTTCTCGTCTTTTGTTCACTCGACTGAGTAAAGTTCATTTTTTATCATTACATTATTATTAAGGTTACAAAATGATTATTTTCATTTCATTATCAAATCAAGGGCAAAGTAATAAGTCAAATCATTTTGTTTATTTAATGGATTCTGATAACTTTTACTTTTTCCAGTTTCACGTAAACTTTTTTTATTCATCTTCACTCTTCATTGATCTTCTCATTCTCATATTAATATCATCAATATGCTCAACTCAACTGTAATTTAATGGATAAACAAAATGTTATTCAATCCTTTTTCTTGCCAAATGGAAATGATTATGATGATTTGTTCATCATCATTATTATCATGGTTGTGATGAAAGTTGAATCAAAATCATAAATCACCAAGCAAAAAGGAGTTGAGAAAGTTGAACACTTTTCAACATTCTGATCCATTCCAGTAAACTAATATTATATTACAATAAATCATTAGCAGCATTTGATGGTTCACCACTTTCATCCACTGATTCATCATTCGCTTTTTTTGTCAATTTTCTTGTTTCTTTTAACCTTCAACAAATGATCAACATTGGGTTAGCCACTGCATCAATCAGTCAGGTAATAATTGATCAACAATGAATTACTTTTCCAACTGAAAGTTTAATGGGGAAAAGGTGATTCAAATTGATCCTGTCAACATGAGATGAGTTTGAGCAAAAAAATCTGTTTGGCTTTGGATTGTCAGTGTAAACATCATGTGTGTTATCAATAATAATAATGGTAATAATCACCATTCCAATTGAATAATGATAATTTAATGGTATGAGTGATGATGAGGCTAAATATTCAGGTAAACATGAACCATTATCATTATCATTATTTCAGTCACATTCAACATTTAAATGTGTAATGGATAAACAAGATTGAATACAAATTATTCATCAAAAACAAAAGGCTAAATAAATCATTTCAATTTGTAAACCTTTTAACCAATAATGTAATTAAAATTAAATTCACCTTCAAACAACAGGTATCAAGTGATGTTAATGATGAATCAAGAATAACGAACTTGATCAAACTGAACATAATTGGTGACCAAAAAGTAAACCAATTAACCATTTTATTGCCTTACATTTGAAATAACTTTTGCCGTTACTCTTGGGATCTCATTAAACGAAACATTAGTCTGTTTCGCTTGTTCAGTTGATTGATTTTAATATAAAAAACAACCCAAAAACTAGAGTCAAGAGTTTACCAGATTCAGTTCTGGTAATGAATTTTCATGAGTTGCAATTTCATTTTTAAAATTAAATATTGTTTCATATTTACTTTTGCCTTATTAACTGTAATCATTTCATGTTGCGCTTGAGCTGAATATGGATTATCTAGCTTTACCAATTGATGAAATTATCTGATCCCATTGAGAAAGTGATTTTGACGTTTCGATTTCCATTGGATTTTCGTTTTTCAACAAAATCGAGATAAAAATGAAATTTTTTGTTTTTCAAATCAATGAAAACAAACTTTTGCTAAACCTTTACTTCACTTGCTTATGTAATTGTTTTACTGCCATTTCCCTAATAATTTGTATGAGTATTTCATCATATTTGGAGTTTATCATGATTACTGCACCGAAATTTCTGCTAAATTTTCTACAGAACATAAACGTGCTGAAAGTTGCCTTGGAATAAAAAAGCAAAAAATTCTCGCTCGAAACGAAAGCATTTTATGTAGCTGTTGAAACAACAAGTAAAGTGCTAGCTTACAGGGTCTTAGGGATGTTTTTAAACAAACTTGATCTATCTCTTTACAAAAGGGCTGATGAACTAGGTTTAAGAGGGTTTGAATATCTATTCTTTACATCTTAGTCTATCGATTGCAAGTTTAAAAAAGTTTTTTCATTGAATATGCCAAAATTAATTAGCAAAATGGTGCGGGAAAAATTTTAGCCTCTTGCGGCTGAAGAAATCGTTTACAGAGTAATATTAAAACGGCCCAAGTCCGAACAATGTTGAATAACTTTTATACATAAAGAGGACATCACAGTTAAGTCTCCTGATGATAGTACAGTCCACTTTCGTTGTGTTTGGAGACTTACAGCAGAAACGCAAACAGCGGAGAGTCATCATTAGGAGACTTGCAGCAAAAAAGCAAGCGATTTCTGGCTGCAAATTGACCGAGAAATGGTCTTAAGCTACTTTGAATCTTGGCACAAAAGACTTTTTATGATCGAGTACAATCAAGGCAATCATATTGAAAACAAAAAAAGAATAATAAGAATTTAATTAAGCAAAAAAGTTAATTTTTTTCTGTTTAAAAACATCCCTAAGACCCTGTATGGTAGAGTTTTAAATTGGTTTGGTTAATTGCTTGCACTTTAATGGAGTTGATGAAAAGAAATTCATTTTTCTTTTCGTTGTTTATCAACACGATACATGGTAATAGTGATTACAATTGAAAGTTGATTGTGTTTATAAACACAAAAACAAGTAAAAAAGCGTTTCTCTCACAATAAAAAAACAAAAAACTATTAACATTAGGAGCAATGAAAAAGCACACAAATGGAAGAGAAAAATGATGAAAATTAAATTGAAAATGCAAGTTGACAAAATCAAAGTTGACAATGTTGAGTTATTGTAGTTAATAATATCAACAACAGTAGTTTATAATAGTATTAAGTATTAATAAAATAAGTAGCTTAATACAATGAAAAAAATCTGTGGGAAGCAAGTAAAACCTCATCAACATCGTCATTATTATCATCATTATTACCATTATCATCATCAATTGTTGAAAGTTATTATAAAAATGATGACTTTTACTTTTTTTGTTTCATTTTCTTATTCTTGTTTCACTTTTTTTTTCTTGTTCAATTTTGAGCCTCCTAAAACCCACAGAACTAACATCGTCAGTAATCATCAGATAAATCATTAGGATAACCAGAATGTTTCTCTTTCTCTCTCTCATGATTCTCATCATCTTCAGGTAACAAAATATGAAACATTGAGCTTAACAATGAATGGCAAAAAAAGTATGAAGCGATTTTCGTTGTTTGTGAGAAAACAAAGAAACCATCAAGATAAATGTTATTAACAAAGTCCATCATCAGGGAATTATCATCATCATCATCTCTTCATGATGAAAGTGTGCAAAGGAAACAGTTTAAAGAATCAAATCATTTTCTTCTTTCATGACAGTTGCTGAGTGTTTAACAGTAACTTTTGTTTTCACCGATTAACCGAAAACTCTCGTTAAGCAAATAGCAATCAATTGAAAGATGAGTTAAGGATAAAGGTTGAGGCAAGTGATGAACAAGGCGAAACATTATCATGTTTAATATTGAACCTTTTCAATCTTGGCTCATAATCATTTCCAGCTTAAATGCAATTGAAAAGTTTACTTTTTTTCATTTCAATAACAATCATTATCCTGATATTAAATGTTGAATCTTTTTTGATATTGTTTTCAAGTAAATTGAAAATGATGACAGATTAATGCATTTCAACTTTGAAATTGTGTTTACTCTGACTTTTTGTTTTCACCTTCATTCCAACATGGAGTTAACGAACAAGAAATTTTAATTCATTTAGTCTTCAATTAAAGCTAATTAAAGCTTCATTTCTCTGGTGAATTTCGAGCTTTTTTTCTGGCCAAAAATTCTTTTCTTTTCATCGTGAAGTTTCATGTTGGTTGTAAAAGGCTTTTATCTCAGTTATGATTGACTGGTGAGAGATTATTAAAGTGAAAAATAAGCGAATTAAAATCAGATTGAAAGAATAATGAAAGTTGAAGACAAAAAGAATGCTGAGCATTCAAGTTGGCGTTTCAAATAAAATGATAATCGGTGTGATAATGAACTTCTCAAGATGGAAGGTGAAGAGAAGAAGAAAGAAAGACAATGAGAAATTGATATTGTGTGAGACAAGATGATGGAAGTTATTTGATGAAAAATATCCAGAAAAAAATTATGTTGTCAGGATGAGGAATCAGCGGTTTAAATTGTAACTCAAATAACATGGCAAACTAAAATTGACCAACTCGACAGAAATAAAAATATATATTTGATAATTTGGTCCAATGTGTGCTTTACAAAGTAATATTGCTTCGAATGGAGTAGAAAAAGTAAAAAATATGAAATGAAGAAATCATTTTTTTCTCTCTTCTCTCTCGCTCTCTTCAGACTGAAACATGATTTATCTGTGTTATATAAAGAATTTCAAAATGTATCATCATCATCATCAGCAATTTCTTGCACTCTTTTCTTCTTCTCATCTTTTGTTCATCTTCAACTTGTTCTTATCAAAGTTAAAGGTAACGCAATGGTAAGAAATAATAGTTTTCAAGAGTCCAAAAATTTACAGATAATTTTGATTCTCAAGGAGGAACCAGCAAGAGGTAAGATGAAGATGATGATCAAGAGCATTTTTTCACCCTTCTTCATCCAACAATCTGCTGATAATGGATTTTCATTTGTGTAAGATGAGCAGAGAAAAAAAGTCAAAGGATGAAGAGAAGGGAAAAAAGTCATGAAGAGTAAGGCAATAATAAAATTGATGATTGAATGAATCTCAGGTTTACTGTTTCTCTTCGCCATCTTTTCGTCTCTTTCAATTCGACTTTATTCTAACCTTTTTCCAAGATCACTTGTAACTGAACCTTGTTTCATGTTGATGTGAATAAGACTGATTTTAACCTGAATTTTCTTTTTTCATTGTTTTATTGTTCGAACAACAACAAGTAATAACATCATTTTTGATCTCATGAGATAATATTTCTATTCCAAGTTCTCCCATTGTATAATTGTGAATCAATTTTGTTCATAACTTTTCACCATTTCTCTCGTCAGTAAATAATATCGACAATATTTTACAGATGAATTGGTTTGATAACAAGGAAAAGTTAATAACATTCAAATTCAATTTCAATCATTTCTTTTGTTTTCTCCAATCGCTCCATTCCAACCTTTAAAATCTGTAAAATTGTTTCTCGTTATTGGACGATAATATCATGATTCATTGACATCATGAAGCTAAACGATAAAAGGAAAAAATGAATCGGTGAAATTGGTGAGAAATGCAACAGAATGGAAAAGTAATAAATTCGATAATTTATTAAAGGAGTAAATCAAAAGAATGAAATCTGAGATATCATGAATTCTATGCTCCAAGTCTTCAGAGAGAAATCATGGAGTAACTAGAGATAAAGAATATGTTCAGTGATAAATTGATGGAAAAATTCATTCAAAATCTTATTCAGTATATCATTAATAAAAGTATGTTTATTCAGATCAAAGTTGCCCTGTAACTTGATTTTGCCTTTTTTTCTTGTTTCGTTTATTCTTTGGATATTCAGCAAAAATGGAAATCATGAAGATGATTCCATGGAAAAGAAGAGTTTATCCATTAAGAATTGCTTAAAGGTAAATTGCGATCTAATTTACCTCAAAATGAGAAAGTTAAAGTTATTAGATAGAAATGGAATATCATTTCTTAAGATATATCAGTTTGAAAAGAATGAATATCGTTACGAAAATTTTACGATTGAAAACGCATTTAAAAAGTTCCAAACTGATACATCTAACCCGAGGTAAAGCCATTGGCTATTGAAAACGGATCAATTTCAAATAATCATCACGATCCATATTCGATTATTCACAATATCTGAATTTCAAGATATACAAATTTTAGACGATCTATTTGATTACCAAAGAGTATTGAAACATTGGAATAAAAACTGAAGATATTTGGCCATCAATTGACTTATCAACTTTTATTAATGATATTATTGAACAAGAATCACAAAACGCCCTGAGAAAAACGTTAGGACCAAACAGTAGTTAGATTCTGAATCAGATTTGAAAATACAAAAATCTGCTATTTCGATATAACTGCTGCTCAATCAAACACCCGCATCCCTGTAAACGCTGCACTGCAACAGCGTGCTTTGTTGAAAACCCTTCGACGTGAGTTACAGGCTGCGCGAAATGAGTGGATTTGTAATAAAGGAAATCCAACTCTTTGTGAAATTAATATTTTCGACAAGCCTGGTGGAGAAAATGATCCAAACATTAATACTCAGGTAATTTTGGATCCAATTTTGAGAAGTCTTCCGGATTCCTACCGTAAGATCTCATACGTTTTGTATCATCGTGATTATACCACCGTGGGTTTGTTCGGTAGTTGTTATAAGCCTGAGATAGCTTTTGTCATTAACACTTACCAACCCACTTGGTCTGTTCAAGAGCCTGTTCTGCGACCTGCCAGAATGTATTTCTTTGCTAGGTCTACAATAGATAACCAATCTTCATGGCTTCACTGAATCCCTTGTTCGTATGAATAATTTGGTTATGGATGGTTTCAATCGAGTGGTTAGTATTTGCTCCGGACCTAATGGTACTACACGTGTGACTTTCAATGTCAGTCAGCAGAACCGAAATAGAATCTTAAACGCTGAAGGAAAAATGGTGTTTTTCAATCGACCTGTAATGTTTTACAACGATTTAGGTTTGGTCTGTTGTAGTCGTTGCCATTCGTATGATCACCCTACAGCTTTTTGTGAATCTGCTCAGCCGATTTGTTTGGTTTGTCTTGGCGGACATAGTGGTGATTGTCCAATGAAACATATGCCTGGAGCTCGAAGTTGTGCTAGTTGTCCCGCAGCGGTTGCTGGAACTCATGCATTTGCTAGAGGGCTAGAAACTTGTGCCAACACCAATGGCGATCCCTTTGAGCATATTTATGCGTAACTTCAAGTATTTCTCTACATTTTAATATGTAATACTCTAGCTTTTCCTTTCTATTTTGAAAAATGAAGAACCTTTTATAATTATCAAACCCCACTGGTCACCCAGTACTTCAGAAGATTCTTAATTGATGAAGACAGGAACGAAACAGTTTTAACATCGATATGATGAGAGATTGATTCAGAAAAATTGATTTGGAATCGAAAAAAAAATGAAGAACAAAATTTTTAAATTTCGATTCGTTTCGTAAATGCATCTCAATAGTTTCATATTTTCGGTTCATGAAGAGCCATTGCTGGGATAAAGAATTGCATGAGATTTCTGTCATTTAGTGTGATAAATATAGAATCGACTTCAATTTACATGCCATTATTGAATCTTAAATGAACTCTTGAAATCAGCTGAACGATTGAGAACTTCACAAGTTTGTCTTAAAAAAGGCAGAATAAATGATGAATAAATGGACGATAAAAGTTTCAATTTGGGTGAATGAAGAATTGATTTGCAAATGGAACAGTTGAATACTCTATTATCATGATTAACCTTCCCTGTTCAGTTGATCTTACCTATCATCTTTATGTGTTTTTAACAGTCTATTTTCATTTTATTATTCAGAATCTTTAACCCAATTATCATCAACTTTCAATGTGAATTGTGTGATTTTTAAAATCAGTTTACTTTCTATTCATTGAATTGATTGAAACTCTGTAAAGTGTTTTCAAATGAAACTGCTGATAACAATAATAATGATCATGAGAAACACTCAATGAAACATTTCTTTAGATGCAGTTCATCAAGAAAAGATATCAAAACGCGAATCAGCTTGCTTTTATTTCTTTTGTCTGTTCAGATACTCAGCTTATCATCATCATTATCCTCATGGTATCATTATTATCACAATATGTGCGCTTCCACAAAAAAGAAAGAAGATGCAGAAGGAAAAGAAACAGAAGTTGAATAAAATGAAGAATCTAAAGATGAATCAGGAGAAGCAAAAAAAAGGGTTAAGACATTATTTATTTAGAGAAAGCATCACTTTTTTTCATTCGAAAAACACTTTTTCCTTCTTTCCACCAACCATTATATTCTGAATGTAAAGTCTCTGTTAATGCTACTCTGAGTTTGCATTCTTCGTCATCTTCGTCTTCTTTGTTTTTCTGTTCATTTCAGTCTCAAAATGAATCCAAAATCGATCTACCAAAATGAATCAGTTTCACCACTATTATATTGAATAATGACTGTGAAAAGGATTTTGAAAGTCTCAACATTCATCTTGAGTCTTTCAGATTGAATTAACCTTTTTTTGTATCTTTTTCAGTAACAATTTTGCTCTCTAATGTCAAGTGACAGGGAAGTCAATAAATTTCAAGATAACAATTTCCTTGGAAATAACAAGTAAAGAGAAGGAAAAGCAAGTTATCGTCTTGATTTATCATAATGAAAACAATTAAGAACAGTTGAAGAAGAAAAACGTTAACAATTAAACTTTCAATCTTTTGTGTAGCTTAAGGTCAACTTTCCGACGTAAACTTGATTTATTTACTTTGATTAAAAGAGGAATCGTTTGATAGTTGAAATGATCGGAATGAGCAAAGATTTATGATTGGAATAAAAGATTGAAAAATTATTTGGAAACAATTGATGATTCGAGAAACGAAACGATTCTTTTCATGAAATGGTATTAAAGTTTAAACAAATTCATGAATCAATGTGGAATCAGTAATTCTGAAAGTGCTGATTCGACAAACTTTTTTTTCACTCCAAGTAACTTGCTTTTCGTTGAAAAATTATTTCAAAACTTTGCAATCTTATTTGCTACTTTATTAGTTTAGTTTGAAATGTGAAAGAAACAAGATTCTGTTCAGTATTTTAGCAAGTTTCGTTTCTTTTAGATGTGAATCAGAATCGCGAAAATTTGTTTCATCAAGTGAAAAACCTGATAACGTGATTAAATAATGTCGGAAGAAAAGTTGAATTGAAATACAATATTGTTTCCTCAATTCCCAACGAAATAGTTCAATAAAAAAATTGTTTTCTACAAACAATTTCAATTATCGTTACATTTATTATTGAACAGTTGCTAACTTTGAAAACCCAAATAACAGAATAACAATGTTATTCTTGATCAGAAGTCAAATGGTGCTTCATGAAAGTTATTTGATTGTCTTTTCAATCATTAAATTCTTGTCAAAATATATCCAATTGATGTGCTGTTGTCACTTGATTAAGCAGTTCTTGAACAAAAAATTTATTTCATTCTCATCTCTTCAAGATGCTATTTTATAATTAAATTGATAAAGAGAAAAGATGAAAGGAAAAATTCTAATAATTTTTATTAATTATTCTGAAGATGACCTAAACATAAGTTGAGCCTTAGAAACAAGCAGAATAGTAAAGTCCGGAATTGAGGAATTGTTGGATTAGACTTTTTAGCCTTGATTTTTGTAACTGGACTGGAAATTGATCTAAAATAATGGCCGTTTTTACCCAGTATGCCTGTCTGCAATCTTAACTCACTAATGTTTGATGCTACAGACCTCAGATTCTAAGTATGAGCTTCTGCAGATTGAAGAAACACAAGTTCGAACGGTCAAGATCATAACGTTATTTCACCTTCAAATGACGTTTGAAGGTCATTGTCATTAGAACATTAGGTCTGTAGCATCAACCGTTCGTGAGTTATTACTGCAAAAAAGCGATAAGAATAAATTGTTAGAAAGATAAACAGTAAAATTACACATTCCACATTATTCGATTGTTTGATATTTGTTACATGTTCATAATACATGCTGGCCAAAGGATAGGAGTTTTTGCATACCGTTCAGTCAATCAATTTGTTTGAAGAAAAATTGGTTAATCTTTGCAATGGTATGAGCAATGAACATGTTACAAACAGCAACCAAGCTGAAAAATTTTGTACTCTCAGGTCAAATTACTGAGTGACTTGAATGACCTTGAGCTTTCGAATTTATGACTCTTCAAGCTGCGGAAGCTCATGGTCAGCTTCAAGTCAGTGGTCTGCAGCATCAACCGTTCATGAGTTATGAGCCCAAATAGGTAGTAAAAATAGAAAAACGCCCAATATATAGTATAAAGCTTTCGACAGCTTCTGCAAAGTATTAAAGTACCGATACGATTTTTTCAGGTCATTTTAACCAAAATTGAAAAAAGTCTTTTGTCGTGTTCAAAGTGTCTACTTCTGTTATAAAAGTTAGATCCAGTGTGGCCATTAGTTAAAACCGAATGGTGTACCAAACAGTTCGAAGCTTGTTCGTCAATTTATTGATATAACCCTTCCTTCATGATGTATTGGGTTTTCCAGTCATTGCGACCTCACAAAGAGGTTTTCTATTGGAATTATGCATTCAAATTCTGTGCAACATTTATTGGCGATTCAGTTGATAAGACAAAAGTTGCACATTGCATTCAATGACTAATCTCGACTGTGAGCATTTGATGAATGAAAACGTTTTTGGCTTTTCTTTTCATCTCAACCAATGAATATTATCCTGAATTGGTTGGATAAAAGTTGAAGATGAAAAAGATGGTCAAAGGATGCAAAAAAGATTCTTTCATATTCTTCTGTTCACAACTGTGATGACATTTTATTTATCATCAGGGATGAAGATAAGTGAACTGGAATCAACCTCACAAAATATCTTATTGAAAGTAACTGTCAACCTTTTCATTGACCCTCAAAAGGCTTATCATTTTTATTTATATTATCTTCATCCGCATCATCATCATCATCATCATTCTTCTTCTTCTTACTTTTATCCTTTCTTTGTTCAAGTGAACCTTCTCAGAGTTTTTTATTTCTTGGTGCGATATTTTCAACTAAAATTTCAACAATATTCCATCGTTTTATTGGTGATTCATAAAGGTTATCATGATAAGAGCATGAAAAGTCTGAAAATGATAGTAATAAAAGAGCGAAGAAGAAAGCGAGAGATTTAAAGATAAAAGTGAGATTGATGAATGTGAATGATTAAAGGCGAAAGCTTGAATAACATTGAGAAGTAAAAGTTTTGACCAAAGAATGAAAATGCAAGTTCTCTGAGTAAAGATGATTTTTCATATGGTAAGTGACCATTTCCTGAGCTCAATTTCATTCTGTGCTTTTCGCATAAACAAACTTTTAGAACATTCCTTTTTCAGAATGTTTTTTCAGGCAAATTCATTTTCAAATCCATTACTTTTCTTTCACTTTTTCACACAAGTTTCATCTCCTTTTCATCATGAAAAAAGACCTTCCATCAAGCTAAAACTACTTTTCAAGACTTTCCAAACTGTGTTGAACCATTTTTCTTGAAACTTTTAACCTTGGTTTGCATGAAAAAAGTTGAAAATTCAATTTCTTTCACACAAACCCTAACAATGAATGCAATGATTGATAATCACCTTTTATTTGTCCAAGCTTCATGAATAAGAATTCATGACAAAACAAACAATTCCATGTTTTACTTTTGCAATTGCAATGACAATTAGAATGAACTTTACTCAATTCATATGAATATTGATGAGTGATGAAATTAAAAGCAAATTATCCTCAGATTTTAAATGCAAGTAAAATTTTCCATGTTGATAAAGGTTCATTATTTCTGGTTCGTTTGAATAATTATTGACGATTTTTTTCATGGAGATTTAGGGAAATCTCTGTAGTTCTTCAAGTGAAACTCATGAGCTTGATTCATGTAAACATTCAAGCTTGTAATGAATATGCATTGATCTTTGATGTTAGTGAAAATATTTTGATTAATGATGTGTTTGGATGCGCGAATTAGAGAGAGCAAAAAAAGCAATCAATTGATTGAGACAAAGACTTACCAAACTTTGACCATTATTATCAAGTGTTGACCCTGAGTTGGTTAAATTGTTTGATTGTGAAGTGGGACTAACAAGGTTGGAAACTGCATTGGGATTACATGTTGATCGCCAATGATTAAGTTGATGACCAGTTTCCATTAAATGACAATTGATGCTATTATTATAAGAAGGTTGACATGGATTGGATAGAAGTGGAGTGGTCAATGGATTATCAAGCTTCTCATTGATTGTTTCATCTTTAAGGTCACCATTTCGTGTTAATACTTCCGAACCAGTTAACCCAATATCTGAGAGAAAAGAAGAGAAGAAGAAGAAAAAAAGATTGAATCAAAATTACGAAGCAACAAAAACAGAATTACAATGACTTTGTTACTCTCTTGCTGAGTCTAAATAATCATTTCTGGTAACAACATTGACATTAAATTAAAAAATGTTGATAATAATGAGAAGGAGAAAAAAAGATGGAATTAATGGTTGACCTAATAAATACAATTAAACACAGACACATAGATATTTAACCACAAAATAAAGGCGAGATAAAAGTTATTCACAATCATTCCCAGTCAGATGAAAGGGAATGATAAAGTTGAATGAAAAAAATGATAATTATAATCTGTAAAGATATATTCACATTCAATTGCAAGGTATTCATGTGAGAATGAATATACAAGAATGTTTCTCTATCAAGCCAAAATTTGATTAAAATTCATCTCAAATGAATGGAAAAGGTTGAAACATCATGTATATAATCATGATAATAGTGATAATAAAGGTTGTTGTAACAATTATTGCGTGCAAAATGTGAATATAAAAGTGTCGTTAAAGTAGCACAAGATTTAATCCAACAATGAAAAGTAAAAATGTGCTCATCATCATCATCGAATAGTTAATTGTCGATTGGTGAGAAAAGTTGATTTCAATCGATATTCTGTTGGATTTCAATTTCGACTTCAAGATGAAGATAATGATGAGCCGTGATGAGCCATGATGAAGTGAATCAAGTTGTAATGTTCATTATGAGACTTGAAATATCTGTGCATATAAACTATGCTCTTATGGTTTTGAAGGAGAAACATTTTTTTATCGTTTTATTCTTTTCTCTTTCATCATGCACTTTTTTTCTTTGCCTGTTTGTATGAACAATGATTTCATTAATTATCTTCGTTTTGCTGATTTGCTCAGAAATCATTTCAAATGCATTAGTTGTGTTTGTTTTTGCACAATTTTTTTCTTCTTTTACTTTCTTCTTTTCCTTTCTTTTCATCATTTTTTTACTTCTCCTTTGTAAAAGAAGACAAAAAAGTGAATTCATTTGACAACTTTAATAGACAATAATGACAGTAATAATGGGAACCAAATGAACAAACAACTTGAAGACTTTAACAGAACATTATTATTAATGATTTAATAACTGATTTTGCGGTAAAAATACTTATCAAAACTTATTTTTTTTCATCAACCTTTTTAAGAATACTTTTTGCAACTAAATGAATCATTCTGATTCAGCTTATTCAATGTAAAAAGCTTAATTTGCAATGAGCAATCCAATTTTCTGAATGACTGAGTTCTGACGATTTTAAGATAAAAAGGCCTTTCGTCATTCCATTCATTCAATTTCAAATGCTGGAGACAACGATTCTTGAAATACTCAGATTTTAGCGTTTAAATTGAATGTTTTTAGTCGACAAAGCTTCGAATTCATCTCTTGAACTTCATAAAAACCAGAATCTGATCGAAAACTATCAAGTTAACTGATTCAACTTGATCTTGACTAACATTCCAATACGAAATTCTTGTTAAAATGAAGAACCTTTTACCTTGTTGAATTTAATTCCTTCCCAGATACTCTGAAGGTGAACCTAAGCTGAAGGATAATTAACTAGATTAGATTAAGAAGTAAACAAAAGCTAAGCGATTTAAGTTTGAGTAACTCGAAGCTAAGGTAATAAACTGTCTTTTTAATGATAAAAAATAGCTGAAAATGGAAACAGGAAAACTTAAAATTCAAGATTCAATAAAACTTTCAATAACTGATGATTCAGGGCAAAAGAACTATTTTTAATCATAAACTCATATTTGCATGCATTTGAATGGCAAAATATAACAAAATATAAAAGGCATTTTGGGTTCAATTTAGGTTTCACAAAAAAAAATAATTTAAAAACTAGAACAGAATCATAAGCATTCTATAATAATTTACTTTTTAAATGAATTTTCAAAAACTGAATGAAAATGAAAATAAGCTTAGCTAAACATTTGAAGAAATTTATTTCGTAATGAAATCAGCTGAAAATTGAAAGCTTTTATCCAAAGAAAAACATCGATTCAATGCGATAACAGAAAATCGCAATTTCAGTAAATAAGTAATTAACAACTTGATTGTATTCCAATAATTTCAACCATTTCATCACATGGAATAAAAAATCTCATTGAACGGAAACTAGAAGAATCAAAAGAAGAATCTTGATTTTACCAGATAATAGCGAAATTCACATTCAATTCCATGATAGACGCCTGTTATAGAACAGAATTTTTCATTGCATCTATTTATGATATTTATTCGTCGGATTACCATTGAATATAATTCAATTGCCTGGAGGCGATTTGACTAATGATATATCCTACATTTCACATGAGATCTCAGTTAATGGAATAAACATTTCAACATTTTCTGTTTCTGTTCACAATAATTCCTAACAAGGTGATGATAATTTTGTTAATCTGCAAATAATGTGTTCGTTTCTCTTTTCCTCTCGAATAATTCAATTGGGACTTTTCATGATGAAATGTGAAAAGCAAAGGAAAATAAATGTTGCATCTGAATCAGGAAGTTGATAATTTAGACTGAAAAAAAGAACACAAAATTCGAGATGAAAAAAGTTGATATTTTTTGTGAATCCAACTCGAATCATTAATATTACAGTTTCTCTCTCATTTGTCATTCAATTTAACATGAGAAATAAATCAACTAATATGATTCTTTATCTGATTTAAACATTTACTAACCAATTTACGGTTCACTTGTGAATCAGATAACATTAATGAGTGAATTTGCTTCATGATCATGGACTTGGAGTTATCACTTTAGTCCATTCAAATGTGAATATTGTTTGCAAAATGAAATTGAAAAAAAGGTTTGTAAGGAAAGTGTTTCAACTATTGAGTTGATGTATCAAGTTATCTGATGGTTGAGTGGAAACAAAACTGTAAACTCGATTTGCTTGTCAAAATGAGTGGACATTCAATTGGTCAATCATTTTAAGGTCAACTTTTGTTGACTTCGAAACATTGAGTAAAGATAAAAGCTATAACTTCAATATTTGTTTTCAATGTTTCCAATTTTAAACCAATTCTTTATCAACAACAAAAAATATCAAATCAATATTGGACTGAAGGTTGAGATTGAAACAAATTGGATGCAAAAAGAACTGGAAAATGTGTCAAAAAGTAAACTCATTCAATTCTGAATATTGAATATGAAAATATGAAACATTCATCGAACATGCTTTCATCATTATTTGTTGATGTGATTTTTAACAAATGCAAATGTATTTAAAGATGATTTTTCATGATGAAAACGAAGAAGAAAATGCTGAGTAAATGACCTTCTTCACCATTTTGTCTGGATAAAGTTGAACAGATTTTTGATGAAAAAAAAGTAAAGTTAAAATAAATGTTCGTTTACAGATGCAAGTGATGATGATTATGCTGAAGGGAAGGCAAATGCATGATAAGAATTGAAAAAGTTTAATAGCAATTTGAAAGAATCTAATCCTTTACTAATCTACTAGAATCTAATCCTCTTCAAATGAGAATAGTGAAGTTGGAAAAAAAGAAAGAAAAAAGTAATTTCTTCAAGTAAAATTTGTAAGATCAACTTTTCGAAAAAAAAGAGAATAAGTTGAAGATGAAGAGGAAGAGGAAGACGAGGATGATGAAAAGGTGATGATAAGTAGAAATGAGCTACAAAATGTAATTTTTCTTCTCTTCTCAATAAGTATTAAGATTAAGGATTAACACCATGTAAGAAGATGAACAAGTGCAAAGAAAAACAAAAGAGTGAATTTTTTGTGTTCACCAAAGACTCCATTGTAATTGAATGAAAGATGAATGATAAGAGAGGAAAATATTTTCTCATGACATACCTGGTATTATATCTGGGCATTTATCATCTGTTTCATTGCATGTGCAAACGTCGAACGTTTCTTCAGGTTTTCGTAAAGGTGTGCCAAGCTTCGATTCCTTTTCATCTGCGACTGTTTCTGCAATTAAAAGATCAGATTGTGATTCAACAAAAACTTTAACAAATCAAAGAGTTAAAATCGAAATCCATTTACGCCGAAATGAGAGGATTTTAGATGTTTTCAAAGAAATGAACAACTGAGAACGAAAAATTGTACAAAATCTGAAATTCTTTTCAATCTTGAAATGATCAAAAAGTTAAAATGAATAAATGAAAAATGGAAATTTAATTTTGCACAAAAAAGTAAATAATTTTATGTTCCGTGAAAATCGTCAAACTATGAATCGCTATCGATTTGATTGTTTCAAGTTGTTCCAAGCGAATTCTGTTAACTATCGATAAATGCAGTGAATGAATTTTATTAACTATTCTGAAGATTTCGTTGATTGAATCCCTTTCCTTTGCGAATTGATTTTTGTGCCGGTAACTTGAATCAGAATTTGATATTTCAATAAAATCCGGTTTTTGATTCTGTTCTTAGTTGATAGGAATTTGAGCAAAGAATCGAAACTCGAACAAAATCTCCTTGATTCTAGTTTCATGATTTTCTGAGAACTTAATCCTTAATCAATATTGTACAATAAAATAGAGATTATCCAATTAATTCGTAAAATTGTTTATTTACTTTTATAATAACCTAAAGAAGATGTTCAAATAAAGGAAAAAAACAAACATTGAACTTCTATAAACTTCTTAAATCAATTAACCTGGATTCAATTTAAAGACAACTGAATCTTGATCAGTTCATTTAAAGTTATTAATATTCCTCTGCGTTTCAATTCAATTATTGAATTTCCTTTTCATCTTTTCGTCGATCAATTGTATTCAATTAAATTCCCGATTAACTGAAAAAAAACTTTTTGTCAAAAGTCAAGTCAAGTTGAAGTTTTAGAAGTAAACAGAATTGAAATTCTGATAATCATGTAACAACAATGTTAGAATCATTGACTGAATGAAAAACATTGGCTTATGATTCAAACTGATTGTTACCAATCAATAAATACTCAAGAAACAACTTTGTTTCTGGCAAAGAAACTCAGAAAAGATAGTAAATAAAAGACAAAAAGAAGGAAATTACTCGAGAAATGTATCAATGTACTTTACGAATAAAATTGGCAACGAAAATAAGAAAATTATTTACTCATTATTATCATTTGATACTTTTTTTGTCATTTATTTGTACAATAAAGTTGAGCAAAAGTAATAGCTAAACTCATCTTATGATAACCCTTTTCAAAAGCTACTGATAACAAGAAGAAATATGTTGAAATAAAAAATGCAAAAAAATTGTGACTTAATATTGAACAGAATAAAGATTAACTTTTAGAAAAAAGTAGATAATAAATTCAATAATATTCTGATATTGTTTAAAATATGAATAAAAAGCAAGAATAATGATGTGATAAGATATTTATCTTTGATAAGAATTATTTTTTCTTGTTCTTCAATTCAATTTATTGAATGATAAGAGTTAACAAATTGATGATAAATAAATAAAATTTTGTTTTCGATTGAAGTAATAATTCCAAATGATGAGATGAAAATAGTTAATTATTAATCAGAATAGACTCAATTATTGAACTTTCATCAATAATTTTACTTTTCAACTTTCATTGTTTCTCAACTTATCAATTTTGACCCAAAATGAACTCGTTAATTTTTCATGCAATAACTTGATGTGAATCGTTTCTGATTCAATTCAGATCTCAACAAAAATCGAACTTTAAAATTCGAACTTCGAAAAAATAGTTTTTCAAATCTCAACAGTTTTCGAGAAGCAATGATATTTACTGATAACTTTGTGAGTGAATTGGCTCGCTTTAATGCAAAAAGTCTGTTAATTATTTTGAAAATTTAATGGTTCATTTGCCTTCAATTTGCTGTTCAGTTAACTGAAAGCTTGAAAGAGATTGAAATTGTTGAAATAAATTTTAGTTTTCTCTTTGTAATAACAATTTGTTGAAGCTTGACCAACAGCTAATACCTTTGACCTAAAGGTAAAAAGGTGACTGTGAAGGGAAACAAAGAGTTTCATTAACTCACGTCAAGAGCAAGTAACGCATTTGTTGAGAGGAGTGACTGTACAAGTTCCATGGAGAGTTTTTCTTCTCGTAATTTATCACTACATTAAAGGACTTCAGGGGGTCAACAGTTTTCTTAATAGTTTTTTTTGATGCTCTTCACTGAGTGGCACCATTTTACTCAACAAGACTCACAATATCAATAATAAAATGACATAGTTTAGTAAATTATTAATTCAGTAGAACCATAGCAACATGAAAAGTTTTAGAAGCGATTGTAATGAAAACCAGAAAATGCAATAACAAATGAAATGAAAGTGAAATAATTATTGGGAAAAGGTTGAGGAACAGCATTTAATGATGTTGACAACTAGTTAATTAAATTCACGGCAATAACAATGTAACTAATTTTTAACCGTAACTCAGTCAATTCACTTTACTGGTCAAATGTGATAAATTACTTGTCCAGTTATTCATTCCTTTTATGCCCCTTTAGCACCTTTCATTTCACGCCCTTAACATTACCAACACCAAGTGAGGTCCAAACCTCAAAGCTTAAGCTTCAAAGCTAAAACAAAGTTTTGTTGTTGCAAGAAACTCAATAAGCACAGAAAAAACATTTTGCAATAAAACTAACTATTCAATGTTCAGTGCTTTTAAGATTCAATGATAGTCATTATTTGCGATAAAAATTTTCTTATAATCCTTTAGCTGGAACACGAATTCGAAAAAAATTTTGTTAATTGTGGCGATATTTGGATCTACTTATGGATATCGATTTGCAATCGACAAGACATTCAATTTAAATGGATTTTCGTTTTGGTTAAAGAGGAAGAATAGTGAGATTTGGTGAAACTTACGTTGACTTTTCCTGATTCGTGGTGAAGATGGACAAATTTTAAGTACCATTATTATGAGTAAGGCAAGAACCACAATAATGGTCACTATGGTGATGAGAATGAGAAGGAACGGAGAAGCCGTCAACTGCCAAACTTGACCTTTACCCGTTTGATTGGCTGATTCAGGTTGAGCCAAGGTTGAAGCTACAAGAGTCTCAGGTAAACTGGCGCCCTTTGAGTTGACTGAATATATTTTAAGGGTAAATGTTGTACCCGGTGGAAGCCCTTTAACAGTGAATGAAGGCCAATTTGATGAAATGTTGGCTTTGAGGTCAACAGGAAAATACGAATCATAGACTTCAAGAGTAAAGTGCTGCATCAAGCCACCATCATAGCCTTCAGTGCACTCAACTCGAAGTGAATCTTCACTCGAATTTGCAAGTGAACAGTTCTTCAATGGATCAGGTGGACCAGCGGGTATCACAGTGAATATACAAGGTTCCAATTGAGATCCAACTGAATTTTTTCCCCAACAGAAGAGAGTTCCATAATCGTATTCTGTTTTAGGTATGTAAGTAACTATGGAAGAGGCACCTTCAGATAAATGGTTGGTTAACTCAATGTTTTCATTTGAATTGTTGAAAGACCAGGCAAAGTTTACTTCGGGTGGATCAGATTCGAGATCACACTTAATCTTGACCGCTTCCATTCGCGCTGCTCCATACAATGCCTTTTGTCGCTCCTTACAAACTGGAGCGAATTGGACTCTCAAATGGACTGCTTTCGATTCACCTTCACCTTCACTATTCAATGCAGTGCAAGTGTACCTTCCTCGGTGAGATCGCTGGACCTTTTGAAGAACCAAAGATTGGTTGGAAACAATTACACCCGCAGATGTGTTTGTGTGCAACTCTTTTCCTTCGAACCACCAACGAATCTCTGTCACTTTGGGATTGGCTCGAATTATGCATTCAAAGTAAACATCATTTCCGGCTTGAATATGAGAATGGCGAAGTTTGTTACCCAAACGAAGAGTTAATTGAGGAACATCTGAAAGATAATTGAGAGTAAATTAATAATTAAAATGATAGCAATGGTAATTGAAAGGTAAATATTTACTCACAATGAATGGTCAACTTCCAACTATCCTCAAGTGCACTTGCAGGTATTAATGGATTCTCAGCTCGACAGAACAAGTGTTTGCCTGTGTCATCAGGACTTGGTTTGAATGTTAATATGCTTGTTGTGATGTTACCATCAGCTGAGTGCTTCTCTCGAGTCTTTTTTAATCGAGTTGTGCCCAACCACCAAGTAATGGTCGGTGCTGGACGAGAACCAGCTGCTTGACAAGTCACTTCTCCAGGTTTGCCTGAAGAAAAGGCTTTATTATCGCCTTGAATTTTGACCAACAAAGGGCGAACTGGAATAAACAAAATTATCATCAATTATTTTTATCTCAAACAAAATTAAAAAAAATTCTTGAAACATTATACCAATTGAAACAGCGAATATTCTGTTGTTCAATTAAAAGAAAAGAAAAATGACTGAATTTGTTCAGCTTTCGTCTGTTTTACCCAGAATCTCATTTCGACATTATTACATTGTTTAGTTTCTTCATTTACAATTGGGTTTTAGATTCACTTGAAACTCTCTTTTAGCTTGTTTGTTATTTAACTTTTGTTTTTTTCTGGTCAAAAAGGTAAATAAAATGAACAAAGTAAATTTAATTTACCAACTTTTGCTGAAATGCGAGACGGTAAATGGAAAGGTTAAAGGTTGATCAACAAATCATTAAGCAAGAGTTGAATGAAATATGTGAAAGAAACCTCAAGTTTTAATGAGCTGAAAAGAACTGATCAAACTATTTAAAGTCAAAGAGATACAAAAAGATGAAAATTTTCACCCAATGATTAAAATGAGGTTCATAAAACTCATTTCAATTAACCATAGAAATTGAAATTTCAAAAGTTCCAAACAAGTTCCGAATGTAAAATTCTATTGAAATTGGAACTTGTACTGCTTTTCGAAGGTAAGTCTATTATGACTGGATTGTCTCTGAGTCAACCTGATTCAATGAAAGTTCATAAGCTATAATTATCCAGCATTCAAGATGTTTGTTTCCAGAGTTAACCTGATTGGGCCAATAAAGAATAGAGTTCACCAATTTGAAATCGAAATGAAAAAATTGAGTTTCAATAGAAGCTGAATCTCTTTGCATTTGAGACTTTGTCATGCTAATAGAATATTGAAAGTTGATAAAAAAATGTTTCCAATTTCAATTGGTTTCATAATAGCATAATGCTTTAAATATGATAATATGAAATTTGTTGTTGAACAATCGAGACAATTGAGTGAAGTAAACACATCATTTGATTTAATGATCAATATAATAAGGATTAAAAGTTGATTCAATTTTTTTGCTTCACTCGCACCATCATAACCATCATCATCAACATGATTCAATATTCGTTGAATATTTATTTCCGTCATTTTTGTTACAATATAATGTTTCTGTTGGATGATTGATGAAAAATGAAAACAACTCAAGTTTGATGCAAAGCTTATGCAAAAAATGGTGATTTAAGATGAGAGGAGAAAAGGTTAAGGAACCAAATGACAGGTTTATTTGAAAGTCTTGCTTCTCCTCAAATGATAATGATAATAGTATTGAAAGAGATGGAGAAGCGAATTGATAACAGGGAATGATGATGAGAAGAAGAAGGAAAATGGCCAATATTTATCTTCTCTATCGAAGGTGAAACAAGACAAAATAAAGTGATAATAATATTGATAAAAGTAGAGTCAAGTGGTTATATATTTGCTCTTATAAAGAGACAACTTTTTTTCTGTTTATACATGGCTCAATCCTTCAGCATTCTCAATCATCATCATAATCTTAGATAAAAAGAACAATAAAAAAGAGTAAAGATGATCAAGATGTTCAGGCTTGGGTGAACTGTTGATAACCAGGTTATAGATGAAATTGTGTTCAACTGAGTGAATAAAATGAGATAATATGAAGAAAACCACTTCAACTTCAATAAAATCTTTTTCTAATTCTGTCAAATTCGACTTGCAATCGACACTTTTGGCACCAAAACGGATAACAGAAAAATGGTGTTAATAGCATTTCTTTATTTACAGAAAACTTTACTTTTCCTTTTCCTTTTAACCAAATCTTGAGAATTGGTAGAAATGCGAATAAAACGAATTCAAATTTTGATTTTATAATCGATGCCACTTGAGTCTATAACTTGAACGACTTGAACGATTTGTGAAAATGGTTGAGGAAAAGAAACGAAAAAAATGCTTCTTCTTTTCAAGTTGACTGATTGTTGATTGATATAGTCAATGTAATAACTGAGACTTGAATGAATTCCAAGTTTTCTTGTTATTCCTTTTCTCTTCTCAGGTTTTTACTCTTCATCATCAGTTTACTGTTTTTGATGTTAATCAACATGATGATGATGTAAGAAAACGATGAAAAAGAAACAAGGATTGTTGTTATTTTGTGTCCCTTCGTTGATTGAGCCCATGATTGATGATTCCCATAAAGATGATCATCTTTTCCTTGCTTTTTCCTGCCATCTTCATAATCATCATTACCATCATCAGTCTTACATATTGAAAAAAAAACAAACAAAAAGGTTTAGAACTTTTTTTTGTTAATTTTTGCTGAAAAAACGTTCAAAGTGACAAGTAAACACACACACGATAATGAAACGTTACACATTAACGTTTGGTTCAGTTTTCCTTTTCAGTTAAACTTAAACTAATCACAATTTCAGAGTTAAGTTCATGATTGAAATTGGGAGGTTACTTAATTGATGAATTAGATGGTTACTTTAGGGGTTCAAATGCACAGATAATTGATTTAATCAGCTATTTTCAGTTTCATAAGGCAACAAAATTGATTCCTCAGCTCATCATTTTAGGAGTGAAATGGTGAAAATAAAAAAAGTATCAAATTGTCTTCAAAATAACTTGTTCCATTGAAATTTAATGCAATAATGTTTCAAAGTAAATCATGAAACATCTATTTATAACCAGAAACCTGTAAAATTCAATATTGCCAGTTCTTTTGCCTTTAAATGAAACAGATTAATTCAGACAAAGCAAAATGTGATCACTTCAACGACTATTCAAGTGAAGAGATAATTGAAAGAGTAAAATGTCCACAAAATGATTTAGATTGTCATTTACCTGAAAACCTCATTTCAACATTTTGTGTCATAAGCATTTTCATGATTACGGTAAAAGGAATATCTTATCAAGTCAGAATAAAGAATAAAAAAAGGAAAGAATTGAAATTCGATACTCAACGCTTCATGGAGAAACAACAAATTTTTCAGTAACAGACATCAAAATGAAATGAATACCAGCAAATGTGAAACTTTTACTGAATCTAGATTTCGCAAAATGTAGTTTCTTCATTCGGTCAACTTTAATCAACTTTGTATTAAAGTTATTCAGTTATTTTGATATTGTAACAACGTTGGTATTGAAACAACGATAAATGAAGATTGTCTGTTGACTGAAAATCACAAATCACTGATTTGATTTTACTGTAATTTCGTTTTCACAAATGATCAAGTATTTGGAATAAATATTATGTTGTTTCACGATCATGACAAATGATCTTCATCAGTAGTTGCATTCAATTTGAATAATTGGTGAATCATTTTCAGGGAAACACAATTTTAACCATAAAAGGAGTAACTTGAATAATTATGGTTTTAAAATTCAAGCAACGGCCGAATCGGCCGTTTCCATTATCAGATTAAGATTTGTTTTTTCATGTTTAAGTGTTGATGTTTGAGATGAAAAGCTATCAATGCATTTCTAGCAATAACATCAAGTGTAATTGCAATTGGATTATAATACAAAATTGGCTGGAGTAACGCTAGAAGAAGAAAATATCGATGAAAATGATGATAATATTCATGCTCATGATATTAGAATGTGGGTTTTGTCTGACTGTGCACTTAATAAAGATCAAGTTCTAACTGTGCTCAGTTATCAGATTAGGTGATAATTTGGTTTTACTATTCAAGTTGACTTTAAGAATTGATTTATTGATGAAAGGAAAATAGGAAAGGTTTTCTTTTCTTTTGTTTTCCTCTTTTTTCTCGCTAAATGAATCTCTCTTGAAATGCTTATTTATTAAACAGGTAAAAAGTGATTTTCATTTTCAAAGGTAAAATGAAGGCAACAAAGCGCATCACAGCAACTCGGATAAGATTAAAAGTGATTAAGCAAAAAGGAAGAAAAAGAAGCGTGAAAAAGGCATAAACTTGTAGTAAAAAAAACAAGATGCTTGACCAACATCAACTGTTGGTTACTCAAAACGCGAACAGCTCTTAATGCGATTCTTGAGTGATCCTTGAGCAATTACAGGTTAAGCCTGATCCATAACTAATTTTGCCTTTTAGTTGAAAACAAAAACAAAATAATATCTTTTCAATGGTCAAATTATTATCATTAACTGTTGTAATGATAACATAAATGAAAAGCTAATAATTTGAGATTAAAAGCCTTGAGGCAATGAGGTTGATTAAGGAGAAGAAGGTGAAAAGGAATGAAAATACGAGTCAATTGGATGAGGCAAAAGGGAGGAGATAAAGGTTACAGGTTAGGTGAGGTGTCAAGGGTGGGTTAAGGTGGGTGGTTGTGGTTATGGTCAGTGAGAATGAGAATCTTTGCGAATCTATTTTTGTCCATTTTAATCATCATAATGGTTACTCTTCTTGACTCAAGAGTAATGATTAAGCCAAGCAAATAGTGACTTGTTGGCCAATGGAAGGTCACTTAGCGTTATTAAATTTTGCACCTTCAATCCAATTAAAGTGTCAATCATGATCATGACTTCAATTATTTGCAAAATTCGCAAATCTCTCATTTTCATTAAACATTCCTATTTTGGTCAACTTTACTGACGATTAGAATCGACGAATCTTCTGTTTATAAAAATAGAACAAATTTTATCGATTAAATGTTCTAATGATTTTCATTCAAATCAAGGTAAACAATTGATTTTCTTTCTCTATTCGAATGAAGGAAAAGTTGATTTCACCTTGTTCTGAATTACTTGCCATGTAACGATATTAACTGAATTATCATGTTTGTGATGAAAGAATGAAAAATGAGTAAAATTATTGAACATAATTTTACTTTCATAAGTTGAGATTCTGATGAGTTTAAATGTAGCAAAATATTGTTAATTTTACCTGATTTTTCTCTTGAATTTGCTACTGAATAAGTTGCAAATTAATTCATGTTAATGAAAAGAAAATTCTGTCCGTTTATAACAATGATAAAGTTCAACATTCATTTTACTGGTTGAAAAACAGGGAAACTTTTGTAAAACATTTGCAGCCAACAATTTGTTTTACTTGAGTTGACAGTAAAAATAAGAAGAAACTTTCTCCAGTTGTAATTTACAAGTTGATATAAAGAGGAAAAGTTGAAGAAAAAAAGAAAATCAAGTTTCTTGATGGATTTTGTGTGTATTTCCATGTTGAACACACACACAATTCAGTTGAATCCCTTTGTTGCCATGTTGATTTAATGTTGTCGTTGCTGTTATTGTTGCCTGTTCACATTTAAATGCATTGGGATTTGTAACAATTTTTCATGTAATCATGAAATAGCCTGATATTATTATTCTTATTATAATAATTGAACGAAATGAGGTTTCCCAAAGTAAAAGGTTAAAATGAGAAAAGCAAATTGGTTGAACAGCAAATTGAAAGGATTAACAATAAACTTTTTTTTTCTTCGTCAAAACGCGAATCGAAAGGTTTTGAACCGAAAAAAGGTGACTTTAAACTTTGTTTCTTGTTTGCTTGCTCAACACAATTCAAAGGTTAATTTTGCATTTGTTTAGTTACAAGAAACTTGACTCTGAATTGAGCAAATGGATTTGTGAGATTAAGGAAAGTCGACGGAATTGAAACTCGAGATTTTTCTGGTGAATTGAAATGATAGACAAAAAAGGCAGAAATAAATGAGTTGTTCAATGATTTGAGATTATGATGAAGAGAGAAGAAAAAGGAAAAATTGTTCAATAAAGGAATATGTTGCAAATTGATGAAGATTGTCCGAGTTTCCATGACAAAAGCAAATGCTTTTCATGGAAAATTACAAAATTTAAAGTTATCAAATTTCTGGTCAACATTGACCTTTCACTTGCATAACAGTCCAACAAATAAATGAGATGGAAAAGTGAATCGATTTTTACTGTAAAACTATTAATAAAAGTTAATTGATGTTAACGATTCAAGTTTGAAACGAAATATTTTCAATGAAATTTGCAATCGAATCGACTTGATATTGAAACTTCAAAACTAATTGATTGCTTGATGAATGATTAAAGATCAGAATGACCTTGATCAGGTTGGAACATTTTTCAAGATTCGAATCAATTCGATTTCGAGAATAAAAAATAGAAAAAATCAATCAATGCTTCTGTTTTGGTTATTTAGTAACTTTTTGCTAATCTTTAGGTTATCCATTGATTTAAAGATGATCCAGTTTGGGGAATCGAGAGTTCAGTGATACTCAACGGAGTCGAGATGAAATGTTAAAGTTGATTAAAAATGAAATGGAAAAAGGAAAATGTTCTTTCTTTATATAAATGCTGGAAAAGGGTAAATTGTGATTTATAAAAGTAAAATTAAAAGTGATGCGGATGCTGAGCTTAACCAGGTAAAATCAAAAGATTAAGGTTGATCGAGAATACAAAGGAATAGAGTTTCATCAAGGAAAAAGGGAAAAAAGAATGAGAAGAAAACTAAATCAAATTAAATTATTTGTAACTTTTTTTTCTTCATCTTCTTTCTCCTGCTGATGCTTTTCTCTGTTTCCTTCCTTTTTCATGCTGATTCCTGAGTATTTTCAACAACAATTTGAAACAAACAAAAGTTGACTTACATTGTTAGTTGCTATTAGTAAAAAGAGATGAAACTTTGCTTCATAATCTAATTTTGCGTTTTCTCGAGTAAAATACTTTCTTCACATCTTCTTTCGTCATCTTCATCATTCCAATCTTTCTCTTTACTCACCTTTCCTCACCTTTTTCTCTTCCTTTTGCTGTCCATTTTCATTTGTTATTTTCATCACCACTTTTGCATAAAAATTTCACTCAATTTCAACATTCATTCAACAATCAACTTTATTCAATAATCCTTTTCACTTCCAAATACGAACATTGAAATCACTTTGTGTTACTAAATCACCCAAACTCACTTTTGGTCAATGAATGAAACTTCAGGATTCAGAATTTCTTCAAAACTTTGGCTGTCTGAAATTTTTTCAAAAAGCAACAGAACTTTTGATTTGCCTGAAGCAACTGATTTTAACACAGGATCTTTTTTTCAGTTAAACATGAATTATCCGAGATTATCGAACTAGGTGAAGTGAATAAATGAATAATAGAAACGATTCACTAGTCTTAAGGAAATTCCTTGAAAAATGTGTGAATCGATTGTAATGTTGGAATAGAAAATTAGAATTTGATTAACAAAGTTGCCAGTAAAATGATATAAATAGAAATTCAATGAAAAAGAATAATTTGCTTGAATCAATAATGATTAAAACATGATGCTATTATAGTCCTTTGAACAGTTTAACATTTGCAAATGTTTTTTGTTATCATGCAAATTGTTTCGAAATATAATTGAAACTGATTTGAAACTGATTTATCGAAAAAAGAAGAAAAAACGAAAAGAAATAAAAGCAATAGTAAAGTTTATTGAATTTAAAATTATCAAAACAGTCATCGACTGAAGCCATCGAACCGTTGAGAGGATGAAATTGATTCGCCTGAGGAATGATTTCATTCCTTACTCAAAGTTAAAAGATTGATCAACATGAATGGTCAAGTTATAACACAATGACCCATTTGGACAACATTCATGATAACACAATGTAGACATAAATTGTGATACAGTAACGTTAACAGCAAACAGAATGATTCTCAATGAGAAAATTCTGGTCAAAAAAAGAATCGAAAGTAAATGCCATTTCACCATAAAATTTACTTTTATTTATTTCTTTTTTTCCTTCAATTTCTCCACCAAAATAAGTATAATTTTATTCGCAAAAAAAGAGTCGAGACACATTTTGATGCAAATTCTGGTGAAACGAAGGCAAAACTAATAATAAATTTTATTGTTACCATGAATGGTTAGCAATTATCGAACATGAAAAAAATTATTTCTTTCCTTTTCTTATTTAATAACATTCAACGGAAGAAAGCGTTCAATTTAAATAATTGCATGTCAATGGAAATAAGTTATCGAAATATTTGAATCACGAATTTCTTCTTTTCCAAAATTATCGTTAAATTTTCAAATGGATTCAAATTGACAAGTCGATTGTTAATAATACTTTTGTCTCATTATATTTTTACGCAACACCAATCGATTAATCTCATTGAATGAATCATTTCCAGTTGAACTTATCAAAATGCAAATAGATTTAACTGAGCAAAAATGAATTTCATAATTTTTGCTCTTTTCTAGAAAAAAGCCAATTTTTGATGTTCGCAAGAAAAGAACTGCAATTTGATTAGAAAATTTAATCTGACTGATTGAAACCAGAATCAAGTTAATCATGGAATGGAAAGTGAAACATGAAGCTATTAATAATTTTGTGTAACCTTAACTTTTAATTCAGTAAATGAAAAGAGTAAAAAAAGGAAAATCTAATGAGTGGAAAGTTGAGAAAATTGGAATCACTGGAAATGGCGAAAAAAAAGAAAAGCGAAAAAATGGAAAGTTTAAATAACATGGAAATGATTGAGATTTTTCATTTACTCCTGCAATTGGCTTAAAAGCAAAATTGGATAGTTTTTATTACTTTACAGTCTTTATCTGAACAATAATGTGTATTATGTTTGCTATTATTAGAGTTCAACTTTTTATTCACTTCATTATTCAGATTATTTGTTAACACAACAGTTCCCTTGACCATTGTGAATGGCAAATGTTTAGAAGTGAGAAGATGTCCAAAGGAAGGGACAGGGTTTTATCATGACTTTTATTGCCCTTAACTTTATTCTCTTATTCACATTCTCAATCAATCCTTTTCTTCGGTGTACTTTGGATTACTTTTTCTGGTTCTTCTTGTTCAACACTTTCTTTGCTTACATTTTTCACTTTTTCCGTTTTCTGTCTTTTCAGTTTCTTTTCAGTTTCTTTTCGAGGTTCAAGTAAATTTATCCAGAAAAGGCTTATCGATCATTCTTAACTGTATATTTGTTCAGAGATGAAAAACCAATGATGATAACGATAATGATGATTATAGTTTACAGGCTTCAACTTGTTTAACAAGAAGACTTTGAGAACAATAAATTGCTTCTGTTTTTCCTGTTATTTCATTCCAATGGTTCAATCTCCATTCCAAATACATATTATCTGAGAAAGCAAAGTTTAATCAAAATATATTGACCTCATTTGGTGACATATTTTATCCTCAAATTGTTATCTTTTGGTGAACTTTCATTAAGTTCAAGTTCACCATTTCTGGTGTTGTATTCAAACTGAAATCCAGAACAAGAAATGAAAGTTTTTCTATTAATATCTTTGAAAAGTGGAATTCGGTGAAATGTCCAACAATATTTATGTTAATCAAGCTTCAACTTGGTTAACCGAAGAGAAAAAAAAACATTTTCCATTCAAAATCATTTCCATATATATTCAAGTCTGGAATTCCAGTCAAGCTCAGCAATGATATTAAACAGTAAAACCTTAATTATGTTCAGTCATTCCAATTGCATTGAATAGTCATCAACAGATTCTTTTGGTGGCTCAATTTATCGTTGAAAATAACTCAAAAACTAAATGTTAGCAAACGATGCGATTTTCATGCGATCTTTTAATCGACACTTGACGATCGAAACATTATTGACTGAATATGGATCTGATTACGATCTTTCAACTCTAGAAGTTGACAAAATTCAAGAAATATATTGAAAGTTTATTCGGAAAAGATGTTAAGAGAAATCAAAGAAATAAGAAGAAGGTAAAAATAACAGTAAAATTGAACTGCAAGTTGAATGGTTGTTGATGAAATAGACGATAAGATGAAGGAAGGAAGGAAAAGAAATGAAGATGAAAACATGAACAGTTTGTCCATGAATCCATTGGGAATGTTAGGTGTGAGTTGAAAGGTGTAAAGAGGGAAAAGTAGACTTTCGAGTTTCTCGAAGCTCTTTTTTTAAAAGCAACTTCAAGTGCAGTTATTGAAGCCATCAAGATTATCTGGATAATAATCAGTGTTTAGGAAAATTAAAACAAAAAGTTAACTTATCAGTTGCAACACTTGATTCATCATGTTTTCACCGTTTATTGAACAAGACTTTTCATTTATCGTCAACTTTTTTCTTCCATCAAATTTTAATAAGAATGAGATTTTACGATTTAGATGTTCACTTGAAATTGAATTAAATGGTAATAAAAAAAGATTATGCATTTATGTAAAGATAATTTGCTGCTGCTATTAACATTAGTCTATTCAGGGTTGGCTAATGTAAAACTGGTGAGAAGTTAATATTGTAAGTTGTCATGAAAATAAACACATTTTTGGTGTGTTGGTACTTGGAATACATGGTAAAAAGAAGTGATGATAAAAGATGTTTAAGATGTTCCAGCAAGATGAAAGTGAATGAGAAAATTTATGAAGAATGAGAAAAGGTATAAAAGAGATTCTATTTGATATCATGTTTTTGTTTCAAGAGCAATATTATGTTATGATGTGGATAATAATAATGATAATAAATATAAATATAAATACATATAAAAACTTGTATCAGCAGAATGTAGTTGTGAGATGATTATGAAGCAAGAAAAGTGTAGATTCATTGGGCTCATAAAACATGATTGAGACCAATGGTTCCATCAATCTCAACCTTCTTCAGATGAACTTTTTCTTAAGATGTTCTGTGAACAATGCAATAATAACATCAATATCAATAACAGTAACAGCAAAGTTTACCAAACAAAAAAAAGAGAACATAAAAAAGTAAACTTTTTCTTTGCTCTTTCATAAGAAAAGTTATCAATGGATTTATTGGGTTAACAAATGTTTCTCGATAAAATAATTGTAACAATTTCGAAATGCTATTCATAGGATCAACGAGTTTGCAAATCGATAGAAAGTTTCAATTCAAAGTTTGCATAACTTTGAGAAAAGAACAGAATTTTGGTTGAATTGAAAAATTCTAATTAACTTTGATTGAAACAGAAAAGGTTTTGGATCAAACATTTTGTTATGCCTTGACCTTAATGCAACTTTTCACGGGTCAATAGATAATTGGTTTGCTTGTGATCAGTTGAGAGGTTTTAATTAAAAGATGTTATCAAATCATCCGACATTGGAAACTGAGTTTTATTTGCTGTTGAGCTTCATCAGGTTTTATGCATTTAATAGTTCTATAACTTTAAAAACTCAATTTTTAACAAAATCGATGCTTATCATGAAATTCGAGATTCTTTACGAGGTTATGTATTCAAGTGATTAGAGAGTAAATTAAGAAAAATTGGAGAATATCGAATATCTTTTCTTTAATTTTAGTTATGAAGTCGACTGGACTGGGATGGAATTGACATGAATCTAAATTTTGCATCAACTTTGATTTCTGTTCTGTTTACAATGAAAGAAACAAATCCTTGAGCATACGAGTTGAAAAGCTAATCCTCATCTTGTTTGAATTACAGTCTTATTCTTGTATCAAATGCTGGTGATGATAATTGGAGTGAGTTGGTGAGAGAGTTAAGTCAGTTGAAATGGCAAGAATGAGAAGAAGAAGAGAAATTAATCCTACTGATCTATTTCACTTTCGAGTGACCAGCAAATGAACTGTAAATGATGTGGTCTTTGACCATGAAATATGAAATTGTTTACCCATTATTTCAACTTAGAGCAAGTTATAGTACAAAATTGGGTTTCCCTTTGGTAATAATCAGTAACAGAAAGAAAAGTGAAGGAAAAGAGGAAAAAAATGTTTGTTTATTGATTAACCTTTTTTTGTCTGATGACAAGAGAAACGCAAAGCTGAAATGAAAAGTTGAACTTTTATCGGTAAAAGTTGAACAGAAGAGGAGAGATGAAGAGAAGAAGAAGAAAAAGAGGATAAAGAGGAAGAGAAAAAAATATTAGTTACAAGATATAATAAGTTAACATTACTGGGAGGGAAAAATATCTGTAAGGGTCACCAAGGGAATAACAGTGTAACTCAAGGTTACCTAATAGCAATTTCCTAATAAACAAAATTGTCCATCGAGAGAGAGAGAGGGAGAGATGAGTCACAACGGAAGAGAAGAGGATCGAGTGAGCCCATCTAATGACCTGAATAGGGAAAAGATCACGACATTGGAATGAAAGGGAAGGAAGGAAAGCGCAACAAAACACGAGCAATGATTAAGTGATGTCTTGTAATGAGCTCGTCTCCATTTAGAGAGACAATTATTAATCATTCATTTCTATTTATTAATCATTTGCATTAATTTTGATTCAATGTAATGTAACAATAAACTAATGATCCTAAAATGAAATCTCATCATTAGGCGATAATAGTAAATGGAGTAAATTAAAAAGAGAAAAGTTTTTCTTTCCAATTAAGTTGATGCAAATTATTTAAGATTGGTGAATGAATAGAGATTGTCTTTGATGACAATTTTTCCACTCGAGTTAATTGAATTGACAATCTTCTGTAATGACAATTGGAAAAGTGATAATAAGTGTATTAACATTGATCAGTGTTGATTATCATTAACACAATTTACATTTCAATCAGAGGTTCAACGAGAATGGTAATGAGATAATCAGATGATCAGATTAGATTGAAATGGCATTCTTTTCATTATTGAAATATTTTTCAACTTTTTTAGTTCGCTTCTTCATTCAATAATGGTTTCTAATGAAAGTAATGATAATAAATGGACAAAAAATGATCACAAACAAGTTGTGATAAATCATTTGTGATTCAATGGGAACCAAGAATTTGACTCGACAAGAGTTGAAATGAAATTGTCTAAACTGTGCGGTTGATTAACGGTCCATTAAACATGGAAAATTCAACAATCAGAACAATTTTCTCATTGATTTTGACCTCTTTCAATTTGATATTAATCAATTTCAACGCCAATTGATTCATTCAACAATTTATTTCACTTTCAATTTTTACCTTTAGTTTCAACATTTCATCTGAAAATCTAATCTGAAAATGCTTTTGCAAATCAAATGGAACAATGGAAATGCGAAGAAATGATCATTAATAATTGTGACAGGGATTCGATAAAAAAAGTTGATATGTCTACTTATAATATTATCTTTACATCTATTAATAGATTATATTAATAATCTGAAAGAAATGCTTTCTTCTCATAATTAACATTTGTGAGCAAAATGAAACAAAAGTTGACTCGATTAAGCCTGAGGTTATTCGGAATAAAGAAATACTTTCAGTAATAATGGACCTCAACTTTTCTTCTTATCCTGTTGTTCCGCATAAAATTCAATTCAGCTGTGATTGACACACCCAAGACTCTCGAACCACTTTTACTTTACTAACTAATGTATTACTTTGCCTAATGCAAGACAACTTGGCCTGTTGACATTCAATTCAATATCGCCATACTTAGCATGATTGAAAGGCTGAAAGGAGAATGAACAAGAAAATTGATTCGAAAAAAACTAACAATGTCAATAGAATCATCATTTTCATCATGAAATTATGGTAAATCAGTTTAGATTTGAAACGTTGATATCAAACAGAAGCTAAAATGCACTGTTAATAAGTTAATATGATTACTTTTATCAATGAATCTCAATATTTCACTATAAATTGAAAGACTTTTAATCAATTAGAAGCTGCAAGTTATTGCAAGTAAAACTTGATAAATATCGAGTTGGAATGGAATTTTATTTTTTCTTCTTTTCCGTGTAAAGAGTCTGAATTACAATAAGTATTGATGATATTGTGCTGAAGGTTTCAGTTGAAATTCTGTGTTCAGTTTTCTCCTGAGAAATATCAATGGAAAGATTAATGATATTTCTATGTGAAAAGATATGTTTATGGTGTTAGTCTTGTTGCTTGTGAAGATGAACAAAAAACGAGAAACACTTTTTCTGATTGTAGTTGATTTCCTATTTATGTGTGACATTTTGTTCATCATTCTCATCATCATTCCCTGTTCTATCATGATGCACACTCAATTCATTTCCATTGCAACATCAAATCCATTGACTCAATCTGACAGTTTATTATTATCACTCTTGTTATGATTATATTTTTGTTTGCAGATTATTTATAAACTTTCATTCAACTGCTGAAAATAGCGCTTTTAAAGTTCTCATGAGATTTCACCTCAAATTCTGAAAATAGATGCAAAACTGTAAACTCGAAATGTTCAACTCAGTTAAATATTATTTATCAGTTGATCAGATTTTCTTTCTTTCTTTTACTCAACAAAAAGAATGAAAATTGATAAAATAGTCTATTTTCTTCTATTTTTGCATTCAGTCATGGAAATTCCAAACCGAGTTCATCTTTAAAATGAAACTTGCATTTTCAATTTTCATCCTCAATTCCAAGATATTTCAATCCTTCAGATTATTGCCATTTTATTGCAGTTTTCTGTGGATTCATCTTTGAGCAAAAGGATTGAGCAAAATATTAAAACGAAAACAATTCTGTTGATATTTCGAAATTTCATTCCAAGAAGGAATTGAATTTCTAACTCGAAATACCGTTCGAAATCATTGCAACTTCTAAACACGTTATCATCTTAAATTGTAATTTTCTTGAACTTTGAATTGTACTTCTGTTGGATGAAAATATTAAGATGAGTGGAAAAAGATTAAGGATAGAAATGAATGGATTTTAAACAAAGATTACATTAGCGAATGTCCAGTTAAAACGCTTTTTGAAAAAAATTAATGAGTTTAACTAAAGATTTATCATAAAAAATGCTTTTAAATGATTTTCAAAGTCGAATAGGTAGCGTCGTCATAAGAATTATCCATTTATCCATTTTTCTATTCGCCCATGAAGAATATCTTTCCGTAATTCTGGCTCATTTCGGACAAATTTCATCATCTCTATCCATCAGACCAACCTTCATTACTCAGTCGAATCTTTTAAAACGTAACTTTAAGAAAATTAAGCTTTTGAGAGTCTTGGAGATAAAAAATCCAAACGAATCTTAAGAATCGAAAAACGTTTTTAATGATTTAGTTTCATCCAAGCCGTTATATGATCTCGGTAGAAGAATGAAGTTTCGCTATTTTGATCTGAACTTATTACTTCTACTCTAGCTGAATAGCATCAGGCTGAGGAATGCTCAGATAGAAATCATTGGTTTCAATTACAAATCTTTAATCAAAAGGATTCAAAACATTAATAGATTCAGCATTACAAGAATAATGTCGGTAACTTGACTAAGCTTTACAAGTAGAGTGACGAGTCTTATTATAATATTGGCTCATTGAAATTCAACGGTTGGCACTCATCAAGTTAACAGATGAAACATCAGAAGCAAAGTTGAATTCATGATAAACACTGAAACAAGTTGAAATACATATTCTGTTATCTTTCAGTCTCTCATTTCCACTGTTCATGATTCCTTCGGAATCGCTTATTGGTGTTGATGTTGCTTTTGAGTTGCAGTTTTCTTGAGGCATGATAATGATGAAAAATGTCTCGATCAATTTAACTTGAATGAAATTGAGAAGTCAAAGGGATCTGCTGAGAATGACAAGAACAACAAAAGTTGAAGACAATAAATCATCAATCAACTTTACCAAAATGCTGATTACAAGCAAGATTAACAAATGCAAGTAAAGGAATGTAAAGCTAACTGACCCATCAGAAAAATAAGTTGACCTGAAAAGAGTAAAAAAACATGATAAACTTCAATGGCAATGGCAAGTATCCATTGAAATGACGAAAAGGTCGTAAAATGGAGTTGAATGAAAATTGAATCGAGAAACAATGATAATGATGAAAAAGAACATTAAATTTATTATAAAATAAGTTTTGCAAATAATGAACTCGACTTATTGAACATTAGCCTTTTTGCATCAAATGTCATCAAAAACTAATAATGATTGTGATTCAAGTTAAAGACAAATAAGAGTCTTGAAAATTGATAAGTCATTATTATCCAGACGTTATTTGCTGGCAATTATTTTTCACTTTAAGCATTTCATGATAATTTATTGTCAGTTGAAACAAAACAAATGAAAAAGGATAAAGGTTTAAGAAGAGTTTCGCTTTCATAAGAATCTTAATGCAGAAACGATTCAATAGGTTATTCAGTTCATCATGAAAAATGATGAAAAGTGAAAAGTAAAATGAGCCAAAAAGAAATTCATTTTCAACTTTATCTAAAATGATGAAAACAGGTAAAAATATCAACATCAACATTCAATTGTTAAACCATTTACTTCAAGTAATATGATTAATGAAACGAAATTTTCATTCACAAGTTGAAACCAATTGAAATTCAGACAGAAAATTTCAATTCTTCAAAATTGGACAAAAATTCAAATAAAGATTCATGCTTTTGAACTTGCGATTCAACCAGAATCATGAATGCACAAATCGTCTCCTGATGTTACATTAAAATGAGAAACTGTGAAAGTTGACAAATATTCATTCGACACTCTGAAACTTAAGCAGAAGAAAATTCGGTCTCCAAAAAACGAACGGAAATCGAACGATCAGTTGCATTCTTTTTCGAATCTGGTTTTTCGTCGATAAAGATTGAAATTATTATCTTTAGTCTAAAACATTATTCTTCATGAAACATTTTCTTCGCAATTGAAAACATTCCTTCAACTAACAATTTGCAATGAATTTGACATTGAAATTAACAATAATATTCTGAACAAGAACATTCCAAGAACAGAAGATTCTTTCTTTCAGGCTAAATGAACTCAACTGAATTTAAAGCAAAGTGATAAAATACAATTTAAAAGATGAACAGTGGAACTTCACAAATGAATAACAAATTTTTTCTAGTTTAGGTTTTCCAGGTTATCATATTATTAGCTCATTTTTACAGACAATTTTGGTTCCCTCAATTCCATGGAAAATAATGAAACATTCAGAAAACTCGCCATAAATTACAATAATATAAATAATAATTGCACCAATTGAGGCTCTAGGAATGAATATTTTGAGCAACAGTTAAATAATATCCGTTTCATTAGTTTTCGAGGAAAAAGGAAAAAACTTTTTCTTCTTTAGTTCATCTTGACTAATGAATTCGACATCATGTTCAGTTAAGATAATATGAATAGACTATTGATTATTTGGAGGCATCATTATTACATTATCATCACCATCATATTGATGAATGAAAAATGAATTTCATTGGGCGTTGGTTAATTTCAAATTAACTGAATAACCTTCACTTTATTTACTTTCCTTTATAATGTTATTCAATTTTAATCAATTTTTCTTTTCTTTTTTTACTCTTTAAGATGTAATAACCGCCATTAATATGATTATTACGAGTCAAACAAAGTGCATTAGCAAGTAAATGATGTTGCCTGCTATTTCAGTTGAAGAAAGAGTTGCTCATTTTAATTCAAAATGAAACATTTTTTTCTCATTTTGTGATCATCAATTGTTCATTCAAAATTAGTTCCTCAATTCAGTTCAGTAGATTATAAGGATCATTAGAAAAGCAGCTTATTGTTTACATTTCATTTAATAATTTTAAGATGCTTCAAGCTTCGCTTATAGACTAAATAGAAACATCAAAATGCAAACTCGCAAATTCGATTCAATGTTCAAATTTTTCGCCAAATATTTCCTCAAATAAATTCTCTAAAAACCAACCAAATTCAATACAAATTAATCGACAAAAAATCGATTTCGATCATTTCGTAGCACTTCAAATCTCATTTAAATTCCAACGAATTGATGCATCGCATGAAATCGATAAAATCCCAAAATTTGAATTCTTATTCAATAACTTCACCGGTTTTCAATGAAAATCGATTTCAAAGGAATAGAAATAATGGTTGAAATCAGGTAATTTTCAAATGAACCACATTTTCGTAAAGCTCTTCGAGTAAAGAATTTTTCAAAGATCGAATCTGGTTGAAATTTTCCATCGATTCAACTTTTTAGACGAAAACTAAAATCGGAAATTCGAATCTCTTTTGAACCGCTTCATTAGCTCTCAATCAAAATTAGTGAATTTGGAAAGGGCAAAAAAAGATTAAAAATCTAACATTTTTTGTTCGAAAATTTGATGTCCAAATAATTGATGTTATATTGGGTCGATCAGCTTTTTGCCCATAAACACGTTTCGATTATCAGTTGTTTTTGCAATAAAACCTTCGAAGGAAAAGTTTTGGTTTTGCTTGTTGAAGCAATTGGAATGATCTGTTTAATTAAGAGACCAACGTTATTCAACTTATCGCTTATAAAGCCATTTTACAAGACGATACTTTTAGGCAACTAATTAGTCTTACTAACCTTTCCTTATTAAATGTTAAGGGAAAACAAAAGATGGGATTAAAAATGGATTGTAATTAGACGTCTTACTCCTTGCGACTCATTTGGTCCAAAGTGTGAAGGTAAACCTTTCTTGATTGTTTCCCTCAGCTTGCTGTATAATTTACTAATGATAATGATAAACAACTTTCAACTCTTTTTTGCACCCAAAACTGCAAAGAAGGACAGAAAAAATGTTCACTCAATGTTTCCTTAGAGATCAGTTGAAGAGGATAAACTTGTTAATCCAGTGTAACACAGAAAGCAACGAAAGACGAGAATCATCATTATGGTGTTTATGATGATAAGAGAGACGAAGAGTACCAAGTGATATTTCCCTGGTGAATCTCTGACTCTTCATCTTAACAACTTTCAGAGTATTTATCTAATTAAAAGTTGTCAACAATTAAATAGCATGAAATCAGCATTTGAAATGAAGAGAATCAATACCCATTGCATTGACATCAACATCCATTGCATCAATACCCTAAGGAAAGAGAGGATGAAATGTATTGAAAACAAGATTCTGAATATGAATAATCCAAATAAGATCGAGCATTCGATAGAAGAAGAAGCAAAAAACTCTTTTACTCGATAAAATATCATAAAGAATGTGTTGATTGTATAAAAAATAGTTTGCTTTTGGCTTTTATTTTTTTCTGGTAAAGTCTTCTGTTTTTGTATCTTCACTTCATAATCAGCATTTTACTCAAATGAAAGTTCATTTTGTAATTTTTTGCTCGCTTTTTTCTCATCAGTTTCATTTAGTTTATTCATTCACTTCGGTTTCACTGCTAATGTCAATTTAATGAAAAGAATTTTTTCTCTTTTTCTTTTTTTATTTCTTCTTCTTCACTAAAGATGATGTTTCAACAGAAGATACTGAAGATGAAGATGATGATGAAGCAAAAAAAGCAACACAAGAAAAGGAAAGGAGAAAAGATAAGAATCAATGATAATGGTAACTCCCTGTGAATTATATTGAAAAGAAACTTGGGATTTCTTTTTTTTTCTCTCTTCACTGTATTATAATAGAAGTGAAGAGTAACTTGAAATGCCCTGTAGACATTTTTCATGGAGAATGATGGTGTTGGAGAAAAGGTGAACCTGATGATGAACAAGAGTTTAAAAGATGAGATTTTGCTGTTTCTCCTTAAACAGATTGAGATTAACTGACCTTTTTCATTGAACACAAGAAACTGAAATTCAATTATATGAGAATATTTGAATTGGAGAAAGATTGAAAAGAATCTCGACTGGATAAATGGAATCATTTCCGTTTTGTTGTCTGAACAAGTAGAATTAAAATTGTTGACTTTTTTTAGAAACTTTTTTCTTCGATTGTTCAAAATTCTCAACAATCTCATTTCTGTTCATTTTCGTCATTCTTGTTCAATATTACATGTTATTTCAATGAATGTCAACTTGGAATAAATGAAAGAATTGTTCCTTCTTTACTTGTTTTTCTTATCAACATTTACATTCATAATGATAACATGATGACAATCAAAGTTGCCTTCAATTTTGTATTCATGGAAATACATGATTTCTCTATCGATTGTCGATAACAATTCCACATATGATTTGATTCCATGTCAATATAAAGTTTCCCTCAAGCAATAAATAGATGAACATTTCAATTTATATTAGAGCAAAGATTATCACTATTATTACCTCAACCAACATCATTTCAATAGCAATGATACACAAAATGAAAATGGAAACATTCATGTTCCTTCAGTCTAAATGGACTGACAATCGATTGAGCTTTTTCATTTTTAACATGAAATAACATTTCCTTTTAAGTATTGACAAGATTGAAACCAAATAAGATTTAAATCATTGAAATTCACCAAGAAAAAAAAAGTATTCATCAAGTTGAGTGAAAATGTTTCATTGAATAGCACAACAGGAATGAAACTGAAAATCAGTTCAATCACTTGCATATTCGAGCAAATTGCGACCGAAAAACCAATTGATCGAACCTTCGACTTTACTCAAGAATCCAACCAATTATATTTTCTGGATTTTCGTTCAACTTTTCATTGCTTGTTAATGAAGGAAAATTTGATAAAATGAAACTGAAGTGATAACGATGTTGATGATGGTGCTAATGATAATGTTTATAATGGCATTTGAAAATTGTTGCACTTAAGGAGCGTGATTTACTAACAAGAAAATTGTTTTACAACAATTATTCAAATGATGATAATTGTTATTAAATAAAGGTTTGGTCTAAATGAGCCAAAGGAGGCTAAGTTAATAATTTAAATGACTAGTTAATAGCAAATGGGAAATCATTTAAGCTTGGTTAAGATTTCATTAAGGTTGTGTTGATGTTGCTCTTCAAGGCGAGACTAATGCCATGTAATGGTGAGTATTCAAATTATGTTGACTTTCAATATCGATATCGAAATGATAGAAAGATAATCACAAGACTAGACTTGAATTTGATTAATCCAAATGAATGGTCATTTGCAGTTGAACACAAAAGATTACAATGAATAAGTGAAAACAACTTTCACTAAGAGTCACATCAAGCCTGAAGCGCTTTCAACTACAAAATAAGATAAAATGGCAACATATTAGTTAAGCTAATAATAGTGATAATAATAATGATAAAAATGGGATTGGCTTTTGACGCTTCACAAGTTATCAGCATTTCGTTGAAAATAACATGAATCAAGACAGAAACGTCTACTGGAAGAGAGAGAAGATGAGAGAAGAAGAAAAAATGAAGAGAAAAATGTAAAATGGATTACAATTCTTCATCTTCATCTCGATCCTTCTCATGGGCAGAGAAATGATAATTTTAACCTTACCTAGTAAACGGCAAGTTTACCTTCTTGACATGGATTGTTACATATTTTGTTTCCAAATAGCCGTCAGCTAAAAGTTCACCTTCCCTTTGACTTTCATCTTATGAATTTCGTAGCAACCAGCAAAATTCATTAGCGAAAAGTGAATCCACCTTAAACATCTCAATTGGCTTCTTTCAAGTAAAACAAAAGTCTTTGTTCAACATAAATATGAACATTGTAAATGAACAACTAATTGATTGATACAACATTGTTAATTATTTCAACTAAAACTAGAAAACTTTGAAAGGCACAAAAAAACACAATATTATTGATCACATAATAGGTTGCCTGTTAATTAAACCATTAATCTTAATTTAAATTGGCTAATTCAATCAAATTTCAAATCATGTTTCAATCGCGACTTGCTGTTTGTTCAACAGTAAAGTTAAAAATTGTAACAACTTTATCGCTTCTCGTAATCAACAAAATAAATGAATAAAATTAATCATTTAATCCAATTTGTTTTTCACTTTTGCCACAACAAATGAATTAGATAAATCATGGTTTTGAGGTCAAACTCGTGAAAAAAAATGAAAAAGCAAAATGAAATATTAGTTTTCATTTTCATTTTTTTTTTTGGCAAAGACTTTCTGATAACATTTTTGGGTGTTTTGTTTATAATATTAGACTTTCAACAGATCATTAAATTGAACTCATCTCAGCTGAATCAACATGGATAACAAGCAAACAAACAGTCAAGGGAAAAACAAAGTTCAAGTCCAATGAAACAAACAAACGGTTCTCGGGTGGCCTTTATCAGACTCAATGTCATGGGATTGGTTATTATTGGTTTATTGTTGGCTTTACCTGGGAAAGCACAACTGGAAACAACGGGACAAACCAATTGATGGTCTAATTAATAGTTAGCTGGAGCTGAGCAAATAGTAAGTTACTTTTCACTTTGGGTGAAGTTGAAGAGCTTCGATAATAGCTGGGTCAATCGGGAAGGTTGAGTCTGGTTGCGTGCAAATACTTTGGTCTAGTGTATCAGTAACGGCCACCAGAAGAGTTGCCTTCAACTTTACACAGGTAATCATGATGGATTTAATAATAATAATCAATAGATAGATGAGTGCCTTTAGGGAATGAAACTAAAGAAACATATTGTTGGCCATTTTCATTACTTTTTGTGCTTCTGTGTTCAACGAAAAGACGGAAAACCAAAAAGACTTTTCTTCTTCTTCTTTCAACCAACATTCCTAATAATCATTGATTCAACCAATTATCATATTTTACTATTCAACTTGATTTAACCATTATTATCATGTAATGGTTGAGAGATAATCAGAGTTTTCAGATTAAAGATGAAACTATTAGTTTTGAAAATTGTTTAATCGATAAACTGATTTATCCAGTTCAATGTTTCATTTTTAAATGGTTATCATTAATTGTAATGGCTCAATGGATCCATTTCAAGTCAACTTGTACAGAAATGTTGTGCTATTGATTGATGGTTCAATGTAAAATTAAATCATTTGACGAGTTTAAATCAATTATTATTGTTCTTCTTGATTTCCAGTTGAATGTTCAATGCATAATGAGGGTTATGAGGGTTCTTAAGATGTTAATATTTGCTTTTGTAGCAACAACAATACGAATAATGGACGTTCAATGAATATCCTATTGAAGGACATTTGACCTTAAATGTGTTTACTCACAAAGGATATTAATGTTATGGCCATTGATTGTTCAGTTTCACATTACCAATCAATGTTTAATAATTGGTTAATAAGATAACACAAAACATTAGACAACAGTTTAAGGTCAAAGTGACATATTTGGTCAACAAGATTATGTTGCATTCAAATGAGACTGAAAACAAATGCGCATTTATCTTACATTAGCTGAACAACTCTCAACAAACTTGAAAATTAGCTATTTATCTCGATCGACTTTCGATTAAATTGCAATCGAAAGTCCAAATTGCTCCAATTAATCCTGTACAGAGAAGCTTATTATCCGTTCGAAGTAACAGCACTTTAGAAGTTATAATTAACCACAAAAATGTTGTTCCTTAGCGATGCTAATTGTCTATTGAATCTTGTTTCAGAAGTGGTTCAATCTTAAATCAGTTCTGCTCTTTCATCATTTCGGATTAGTTTTCATTTCTCAATTTCCTTATTTTTTATTCAATTTACTTCAAAAATCCTCTAATCGTTCAATTTACAGATTCCTGTTGCCTTTAAAGCCATTTTCTGGGCGGCTTAATTTTAGATGAAAAACACGCCTTAATACAAGTTCATCTTTCCTTCAATTTATTGATCAATTTTGTAGACTAACTAGGATGGTTGAGGATTATATGGTTCATTCATGTTATTTGGAGCAAATTGAACCAGAAATTTCAAGACGGAAGAGCTGAAAGACTTAGCTGGTTACCGATTTCACTTTATTTTCAGTTCGATCTTGTCAGCCTATCTTTTGCTGCACAAAAGAGATCATTGGAGTTGCAATTGCTTATGAAGCACAAAACTATCGAGTTACTTGAAATTTTGCTCTTGATATAAAAGAGTTTATTTTTGTTCGATTAGAGGATTACAATTAATGGATTAATATTTCAATATCAATTTTAAATGGTAATATTATTCCAGTGAAGATGCAGTACTTGCGACTTTAGTAACATAGTTTCTATCATGCAAACTAACCTAATTAATTGTAGGACTTTGAGTTAGGTTTTGCCCTCAGCTTCTGTGTTTCAAGTTTGTTTCAATTTTTACCATTAATAATGAAACTTGTTGTTGAGCCTGACGCATTCAAATGAATATTTATTCAGATTGAAATTTGATCGGACTTCTCACCAAATGCCTACTTTATATCAAAGTTATTCAGTTTGCAGTTTCTTTCACCTTCAAGCTTTCCTATTACAATTGAAACTAAGTGATTATAATTATACGTTTTCAATTAAATGTGAGTCAATCAATGGTAAGTAAGCATAATCTTATAGGATTAAAGTGATGATTATGAACAAGATGGTGAGATTGATGAACTTTTACTGAGATTCAGGTGAAGATAAGGAGAAAGATGATAATGTTAACTGTTGAACATTTGATGATGGCGATGATAACTGGAGAAAAAGAGATTCAATAATATTGAACAAGTTCAACTTTAACTATATAATTATACTGATGAATCAACAAAATGTAAATTGGGATCAGGAAAGGAAAGCAAACAATGATAATAAGTGAGGTTCAACTATGAATTTGAGAAAAGATGATTAATCAATCGACTGCAAAAGGTAAGATTGATGATGATGATGATAAAGCTCAATTTAAAGCAACAGAAAACAAAAACATTACCGAATAGCAAAAGGCGAATATACAATTTCAATTGGTATAATTAATCAAAGTTGTTAAAATTTAACTTTGAGTGTTGAATGAGAATAGAAGAAAAAATGAAAAAAAAATTGATTTCCAATGAAAATACTTACAATTCAAGTCGACAGTGACACTTGACACTTGAGGTGAAGATATGTTATTATTTGATGCTTGGCAGTTTAAAACGGCCATTAAATCGTGCCGTTGAAGACTTGCTATTTCAAGGGTATTACGAATGATACCGGAAGCTAGTGTTTCATAGGAATCATCGAGTAGCACTGATTCCCTCCACCATGTTAATGAGGGACGAGGCTTGCCACCGGAAACTTCACAGTTTAAAGTCAATTTATCACCTTCATTGAAGGGTCCTATAAGACTGGTTAAGGGTTCACCTGATTTAAAATCAGTAATAATAGGTTTCTCAGGTGGCACTGTAAATGAATAAACATGGAAACAATTAGATTACAAGATACAAATGAAATGACAAAAGGTTTGACAACAGGATACTGTGAATGATCATTTGAAATACTTTTCAATCATCTTTTACGTCAACTTTACACTGTTTAGTTACACTTTTGTGACCGATCATGTTAAGTCTTTGGGTGAGGTTGGTTGAGGGAAGGAGCAACAAACACTGTAAAAGGAAAGAAAATGATGAAAACCATTTTCTCTGTGGTTTGTGCCAATTGTAATTTCGATTCAACATTCATTCCAAACTAATTCATCATATTGGTTGACATGAAATGATAACAATAATGGCATAACTAATGACATTCAGGTTTCAGTTTATCATTGCAAATGTTTACATGAAAATTGGAAAAAGTAAATTCAAGCAAATGGTTAACTTGAAGATCAAGTGCATCTCGAGTATCGGTTCAATTTTATTTCAAAAGCTTATGGAGTTGAAGGCATCTTTTGCTTTACTTTTGTAAACACTTTTCCAACTTGAAATTTCTTTCCTTCATCATCGGAAGTTCCTTCCCGGTAATCTAATAGTGTTCATGTAACAAACTCATTGTTGTCTTGAAACTTTTTGTTCAACAGCTTCTTAAAAGGCTCTCATTTAAATTAACCTTGTTTTTCATAATTTACTTTTCCTTTCACTCGAGTTTCTCAAGTAAATAAAAGACAGTGATTCTGATCAATTTCAATTGATATACCATTAACCCTGACAGTTTCAGTTTCCGGTCAACTTTCAAAATTTACTTTGCACACACAAATTTCTCTAATGTGTTTGCTCAACAATTAATTTTTCATTATGCTTTGCCAGTCATTATTAGTAGATTAACTGAAAATGTGATAAACTCGATTCTCTCTGACATTTGCATTCGGAGCTCGTCATTTGCATCTTTGCAAAGTTGGTCTAGTGACATGAAAAAAAGATGACAAAGGAAGTAGGAAGTGAGTCTTGAAAGTTGGGCAAATTGAAAAATGATTAAAGAAGAGAAGGAAATGTACAAATTAATTTGCTTTTTTCACAGTTCATCATGAATTATTTTGGCTAATAATAAAAGTAAAACTGGTAAAGCAGAAAAAGCTATGATTCAACAAGATAATTCAATCAATGATGAAGTAATGAAAAAATGAAAAGATTAGCAAAAGATTGAGACTTCAATTCTGATTAATGTTGTTGCAACTTTAAAATAATCAAATTCTCGATCAAATGAAACGGATTCTTGAAGCTGATCACAATCGCCACTCACTGATTTATGACTCGTTCAAGCCTTTAATTTTAAATCGACTTAAGATATCATCTTAGCTTGTGAGATAATCTTCATGTTAAATGCTGTCATCTTCAGAGCTACTCTTTAAAACCAATGATTAACACCAAATTTTGAGCAAGCAAAGCAACTTAACTCAAACTTGAGTCAATCAGTATTGTCTTAAGTCTTGTTGATCGTCAGGTACAAATGATCCAACGATGAACAGGAGCTTGTCAGGTCAACAGTGAGTTGCTCATTAAAAGGATTTAACTTTAGTCAGCAAATTATCAATATTCAGATGACTGTAAGTTTCATCAATTTCTTGTCACAATAATAAGGCAAAATAAGAAATGAAATGAGCAACCATTTTAACTTCAACTTTAGTCTTGATGTTGATACATTTTTGCGTCATTAACAAATCGCTAAATAGTTTGCGTCGACAAATTTGTAACCATAAATGAGAAATGCATTTAAATGTTGATGTTAAGTATTTTCCGTTTTTTGTTGTTCTCACGATAACCACATAACAATGTGAACAAGCACTTCAATAATAATGAGGATCAAGAACTAAACTGTCAACAAAATGTCACTCGTGCTTCAAACTGTGCGTGTTCATCATGTACACTATGTTAATATTGCTCTTAAAGAGACGACATGAAGACAGAATTGAAAAGACAAAACAATCGCAACAATATTAACATTGCAAGATGATAATGAGTGAGATTTAAGTGAATATGTGATGCCTTTTCGTGATGATAATAGTGATGATAATTGTTTCACTTTTTTGCCATTTTCCCTTGTTCTTCATGTGAATTGAAATAATTCATCAAACCAACTATTTCATACTCACAAGTTCACTGTTAATCATCACCAAGACCATCATTATTATCATCATCACTTCATGGGAAAAGGGAACAATTCAACTGACATTTTTATCATTTAGAGTTTGATTGTTGAGAGAAAAAAGTTTTACCTTTGAATTCATTTGCAGATGAATACAATTCATTTCATCATTCAATTTCAACCAGCATCATTTCAAATTGAAATGATGGCCAAGTGTTTCAAAGAGAATAAGGGTTTTCATATTTTCTCCATTCTTCATTTTCTAATCATATTCCAATTACTTTTACCAATGTTAATGAGAGCAATAAATTGGCTTATTATTCAGTGAGATTAAAGCAATTCCCTGTTTACAATTAAAGCTCAATTTGACTTGTTGACTCAAAGTAGCAAAAATTCAAATTGATTATTCCAAGTAAAGTTCACAGAAGTCATGAGAAATAATTGTTGACATGGTAAAGAGAAGAAAAAAGAATTGATGTTTTTTCGAAGAAAGAAAATGATAAATAATATTTGTATATTTTATTCGTTTTTTCGAGGATAAACTTTAGATTGACTTACTAATGATGATTGTTGCAATGATAATGCTAATAAATATTCAAATTGATCAAATTGAAATGTAAAATCGGTTGGTAAAGGGTAAAGTTGGGAAACGATAAAAGGAAAAATGTTGACTTGAAGAATGGAAAAAAGAGTAAAAGAAGAACCTTTTTTCACCAGAAAATAATAGAAAAGCTACTTTTGCATAGTTTTCCTTTCTTGGTTCATGCTTTCAATCATTTCAATCATGTAAATTCTGGGCTTTATTTTGGCGTTTTTTATTCTAGCCAAATTTACCAAACTTTATTGTTGGCAGAATATTATTTCAATGAGTTCGATGGAGAAAATGCATGATGAACAAGGATGATTGATAAAGAAGGAAGAAAAAAGGAGAAGAGAAAAGTAAAAAGAAGGAAACTTTTCTGAATTAGAATTGATATTTTCAATGGTAAACAGCTATAAATTGACACAAATTGAATAAAATGTTTCATGTTTTCTGGTGTAAATATGACCAAAAGCTTTGGAAAGTTGAAACATTGAAAGAAAGCTGAATAAGGTAACAACTCAACACTAATGAATGTCATTTCAAGAGACAGTTGAGTTGTCGAGTCAGGAAAAGGCGTGTTCAGACTCAACTCATGTTAACGTTACTGCAAGTTGAGTTAGCTGGATCAGCATTGAAACTATAGATGAAGCAAATGGAAGAAAAGTAAAGCACAAAATGAAAGAAACAACTTTTTCATTATTGGATCCTTCATCGTGTCAACAACTTATCAAACAATCAAAGATAATCTCATGTAAATCTTAACACTAATAATGTCATGTTTCTTTCCTCACTAATTTTCATATCAATATCTTGAACCATATTCATTTCATTAAAGACTTGCAATTGAAGGCTTCCATTGAATGTTGAACCAAAAAAGTAATCAGTCGAATCATCAAAGTCTTTGGATAAGTTTCGAGGTGAATAAGGATCATTAGTATCAACATCGAAATTCAATCGAAAAATTGAGTTTTCTATTTGCATTTATCAACAAAATAGATTTTTCGAGTTTTCGAGTTTTCTTTTTCTTTTTTTCAGTCAACTGAACTTCTATTTTTAACGATATTGAAAGAGAAAAATTTTCCTGATTCGAATAAAAATAAAGCTCCAAAGGTTGAGGATGTGACAGGGCGTTTAATGGCAGTGTACTTGAAGGTAAAGGCTTAAGATTTTTAATTAAATTCTGTAATTAGAATTGCTCAGAAGATTAGAATTTTTAAAATGAAACTTTGGTCTTGATTAAAATTCATTTTGATATCGACTGAGTTTTCTTTAGTCAAAGAGCTCAACAATCTTGAGCTTATGAAATTTAATTTTCATGTTGACACGAAAATTGAAAATCATTATTTAGATTCTTCCTCTTTTTGCATTGACTTAAGGCGACTTTTTTCAGAAAATAATTGATGAATTATTCTGAACCTTTTTAAAAATCCTTTTTTTCAACAACAAAATAACAATGAAAGTCGATCAAAAAACTAATCATAATTATCATGTTAATTCAAGTTAATTACAAGTCATGTTACTGGTCTGTTATTATCAGTAAATTATTTTTCAAAACTAATTGCGATAATTTGGCTTAAATTGAGTTAACTTTTTTTGTCTTTTCCAATCTTGTGTGGTCTTGCCGATGAAATATCATCTTCAATTACCTAACATCATCATGAAACATTTTCTTCATTCATTCCATTCAACTTGTTCGTTTACTTCGTTTACCTGTTTAAATAACTTTTTATCGGCAAATTATTCTATTCTTTCATTGCCAGCTGATAAGTCAAATGTATTCAATCATTTATTTTCCATTCTCTTTGAGTTACCCTGAAAATTTTATTCAATGGTCAAGAGAATAAAAAAGAGAAGAAAAAAAAGTTTTGCAATAATGAGTGATAATAAATTCAGTTTCATTTTTTTTATTCTCATGTTATTGTATCTCTTGTCGTTGATTGATTATTATTGCCTTTGAATTACTGCAACCATTTTCCATATCTGTTTGGATACATCAAAATGTCCTTTACTCTTCATCTTGATTCCAATTGAAATGATAAATAAAATATTTATGATCATTTGACTCTCAGCTCAACAGGGAATTAATGTAGTGCTTTTGAGATTTGATTCACTCCAAACTCAAGTCAACTCCATATTTCAATAATGCGATAAAACCAAAGTAAATAGTGAGTGATGAACAAAGATATCGAGAGAAACAACCAAATGTCCAACATAATTATTAAATGTTCAAACCAAGTACAGTTTAACAATAGCTTTTCCATTTCATTAAAATGCATGAAAAGTGCACCAAGTTATGACAAGAAAATCGTTAATTTTAAATTTCGAACCAACATCAAAATTTTCATTTCCTACATTTTTCATATCAATATCGAGATTGGAATCATTTACCTAAAGGTGAACCAAAACACCCACTAATGCTCATATATTTCAATTTAGGCGATCAGACGAATTTGAATCTAATTTCCAAGTCCATGAGAAATGGTACAGAGGAATGCAACAACAAGCAGATAGAGTTTCATAGATCATGATTGGATTTTGAATGGAAATCAGAAAAGGTAGGAAATAGCGAAGAGCGTGTAAATGCATTTTCATGCAATCAAATAAATTTGGCTCTCTTTTTGTTTGTAGATGAAATATTTCATGTTAACGGCGACATTGAATTTGATTGATTGATAGTTGACACAGAGTAAGGTGAGAAAGGTTAGTGAAGATGAAATGGTTATTGATAAATAAATGAGTAAAAGTCGCTTAAATCAGCATAAAAGTGGCACTAAGAAGCATTTCTGCTTTTGTTACACTTGCATCAATACTGTTATCCATGAGTTTATCTCAGCAGGATAATTTGTTTACTCTCTTTTTATACCTTTTACCTTCTCACCCCACATCTTCATCTTCATCATCATTCTCATTACCAGGGCTTTTCACATTTTATGCCTTTCGTCTATCTTATGCATATGCTTTTAGGCATAAAAGATAAACCTAAGAAAAGTCCATTGATTTTCAATGGGAAAAATTATCAACAAGATTGGTCAAAAAAAAGGCGACTATCTTTTATTTAGGACAGATTAAGGTTGATAAAATTGAAAAAAGAAAGAGAAAAGAAAGGGAAAAGATAGACGAAAGGCATAAAATTTATGCCTTTTTGATTAAAAAATGATTTAATGCCTTTTGAAAAGCCCTGCTCATTACTACCATTATTATCAACATTAAACTTGTTTCTCTTGTCTTCTTTCATTATCTTTTCTCTTTTGATATTCGTTTCTTGACTTGCATTCACTTTCAATCCAACTTAACGCAAAACTAACTTTTCTCAACAAATTACAACTAACACTAACTTGAAGTGATTTATATATTTATTTCTGCTTCGCTTTTCCATTGGTTTCATTTAATTTTCTGTACAACATAACATTTACCAAACGTTTATTTCGTTTCGTTCATATTAAGATGAGATTTAAACGTCAAAAAAGGCAACTTGAAAAAAAGGTAAATCTTAAGACATCAAGGTAATTAGAAGGAAATTTCAATTATCAATAAAGTGTTTTCTAATGAAAGAGAAGGAGAAAGATATGAAGACAAGGAGTGGAGCAAGATGCTGATGCTAAAGATGAAGATGAAGATGAAAGTTGAAACGAAACATGCAATTGCAAGGAAAAGTCAGAAACTCAAGGCGTGATTAATAAGGAACAAGTAAACCCTGGATAAATATAATGTATATTAATAAAAAAAGACATCTTAAGCACCATTAATTGATTCACAGCAAAGAGGAAAACTGTCGCTTCTCATCTTATCGCAACATTATTTGCTTCTTATCTCTTCTCTGTTTATCCAAACATTTCATGATAACTTAATTACCTTAGCAGTTTTACCTTAATAAAAACATATCGCAATTGGCCAACATTTAGTTGAGCAATTTGGGTGAAACTCGATAACTTTTATGGAGAAACAATTTAATACTAATATGATAAATGCAACAATAAATGATACATTCAATCAACACACTTAAGAACATGTAATCGAAATGAAGCAAAGAGGATAAGCGAAAAGTAAATTTCAAGACTTGTCCATTGATCGAACCTTTTTCACGAGAAATTGATCAAAAATTCAAATCATGTTCATTAAAATGAACAGTTGTTGCTGGTTGTTAATGTTGTCTTTTTCAAAATCACAATTTCTTTTTGAAGAAAAAAATAAATGAAATTCATCCTGACATTTTCATGTTCCCAATGCACAAGAGAAAAGGAGAAAAATTGTTTATCTTCCAATCTTGATTCAACTTTTGTCTTTTTCTCCTTTTCTTCTGTCATCATGAGTTACATGGAAAAATTTTTGATACTTTCTGTTGTTAATATATTTTCACTGACAGTGAATAGCAATGGAAACCAATGGCAAATTATTTTAAGCACGCAACTCTCATCGACATTTGATGTAACCAGAAAAGGAGGAAAACTAAACAACAGGCAAAAACAAAAGGCAAGTTAAACCAGGAAAATGGTTTTAACCTTGAATATCATTTGAACCATTCAAGGTAACCAAATGGGTGAAAAGCATTTACCTTTCATAGGCAAATGAATGAATCGTTATTAACCAAAAAATCACTTATTATTATTGACCTCAACTAATTCAAGTTGATTAATCGACGAGCATAACCTTCAATTAACCTTTAGGTCATGTATCATCAAAATAATGAAAATATTTTTTTTCTCTTTTCTGCTTTGGGTCGAGGAAAATGAATGAGCGCAAATGATACATTGAAACGCATAAATGAATTATTGATATCGTTGGAAATAATCATCAGTATGTTGATACCTTTGAAACAATAAACCATTTTCATGATAATCATCATTCTCTGAATGTTGGTGAAACAACCTTTTCTTCCAGTAATCAGGTTTAATCATTCAATCAAAATCTTCTTGTACTGTGTAACAATTGAATTATCATTTCTTGCTCAATAGACCTTTTTTATCATTAATGTAATCATGAACCGTGAGATTATGATATTAGAAACAAGAATCAGTTTCAGTTTTGTCTTGCAATTAATTGAAAATCATCAATGACGTTCAGTCTAATGGTCGAAGCGTCGAAATGAAGTAACAAAGCGTGCAAAGGGCGAAAAAATTGCATTTCCTTTGAAACAGAATCCAATGAAAGGGAAATATTTTTCAAATCAAATATCGAGTCTAGACTCTATTAATGGAGTGAAATGACACTTGATATTAAATGGTCACACAAATACTTCTCATGCTGACCCATTCCTCTTCAAATATTATTTTGTTTATCATAACTAAATGCTCCAATCATCATGCTCAAGTTGAGATTGAAAATGAAGGGAAACTAATGAAACCTGAAAGTGACAGATAATGATGAAAGTTTGTCCACAAATTGTGAGGTGAAATTCATCATTTATTAAAAAAGGAAAATCACATTGTTGATTGAATGCAACTTGAGAAAAATAAATTCCAAATTGATTCAACTTGTGATGGACTTGAAAGAGATTCAAATCGATAACTAATTGATCAACAAAATGAACCAGTTTTGTCAATCATCTGTTTATACAACTTTTGTAACGAGACCTTTGCCTTTATGCTTTCAGTTGAAGAGCAACATTTATTTACCATTTACCAACTGCAAGTTTTGCTTGATTAACTGTGAATAACTTGTCACACTTTCTCTATTACACTTTTAGCATCCTTTCAATGAAACTTTCTTCTGCTGCATGGTTAATCTTATAATGCCATGTAACAGTAAAGAGTAAAATCAAGAATGACCTTTATCGACTCGAAATTTAAACCAATTCATCAACAAGCGAAAAACTGAAAAGTCAAAAGTCATAAGATAAAGCCTTTGAGAGAAGTCGCTTTTCGCAGTTGGAGCGACTTATCGATTGAACTTTTTTTTCTCGGAGATTCATTTTCTTTTTTGTTGACAAATTGAATTGCATTTTTTCATGCAAATATAAACGATTGAAACTTGCAAAGTTGAATTGCATTTATTCAACAAAAAGTTGTCTCTGATAAAGTGTTCATGTTCCAATTGGGTTTGGGTTAATTTATTCGACATCAACTTTTAATTGTCTTTTCACTCGATGAATAGTCTCAACGATTACAAGTGGTGTTGCTCATGTTATCCCATTGTTGAACCTCTAATTGTTTGCTGTTCTAACTGATTGTATTGACACTGAGCAAACAAGATTGAAGAAACGCAACAATTACATGATAATCACGTGTTTTCACTCCCTTTTTTATATTAAATAATATTGTGATAATATTTTGATGATAGCGAGAAACGCAAGATAACAGTGGGTGAGAATGACAAAGAAAGAAGGTGATATTCAAACGTGAAATGTTTCCTGGATGTTCTCTGTTCTTCTCTCAAAATAAACATTGTCAAAGGGAAGACACACATTTTCATGATAATCAATAAAAATAATATTGATAATAACAACAACAACAGCAATAATGGTAAAGTGAAAAATAAAATTGAATGAGATTGAGTGCAATTTTCAGTTGAATAAGCATGATATTAACCGTGAATTGTTATCCTTTTACCTTTGGACATTTGCTTGCACACATATAGAGAGAGACATGAGAATGTTAATATTATGTTGGAAAAGATATGAAAATGCATATAAATAGGCAAATTTTTGATAAAATGTTAACAGAGAATAAGATCAATATTAAACGGGAAATTGAGCTTTAAGATAATATTGTGAGGTTGCAAGTAAAAAAAAAGTGATGAGGATGTGATCAGTGTAAACACAGAAACTATCTTTACCTAACAGAGTTTATTGTAATATATTTTTTTCCGCTTTTGTATTTACATTTTGCTGGGAATAAAAAACAAGGGAAAAAACAGTTTTAACCGTTAATGTTTAGTCTTGTATTCACCAAGGGATAAAAGAGATGAAAATGAATTAGAAAAGTAAAAGATTCAGTTGAACACTTTTAAGAAGATGATTCATGAAACCCAAATCATCAAATGGCGAGCAATTTCACAGTTTGTACATTTTACAACATTTAAGATACAATTAATGGAATGAAATGAAAAATTTAAAAATGTTATTTCACTTGCCAATACAATGACTTTGCAAACTGTTGAAGCAACATTTCAATTCAACAGAGAATTAGTTTTGTATTCATTTTTAGAGTTGAATCGATGATTCAAAATACAAATCGATGGTTAATCCGAGATTATTAGAGTCGAACAATTGAGATTCATTTTTGTAAAGGTGAATCAAGGTAAAAGCAGTGACAAAAAAAGAACAGCTTAAACATGTTTTGTGTTGAGCCTTCAATGTTTTCAGTAAACAACAAAAAAACTGGTTTATTTTGCATAAAAGATGATCGTCTGTTAATAGCTTTTCTAGGGTTAACCAACATTCCAAGCATAGTTGGTGTCAACATTTTGTAAGCAACGAGTATTGGCTCAATTCGCAGCATTCAACATTTCTCACTGTTATTGCCATTCTTTTCTATTCTCATTCTTTACAATGCATTAAAATTATTAATTATAAGCAACTGTTGAAATCAGTGTGAATCTGAGCATTTTTCAAGTAAACATTCAACAATTGCAACTTCATAAGCAACTTCATAAACAGCAAAAACTAGCGCCTAATCTAATCACTCTTAACCTAAATGATGTTACATGTTGTGGTCCATGTAAACAACAATTGCGTGAAGTTGCTTTTTAGTTGCTTTCTGTGGTTCCTAAAGATGAGGTTAAGAGGAAAGATAAGAGGAAAAACTAAAAATGAAAAATTGCTTTGCTTTTCGTTATTTGCATTTTCAAATTATATCAACTTTGGTCATTTCTGTTCATCTGTTAGAGAGCAACCAACAATGAAGATGAAACATGTTACAAAATTATAGTTTATCGTGATTAAGTAGCCCTAACCTTTACCATTACCTTTATCCATTACAACCAGTAACACCAAATGCAAACCAAATGTTTCTCTTGTTTTTGTTTCTTCTTACCTTTACTGCTGCCAAATATTTGACCAACAGTTTTACATTGTTTAAGATGGTCACTTTAGGCTGATGTCTTGATTTAACTTGATTACCAACTTACTGACCGAAAAGCTTTTCAAGGTGAAAAATATGGAAAAGCTGTTGACAGAAAACAATTTTGAAAACAAATTTGTCTCAAATTTTAAGCAAATCATTATTTCAACATTTACTTTCAATCTTGGAACCATTACTTTATCATTGCAAGTATCGCTATCACGTCCTGGATTCGTGAACATGATTGAAATGATTATCATTATTATTAGCCATTTACAATAAATGCATTTCAAAATAAGATAATGATGAAAGAAGGTAAAAAAACAAGTAATAATTGAAATGCAAATGACTATTATTGTTGATTATGATTTGATTCATCATTTCTTCCACTTCTTTTCAACATTGCTTTTGCATAATTATTTTATTCATCATCATGATAATTTGGTGTAAAAAGCAACTACAATAACTATCAATTGTTTATAAATTCAACCACCAACTAAGCAAATATAATTAACAATTCCAGTGAACAGACAATGAACAAATCAACATGGAAATAGATTCCAACATTGGTAGAAACTTGTTGAAAAAGCTGTTTATCAAAAGAAATATTATACGAATAGTTAATACAAAACCGTTAGATCGATTCACAATTAAAGTCCATTCAAAGCTCAACGAATGAAGCAGCTCATTGGGTTAGTTTAGGGACTGAAAAATTCTGAGCTTCATTCGATTCGCTAAAACAATCGGCTAAAATGGTTTTATAAGAAAATCAACATGAAAAAAAAGAATAGAAATGTTGGAGAAATGAAAATTTCGATCGATTGTTATCTCAATCCATTTCTTTATTCATTGCTTTTGTTTGATCAGTTAAACAATTAATGAAGCTTGAAAGGTTATCTGACTTGGAACTTTCATTTTTTCTTTTGGAATGCAAAATTCCATCAAAGCTGAATATTGTCAAAAGATCTTTTTAACCAGTTTCTAGTTTTGCTTCACCAACTTGAAAATTAATTAACACCTCAAGGCGATTCATTTGAAAAAATTAATCAAAAGTGATTGCACCTTTATGTTGACTGTTGATCGTAAGTTTTAGGTGTTTAATCGCGGTTGCATTTATATTCATTATCTTTTCATTTTTCAATGAATAAACAAATTCGCGTTTCGCGATTTCATCTTGAAAGCAAAATTCATCTTGAATACTTTTCCCTGTGTAAAGTGATATTTTAATGACTAGTGAACATTGTAAATGAAACTTCATAGCATCGTCTCATCCTTGAGGCAAATGGATAAAGCCTGAGGGACAGAATGTCCATAACTATTAGATTGCAGTAATTAATGAATTGTTTCATCTTTTGGGTTCAACAGAATTGCCAGAAATATGAAAAATTGAGGTTTAACAGATTATCGCAATTTCAAGATGAAAAATGAATAAAAATACTCAAAACATATTAACATGAACACATGATAAGAAAAAGATTAAGAGTAATTCAGTAAACGTATGTAAGGTAAAAGAAGAAGCAGAAAAAATTTATTCCTTTAATGGATTCATGGTGCAAGAGCATAATTCTGATAACATTTCCTCTCTTTTCAAATTCATTCAAATGCAATTGAATTTCACGTTAATAACAAGGGTGACATTAAAACATCTTAAACTGATGATTGATTGAAGTAAACATGAAATCTGATAAAAGGCATAATTTCATTTCATGATAATTGAAGTGAGAGAAAAATTGATTACAAAGATATTTATCGGCGAAGAAAAAAGTTGAGAAAAGTTTAATATTGAAGAGTGAAAAGTTTGATAAAACAAGAGAAGCTCAATTGATAAGAGGAACCAGGTTAACCAGCGCTTCAGTGAACCCAGAAAATGTTTCAATATTGAAACTCGTGAGTTTCCAGATTCACCAAAACTTATTCATTAAACAGTTGATTACATTTAATAACAAAAAAGGAGCCAAAATGATGATTCGCAAGTCAAATGATAATCTTCAAGTGGAGACGCGTTAAAGGCAGAAGAGACTAGGGAAGAGTCGATGAGGATAAGTAGTGAGATTAAGTTGGTGATGAGGATGATGATGATAAAAGAAGAAGCTTCTAACCAGTTTATACTTATATCACCATCAAGTGATGAGAGGTAAAATGGAAGGCAAAAAATGTAAAAAAACTCAACCTTAAGCTAAGTTGTGAAAATAATCATTTATACAATCAAGGAAAGAAGAAGAAGAGATTTCGCTTTAAGAAGATTTAATTAGCTTTCATGTAATGATATTACCGAGCAAAAGAAGAGTTCTTTCTCTTGAATCTCTCTTTCGCACTTGAGGTAAGTTGCCTAAGAATAATCATTAGGCTGGTTTACCTTCATTGTCCATGGCTTAAGGCTATTTACAGGTCATCACAGAGGAAGAGTAACAAGGAAAAGAGAAACAAAGTTTGACGATAATAATATTAATAACATTTTAAGTGAATCCTATCAACTTACAGGTTGTCGCTTCAGCACATCGTTAACCTTATCAAGTCATTTGCATTTTCAGATTGTCATTAGAAAATTAAATTTCCATTTCGAACATCGAACTTTTCATTTTCCAACTTTTTGTCAACTTGTAGTTATTAATCACTTTATGATCAATTAATGAATGTTGATTATTTTTATATCAATCATAATTAGTAAAATTAGTTGATTCTCTTTACTGTTTAACTGTAATCAATTTTTCATTTGATAATTGATGAGCTTTGTAATGTACACAAAAAAGGGATTTTGTTTCAATATGAAATGTTCATTAAAGTCTAATTAAGACTGTGTAAAAAAGGGCAATCATTTATTAACATTGTAACTAATTATTTCCGATTTTAATCAATCTAATCGTGAGATGTTTCCAGTTGAAAATAACAGTTGACGGAGCAGAAAAGAGTAGCTTGTTTAAAGGCCATTATCAATGAACCAATGGGAGAACCATGGATTCTCAGCTAATCTCAAAACCAGAGACTATTTACTCGTTTCTTTTTACCCGATTATTGGTCAAAACACAAGGAAACTATTAATCTTTATGACAATCTAATGATTTAGATTAGGATAAATGATGTTAACTGGCCAACAAAATAAAGAGCCAACAAGATGAACTTACATTATGCCAATTGAAAGTTCAACTTGAATTAGCTCATTTTAATTTTTTGGTTAAACTCAATGTTAATCTAATTGTGTCAAAATCCAAGTAAAAAAAGAGAGAAATTCAAGAAATTAAATGAACAAAAAAATCGATAAAAAGTGAAGTTGAACGGAAAATGACTGTTATTCAATTTTGTATCTGTCAAGATGAGACACTTCAATAAAATTGATGCCAAAATATGGATTTCAATTCAATCTTCAAAACCAAACCCAAAATTTGTTCGATAACAGTTCAGAACATTTCTTTTAATTTTCAATAATTGCTTTCAATAAAATAATTCAGTTCATAACAGTTCGCAATAAAAGTCGAACTTTAATTTTCTGATGTTGATATTTGTAATCAATTGCATTGCATACGATTTCAATGAGTTTTGTAAAACTGTTTTTGGAATGTTTTGATTTTAAGAAAAGTTTGATTCTGTGAAAGGCTTTTGATCAATTGGTTTACTGATGACAAACGCTTTCAACTGGTCAAGTAACTTGCATTTTAGCGATAATTAGCAGCAATTTGTAGAAGGCAAAGGAAGATGAAAGAAGCAAAGTTATCTTTGGTGGGTCTGTAGAAGAGGAAAGATGAGAGTAAAGATGCAATGTGCGTGTGTAAAGTGAACAACTGCAAGACTGCATCATGATGAGCTCATTTTATGGTGAATGTGTTGCTTTCTTTGCTTTTTCCTGTTTCATTTTCTTCCTTCTCATCCAATAGATTTGATGGTTTCTTTTTTGTCTGTGAAAATTGCAGTTATATGTTTACATCGAGATGATCTTTCATCTGGCAATAGTGATAATATAATAAAAATAATCTAAACATAAAATATTCTCCATTTGTGTGTGTTTTCTAATAGTTCATCGACATGCATGGAACATGCAAGTCAATTCATTTTAATTTGCAAGCAAAACCTCAAGTAATACAAAACTTGCAACAATTTTAGGTATGAATAACGTTAGTTTATTATTTTCAATATTTTCTTCTTCTTCTTCTTCATCCTTACTTTTTACAAAATCATTCAAACAATGAAACAACAATGTAAACTGTAAACAACAAACAAGGCATCAGCGTGCCAATGAAGCCTTCAAGCTCATCAAATAGCACACATATAAACAAGAATAACAAAGAAATTTTTATTGAAGAGATTGATTGTTTTCACAGAGAAGCATCATAAATCACGAATTAAACAGTCAATCATTTTGCAGGTTAAATTGTTGCTGCCAATTAAAAGCTGAAAATTGCAAGAAGAAAGAATGATTCAAGTAAAAGCAAAGTTGCAGGTAAAGATTCAATTTACTCTTGTAAAGGTGAAGAAATCGAAATTCAATTTCAATTGTTTTTCAATGTCATTCAATAATGGATATTCAATCAAATGATATTCATTTTGTCGAGAAACTCGTCCAACAATTAATATCACTTTTCCAATCAATACTAATTAGTGAAATATTTTACCTTTTTCATTTGGATTCATTTAATGAAATGTTTAAGTTGAAAAACAAAACACTTTCAATCGATAGTTCAATTCAAGTTAAATTAAAGCTTTTTACCAGAAAAGCTGTAAAATCTGGTAAAAAAAGGTAAATGCTTCTTCAACTCAACCCATGAAAAGGTTTTTTTTATGTTATCAAGTTCATTGATACATTTTGCCATTAAAAACGTAACCTTTACTTTTATATCTTTTGCTCTTTCAATGTATCATTGAGTGAAGAGTAACAATCATTTGGAGGCAATTTTGTAAATCGTAAAATATGATGGACAAAAGGTAATGATGATAACCTTGAATCGATTTTTGATGATAAAAATCAGATCATCTAATGTACTCATTGTTTGAAAATAGCTTTTCTTTATTCCATCGACAGAATGAGTATGAAATGGTGAAAGAACTGAAGAGCATTTTGTCAATCCTGGATTCAATGCCGTTGATCCGCTTTAATGTGTTGTTATCATGTGTAAAAGTGACAGCTAACTAAACTTGTTTTCACCTTCAATTAATTGAATGGACCAATTTCAAGAGCTAAATTATTCAATATTTTTTATGTTACCTTTTGCTTCATCCTTACATTATTCAAAATGTTGAGGATAAAAAAGGTAACTCAAGTATCTTTTGATTGTTTATAGCCGCAAGGTGAATCTTTCAGGTTTCACTTATTTCAAATGTAATAATGATTATAATGATGAATTGCAATTTTATAATGAAAATTGATTTAATATCCAAATGAGACAAAGTGTAAACAAAACAAGGCACAGAGTCGATGATAATTGCAACTTGTCAATAAGATTCTTGTTTTACTTCAAATGATTATCAATTGACTTGAAGCAGTTTATCATGAATATCATTGAGTGAAAGTGAACCCAATGGTTGAGGAAGGTAAATGCTTTCACTCGCTTCGATTGTAACAGGCAATGAGGGTAATAAGTAATGCAGTTTCATGGTGGAACACTGAATTGCTGAAGAGTTTTTTTCTTCTTCTCTTCACATGGATCAGGAAATTGAGGAAAAATGAAATTGATGAGAATCTGTGAGTTACTATTTAACAGAAAAGGTAAATAGAAAGTTTGGGTTGATGAAAAGTGAGAAGATAAGATATCGAGAAGATTGTAATTGACAATGTGCTAAGGTGAATGGAAAAGTAAAAGGACAAAAAGTTAGTTGAAATTCAGGGTAAAGCTGGAAAAAAAGGTTTTCTCTCTTCTCTCGAGTTCTCATTTTCTTGGATAACGAAATGAGATGGAAGATGAGGAAAGATAAAGAAGATAATTAAGAAAAGTGCATAAATAGAGGTGAGAATTGCTAGATTACCGATCGATTGCGAGCTTCAAATTGATTACATTGAAAGTTGTGATGAAAAGTTGGTTAAGATCGAAGTGAAATTGTAAAGTAAAAAATGTTCTTAAAGTTCATTTGATTCGAAATGTGATTTTACTCTTTACAGTTGAAGCCAAAAGTATTTGTTTTCATTGAAACTTGTAAGTTAATGTACAATAAGAGGAAAATAATCAGAGTAAAAGTTAAATCAAATTATGCAAAGTGAATTTAAAAGCTAATAACATGAGAAATAAATGAGAAGAAACTTTTTTTTTAGAAACTTTTGCTTCTTCAAATGAAATAATCAGAGCAAGTTGATCATGACTAACTCAATAAAGGTTGAAATGAAAATCCAATTCTATTGATTAGATTGTCTTCAATTTCATGAAGAAAAAAACCTTTTCCAAAACAAAACCCTGAAAATCTGAAAAGGTCAAAACTCGGCCAAGTTTAAACCCTTTCAAGCAAAGGCAGCAAAAAAATGTCCGCAAACACAATTAAAACATAATTTGACAAAACTATTAGTGAACAAAGTAAAATGTTTATAAATGATTGAGATAATTAGTGTAATTTACAGTTAAAATTTTCACCATTACAATCATTAAAAGTGAGAAAAGGTGAAATAAGCAAAACAAACATTTTTATCATTCTATTGTGTTTCATGAATTATTATTATTATGATCATCATGTCTTCCTTAGAATCATGTCATTGACTTGGTAATGGTGAAAAGACACAAAACGAGACTTTTTTTTCTTCGTCAGTTTGGCCTTTTCAGGCAAGAAGAAGAAGAGAAAAAAAAATGAACGAAACAACCCAAATTATCAATGTGTTAATATTCACTAACAAGTGATGCTAATGGAGTTCATTGTATTTGAATATTGTGTGAGTTTCTCTGTGTGTTTCGGTTAATTACAACGATAAAGATGTTACTCTGGATAACCAGGAAAGCTTAATGTTTTGTTATGTAGTTGATATTATTAACAAGAAAATGGTTCTGACAAGAGTTTCTATGGCAACATCGTAAATTTGATAATTAGCATAATTATGATATTGAATTTAATAATGATGATGTTATAATATTAAACTAGTTCAGGACTTAAAGTTGCCTTTTTTATGCCAACAGGATAAATTATTGCTCATTACAATTAAGAAGAAGAAAGCAATTATATCATTAGTTGGGTTCGAGTCTTTTTTTCAGAATATTTTTTGTTCTCTTAATATTTCATTCCTGATAAATAATGCTCATAATTACCAATTCAGGTTTGATTAAACTTTAAAATAATAGTTTTTCAATAAATTATCTCATTTTTGGTTAATCAAGATAAGTTAGTTAATGGTAATATCAATTTATTAAAGGAAAACATTTTCAGATTTTCTCTCAATCGATAACATAATTGAAGTAATTATGATAATTTTGCGTCAGATTTCAGCTTCAATACTCTGTTATGGTTATTGCTGAGGTTCATGGCATTTATGTTTAGATTTAGGTTGAGATTTGAAACTGGTCAATGAAGTAAATGTTATTAGAAATCTTTTGACTTTGAAAGTATCAAAATTATCATTGGAGTCGAGTCTGTCAAAGGAAATGTTTTTTCAGGGAATCGTCATTATCGGTGAAGTGACAATGAAGGAAAAAACTGGAAATATTGGACAAAATTCCATTGCCAAGTTGAAATGGGAAATAAAATTGAATCTTTGTTGTTTTCAATGAAAAGAGTTTTGTTAAGCTTGAAAAAGAAGATAAACAAAAGTGATACAAAAATATTGATGAAATATTTATCATCAACTGGAAAAGGGAAGTCAGAAAAGTCGAGGAATTCAAAGAGGAAAAGAAAAGAATGGAAAATGAAAAATCAATGAAAAGCTTGAAACATCAGTTGAACACACAATACAAAGTTGTTGTTCAATATTTAACTTGCATGATTACGGTCAATCACTTGACTAACTTCAATAAGTACAATGTACTAGTCATGGTCATGTTTGAGTCGAAGCAATTGCCTAAAGCCTAAAACTAATAACATTGAAAATCAATTGAAACAATGTCACTTCAGTCTCAACAGATTTCAAAACTCATCTCTATTCAATTCGAGTTGCAACTCAAGACAAATCGTTCCAAAGATTCGAATCAAAATCACAAAAAATTGCAAAAACAATCGAAATCGAAACCAAAGTAAATTTCTTGAAAAAGAAAACCAGATTTTCTCTAATTTAGCCGATTTTCACATTTGGACAATCGCTTAATATGACTGACTAATTATGGAACAAGAAAAAAGTTTCGACCAAAATAGCAAATTCGTTGAGTCAAGATTTAAAATGAAGGTTTATTTGACAAAACTGAAGCTGCAATTATCTCATGGATGGATTCATTCAACACTTTGGTGCATTCAAACTTGCACGACATCAACAAAGACAGTTTGTTCTGAGTAATTGCGAATGACCAATAAGAAAGTTTTCTGGTCGAAAATAATTATTCAATAGTTTTGTTGTTTCTTTCATTTAATTTCAATTGTTTTTCACTCTCACTGTTACAATTTAAATCAATTGTTGCGTGTTCATGTCTACACTCATTGCCATATATTCCCATGCATTTGCCTGGAAATAATTTTGATTGATGTTGCTCAAGATGAATTTAAGATGAAAAACTGATCGTCAACTTTATCCATTACCTAGAGACTGAAAAGAAAAAATTAAATCAAATTTTCTTGAAATTAATTCTGTTGAGGTTAAAGAGTAAAGCAAGTGGAGAAGAAACAAAAACCTGAAAACAAAGTCTTTTCTTGTTCCATCATTTTGATTGCTCATTAATATTGTTTCCACTTTGACAAAATTCATCAATAAGCCATGAATTTTTACCTCGAAATTATGAATGAATAAATGAATAGAGAATAAATTGACTGACAATGAGAAGTGTTTTATTGGCTTTTATGCTGGTTATTTGTTAAATATTTATTAATAAAATATGAGTTAACCTTTGAAGAGAGAAGCAGAAAGGAGTAAAAATGTAAGAAAAAAAAAGATTCTTAAATAATCCAGAATATTATTTTCATATTGTTCAATAAAGTCAACAATGATGATTTTATTATCACATTGGTTTGCTTGTTTGCACACATTTGAGTGAAATTAGAGTGACAACGTAATGACACAAAAAAAGTAAAACAACATTTAATAAGAGATGAAAATTGAACAAAAAATGAAACTTGGAATCGACCTTTACATTGACTGAGTTTATCCATTTATTTGAACAAAAAGAGAATCTAATTTGAATTTTCAAATATTGAACAGTCAAGAATGACAAACCTCATTGCAATATAACAAACTCCCAGCAAGAACAAAATTTACCCAAAAATGTAGACAAACAATGACTAATCAGAAGTTCAACTTTTCAAAATCGATCACAATTTGATCATGAAATGGTGAACAAAAGGCAAGATTAAACATAATTATGTTAACAGATAATTCAATATTCAGAATCAGATTCAATGGAAATGGCATTTTAGCGGAAAAGAGAGAAAAAAACATTTTCTTTTCTTTTCTGATAAATGGTCTTCCATTGAATCGCTTTTAATAACTTCAGGGGAACAATCAACGTTTTCATATAAATAATGTAATGTTTATCAAAAATATAATTAACTCCATCATTGGATTGGTCACTAAGGGTTACTTTGCTTCTCTTCACCAAAACCAATTACAACACACATGGAACAGAAAAAAAGGAGAAAAATGAGAAAATTTTCTTCTTCTAATGTTGATTGTCATCCACACTCATTCACACTTATATTACGTCTTCAAGTTCAGAGGATAATAACATGTTCACCTTCATCCTCATCATTTTCAACACCAACTTTTCATTCAATTCTTAAACGCTTCTTTCTACTTCGTTAATCACTTTTATCAATCGTTTATCAAAATGTTCATTATCCATGTTATCCCATTGTTTCCATCCTTTTTGCCTTCCATTCTTTCAATTCATTTATCTGATTGTTCATCATTATCATCTTTATGTAAACAACAATTAAAACATTCCATGTGTTAATAATTATTCAGACAAGTGTAACAATTGACTGAATAAACAGTAAATTGTTATCAAATGTAAAGGTAACATTCAAAGTGGATAAAACAATCAATTGGTGCTTCTTAATGCTACTCCTGTTACTGGTCATGTAAATGGCAATTGTTACCTTATATTGTGAGGTAAAACAATTGAGAAATGTAATTATTTTAATTGTCACAAAATGATTTCGATTCTCTTCCAACCGATCAAGAAAAACTAATCATTGAAGTGGAGCAATCAAATCGATGTTATTTATTCCAATCGTTATCTCCATTTCAATATTAAATGAAAGGTTAACTTGAAACTTGGGAAATTATGTGAATTCACTTGATGAAGCAAATGATTTTTGTGACTTTCATCAACAAATTTGACAATTCAATTGTGGTCAAAGATATTATTTTAAAATGTAAATTACAATTGAGAATGAAATAATTCTAATTCAATTGCTTCCAATTGGAATTGTTGAAGCAAAAATTTAAATTCAATTTTCTGCAAAGTTCCAATCAGCTTTTCAGCAATAATTTGAAAACTCAATAAAATAGACTTTTTAGCTTCTCTTTAAATGCAAAAAAATCGATAAGTCAAAGTGTAAGGTCAATGTAATGCATTAATTGGTCAGAATATTTTTGGGTTAAAATGATAATGATAGCTTTAATATGATATTAAAGGTTTTAATCAACCAAATTGTTATATTGTCATTAGCATTAAATGAACATTGAAATTGCTTCCATCTTAATTGAGTTCAAGTTCAATCGAGCGAAAGATTCAAAGTTTTTTTTTTCAGTTGAAAAGCAATCAAAATGAAAGTCAAGCTTATGATCAGAGAATCAATAAAGTAATTTAACATGGAAAAGTCATGAGTTTGATTAAGATGGGAAAACAAGAACAAATTGTTGTTTCATTAATTTTTATTAATTAACTTTTACAGGTAAAAACATGGTAAAGCAATAATCTTATTAAAGTCAAGATTGAAGAGTAAATGATTTGTCCATTGAGAGTTGAATGTTAGTCGCTTGAAAATGATATTGTTTTTGGGTTGCAATCAAATGTCTGGTTCATTGCTATTTTCATCTTGAAACAGATGAAATCCATTGGAATGAATTGCATTTTTGGAAAAACCAGAAAATGCAGAAAAATCAATAAACATTGCAAATCATCAATCATTCATTTAAACAGAATCAATAGTTAAATGCGCTAATTTGTTGAATTGGTTAAATGTTTAACAATCAAGTTCATGCGTAAAGTTAAGGTGAAGATGAACCAGAGTTAAACAGGGAAAAGATGAGAATTGAAATGAAGCAAAATAAGGTTAAGTGTAAATTTACTGTTAAATGACAAAAGATTGCTTGTTACTTAATATCAATGAATAATGATCTTTTCTAATAAAACACACTTTTCTGTTATCCTCATGATAATCATGATTCTGTCTTTCACTTTTGTCTCTCTATTCATTGGATCCATTCATTCATCAAATTGAACCAAAGAATCAATTTGTCCATAAGAGTCAATATATTGATTAGTGCCATTGATTATGAAAATGATTTATTCTTGTCATTTGTTTAATAGGGAAACCTATTTGATTTGAATTACTCTTCATGACATCAACAGCAAACTGCCATCAGCAGCATTTCACTTTACCTGATTTACTTTCTGTGATTCCATTAATTATCACCATTTTTATTGTTATTTTTTTGAGCAAAATAAAAAAAGGAAAACCTTTAACATGCAAAATGCGAATCAAATGAATGTCAAATGGCTGTTAATAACACAACTAAAGAAATGAGTTAACAGTAATGATGATCAAAGGCGCAACAGAAAAGTTGATTACAATTAGTTGAGAAAAGGGAAAAGGTTGAAATTCATAATTGGTCGGAAACACGGTGAGTCAAGAAAAGGCATTTCATGGAGTTTCAATCATCAATTGGATTTTGCTGATAAATTTTATTCTCCAGTTTCTGAAAGCAGATTATTGATAAGTAAATGTTGAGTGCAGGTTGACGTTGACCAGAAAACATGGCGATAGAAATGTTCTTAAATGATTTATTCTCAGTTAATTAATTACTTTTTCAATGTTCACTTTGGTTCCAAGTCGTTGAATTACAAATTCAACTGATTCCAATCACGAAGTCAATTTTAAATTCAATTGACTGTTTAATGTTGGATGAACAAGTAAATTATCTAATCAACATTGACTTTCAATTAGCGTTAAGTAAAAAACAATTTACGTAAAAATCATTTTCAGAAGGCAACAGATAACGGTTCTGTGATGACATTAAATCATGATCAAGATGAGTTTTAAAGGTAAAAAAATATCACTTTAATAATTGCAAGTTCAAGCCAAGCACGAGAGTCTGGTGACAAATAGAGAGAGATTAATTTGAATTAACATCGAAATGAAATTTTACAATTCAATTATAACCAGATAATGTTGATTACTCTTTGCAACTTGAGATTGACATGAACGTTGGTCAAAACCTTTCACAGGTTGTCATGAACATGAGCCTTGAATATACACATAATATTGCTGTCAACATCATAACCAAACAATTTATCTCATGTTTTTTTTCTTCTTCATCATTAGTCTTAATTTCGCAACTATTCATGCCTATTATCATTAATAGGAAAAGCATCATTTCTCTCCTCATCATTTCCATCATTTGCATGAAGTTGATGGAAGCAAAAAGAAGCGCAAAAAAATGAGATTCGGTGCAAAAATGTTGATCACTTTGATCGGTTGACATTGAATCACGATATTAGTGAATGTAAAGTTATTGCTTTTGTCAGGTAACAGCCATTGAGTGAATATTAAATGACAATCTTGATTGCATGTTATCGTAATCATTAAACAAATATGAGACATCAAAGGATAAAGGACAAAGGCGATCAAATCTTGGGTCAACTTTACTCAACAACAAAAGGTTAATTAACAGATCATTCACAAGTCGCAAAAGTAATCCCAAATTCAATTGCAATGTTGAATGCAAATAGATCACAATTTGCTTTTAAAATTTCATCTCACACAATCTGACTAATATTGCAATTGATAAGTTATAACAAGTTAATGCAAAGTTTGCATCGAAAATTAGATTAATTGTAAATTAAATTAACCATAGCCAACATATTCAGCAGTGAGCAGAAAATATGGTTTAATGATTCTATTAATATTAACATGAAGCAATTTAAAGGAATTAAATAAACCATTTAATCACTTGATAATTGGCTGCTTTCAATACAATTTTAAATACTTTGTTCAACATTGCGATTGGAAATGTAAATATTGATCATTAGGTTTGGAATTTTCAATTTCAATGAATGATAATCATGACAATTTATGAATAACTAGTCAACACTTGGCCATTTTCGTTCATCTCTCTCTCTTTCTCTGTGGTTAAATGTTCTGTGCTATTCTGCATTTATTATCATTTATTCATAGATTGAGTTTCACCAACATCATCATGTTAATGTAAATCTTTGTAAACTTGGAAACACATTTGGTAATCAATTTATGTATAAAATGGAGAGAAGAGAAGTAAAAACTCAAACAACTGAGAACACAAATTTAAAACTAAATTGTTAACGTTGTTGGATTCACCATGTTAATCAAATTTATTTCACGATTCAGTTAACTTGAACACACCATTCTGAGCACATTGGAAAATAGAGAAATGCAAAGAAAAATGAAACTAACAGTTCAACTTGAATACAACAAGAAAACTGTGAAATGTTTACTCACTTTTTTCAACGAAAATCTTATTCTGGTTTAGTTGAATAAAAGCAAAAGGTAAACATAAAATATAATCAACAGAATCGCATTATTATTCACAGCAAATTGAGTTCAGAATAATTATCAATGAATAAACAGTTTTGCGATAATTTCCTTCTAATTTCAGGTTATTTTAAGAAACTTGCATTTTCCTTTAAATCGACATTTTTTTCATCACTTATTAACCAAAAGTAAAGGTTAATCAAAAGGTAAGAGTTGATGAATGTTGATGAATAGAGAGAAGATAAAGATTTGTAAAATGATGTGTAAATGATGGAAATGGACTTGTATTGTTGAAGGTGCTTCTTTTCATCGTCATCTTCATCTAATATTGTTTTGTCTATTGAGACTTTATTCACTGGAGAATAAGATACGATTAAATGGTAAGAGAATCACAAGAAAAGTTGAAGATGATGAAGAAAAGAGAAATGAATCAATCCAAATGCAGTTTCATTTCCTTGGCTTTACTTTTTTATCTTCATTGTCTTCTTTTTCTCGGCTAACATTTTGTTTAAGATTCAAGACAAAACCATCAGAATCTTCAGTATTAGCATCTTCGTTACTTTCCTCTGTTTTTCCCTTCTTTTTCTTCTTCTTCTTCTGTTTCCAAGAAAAAGAAGAAAAGAGGTAAGAAAAATGGAGTTTCATGTTGGTTGAGATGAACAACAATCAGTAAAATGAAATCAAAGGTAACCAAGAAACATACTGTTTTCTTGTTCTTCCTCATCCTCTGTTTATCCTAAATAATCATTTCCCTCAAACCTATCAGATAACTTTTCTCTTCAATATTATTACTCTGAGAAAGTAAGATGAATATAGCAAGATGTTTAGTTTGATAATGATCATGATGGAAACGCCATTTAACTCTAGATTTACTCAATTCACGACAATTGATTGTCTTTCAAGACTTGCAATTTTCCTTAGCAAAAAATATGAAAACTCAATTTGCACAGAAAAAAGTTTCTTCATTAGAAATGAAAATCTCTGATCTCTTGAAATTCATCAACTAATTAAACTATTAAAGAAAGATAAACATGATTAGAACATCATGTTGAAGATTCGATGATGAATTTTAACCATTGAATGCGATTAACTTGACAATACAAATGATATTCAATCAATTATGCAAGTTATTTTCGGATTTGCTTCCCATTATCATGTTAATGATTGCTATTATAATTGTGATTATTCTCATTATTACCATTATTATCATCAGTATTAATGAAACAGATAAGAATTGCCTTACGGTGAAAATGAATTCTCAGTCGGTGACAGTCAACAGAAGCATTTAATGCATTTTTTGTTTGTTTCAACTAATCAGTTCTGCCTTTTCCAGATTCTAAGTAAACTTCAATTCTCGTAATTGGTGAAACAATGTGACCATTATTTTGTTCAACAACCTCGAGGCTTGATTCACTTTCACCAAGACTTAATCACAGTTGTACAACAACTGTTATGTTTAATTTTCATTACAAAAACTTTGCTCAATACAAATTTATCATTTAAATGTAATCAAAATTTCTCATTCCTTATTCATACCTTATCTCGGCACCATCAACTTATTCACCCTTTGCTTTCATTAAATTGAAAATAATTTATCAGCATCATAATTCAATCAGTAAACTGTGAAGACAAGATTGAAATGAATTTCAATATGAAAAGGAAAATGTATGTTGCTTTCATCTGAATATAATCCTTTCTCATCAGTCACTGAAACTTTGGTGCAGTCGAGTGAAGCCAAAAATGGAAATAAATCTAACAGGTAAAGATGAGAAATGAATGAAATGAGTAACCAAGAAGGTGAATTTATTGTTGAGCCAAAAAGAAGAAAAAATGAAAAATAATTTCAAGACTCCCTGTGGTTTTGGGCGCCTTATTGAGGTTAACATTTTTGCCTTTTCATTTTCATCTTTTATCAACATTTTATCTTGCCTTATGAATGCAATCAAAGTGCAAACTGAATGGTGGAAGAAGCTTGAAACGAGAAAAGGTGAGATGATGACTTCTGGTTGACTTGTGATCAATTTCTGAGGAAATAAAGATTCTCTTAAAAGGTAAGTTTCTCTTTGGCTCAATCCTCATTCACATTTTTATGCTCAGACAATTTATTTACATTGAAAGAGAAAAGGTTTTGTCTGAAGAGAGACAGAGATCGATACTCTTTTTTTCGTTCATAGAAACTCTTTTTCTTCTCTTCTTTTCATCATGAACATGTTGGAATTCTGATGTTGCTCAAAGGATAATGAAGGACCAAACGGATGAGAGCAATGAATGAACCAAATCAAATATAAACGACATTCTGCATCCTGTTGGCTTCAGATCCTACAGTTTGATATCATTTTTTCTTCTTCTCTCTCTCTCATGATAATTCTTCTCTCAATCATAATCAATATCATATCTACCTTATTTAGTTTCTTATTGACATGATAATAATGATGAAAAGGCGGAGAGAAAGTGGATAATAATCATTATGAGTTCTCGTTTAGAGAAGAAACAAAAGTTGAATTGGAAAAGAAAAGCAAAAGTTTATATCAAATATAACAAACTCAACATGGAATCTTGCAATCTCTCAAATCTGTTATCATCCATTTATCCTATTGTCAACTCTCATCCTGAATTACAGATTTAAAGTTATTAGAACAGAAAAATATCACATTAACGGTTTATTTCATTTCAGATGACAATCAGCCTGTAACTCGACATGAGTTGACATCGAGTATTTGGTTTATTTTCATTCAACTGATAAACTCGTTGATTGGCCAAACGGTCACTTTCATTACTCAAGAAGCTCTTAACAGTTGATTTGCAAATCATGAATCGAAAGACTTTACTCAAGAGATGAAACTTTTAAAAGTTGATTTCAGAAGAAGCATTCGATCGCTTTAGACACTAAACGGAGTTTCAACTCGGTGCTCGACTCAAGACTAGATAAGAAATGTCAACAAGTTGAACTGATTGGAAGAAAAGTTGAAGAAAAAATTGACTCATGTAAGGGCATCATTAAAGAATCGATTGTTATCAGTTATTAAATTATCATTATGAGTCAATAAACGACATAATAAGATTACATTGGGGTTAACCTTAAATCATTGGAAACTTTTTCTTCTCCTTCCATGTCTAACACTCATCTATAGACATTACTCACAAAACTACTTTTATTGACCCAAAACTGTATCATTACAATTAGATTAAATACAGGAATACATGATATACATCATATGCTTTCAATTGGATATTATTAGGATAATTTTAATTTAATGGCAAATGGAGAAAGGAATGAAACTATTGATCAGGAAAAGTTGAAACTGATGTAACCGTCAAGAAGAAGAGAATCGCATTTTGATTAATTTGAAATTAAATTCAAGGCAAAATGTGGCAAGAGATTACATTTACTGTATGTTAAATCACTTTTGTTGGATATTATCTCGCCATGAGTAAGCAACATTATATTAATAAAATAACACAAGGCGTAAGGGAAGAGAACAAGATAATCAGTAGCTTGTCAGCTTTTGGGGCTCATTACTTTTGAGGTTATTTTGTCTTCTCTTTCAGTGGAGAAGATGGAAGAAGAAGGAAGAAGATGCAGGGATGAAGCAAGTATCAAAATGAGATGAGAAGAGAAAAAGAATTCGGAATCAATGTCAATGGATTTAACTTAACAAGACTACATCACAATTATATCGTACATTTTACTGGGAGGTAAACTTGGATTAACAGGGAAGCAACAAAATTGTAATACCATTTTCCTTTTTCCCTCACTTTCATGCGGAATTTTTGTCAATGGAATCGAGAAAATGGTGAAATTCCATTTTCAAGAGCAATTTCTTTTACCTCTCTTTTCATCACTTTTATTGCGCCAAAAAACAAATTGAAATTATTTCATCAAAATAAGCGTAACTAATAAACTGATAAAATTGGTTTGCTGTTCAAAGTGTGTTAACATTCACACAATAACAAATGTTGTTTATGGTTTAGATCGTCATTAGATGCTTTTTTGTCCTCAAATGAGTTTACCATATAATTTACTGGATAAATTGATATCGATCTATTAATAAAAGTAAATGATGATTCAAAGGGAAATAAGTTAATTAGCAACTTTTACAGGTAAAAAGTTAAATGAAAAAGACATTTTTCATCCTCGATTTATCGATCAGTCACTTTAAGCCATCTTCAAGTAATTAGCTAAAAGTCACTAAAATACGTGAAATGTCACCATCCAGGAACATGGAGTTTAAACAATCCAAATCAAAACAAATTTAAATTACTTTGCAAAGCTAAATCGATAAGTGTAATCAAAATATCGAACATTTCACGAAAAATAAACTGAGAATTTGTATTTTCCATGTTTCTTGGAAAACTTTGGTGCAAAGAATTTAGATTTGATTTCGAAGTCAAAATATAAGGTTGACATTTAAAAGGATTTCAATATTCACTTTCGAGGTGAAAATGAGATCAATATTATTCCATGACCAATTGATACGAGAAGATTGAAAAGTAGACTCAATTGTCCGTCAACATTGAACTAAAATCGAAAAAATTGACTCGAAATTTTCTATCTTTGATCATTTAAATTGGTGAATCTACTGAACTTTGAAATGGTGAACATTGAAAGGTAATAATCGATGAAATACTTGGCCGTTTCATGTGAAAATAATAATCGGTAAAAATGATTATCGAGTAAAAAGAGTTTTGTTTATCCAATTTTGTGTTGGTTATTATTGTGACAAATAATGAATAGTTTTTGGTTCAAGAGTTCACACATGGACAGCATTAATGAAATAGATTATTGATCAAATTGTAATAATAATAGTAATAAGTAAAGAGAGATTTGGGAATTAATACAAAACTATATTTACAGTTACTATCAATGCTAATGGTGGAAACATTATTTCGCATTATTGTGTGATTATAAATATTGTAATAAGGTAATACAATATAAAGTAAAGAAGATGAAAAGCAATGGGAAAAGAAGGTGAAAATCTGTAAATTACAGTAAAGGTGTTGGAATTGAAAGAGTAAAGGTTATACTGGCAAGATTAACCAACAGGAGATAGTCAGGATTCCCTGCTGTTCACATGATGAGAAGAGTTTCTAATTATAATGAAGAGCAAAAAGGATGATGGCGATACTTTGATTAACATTTACTTTTAGTGTGTGAATAGCATTGAGATGATGATTAAATGAACATAAACTTTCTTATCTGTCTGTCTGTTCATGAAAATGGATAAAACGGAAATCCTAAACTTAACTTTATTCAGTATTACTGTAAGTGAAATCAATGATATATATTCAGTGAAAATACACTTTCACTTGTCAACAACTCTTGACATATTAAAAGACAAACCAATCTCTCGATTTGGTCCCATGTTCAACTGAATGGACTTGAATTGGGCTAAATTTAGCTTCATTTACTCTTTACATTGAAAAAGTTTTCAGCTTTAAATAAGTAAAGTTTATTAGGGAAAAGCAATAATCATAATCAAAGTAATCATTGTAATGATAATAATCATAAACAACTTATCTGCTTCTGTCAAGTTCAACATTGTAACCAAAAACAATAAGTTTCATGACAACGGGAGCTTGCTATTCATGAGACTGTAAAGATTGACTCAAGTCCATCAAATTTACACGCTTTCAATGTTATTAAAAAGCTTGGATTTACCCAGATTACCTTGCTAATAATATTATTGCTGTTATTACTTTTATGATTACAATTGCAATTATTGATTATCATTATCATTGCTATTAATATCAGTGAGTATCCAACTCCACCCAATTTCCCTCGTTTTTTGGCCTTTTCTTGTTTCTCACCTTTTCAATGTTTCCTATTTTATGGAAAAACAGTGAAAAGTAGGAAAATGTTTACTCAATGCTTTTACAACACGACAATGGTGATTGCTCTATGGCTTTCAGTTCATCTTGTGTTCCGTTTTTATCACCAACTTTCGATGATTCATTTGCCTTTCCATTGACCAAGGTCAATACAAGCATAAGGGTAAAGGTAAATGTTATTATTACAGTAAATATGCATTGATAATGGGTCGAGCAAAGAGTCGAGTAGACTAAAGCCCAAGAGGGTTAAAAGGGAGGCTAAAGGGTCATGGTTTAAAGCCACAGGAATGAGTATTGAGTTGCAGGGAACAACAATTAATGAATCAATGGGAGCAAGTGGGAGTTGATGGCAATTATTATCGATGGTTGTGGGTAGTTGAGGGGAGAGGAGAGCGAAAGAGCCAAGAGAAAGAGACTGGCCAAATGAAGGGACAAATGGATAAAGGATGGTATTGAATATGAGTTAAATGAGATTGAATGATACTCGAGGGAAATGTTTTTGGAGTGTCTTTTGTCCTCTTACACACTGAAAACCAAATGATTACCTGAATTAACTAAATTTGCTCATTTATTTGACTTATGACAGACCAGTCTGAAATGTCTCATATGTTTTCATCTACATTTTGTCTCTACATTACTTAAGTCCATTTTCACCCTTCTCAATGGACTTTCATTTAAAGATGAAAACCATTTGCTTAAATCAACTGTCTATTCAAACTTTATTTTCAAATAAATTTTTCCATCAAATGGAAAGAATAAATATTTAATCTGAAAAGTTCAATTAAAATACTAATTAAATGCAATTCACTCTTTATTGCTCTTCCTTAGTCTTGATTGAGTCAACATAGATGTTGACCTGAACTTGCAAGGAATAACTTTTCTCAATTATTTGTCGCAATTTAAAGACTCATCATAATTAGGAAAACTTCAGATTCATTTGCATGAAGTTGACAAAAGTCAGATTTGGTGCAAAAATGTTGATCATTTACTTGATCGGTTGACATTAAATCACGATATTAGTGAATGTAAAGTTATTGCTTTTGTCAGGTAACAGCCATTGAGTGAATATTAAATGACAATCTTGATTGCATGTTATCGTAATCATTAAACAAATATGAGACATCAAAGGATAAAGGACAAAGGCGATCAAATCTTGGGTCAAGTTTAGATCAAAATAATGTTGATTGCAATGTCTAGAGTCCAGCAAACTTGAATACAATCGATTTTTTTGTCTCATCATGTTTTTCCAATCAGTAAAAGTTGCTAATTAAACTTTGAGAAAAGTTATTGTTAATGAGTTGTTGATGATTCATTTAAAATGAAAGCTTTTGCCAACTAAAGTGTTGACTTTAATTAAAAATAGTTTATGCAACAGTTGATGTAACAATCTATCAAAACGCTGTGAGTAAACATGAAAGTGTCAGTTGTGTGATTAACAGAAACAGTATCAAGTTGACGTTAATTTTCACAGTATTTTAATCACTAAAAGTGGAACAATTTATAATTGGAAACATACCTAAGATTTTAAGGTAGACGACAAAATTTCTTGTCCTTTCTTTTTTAAAGTCCACTCGGCATCGATACTCTCCTGCATCATCCTCTTGAAGTTGTTCAAGGGAAAAAGTTGCTGGCTTTCGGTCAATGTTCATATAAGACCGTGAACTGAGGATTTCACTGGATGCATGGCGAGCTTGATCAAGTTTGCCTTTACGAGCATCCAAACTATAAATTGGTGTTGTCGACTCATCTTTGTACCACAAAATGAGGGAAACGGCGTCGTCCAAAGTTGGCGGTGTTATGTTACAGGGTAAGGAAACTTTACCACCTGCAACTCCAATCACATTTTCAATGAATAGCTTATCATCATGTGAAGAAAAGGTTGCGGTCGATGAAGTAAATTCAAACAATATGATTATCACAAACACTGTTACATGAACATACTTTAGATCCATGGTTAGACACATTTCACTTAACCTAAACTTACTTGACTAAAATTACTTGTTAGCCAACAACCGAAGTAAAGAAACATTCCTTCTCCACTCACCAGGTGTCGCTTTCCCTTCTCCACATACAATTGGTAGATGTGCTGCCATCTAACGATCATTATTATAAGCGATAAACGAATCCTAAAAAAAGGAAAAATTGAATGTTGAATGAAATTGGATGTAAATTGAATTTCAATTTATGAATTTTATCGATTTAAAAATTAAAAGAAGAGAAATTTGAAAGAAATTCATTTTCCATTAATTTCGATGATCGACATTTCGACCCAAGATGAACACAATAGATGGCGATAAGCACCTAATCGAGTTTTAAATTGACTGTAAATGTACTTTAGGTACAACATGCGCTGTCGATCATTAAACTTACTCAAACATCTACATTTTTCAGGTTACAGTTCATCATGAGAATCATGATATGCTAAGTTAATTTGTTGTAATAAACTTGAATGTTTCCCATTCGCCAGTTTCTCGGACCAAATACTCGACCCATCAAAATGTTGACCCAACTGTGTAAACCCTTGTGAATATTTACTGTTTCATGGACACTTTGTTCAACTGAAAACCATGGATGACGTTGACAACATTGTTGGTAAATTGAAATTAACTCGATTCTTCCAACGAATGCATCCATCTCTGCTCCAACAAATATGTAAACATGCAATTGTTGAGCGACTTGATAAATCAGTTGTGGGTAAGTTGATTAAAATAAACTGTTGAGAGAAAAGTTGAGAAAGCAAATTAAAAATGAAACAATAAGAGTGACAATGCCAGTGAAACTTTCAATTGTTGACAAAGGTTGCTATTGAATTCATCAAACTTTAATGATGATTACAGTTATCATGATGATCATCATTTCTTTTCATCTTCTTAACGTTCAACAAATGATAAAACCTTATTAAATTAAGGCTTACATTATTAAGCCGATTAAAGGAAAGGAAAGTAATGATGAATGATATTAAAGTTATTGGATTGTTGATCAAGTCAACCCAATTTTAATTAAATTGTAATTCAACAACAATTTAACCAACCATATTTTTCTCATTACCTTTCATTGAATTTTGAGAAATGAAAAGAAATGCTTTTTTCATCCTTTTTCTGTTCTTTTCTCCATTTTTTGTCAAAATTTCACGATACTTTTGATTTTACCTTTTATTTTCATTCATCATCCAAATCGATCTCTATTGATCTTCTTCTTCATCTTTTCATTTTTTTTTGTTTTTCATTTGTTCGTCTTAAGTTTTCAGGCAAGGAGATAAAGCATTCAATTGGTATGCCGTTGTTACAGGATCTTTGGATGTTCAAGTCAATGCGAAAGCAAAGGTAATGTTGGAAATTTTCATTTTTAAAATTTCCTGAAATTCGAATCCACATTTTCCATTGCAATCTGTGTCAGATTCATGACACTTTATGTATTTCCATCTTGCAACATGATAACTTCAATCAGTTTCCATTCTTAAAATTCTTGGAGCAACAGGCAAGTTTGACAATATTTCAAAGTCTTTTTGTAAAATTTCACCTTTCCAAAAAATCGAATGACTAATAATAGAAAATGTCAGAATGGAGAATCAGGTTGACATGGAGTTCACAAGATCAATGATTCAAAGAGCAACAAAGTATCAAGTCAATTAATTTTTAAACGAACATTGGACTTGAAAGAATAGCAGGTCAAGTGAATAACATGGAAACAAAATACTCACAATGGATAAAGAAAAAGAAACAAATTCTCCAAGGTTACAGTTAATTTGTTCTTGTGGGTCAAACTACATGTGATTCAGAACATTTCATGAACATTTACAGGAATAAAATGCACATTTGAAACAAGAACATGATTTAAAATTTAAGAGATGAACACAAATTAGAGAAACAAAGTGAACCCAATAAGCACATTGAGCAAATGAACATTGAAAGAAACATTGAAATCTAAATGTTTCCAAACCTTTATCAGATCCTCAGGAGATTTAATTGTTTATCATTAAATGAGATTACAGATTATAAAGTCTAATCCTTTAAGTCTGAAGGTAGAACACAATCCGTCTGTTGAACATGATATTTAGTCAATTTTGATAGGTTGAGTTGAAATGATTAGACTTATCTAATTGTGATTTGACTAACTTGGAAAACCAGTTTCAAGGAGAATCAAAAAATCGGTTGAGAAAAGAATTTGAAAGTTGGAATAAATGCGATAAGATTGTTGACATCACATTCTTATCGAACTCATTTAATATTCAGAAAACCCATTATCTAGAAAATTAAAAAGGTGAACTTAATGGATGCAAGATATTCATGAATATGATGGCTGATTCGTCTTTGGATCTTGACTTGATTCTGTTCTAAATTCATTACTTGAGCTCATTAAACATGTTAACTGCTGTTGGAACTCAGTGCTTTATGAATAATTTTCAAGTTTCCCTTCTATTAATGATTGGTTCGACTGAATTTTAAATCTGGCCAATTTCATGGAAGAATAATATTAATACTGAATATCTCGAGTTGATTGCAGAAGAAATTTCGTTTTATCAGAACTAATAAGATGAGGTTCAATCAATTGATCAATCATTTCAACTCTTGTGATTCTTCGTTCTTGATGATTATTTTTTTATATCAATATCATGGAATGATCTTCCAACTGTGTGATTCATGAATATCATTCAGGTGAATATTCATTCACAATTTAATAAGAAAATGGCTGTTAAGTGTAGCAAGCTTTTTGACTGTTGAGTGGAAAATAAATGAAAAGCAAACAAGTTCTAATGAATTTACCCTGAAGCATATTCCAATGGCGCTTGACAATTGATTCATTCATCGCAATATATTGAATGTTATCAGAATGGAAGAAAAGAAAAGAATAAAATGAATAGAATCGAACATGTTTCATCATTTCATTTAATTAATCATATTCATGTATTACTTGTATTTCAATGTAATTAATTTATTGATAAGCATTGTGAATCAAATTGCGATTTGTAAACCTTTCAAAGGCGATAATTCAAATAATGCCTCGAGTCTTTTTTTTGTATCTTTTTTAATGTCAAATTTTATTCCATGAAATGCTTTATCATTTTCATTAAATTTGTTTCCGGATTAACCTTTAAAATGCTTTTTCATTTCATGCTTTTGATCAATAATTTTCACGAACTCAGTTTAAATGGAGTTTTTAATTTTTTAATATTCCATATTTCATGATCAACTTATTTTTCTTCATTCATCTTTCATTTCGCCTTCGATTTCAGTTTCATTCAATTAATAATTTTCTCTTTTGGATAAATTTGAATAAATATTTGCTCAAACATTTTCATTAGTCATGAACTTCATTTCCAATGAATAGTTGAAACTTGAAAAGTTTGATGAATCAGGAAAAAGTGTTGAACCATTCAGAGTTATTCATTCTCGATTCATTTCTATTTCAAGAATTATCTTTACGAATATTTCATCGGGATGATTGTCTCTTGGTTCCAATATTAAAGGTAAAAGAAAGATTAATCAGAGTATTGGAACGATTGCAATGATTCTAAATAAAGATTTTCTAAAAACATATATTCACTCATGAAATTCAGGTTGTCATCATGTCGAAATGCCTGAATTGATCAGCCACTTGGGAGTCAAAAGTGAATCTGAATTTTCGTTCCTTTCTACAAAATCTTTTTGAGTGCGTTTCAGGGCCCACATTAATTGTTGAATGTTGCAGAACTTTTTTGAGAAGAAAAACATTTTCAATGATTTCCTCGAGTTAGTTTTAGCAACAAATATTTCCTACCCAAAAGTACGCAAATGTGATTCGATTCAGAAAACTTATAAACATAAAATTAAGCTTATTCTTGATGATAAATGATGAACTTTGATTCGACAATTATCTCAGTGATTAATCTGATTTGGTTTGAGGCACTTTATCTATTCATCGGCAAATGAGCTAAAGAATGAAATACTCTGGGAATTGTGGTTCAAATCCAGATGCTTCGAGTGAATGATATTGGACGGAAAACTTTTTATGCTTAAGTAAAATAAATGTGCATCGATCAAAGATCTTTAATCTTTTGCAGAATCACAAATAAGTCGATTTATGGTGCAGCAATGAACTCGAAAAAAGTCATCGATTGTTAAAATGATGTTAATAAACGCAATTGTTGAAAATTGCATTTTAATTAGAAGAATATTTTGAAATAATTTTTATTTGGTTGAGCATCAAGTCACGTAATTAAATATAAAAGTGAAAAGCAATAACTCTTGAGATTTGAGAGGAAAAATTGAGGGCAACATTTGAATGATTCTTGAATGGATTGAACAATGTTTGTACAAGAGTTTCCATTAAATGATGATTAACTAGATTGAATAATGAGAGCAACAGCGTAGTTGAACAATTTGATTAAATTACACTTTACTATTTTCAATTGATTTGTTCAGTTATGTTCATTCGCTTTTAAACTCAACCTTTTCATGTTCAACATGGAGAGTTGTTGAGTTGGAGGAGCAAAAAAGTTCAACTTGTATTTTGGACAAATGACAATTTTAAAGAGAGAGAGAGAGAAAAAATGAAAGCCAATTATTTGTTCCAATTGTGTGTTCAGGTAATTGATACATTCAGGGAAAGACACGTGTAAAAAGTGATGGAGACGTAACAAGGTGACAATTAAATTCATCCCTAATCTGATTGATTATTTGAATGAGTATGAAAATCTGTCAATAAAAGGCAACAGCAGAAGGAAACTGAACAATCTGAATAAACCGCCTCTCATTCATCATCATTGGAATAAAGCTTGAAGAGAAAAATTCATTTTCTTTCCTCAGTCAATCCATAACTGAGCTTTAATCTACATTTTGACATTTGTTCATTTGCAACATTGACTTGAATCTGTTTTGTTGAATAAATTGTTTAACCATTTTCATCAATAAATGTCACAACTGGAAAGACATTAATAACCATTTTACATGAAACTCTGTGTGTATTATCTGGATTTAAAGTGACCATTAATCTTGATGTAATTCAGTTTGACTTGAATTTACTTGTTGAGTGTAATTAACGGAAAAGTCTCATGAAAAGTGTCTCCAACTGTCTCATCTGGTTACCTGAATGTGATTAATTTGTTGTTATGTTAACTTGATCATCAGCCACACAAAAGGTTTAATCAAATGTTGACTAAATCATATAATTATGCTTCACCGAAGGAAAGTGTATTGGGTCAACAGTAAAAGGAAAAGTAAACGAAAGGTTTGAATAACATTTTTATCTGTTCTGTTTCATTTCATGATAAATCCCTTTTCCAATATTATTGGATGTCCAACTACATAAGTACATAAAACCTCTTCAATTGTTCTTAACCTTTCCTTATCCTTTCATTCACTTTAATAAACATCTTTCCAGGTAAACTTTCATCTTCTCAGTTTCTCCATCAATTGTCCTTCTTCAATCAGTTTGCAAATTACAGATGAAATAAAATGTTCATTTAATGATCGCTCATCAAGTCGCCGAGTTACAGTTGAAAGGGAAATAAAAAGTCGAAGTTAATGTTGATTGGAAACATTGGAAATGGTCATGATAAGATTAACAAGTTTAGTAAACAGGAAATTCATGATTCCTCTGATAATTCAATCACAACTACAATCAACTTCGCTTTCATGATCGACAATTTGAATCTTGTTCAGTTCATGTTCACTGAGTTTAGCTTTTCATTTTGACTCATCATTATGCTTTAATCTGTTGAAGATAACTTGTGACTTGATCTGATTATTCAATATTATCATGTTTACCAACCCATATCTTCATGGTTCTTTGAGTAATTCAGAGAAAAGAAGAAGAAAAAAGTAAATCGATAAATGAAATTGACCAGGTTAACCTTTTCTCAACTTGAATTAATCAGATGGGAAACATTATTCTCGGTGTAAGTCACAGTCAAGATTGAATATCTTGAAACAGGAAACTGTGAAAGTAAACAGAATCTTCAAGGTGTGTTTAGGCTAAAAATGAATCTCGAGAAAACGCTTTAAAGCATTTATTCATTTTCAGTCTTCAAATGAGATCAAGGTTACCTTTTCGTTTTCCATTGTTTTTCAGTTTAAATGTTTGATTATTCAGCTTTATTCTTGTTGCTTTTCACTTATTTATTGTGATTACCTTTTCCTTTTTTTACCTTTTCTGTTTATTCAACAGTTTTTTTATCTTCCAAAGTTTACTTTAATTGTCATTATGATTTAACGTTTTCTGTAGTTACAGATGATTTGACATGTAACTCTATTGTTTCATGTTTAACCAGATTTCCATCATCATCAGGGTTAACATTATCTCTTCACAAAACATTAGTTGTTGCTTCAAATTCAATTATCAGCTATTAATTCGTTCGTTTCCTTTTAACGGCCACTTCAACTCGATATTCAGCGAAATTATCTCAACTAAAAGGCAAATCACTGAGTTGATTGACTTTTCGGTTAATCATCAGGTTATTCATTTGATGGATTCATCATTAGCTTGTTATGGTTTGACTGGAAAAACTTTGTTCAACTGTTCAGTTGATGGTTTCATCGTAGATACTAAATGCCATTTTGTCCATCAATTATTGAACAGAATGAGTTGAAAATATTTCTACTCACAAAAAATGCTACGTTATGATAACTTGGAATGGGAATCATTTTTTCACTGCTAAGTTATCTTCTGTCTGTCAATCTGTCATGCAATGAATTCCGGTCATTTTTCTCAATGGTCTTCAGTCAAAATTCTGTATTGATTTGGGATAACAAGAAATTAAAGTTCTGTCAATTGGGATCAATAACAGCTAAACTCTCGAAATTTTCTCGAAGAATGAACAGAGCTGAATCACTGACAAATGTTGGTCACTGAAGTTGATTTAATCTCAAGATTCTTTCAACAAAAAGTCGAATCAAATCTCAAATGAAGAAAATTGAACTTTTTACTGATTTTCTAATTTTGCGAACTTTTCTGCAAAAAATCGAAAAGCGTTATTTTGGTCTTTGAAAAGGTCCGACGATAGTAACAAATGAAATCTCTATATCGATTCATCGATTCGTGAAGTTCCAATGTAGGTGCATATCGTCAATGGTTCAGTCCTTCTATAACAGAAATCACGAAACATTCGCAGAATTTGATTTGAGCTTGTTTTCAATGAATTGTACTTGTTGATGGAACAATGCTGTCAAGTTATTAATGACAGAATCTTGTGATTGTGTGCAACATGAATTTAATTATCAACTTAAATGAAAATAAATTGAGTGAATGTTCAAAATATTAACTCATCGTTTATTGAGGCAACTGAAGATGAATTGACAAGTTGCTCTTCAGTTTGTGATTAGGGATTTGACATTGAACTTTTTCTTCTCTTGCTCATGTAAATTTCATGAGTTTACCGAAAATTTCATCTCTTTTGTTGTTTTTGCTGAGAAATTGTTTCTTTTTTCATTAGATCTTTCCATTTATCAACTCATAACATGATAACTACTCTGAACATTTAATTAACTTTCAATTTAACTTTTCACTCTCCTCTGTGATGGATCAAAGTTGAAGTCAACAAAAAACTTTTTCATTTGTCGACTTTGAATAACTTATTCCATTCCTTTTGACAATTCTTGATCCATTTCAATTCAGTTTATTGATTGTCTCATTGTTTTCATTGTGTAATCACATGAATTAAGCTAAACTTGATCAAATTGATTGCGAATCAATTTTGAATCGAAGAGAAAGCGAAGAGAAACTCAATTGTTCCAATTTGCTAATCGATAAAATGACTTCTACTTAAACCAAACGAATAATAATTCTTGGAATTATCAATTAAACAGTTTCTTCTCATGTTTGTAGAATTGTTAATAAAGCTAATTGAGAATTCTGAGATGAATTGAATTAGAAAATAAGAAAACAAAATGGCTTCTTGGCTTTCTTAAAGCCTTTTCTTGTTCAACCCTAATTTGCAATTCAAATGTTGAATTTGCTGACATGAATGAAAACAAATTAAATTCAATCAGCTTGAGCTTTTCGCTGGAAATCATTGAATGTCTCGAAATGATGACGAAGATGTTCTGTCAATTCTTATTTTTGATACTTTTATACTTTACTCAACTAAGCATTTCAGTTGCATGCTTCAAAAAGCATATTGATAAAAGTAAAGTTGAGTTAGTTTCGACTCTCAATGCTTTCAAATAATATAATATGAATATTGTATTACTATGATATGAAAAAAGAAGTTGCTTCTGAAACGAGAAAAGGTAATTCAGTAATAATCAAATGAACTTCATGTTGGCCTCAACCTGCAAGAAAATAGATTCAACCAAGTTTCTGAACATTTCCAAGTGTAACCAAACTTGTTTCCTAATTTAAAAGATCAGTTTGATTGATTCCATCCACCAGCCAACATTGAAAGGTTAAATTGAAAAACCAATTTCTATTTTTCATTCAATTCGCAAATCGATTGAAACGGTAAAAGCATTGGATAATAAGATATAAAATGCATTTGATCAAGTTATCTTGAGAGTTGTTCAGTTTATTAAGTTTTGCACAATTAAGCTACTAATGAATGTATAAATGCTATTTTGTAGCATTCAAGATCCTCCAATTTAAGTTAGTTTTTAATTTGAGCAATAAAACCTTTAATTGCTTCCAAGAATCCAACTTTGCAATTTGCATTTATTAGCATTTGTGGCTTATTTGTACTCTTGAGTTGCCTTGAAATCGTTACCGCAAGTATTTGTTCCCATTAAAATAGTTCAGTGTTGCTAACGAAATAATTGAATTTGGGTTAACATGAGCCATTCCAAGAAAGTGTTCGTGTTTCAGCTTTAAGGTTAACTCTTGATTAAACCGATTTAGACTCAACTTTACTGCTTTGAATGAATAGCGTAAAAGCATTTTTCACTTGTGACGTTGGGATCATTTTTATTTCGCTGTTAGTGCTAGGAATTTTCAAGTTGGTCTTCATCTCGAAATGCAATTCGACACAGACGGTGGAAGCTTTGTTTGTGGAATTGGCTGGTGTTGTTGTGCATGAAACGGAATGATGCATTTATTTTTACTTTGAATATTTTCCTTATTTTCAATGTTAAGGTAAACTGATTGAATCTATTTTTGGCTTTAGTTTAATAATAAATCAAAGACTGTTTACTTATTTGGTTTTGTTGTTTGAGTTTGCTTTTTAGTTTAATAATGGTTTATAGTTGAGAGAAAGTTTTCATCGTTCAATGGCATAACTCATTGAATGGTTCTTGAAAACTGTGTGTTTAGATCTGAACATTTCTATGAAAATGTGTGAAGTTTATGAAAAGATAAATGATGAAATGCACTTTAAATGCGAAACAAGATCACACTAAAGGTCATAATGCATAAGCTTTTCCACTATTAGTCAACCTAAAGTAACATTCAGATTAATCATGGCAGAAATCTTGTTCCAAGAAGAGTTTTCTGAAAGGCAATATCATGTTCAAGTAAAATCAATGTAAGGTTAAAGCAAATTGACGTTTATTAACTGAAAGATTACCAAATTTAAAGTCCATTCAAGATTATTCAAATTGATTTTCAACCAATTTCTCATAACTAAATTGAATAAAACGAAAAAGTTGAACTCTTTACCAAAGCAGCTAAACTCAGAACTTCAGATAAAAGCATTCTACTGATCACATTATTGCTTAAAGATGCAAAAAATGACTGTTAATGGACAACTTGTATCGACTTATTGATTTTATTGAATCAATTTTCATGTTCATTAGCTGAAACAGTTAATGAATTTAGCTTTTAATTTCTCGCTTTCTTTGTTTCATCTCATTCCCTTAATTATCTCACTTGCTGCAAGGAAAATTGTTTTCGAATCATGGAAATATTCCATCAACATGATTAATGAAATTTCGATGCTAATTAAGAAATGTTTCATCTTTGTATCAGGAGGTCGTTACTCTTTGCACTCTTGGGGTTGGAACTGCTTTTGGTGAATCAGTGTTAACAGGTAAACCTCACTCGGTTTCCATCATAACCAATGAACCTTGTACTCTTCTTCGAGTGCGAAAAGATGAATTCCAAGAGATATGGGATCAAAATTCACATCTAATGACTGACATTGTTACACCTTTGGTGGGTTTGCGTTGTCTGAAGAGAGCCTCATTCAATAAATCGCTGAGCATTCGTGAAGAATCAAAGGCAAACGGAATCACTTCAACTAATGATAATTGCAACTCAACTAACCAAAGCTCTGAAAGCAACAACAACAGCAACAACAGCAGCAAAAACAGCAGCAATAACAACTGTAACATCATCACAACCAAAAACTCAACTAAAAGTAACAATTCTCTTGATAGTTTGTCTTATCGATTCAAGTCCATCCAACGGGTAAGTGTTACTCTTTTGCCAAACTCATTCAATCATCATTATCATCGCTCTTCATCTTGTTCATCCTTTTTTTTATCTATCATTCTTCATCATTCCCTTTTATCATTCCCTGTTAAGTGTCCATGGAAACATGTACTTGTTCAGGTAAAGGTAGCTTGAAAAGAGATAAAAAAATAGATGAGATAAGTAATAATAGTTGTAGTTACTCATGTAATAATATCATGATTCTTACAATTCTTATTTCGCCATTTTCTTATCTTCTTATTCCATCTTCATCAGCAGCTATTCTGGTTACTGTTTTTTTCTTCATCATAATGCTGTGTGTTTAGCATTCTTACAATTTTCTAACCTCTATTTTACCTGCACCTGACAATCTGGTTACTTTTACTTTTCCTTTCATCTAATTTAACCTCATTTTGTCTTCATCTTCACCTTATTTTACCTCATGAAGTTAAATTTTTCTTGATTAAATATCCATCAGGAGAACAATGAACATTAGGATTTCCATGAGCAAAAAAGTCGTTTATAAAAATATAATGAGGGAATCATGAAATTCATTAAACTTTACTCTCATTTACAATAGCAACTTGTTGAATAGAAACACAATAAGGGAAAATCAATCCCAGCTGTTGAACCAAAACGCTTATCAAAATAACTATTTGACAGAAAACTGCAGTTTCTGTATCGATAATAATCTTGAAAAGTTTATTCTCAACCTGAAATGCAAAATTAGAAACTCGAGACTTTGATGAAAATTGATTGAATGATAACTCTAAGAAGAAATCAATTTTTCATTTTCCTGATTCTGGAAACAAAAATCCATTTTAGACTGGGAGTGAATTTTTATTAATTCTGTTAACAAGTCAACTTACAGTCGATTCAATCTTTTCATGATTAATGAGATTTAGTAATGTTAATGCTTATTATTTCATTATCATAGTTAATGACTATAATATGAAACACGAATCAGACTTATCATGAAGTTTATGCGTTTAACCCAATATTGAAGCTCTAAATGAAGGTTCATCAATTACGATGCAAGATTTGAATATATTGACTAACGTCGACATTGTTTACTTTACCATGGATCATAATTTTCTTGATCTTTCTTTATTCAATTTCCATCTTTATACGCTCACTTTGAACAGGTAACTTTTTCCATTGATTTCCCTCGAGAAAATGATCTTAAGCTAAATAACATGAAAAAATGTCACTTGTTAACTTTTTATTATCGTTATTTTTGCCTTGTTTGCTATTCTCGTCTTGTCTTCATCTTCTTCCCTCTTTACCTGGTTACTGCAAAATAAGCTTAAATGTTCTGCTTATCCAGTTTCTGGTAGTAATGAAGCTAATCATTTGAGCAATGAAATTGTTCATAAACTTATAAGTATTTTACTTTATTCACATTAACAGTCAATAATTGTGTTCATTAACTGAATAAGTTGAGAGTAAAACTGAAGAGACTTTCAGAGCTTTAATAAAGGTCAACAGCAATTAAATTGTTTCCGTTTTTCATCATTTAATTCAATTCCAACTGAAAAGAGGATATTCAAATTGTTCAGCATTTCGTTCACAATTTTCCCTTTTTTGTAGTTCAGATTCAGAACGATTTGAAAAGACTTTTAAAAGTAAATCTTTTTGCTTCAATGAACTACTGAATCAACAATGCCAAGTAAACAGAAGTTTCCATCAAAATTCAGCAAAATTAGATTTATCATTTTGATTTTTTCGTTTCAATGCGAAAGAATAACAATTTCATCCAAAATCATGTTAATCAAGTGCATTGTTCTGGATTAATTGAGCTTCAAATCTAATGCTTTTCCGTCTTTACTCAAAACAGTAGAACCAAAGATCACAAGTCGAGTTAATTGCGACGAAATATTTGTTTTATTTAAATGTTGTTCAAGTTATTTCCTTAAGAAATGTTTGTTTAGATCTTCGAGTTTACTCTTCGAAATCGTCCCTTTGAGATTGATTCATCTAATTATTGATGAATGCAAAATGATACTTTTGATGATCGTTTCCTTAAGGAAATGATATTCATAATTAAATAACTGCAATTTAGCCCAAGGAATGATTCCAATGAGAATGAACATAATTCTTGTTTATTGTCTGTAATAATATTAGGGGTTTAACTTGTTCAGTTACAATTATCTGATTGTGAATCTTCTTGTCTTATTCATTTTTGCTTCTTCTTCTTCAGTCTTTTATTTAATTACAACCATTGAACAGTTATTAATTCGATGAGATTTATTGAAAGTAGAACAATTCCCTTCCATTTCTGTCTGAATTTCATGATTTAAACATCAAACTTTAATTCTTTTCGTCATTTTCTTTGATAAATAGTATTTGTAATGATATTTCCATTCAAATTATTCTCATAAAGAAAGCAATTATTCAGTGAATAACAATAATAATGGATTGAAGAGGAAACCTTATTTCTTTTGTCGTATTAATAATTCTTTATAATGTGATAAAAAGATGATTGCTTTTGTTATTCCCTCAGTTCCTTTACAGTCGAGTTGAACAGTTTTTTTCTGTTACTTTGTATTCATGAGAATGATGAAAGGTGATTTCAATTGTTGATCGAGAAATAATATCAACAACCGAACTGAATTGCTTCAGTTGCAACACAATCAATAATCAATTGAGTAAAACTTCATCGATATTAATTGCTTAAGATCAAGAAATATCTAAGGATTAGCAAGTTGACCAAGAGAATGAGCAAGAGAATGCAATACATTTATTGACAAAACTTCAATTGATACTCGAATAAGTCGGTCAAATCGAAATCCATTCTAATGCACTTTTGCATTTAACTCCATTCATCCAATGTTGCAAAGAAAGTCGACATTCGAAACACACAACTATTGCAAACTAATGCTGTTTTGCATTCATATTCATTCGTATTCGTATTTATCTTATAGACTAATTCTTGCTTGGAATCTTTATTTGCAGGATCAATCCGTCGAACTGCTTCAGATTGGGCGCATATTGCGAGCTTTGATCATTGCCCATGACCCTTCTATGATTCGAGATCGTAAATACAATGTTGGCCTTGTTTATCGCAATTGCCTGGTTGGTTCAGAGTTGGTTGATTGGCTTATATCTGCTTCTAGTGTTACACCTAAACGGATTCATTCTCGATCTCAAGCAGCAGCAATGTTGCAAGTTTTATTGGAAGAAAATGTTCTTACTTCACCGACGGGTGATTCACAGTTTTGGGACAAATACTTGTTCTATCGATTCATCTTTGACGGAGAAGACGAATCATTGCGTTCAGAAGATTTACCAAGTTTACCCAGTTTTGAGGGTAAACGAAGAACCGAAAGTGCCCTTGTCCATTGTTTAACGACCCTCCATTCACTTGCACCCGAAGCCAACTTCAGACTCATCTTGTGCAAAAGTCCAAAAGAACGAAGTGCAGAAGAAGTGGATCTAGTTTATGAAGAGTTGATGCACATCAAGGCGCTATCACATTTGGGCAATTCAGTGCGCAAAGAACTCGCTTCGGTTATTGCTTTTGAAAAGCATCCAAGGAAAGGAACTGTTTGTGAGTATTTCAATCTCAAACTAATTTAAATTAATTTCATTGTTCATCCTTTCACTGGCAAAGCATCAAGTAACAGAATGAAATATCGAGATTAAATGTCAGCTGAAAAGCTTTTCTGAATAAATGAATTTATATCGATTTTTCCATTTTCATCTGTTCCTTCGTCATTTTTATATTTCATAAAATCTTCTAATTCAATGAATGGCAAAAAATAGCAAACAAATTCAGTTTGAAGTGAATGAGAAAATAGTTTTATCTTGAATAATGTAAAGAAGAAGAATTGTTTCATTTGATTTTTAATGTAATTCAAGCAACTACAAGAGCCATTTATCATGATTACCTGTTGTTGTTACCACTATTTGGTTCCATATAAAGTTTTGAATTTAAATTCTTTTACTTTTTGTTTCTCTTCATTTTGTTGAAACTTTAAAGAATAATGTAAAAGATAAAATGATATCCATCCAGACTAACATCATAACAATGTCATGTAATATTACAGTTATAAATCAACCATGAACCTTCGATTTCAACTCAATGAAAGTTTCATTGAAATGACATGAAGAAGCAGATACAAAAATAGCAAACAAAAAACATTGAAAAGGAATCATAAAGAATTATAAAATCAGCCATTAAAACAACAATTAAACGAATACAAATAGAACATTTCATTTTATTCTCTCCATGAAATCTAATTATCTCAAGAATCTAAACGAATGTTGCTGGCAAATCTGACCAACAGAACTTTTAAAGTCATTCAAATGCTATTTGTATCAATCAACTAAAGCTTGAGCATTGATTTCATTTCGATATTTACAAGAGTTCCTTTAATTCATCACTTTAACAGGGAATCAGTTAGATAAGATTGAGCTTTTCAGTTTCAAGATTTATTCAGTTTCGAATGCTCGGAATCTTCCTTAATGAGCAACTTTAAACTTGGAGTTGAATTTCGTTGGAGTTACAAACAATTAATTTGCATTTGGAGTTTAATTTCAGCCAAATTGACATTCAGTCTAATCCCATTAATGAACATTAATTTTTTTCTCGGTGTTAACCATGTCTGCATATTTTCCCATGTTGCGATATAATCTTCTGGTTTGTCAGTCAAAAATTAGCTTTGCTTTTGTTTCATCACTTGAAATGTCAAATTAGTAAATTTCAATTTGCATCAACCATTTGCAAAGTAAAGCTAATTATTGCTCTTGAAAGATTTATTTATTAGTTCAATTTAGCAATTAATCTTGTTTAACAATTGAAGCAAAGAAAACACTGAAAATGAACTGAATATTATTTTTATTCACAGGGAAATGTTTAAAACCTTTTTACTCTTTACTCTACTTTTTCATTTTATATCTGATCCAACCTTTCAACATGTTATACCTTCTGGAAAAACAGGAAAGAAGCAATTGCAACGTAAACCTTAACCTGAAAGTCAATTCAATTTTAAATAAAAGTTCTCCTTCAATTCCCATGATGTACTATTCCTTATCTTGAACATTGCCTTTACGCTATTCAGTATAATTCCGCACTTGTTCATCTCTTCAATATTTTTGTTACGTTATATAAGAAGAGCAGGAAAAGAAAATGATGAGAAAAAATTTTTCCCCATCAATTGTTCGCTTGTCATTTTCATATACTTTGATAACTTGTGTTTCCTTTTCATTGTTGAGAGAACTGAGAAGTTCTGAAGAACCAAGAAAAATGTGAAATTCTTTTATTTCAATCACTTTCGATCTCCGGAAAGAAGAGAAAAAGATTCTAATTGAGTGATTAAAAAAACAGTTAATCAATGAAGCAAACATTTGAAGCTTATTAAACTGAAAGGATCGAACAAAAAATACGAAAAAAACGAATGAAAATATTTTCAAATCTTATTATAACTCAAGTGTTATCTAACCAAATAATGAAGAAGAAAAGTTCAGTGAAATGATAAAGCAAACAAATAATCTTACCTTGAAGATATAAATATAATAGCTATTCTGAGCATTTGCCGAGAAATAAGTTTAAATCTTGCTGTTTCCAGCTTTCCACCTTTTCTGTCAACCTTTTCACTTTCTCATGATTCCTTTTGTTGATCAATTGCTTCCAATTTATCTCGTTTAATTGCAGTGTTTAATCAAGGTGATCCAGGTAAAAGTTGGTACATCATATTGAAAGGAACTGTTAATGTTGTCATTGTTGGTAAAGGAGTTGTTTGTACTCTTTGTGAAGGCGATGATTTTGGCAAATTGGCTTTGGTCAATGATGCTCCTCGAGCAGCGACAATAATTACCAATGAAGACAATTGCCATTTCTTGAGGGTTGATAAGGATAACTTTAACCGCATCTTGAGGGATGTCGAGGCCAACACTGTCCATTTGAAGGAGCATGGACGTGATGTGTTATTGCTTCGTAAAATGGTTCCCAAGGTAATTCCATCATCGACTTCATCAACAATCAATGGGTCCAGTCATCACTATCCACCGACTGCTCAACCTGTAACATCGGGTTCACCTCAACCAACAGTCAACCCACAAGTGGAACAGCAAAAGGTTACCTCGAAATATTCATCTTCGTGTTCACATTATAAGTACATGGTTTTGGCTGGAACTCCTGAGAAAATGTTGGAACATCTTTTGGAGACCAGAATAGATGTTACTTCACCTCCTGAAATTGCTTGTGCTTTACCCAGTTCTGTTCAACTTCGAGGAGGTGGACCATTGGAATTGATTTATTCAGTGGACACTTTTCTTGAGGATTTCGTGTTAACTCACATCGTCTTCTTAAAAACTGATGCACTTTGTGTTTACCTGTTGAAACACTATAAAATTGATTTACTTAATACTCGACAAGAAAAGGAGTTTATTATTGGCAATAAGAAACGAGTGATTCGTTTCGTTAAGATTTGGTTCAATCTCATTTCTGAAGTTCTTCATCGAGATTCTTATGTGACTACTTTTGTTGATAAACTTTATAACTTGGTCAAGTCAGATCTAATCAAATATGAAGGTTTCCTCGAAGATGAATTGGCTCTTTTAGAGTCTATTTGTAAAGACAGGAAACGATTCGAAGATGATCTCGTTCTACGTGGAACTCAGAAGTGGAAGAATGATCTTCCTGGACCTATTCGTCGATTGTCGACCAACGGCTTAACTGATAATTTAATTGCATTCACCAACATTCCTGATGATTGGCTCTTGATCAATCTTCGCTTCAACTCAATTCAACCCAAAGATGAAAGTAAGCAAAAAGTTCTATCATATTATCGTTCTTACTAAACAAAGTTAAACTAAATTAATTCATGTATAAACCAGATTCGAATTCGTTATTCGTGTTCTAAAATCTTCTAAAGATATTTTCTCAAATTCTAATTCTCATTGCTCAATAACTTACAGATGTATTCTCATGGATTGTAATAGATACAAATGATGATCGAGAATTGCTTTAGTTATATTTCATTTTGAATGCAAATTCTGATGAACAAATGTAACTTTTTGAACCTCAATCTGATTACATGATTATAATAGAACAGCGATTGCAGATATTGAAATATTGATAATTTGAGAAGCTCAGAAGAGATTATTCATTTTGAAAGGTCTGTTTATGATGGAATCGACTTTGTAAAAGAAACATTTTCAAAAGAAATACAGAAATGTAGTTGAACAAATTTCATGGCATATTTATAATGATATTAATAATGAAAATGGCTGATGACGTCTGTTTAAAAGTTGATTCAATGCGAATCAAAAAGAGACAGTTTTCACTCATTTTGACTGAAACTGTGACAAAACTAAACTCAATTAAAATTGAAAATTGTTCCTCACTTTTCTCTTTTCGATTCTAAATCAATTTGAACAGTTGACGAAACAAAAGTAAAGTTGCTTCCCAGTCGAGTTCAATCATTAATAAGTTTATTCTGTTTCCTCTTGTAATCAAATTACTGTTCAAGATTAACATGCAAATGACTATTATGAGTTAGTTAACTTGTAATCTGGAGCAAACATTAAATATTGAATTGTAAATATTGAATAGATTACCATGAAAGGGCACAAACAATATTGAACATCATGTTTAAATATATTAACTTAATAACATTAATAATGAATGATCATGAAAATGTTTTTCTCTTGGAGTAATCTTCTTATTATTCAGTATTTTCATAATTCAACTAATAAATAAAATTTTCACATGCTTTTTGTTTCCATGAAATGCTTTTCTTGATTACTCTAACATTATTTAATGATCAATAAAAGAGCAAAAATTGTTTCAAGTTTAGCACTCAAAGTCTATCTCAATTAATCGAATGCAAACTGATTTATTCTTCATTCATGTTGACCATTTCTTGACCGAAATATGCAGCTCAGTCAGAACTCGATTCATTTACTAATCTTCGTGTTCAACAGAACGGTTACTTTGCACTAGAATAACTTTAACTCCTGAAATCGAGTTAGTCGATCGAATTGATTTGGTGATGAGAAACTCAATTTTGCATTTCGATGTGATACAATCCAAATCAAGGAATGTGCACAGTTGATGCATTTAGTTCAAAATTTTAAAACTGTTGATCCATTTACTCGTAATTTGAGTCTAATGAAGCAACTTTTTGTCAGTCGAAATCGATTTGTTTTGGATATTTTGTTTGGTCTAAAAGTTTCATTAACTCAATAGGTAACAAAGTTTGAAAAGATTTAATTGAAGTTTATGAAGAGGAAAACAAGTGAAACTTTGGTAAATTGTGTTACTTTGTATGCTCTGAAACTCCAAGCTGCATTGATATAAATGAATGTTGTGACCAGTAACTTTGAGTAACGATTGCTTGATGCTTTTTATTGCTGCTACTTGTTCAAAAGGTTGTACTATTTACTAACAAAGTTTAACACTAAAAGTGTATTTTGTGGATAAAGGTCGAGTTTGTGCATTTAATGAAACAAAATGATAAATTTGGACTTATGCTCATCGTACAATTCCTTGTTACTTTAATCTACTTCACGACTGATAAGGTAAATGGATGATATTTTTACAGGAACTAGCAACACTTTAGAATCTATTGAAAGCCATAAAATATTCAATGAGTAGATATTTATGCGATAATACTGGATTCCACCATAACTTATTTAATGGTTTTTGTGACATAAATCTACTTTCGATTTCAGTTATCGCCCGTATTCATTCGACTCATAATTTTGATCTTTTATCAAATAATTTAGGTCAATATGCTTTGTATCAATATGAGTATCTCGGGATCTTCATGTGATTGAATACGAGTGGGTTTGCTGACAATTGAACAACTTGCATAGAATGAACTTTTCAGGGAATTTGTTTGTTGAAAACATTTAGTCTTTTCTCCTTTCAGTCAAATCTCAACTTTTGTTCAGGTCGAGCATTCAGTTGACGGAATATAATTCAAATTTATGCGTCTTTCAGTGAATTTTGTTTAATAGCAATGTTAATAATAATAACAGGTTAAATCCTTGAATGTTAAACATGAAAAAAGGTTATTATTCTGTTATGAATATTTCATGCAAAGTATATTATTAATATTATAATATTTATTGATGTTATGAATATCATTATTTACTTGTTCATTCACCTATTGTTGTGTTACCTGGTTTAGTTGATTCTTAATCAATAAATCTCGTTCCATTCATAGAAATGATACATTTGCGAGTTTAACGGATTATTTTGTTTCTTTTGTACTCTTCTTATTCAGTCATTTCTCGCATTTATTGTGCCGATCATACTTATACAACTCTAAAGATGACAATCGACTCAACTGCTGGTGCCATTAAAATTGCTGCAGCCGATAAGCTTGGATTGAACAAGGAAGAAGGTGAATTGATTCTGGCTGAAGTTAAATCGACTGGAGAAAGAGTTCTGTTCGACAATCAAGACGTTTCCATACAAACTGGCTTAAGTGTTAATGGGCGAATATTTGTTTCCTTGATTGACCACATTGATGCATTGACGCCTTTGCCCGAACAAGAAGGACCCAAAATTGAATCATTTTCATCTGCATTGGAAGACATCTCATCTCAAGATATTGCTTACTATTTAACTTACTATTCTTGGTTACTTTTTCAGAACGTTCATGAGGTGAGCTTTGTTATAAATCTGTTCGGGTCAACTGCTTCACTTCCCTCAACTTCGTTCATTAATCACTTTCGTTCATCTTTTTCATTAATCAACATCATTTGAGAAATGTTTTCCTAATCGTTTCAAGTGTTTTCTGAATCTGTCTTTCGATTGACTTAAAAGATGATCTGAAAGAAGTCGTGAAAATAGAAGTTGAGTAAATCTGAACCTTTATGAAATGTTGCATAACGCGGATTCGTTTTGCATGATATCCTCAGTTCTTGTGTATAAACAAATAGTCACGCAAAGCTATTCATTGACTTGCAGTTTGATCCAAACAGTTTTATCATTCAGTTTATGTTCAATCTTTTTTCTTCTTCAGTATGAGTTTATTTATCATGTTTTTGGGCGAGTCAAATTTGGACACATCACGGCAAATCTGGATCTATTTTTACGTTTATTCAATGAAATACAATATTGGGTTGTCACCGAGATCGTCTTAACAACGAGTCTATCTAAAAGAGTGCAAATATTACGAAAATTCATTAAAGTTGCTGGATTGTGAGTATCGCTTGATTAACCTCTTGCTTCGTTTTTCATCAAACTTTAACTTTATTTTTCTGTTTTCAGATGCAAGGAACATCAGAATCTAAGCATATTTTTCGCAATAACAATGGGTTTAAGTAACATTGCAGTTTCTCGATTAACACAAACATGGGAACGATTGCCGAACAAACTGAAGCGAACCTTTTCTCAATACGAATCATTGATCGATCCCTCGCGAAATCATCGTAAATATCGAGTCTATTTATCGAAACTGGAAGCACCGATAATACCATTTACTCCTTTAATACTCAAAGACATGACATTTTCTCATGAAGGGAACAAAACTTATCTAGAAAATAATTTAATAAACTTTGAAAAAATGGTAAGAATTGAAAGTAAATTGTTATTTAATTGTTAATATCATCACGTTGGCATTTCATCTCATTCATAATGAATGATTCAATCACCGAAATCCATCTTTTGCTTGATTTCATTGTTCGTGTTAAGTATTAATGATCGACCAATTTAATAATTTCAATTGTTTCTCAATTTAGGTGATGCTATCTCAATCTTTACGAACTTTCAGATTCTGTCGAAGTAAACCAATGAAATTGGATTCACTGATCAATGGATCATCCAATTCTAATTATTCCAACAGAGGAATCATTCCATCGACTCGTAAAGCTGCTCTAATCAAGATTGACCAGTACATTAAAGATCTTAAAGTTATCGACAATCAACGCCTTTTACTTCATCTTTCACACAGTTTGGAACATCGAAGGATCTGATTATTTGATTGTTATCAACGGAAGGAATGATTATGGAAGCAAATTGACAATAATTTACATGCAATCCAACTATTAAATCGTTTATATCAAACACTTTATTGTAATTAAGTGTCGAAGATGAATGTCTATTGCAAATCATTATTTTGTGAACAATTTATGCTTCAATGTTATATCGATAAATGTGTTTACTGACTTTTGTATAAAATTATACAATTTTTTATATTGTAATTGTTGATTCAATGCATTTATTATCAAATCAAATATCAAACTGACAATCAAACATAAATATTTAATCATTTTTACTCCAATATTTTTTATCAAATTGAGATGTTAATGGTTATGCAATAAACTTATTTATTATCTAATTAACTCTTGAAGTTATTGTCTCTATTGACCATGTTCAATAATCATCAATAATCATAATTAACAATTGAGTGCAAAATATTCAATACTTTAATAAAATAAATTGTAACAGTTTTCGTAAAAGGCTTTTGCCAATCTTTCAGTTTGAGCTTTCGTCTCAGATAATCACGAATCTTTTCATTGATCACTCCCAAAAAGGTATCTTTGGTGATGTGTACCAATCATTCCATGGTACCATCAGTCCAACAATTGTAAGTTTATTTCGCATTTTGAATGTTACCATGAACTGGGAATGGATAACGAGCAAAGGCCTTCCATCTGTTATTCAACATTTAAACTACAGTAAAACCTTCATTTTATTATGTTATGTTGAGTAAAAAAAGAAAGCAAGAGATGGCGCAGCAAAATTGGGATTTAGACTTGTTTACATCAGAAAACCAGAATTTTTCCAAATGCTGTGAAATATTGTTTAGTTTGGCTAAACTATCATGTTGATCATCATCATAATATGAACTTATTAATTGTTCTCTCCGAGACTCAAACGAGACATTGTCATTAATTAAACAATTCACCTGTTTTTGAGTATATTGATCATTATCAATTGGTGGCGCTCAAATATTAAATAACTGAGGATTTACTGTAAATCATCAATAAATCATAAATCAATGACGATAGAAGAATTAGAAATAAAACTAAGATTCGAAGTATACTCTTCACTTAATTTTGTGATGATTTCGCGGGGAATCGCGGAGATTGGCTGTTTTATTGCCTTAAATTGATATTCATTTTTCGGTAACAGTTTCGTTTTACGGACAAAGGCGTGAACTTTAAAAATCATCCAATGGTAGACGTCTTTTAAGGGCGCTCTTTATGAACAATTGAATTAAATGAAGCTAATTAAGGCCCCAGGCCGACCTAAGCCCACCCTAACCTTACCAAACCTAACCTAACCTAACCTAACCTAACCGAACCTAACCTAACCTGACCGACCAACCAACAGCCCCTTGATCTAACTTACCTAACCAAAAAATCATATGTTTTAATGTTCACGCCTTTGTCCGTAAAACGAAACTGTTACCCATTTTTCTTCTTTCCTTTACAGTTTTGTTTGCTTTCTCTATGAAAACTCTCGTTTTTCCCAACCTCTTTAATTTCAAACAATCACTTTTAATATGAGAAATGAATTTGAGGATGTTTTTCAATCAAACATTAATAGGCTGTGCTACAGACCAGCCATAATGACAGTGAGGTTGATTCGCATCACTAACGGTCTCTCGGTAGCGTCCCATCAGACAGATCAACGCTGAATCAATGATAAGAAATCCAGAAGTTAATTGGAAAACTGCAATTACATTTGTTTGATCAGAAGTGGAAGAGGTTTTTACAAACAATCGACCAAATATAACTACTAGAGACCAAATTAGGAGTGAGATTAGACAAATGATTAAACCAAATATGAGGATCCTCATGAAGCGAATCAATCCAGGCCACTTTTCAATCAACGTCAGAAATAAAATAACATCTAGAACAATGAAAAAGGCACATTGATAAGTAACTTTGGAAACTGTTGACATCATAGTAACAGTCAAAACAGTCACAGTAATACAAAGTTTCATAGTCATTGCGGTAACAATTGCCACAGCTCTGCAATTATCTTGACCAGAATCTCCTCCTCTTTCTGATAAATCCATGATTAAGGTGGAAGACTAATTAATGCTAGTTGTAAGGGAAGCAAAAGAAGAGTTGAAAGTCACTTTAAATTCATTCCACTTTCATCAACTTCTATCCAAACACAAATTATTGGAGTTGAAGCTCATAATTAAAAATCCAAGAAAGTAAAAGGTAAAATAATCAACATTTCTGGCCATTCTTTGAATGGTTCACAAAACATTATCACCAAAGGACCAAGAAAACATTTTTGGGGACAAGAAAGGGCAAAAGGCAGAGCATCCTTTTCATCGTTCAACTCATCCTTGATGCTTTTGTGGTCCTCCTTTTTCCCATCATTTCATCTCTTTACTTGAGATTTGAGAACAAAAACTCCCACAAAGTTCCAAGTAAACATTGGATCGATAAAGGATGCTCCAAAGCGTAAGTCAGAACTAGCTAGTTCCTTCTCTCATGTATCAGTCATGAGTCTTCCATGTTCAAAGAAACAGAATGATCTTCCCATTTCCATTCTCATCTTCACTTGATATTTACTTGTTTGTCTCTTTCCTCTTCTTTTGTCATTCTCATTGTTGGTCCATCCATATTCATCATCAATTTAATTAAACCGACTCTTTGTAACACTTTCATCCAATACTTGTTATTCATTTTATCCTGTCCAGTCCATCATAATACAAATAGCATCTTTAAATTTCTTGAAGCAAAATCAACTTCAGTTGAAATATTAATTTCAAAAAATGAGTAAATTCTTTTAATTTACAGTTGAATTCAATGACTCTGTGATGTTAACTGTGATCCTTCCAACCTGAAAGGACTGAATGTAACTCAATTGAAGGATGTACAAGACTTTTGCTGAAGCATTAGTCGATCTCAGTTTCGATTGGATCCATCTCGTCCATTTCACCCAAAATGTCTTAAATTGTTGGTGCCAACTAGTCGTTATATGATGCAATGTGAACCCAATCCTTTACAACCAAATTAATCTTGTTCATTATTTTACCAGATATTTTGAACTTCTACTCAATTGTAAATGCTATGCATCTTTAAATTTTGTGAATCTAATACTAATCATTGAACAAAAATAGTCCAACTACTGTAATAATTATGGGCATCAAAGTTTGTCTTAAAGTTAATTTAATGTTTGCCTTAATTATTTCACTCTTTTCCAAGATTGCTCTGCTCAGTGTGATCAATGGAAACATCAATGATTTTATTTTGGTTAAAATTATTATTCATTGTGCCCTGGTCTACAGTATTGGTCAAGAGAATCTGTTATTGACAGTTTTCCTCTTCGTTCTGGACATAACACTCTATGCTTTATACGTTGTCTTTGAATTCATTTTTGTCATTGCCATGCTTTTGTCATCAGCTCTGTTTGGTCCAGATTCACAACAAGCCATTATTGGTATAATTGTTTGCCTCACAATTGCCTCAATTGACCTCATGATTCTGGTTATGGTGGGCATTTCAACTGAACAAATGAAACATCGAACAAACGATTCGTCTGAATCTTCATTAACAACTCAACAACCTGATTATGTTTAGCTTTCATCTGTCTTCCTGTCTATCTTCCATCTGATTTTTATAATTGCAGAATAAATTCATTTGTTTTAACTATTGTCTGGACAGTCTTAATGAAAATTATTTACGGAAAACTTTAGTCTGATTATAATGGAAGATATCAGTTTCAGTCATAACATGAGCTGTCAATTTATTGTCCACCTGTTAGACCAAGTAATGAGTTGATCTCATAAACTTGATGATAAGTTACATTATCAGTTTATCAGATTGTCATCTTTGATGATCGAACGGATAAATTGCATGTTCTTGGATAATTTGTCATTTCCATCCGAAGTGAAAGTTCCCAAGACTAAATCAAGGATCACGATATTTAATAAAATATGAAAAGGTTAATTGAGACTGAAGGTGAAAATTGCTGATTTTTGTTATTCACCAGTGATCAAAATTACATTGTTTAGTTAAATAACCTTGATAGGTTAAAAGAAGTGGGAAATTCAGATCTTGAAACAGTAACTGTAAAAGTTGTGTAAAGCTTACTGTAATAACTTACAGTCAAAACTTGCTATTCATTTTCAGTCATTGAGCTAACTTATCTATATGGGAAATCAGACTCAAAACGGTTTCATAATTGAAAAAATGAGTAAAAACGATAAAATTACATGGGTGCTATACTTTTGAAACGGAGTGTAGCATCTCTGCTGTATCACCCAATTTGGGTTTACAAACAGCAGAGGTCTCTTCAAGAGAATGAGCTTTTACTTTGTTAGCTGTTGCTTTTTTTCTTGAGAGCCGTGATCTTATCAACAGAGCCAGCTGATAATCAATTAGTTTTCTATACTCACACTAACAGTTAATAATTCAATATCATACAATTAAATTTTTCAATATGTTTAAAAGAATTTTGTCAACATCCTATACCTTAAGGAACCAATCTTGCCTTTATTTTGGTAGATCAATTTCTACAAGTAAACAACTGGACGCCATGAAGGTTGAAAATATGTTGATTATTGGAAGTGGCCTAATGGGATCAGGAATTGCTCAAGCCTCAGCTCAAAGTGGACCTCATTTCAATTCAATCGTTATTCAGGATGTTAACCAAGGTGCTCTTGATAAAGCTGCTGCTAGGATCAAATCTAATTTGGAAAAGATGAAGTCTAAAAATTCATCCATAAATGTCGATGAAATTATGGGACGGATAACATTTTCAACAAATATCCAGCCAAAGTCAACTGATAATCTTTTGGTTATTGAAGCTATCACGGAAGTATTGGATGTCAAGCAAAATTTGTTCAAAAATCTAAGTGAACAATTCAAGGATTGTCCAAATGTCATTTTAGCTACAAACACTTCATCATTGCCTTGCAAGGATATTGGTATCCATGTTACTAACCATTCACGTTATGCTGGTCTCCATTTCTTCAATCCAGTTCCTTTGATGAAGCTTGTTGAAGTAGTCAAGCTAGATAACACGTCCGATGATACTTATGATTCTCTTGTTGATTATGTTAAATCAATTGGTAAAGTATCTGTGAAATGTAAAGATACACCAGGATTCATTGTAAATCGTCTACTTTTGCCATATATGTCTGAAGCTATTCAAATGCTTGAGAGAGGAGATGCTACAGTTCGTGATATTGATACTGCCATGAAATTGGGTGCTGGTTACCCTATGGGACCCTTTGAATTAATGGATTATGTTGGATTGGATACTGTGCAATTAATTAATGAAGCTTGGATGAAACGAGATCCTGACCTCATCAAGCCATCGAAAATTCTTAAAGAAATGGTCGATTCTGGTCGCTTCGGAAAAAAATCTGGAAAAGGTTTCTACGAATACAAATGAATTATCTGTTGGCATTTACAATTCTTTACTACTTTTTTCAAGTGGCCAAAATTAGGCGAATATCTTTCCTCTAAAAAATTTTTTACAAGATATATTATATAATTTTCTTGGTTTTTATTTTAATTGATATGGCTAAATAAAAGTTATTTTAAATAAAAATTGAGTAGTCAAATTAATGGCAATAGCATGAGAAATGTAACCAAATAATTATTTCAATCAATAATAGTTTTTGTTATAGATTAGACACATAGGGCACATGCATAAGATTCGTGTTTTGTGAAAATTATAAATAAATTTATTGATATTTAACTCTAACCACTTTAGTGAAATACCAGACTTTCAAAAAAGAAATAAATTCTCAATGGAACTTATATGAAAGCGGTTTGTCAATGAAGGAAAACAATTTTAACCAAAATATATGAATGAGGGTGAAATGGATTAAATTTAACAATAAATTGTTCCAGATCAACAATGATACCAAATTCTAGGTTCAAGAAAGATAGAAAGATTAAAGCGTAGTTCACGATATTTTCCAGCTTTTTTCAACTTCCTAAAGTTTTGAAACTGGTGAAAACAGTCAACAGCCAAGTTTGACTCGCATGTTTTCCCCTAATTTATCCATGAAAGCGAAAGTGTTGAGATAATCAGATGGAGTGACATTGGCCATTCCCTTGATACTTATGGCCAAATCTTTGGTCATAAAGCCAGATTCAATTGTCTCAATGCACACTTTTTCCAAAGTATCAGCAAAATTTGATAATCGTTCATTGTTGTCTAGTTTAGCTCTGTGAGCAAAACCTCGAGTCCATGCAAATATAGAAGCAATTGGATTGGTTGAGGTTTCCTTTCCTTGTTGATGTTGTCGATAATGACGAGTTACTGTTCCATGAGCAGCTTCAGCTTCAATAGTTTTACCATCAGGACAGATAAGAACAGATGTCATCATTCCAAGACTTCCATAACCTTGAGCGATTGAATCAGATTGAACATCTCCATCATAATTCTTGCAAGCCCAAACAAACCCACCATCGGATTTAAGAGCTTGAGCAACCATATCATCAATCAATCTGTGTTCATACCAAATTCCTGATTATAGAAATGAAAAGAAGGATAAAGAACAAATGTTAAGATAAATGAAAAAGTTTCCCGACTATAAAATGCATATATTTCCTTTTAAGAACTGGGCGTACCAAAGTTGGCTACGTCAACAGTTTTTGACGAGAAAAACAGTTATTTATGAATGGTTTAATAAACTAAGCTCACTGATTACGTAGTTACCACGAGTAGCTTATTGAAACAAACCATAAATTTAATTGTAATGGCTATCCAATAATATAGTTCACCAAGATATAAAATTAGCATTATGCTAAATTGGTGCAGATAAAACTATCGAGGTGTAATTCTGGTTTGAAATAAAGACAAATAGCCATAAAAATCATTAATCGGGAGATTACCTTTTCCTTCGTATTGGCTTCTGTATTCTTTCTCGTAAATTTCTTGGAAAATATCCTTAAATCTACCATCATATCGTTTGAGGATAGTGTTTTTAGTACTCAAGTAAAGAGGTTTTTCACGAGCAAGAGCGTATTGGAAAGAACTTCGGGCGAAATCAGCAATACTCTTGTCGGTATTGTACATTGATAGAGAAACTCCGCCGCCATCTTTGAATTCGAAGACAGTTCTTTCAATGGTTTCACCCCCATCAGTAGGTGTAAATTTAATTTCTAATTTTCCAGAACCAGGTACGACAAAGTCAGTAGCTTTATATTGATCACCATAAGCGTGACGACCGATAATAATGGGTTTTGTCCATCCAGGAACAAGTCGAGGGATATTTTTACAAATGATCGGCTCACGGAAAACTGTTCCACCAAGAATATTACGAATAGTTCCATTTGGTGATAACCACATCTTTTTCAATTTGAATTCTTCCACTCGAGCTTCATCAGGTGTAATTGTGGCACATTTAACTCCAACATTATACTTCAAAATAGCATGGGCACAATCAATGGTGACTTGGTCATCTGTACGATCTCTTTCTTCGATTCCCAAATCATAAACATGGAGTTCAGGCTCTACAAATGGGAAAATCAGCTTATCCTTGATCAATTCCCAAATAATTCGAGTCATCTCATCTCCTTTCATCTCAACGATGGGTCCGCACTTGATCTTTTCGAATGACATCTTTCTTAGCGCTGATTGATTAGGAATGGAAATAGGTTGAGAATTGGATAAAATAAAAAAAGAACAGTAAGCAAATGTATCAAAATGCAAAAATGTAACAAAGTATATCGATTATGGTTTGCAAAGATAGATATTGTTGTTAACTAGCTGACATGAACAAGAGAACTAACAAAGAATATCATAAAGAGTGACCCTAAATGGGGATTAGGATAGCCAGTTACTGATGATATGTGTTACGTAAACCGGCTATAGAGTTGTAAATCAACTGAAGGAAATAAATTGTTAAACTAGTAAAACCAGTACACATAAAATTTCCCAGAAAGCAAATGAATACATTGAATAGGATATAAAAACCAATTCAGTGGTTGTCTGATTCAGCTGAAATGGAGCAGCTGATCGAGCGAGCATGTAAGTTTTAATTCAATTTGGTCCAGGAAATTGATAACTAACACTGCCATAGGTTTTCTGCATTTAAAAATAACGATATTGATGGAACTCACAATTGAAACAGATCGATGAATTGCGGAAATTTGATCTAAATAAAATAGACGATTGCCTAACCACGCAGGATATCATGATTATTTTCCAGGTAACTGAGTATCACACTTTAAATCAATAAAATCCAAAGGATTAGTTGCTAAAGTACACCTAGTGATTGTTGATCAGTATTGGGTGCACAAGAGAGTCTCAATTATAAAGGTTTCACTTGCACGGGTTGGAATGTTTAATACAGTATTTCAAGAGATCATTTGTTGAGATTAACAAAACATTGGAATAAAATGGAAGAATAAAGAACAGTTTCACCACGTAATGATAGATTATAGAAGGGGTTAGAATATGAATGTGCCTGTAAAATGGGCCAGAAATCCTCGGAATAAGGGTCACAAAAAAGTAAACAAAACAAGACTTGGCCAGACAAGGCACGTTGAAAAGGAGAAGAAATAAGGGGAACTCAAGCTCCCAACTGCTTAGTCATAGCAAAGAACAGATTATGCTTAACTGATGTCGAAACCTAATGACAAGATGATAATTTTGAAGAGCAAATAAATGGTAACAATGTTCATTGATTATCAGGATTATCCCTGAAACTTCATAAGTAAAATCAGATAAAATAGTCGAACAAAAATTAAATTAACACCTCACACATTAAGAAATACAATGTAGTGTAATGTAAGCATAGAGGCTTTAAAACAGTTAATTCGAATTGGAACCAAAGGATGGTTAATGTGATACAGTTGAAGCAAAATAAAACAAATAAAAATTGACCAATGAGCAAATGACAATTGAAATTAAAATTTTGGATAAATTTTCAAAAACATTGAAATATTGAAGGAAATTAAACTTACATTTAATTTAAAAGCAAATGACAAATAATTAATGGTAAATTTGGTGACCAATAGTAAAAACACAATGAATAAATTTATATTTCTTTAATTGAAATGATTTAGAGACTATTTAGAAAGTAAATCACAAAATTATTTTCATTTAACTGTAAATTTAACCAGAGATGAAACCGGCTAAGCTGGTAAATGTTGGTAAAAGCAGAATCTGATGATTGGTGGCTAAAGGAGAAGGGAAGAGAGAGAGAAAAAGAGAGATAGATTGAGATGGAGAGACAGAGAGAGACAGACAGAGATGGAGAAAGGAAAAAGTTGCACTTTTATTTAAACATTTTATTCTGCATCATCAACTGTTAACAGTTGATCACAATTATCAACCATCTAGCAGCTTAATCAAGTTAATTCCTAACATGGTGTCTCATCATCTACTTAACAGTAACCTCTTCTTCACCTTGCTTCTTAGTCAGTTGGTTGCAACTTCAACCTCTTTGTCATCACCAGAGATTAATAATGATTCAAGTTCAAGTTACCTAAAAAAGACATTGCAAACATTCAAAACGATCTATTATCCACACAACCAGTTAATTGTTGATTACTTGGAAACTATTGTCAGCGATGTTGAGCTCAATTTGACTCAACCATGTGTCCAGAGTTTGGATAAATTAAAAGAAGGACTCAAAGCCAATGCAATATGGGCAATGAAATGTAAGTATGACAATCGAATCAAAATTTATTTTCTCAGCTTTTTTAGTTCTATTCCATTCTGATCCATTTTTTTAAACCTTTCACAGTTTTAGACGCCTCTGGTCATGGAAACGGAGGTTTTTTCAATTATTATATCGTCGATCTAGGAAATTACGATGAGTGCCTTTCTTTGTCTATTAACGAACAAACCCAGTCAGGACCAGTGACATTTGATGGTCAATACTGTCTTGCTAAGCTACATACTCCGCCAATCATGGATAGTGATATAACTCAAAGCAATTTTAATGGAACTCTAATTGAATTTTTGAAAAATTCGGAAGAACAATTGAAATTAAGTTTGCCGCAAATCGGAGTTTGTCTTCCATCAACATGTGAACCCAGTCAAATAGCTTCAGCCATTAACAAGCGTAAGTTGATTTCTTGCCTTCTACCCCATCCAGTAATTCAATCCTTATTTCTGACCTTTCTTTTGTTTGGGATTTTCTCATCAATATAGCTTTCAATTGAACAAATAAATCAGATTGTTTTCTTAATTCAACCTGCATGCTTAATTAGCTCGATTGTTTCTTTGACAGCTCAATTTTTTCATAGATTTTGATCTCTAGATTGATTTTAATATTTAAATAATGCAAATCTTAAACCATGAATTTTAATGACTGAATTCATCAAGTGTATCACAGATCTAGACAGTTTATCTCTTCAAAATTTCCATATTAAATTATTTTTCTTAGATACTAGACTGTTTCACACAATCTTTCAAATCCGATAACCACAGCAAATCAGCTCTTTCCTATCATATTTATTTATGAATATTATAAATCATGCACTTATTCAAGACAATCTGATGAGATTTGAAAAGACTTATTTATGTCTTAACACATCTCAATGTCTTATTCTAGTTGCCTTCAAAGCAAGAATGCATTCCTTAATGGAAAAGCTGAATAATTATTCATTTTCTCTGATTTTTTCAGCAGTTAACTGTTTAATCCTTGATGGTCACTCAATCTCCCTTGCAACCAGTTGTCGAAAAACTCTAATTTTTAATTTTTCCCATTTTCATTTCAGATGCTCATCGAAATGGCCTCACAGTTGAATTAGGACCATTTTGTGATACCAAAGATGTTTACCAAAAACCTTATTCAACAATTGAAAAGATTGCCTTGTAAGATGAAATCAACTTAACTATACAATTTTATTTTCTCATTATTTATCCCTAAATAATTTGATTTCATGTAAACAGAAGATGTTGATCATCTTGAAGTTGTCAATGTATTAGGCCAGTACAGTTGTGATTCAATACCAATTTGGTTTGCCTTGAAATATAAATTTTCATGAAAAGCATTGATAAATCTTTCTTCTTTCTTCCTAATAATAATCTAACAATCAATTTTTCTGTTTATTCACTACTCTATTACAGTGCGATCATTGGAATCTTTATTGGATTAACAATCCTTGGAACGATCGTCGATCAAGGATGGTTATCTCATTTTTCCGCATTGCGAAACATAGAGCGTCTGGTCAAGCAAACCAACAACTCAGACAAATTGACACTCAACTTTATCAACGGAGGCAAAGTCTATTATCTCATACTTTCAATTGCTGGTCATATTTGGTATATTATGGGCACTTTAATACCTCCAATGTATAGTAAGCATCATTAATCAGGCTTAAGAAGTCCAAATTGAAACTGAGGCTGGACAAAAAACTGGACATTCATTAATTTTTCTTTTGTAAACTTCACAGTGGGAATCTATTCTTACAACCTATCACACTCTGCAATACTTCGTGAGTTGTCATCAAATTGTCTTCTCTTCATTGAGATTATAATTTTTGTTGGGTAAGTCAAGTTTTTAGGTAACAATAAAGGTCAATATCCAATCGAAACAGCAGTTTCCCTCTCCATGCTACTCTCAAACCGCAAGGTTATCATCCAATAACGCCTTTATTCTTTTTAAAAATTGTGATTCACTTGTTTTTTCATAACATTTTTCTATGTTCTTTCCTCAACAGTGGAGTTCTCACCATGTATACCTGTTATCAAGTTCTGGAGAAAACTCGAGGACGACTCTCTTTCATTCAGTACATTGTTGTTCGCTATTTAAGGTATGCCACTTTTAACACCAAACCAATGAAAGTCAATGATCACAACTCACTGTTTCATAACCTGTAAAGAGGTTTACTCAAAAAACATCAAGTGTCATTGAAAATTATGTTGTCCATTTCATCTGAGAAAATTTGAAGTGTACTAATATCAACAAGTGTTGAGATGTGAAACATTGTGAATAATGTCCACAACTCAATAAGAAGGGTTAAAGTACTGTTGATGAATTTGACATTTTAAATCAAATAATCGCATGCATCGCAATCCTGGAAGTCAATGTATCAATAGCAATTCGTGTTTCAACGAGACAATCAGACTTTATTGATCCAATGTTTTTACAATTTCTTATCTCTTTATTTAACTTTAATAGCCTGCATTTTTTATCATCAAATAGCAATTTGGAACTCAATGACAATATACTCACTTGAACAGGATCGATAATTTAGTAGATTATTTCCTTTTTCCAGTTATTTAATTCAGAATCAAGTATTCTTGATTGTTGAGGAGGCCAAGAAAACTCAGGCTAATTAATGTTAACCCATAATTTATCCTTATTTTTAATTTCATTTTCATATGCAAAGCTCATTGTTTTCATTTGCATTTTCAAATTCATTTTTTATCCTTGGCTAGAGACCAAAGCGATTAATTAACTTTAAATATTGATCTAAGGGAATAAATTTCCATGAATATTATCCAGCACCAATGATAATTCAATTTGACTATCTTGATATCTACCCATTATTTACATTACTCAAATACTAACAAGGTTGATATCAATAGATTCATAACTTGCTTATTAATTTAACCAAAGCTTTATAAAACTCAAAATCTTTCTGACCTCAGTTTACCTGATTTTTCGGTGAAGCGGTAGTTATCTGTTAAATGCTATAATTGACGTCAATCTACTTCTGAAATTTCATTGCCAAGATAAATCCATCACGAAATTTTCTCCATTTACTGTCTTTCAACGTCTTTACAATGTCTAAAATAATTATAATAATAACAGTAACTATTGGTTATAAAAACCTTGAACTAACAGTATAATAACTATAATAATTTAATAATCTCAATATGAATCCCGCAAAATTTTCAAGGTGTTATTCAATCAGTTTATTGGGGACCTTAGATCAATTATTAATTGACTCATCATTGATTTTTATTTTAATCATTTGATTCTAATTATTTTCTTATTACCTTATTCACAGGACGACCCCAACAGTTATTGCCTCAATTTTATTGATATTTATATGGCCAAGACTTGGTTCTGGACCACTTTTTCGTGAATTGGCCACCAAACAGACTGATAATTGTATTAAACATTGGTGGCGCAATTTGCTGTATATAAATAACTATCAACACATTTTTGATATGGTTAGAATTTGAATAGATTTGATTGCGATTTCGGCGGTTTTACTAATTTTCCTCGTTATTTTTTCAGTGTTCACCTGCAACTTGGTATTTAAGTTCAGATTTTCAATTGTACGCTATTAGCTACTTACCAATAGTTTTACTTCATCGTCGTCCTAAACTCGGACTTTTAACGTGTTTCATGTACATTTTGGGTTCTGGTTTGTACATGATGTACGATGCAACTCAGAGAAATCTCAGACCTTTGATTGATATGAGAGAAGTAACCATGTAAGATTATTACATAAACTCGATTAGCTAAAAATTCTTTAGCTGGTCTAATTCAATTTCTCAAAATTAATTGTTCATTTTTTTCGTTTCAGAACTACAATCAATGGAATTTCTGATCTTTATTTCCCATTCCATCTGCATGTTCAAAGCTATATCATGGGAGTTTTAGCTGGTTATGCAGTTGCCATTAAAAAAGAGCCTTTCTCAAAAGTATCTTGAAAATTATTAAACATAAATTATCCAAAGAATAATCATTTCCCTATCTGATTGTTCAAACTGTTTTTTGATAATCAATATTTACAATTTAATCTATTATTTTTCACTCATTTTGTAGGAAATTTTCACAATTGGATGGATTGTGAGCGTTACTATGGGCCTATCTACTCTTTACTTTGCTTATGTCATCAAATTTGATCCTAATGTTTCAAGACTTGGTGAACTTTTGTTTATTGGTTTCCATAGGATCCTGGTTGTAGTTGGTTTTGCATGGGCTACTTATGCCTTTTCATTTGATTCTGGAGGTTTGCAAGCTTTTGATGATTATCTCCACAAACAGAGTAGAAGTCACAAATTCAAATCGTGATAAAATACGACAGCAGACTTATCCAACGCGATTGTCACATGTTTGATATGTCTACATGTCTAGCAATCTGGTTGTTTTTTGCTAATTAGTTTAGGATCATTACAATCGTTTGCTCTGAAAAATGATATTAATTGTCAGAACAATCGAGAATTAAGCTTTTACCAGTTGTCATTTACATTATCACTGTTGTCTCATCTAACCTTGATTTTTGTTTTTCATCTTTTTTCAGTTTGGCTCAGGAAATTTTTCGATTGGAAATTTTTCACTCCAATATCAAACATGTCACTATCGATTGTCTTGATTCAATTTGTGTACATGTTTTATGATCTTGGTACAAAACGCCAACCTTTGGTTTTTACCACTTATAACCAGGTAATAAACCAAAACATATCTTTTAACTGTAGGCACAATTATGTGCGCATAATGATATAATTTGATCACCTTTATACACACATTTGATAGATAAATTAAGATAGGTAATCAATCAATTAATTGAACAACTAATTACACCATTCATCGCTCTTTTTCTCCACCTCAGTTAATTTATGGAATCATATCTCTAGTGATGTGTGCTATCCTTGGCGGAATATTACATCTAACGGTTGAAGCTCCAACATCCAATTTACTTGCGTCTTCGATGAGGCAAAGAAAGGTTCAATCAAAGAAATCTGAAATGAAATCTCAAATGGAATCAAAGATTAAATCAGAAGTAAAAAACGCTAATCTGAATAATAATAACATTGATGGATTAAAGTCTAAAAATGAAGAATCTAATCATGTAAAACAAGATTGATTCTAATGAAAATTTTTCCAATTTTTCAATTTTTTATCTTCGAATTAAGATCGTATTTTTCACTCATGACATTTCCAATGTTTTTCTAAGAAAAAGAGAATTTACTTTTAAAAAATGTATTTATTTATAAATTTTTTAAACCTTTTTTCTATGTAAATTTAGTCTATGAATTCATTGAAATAGCAATAAGCTACAAACAAAACACAACTTCATTTAACTAATCAACAACATAGGTAGAAAAAGATTTAAAACAATTGGGAATAGATTTAGGCACAAGTTATACAGTATCTTGAATAAAAAAACTGTTAATTGAAATGTTGGTTTGAGAAAAATTATGGCGATAAATTAATTAAATTTGTAAAAATAGGATTTCATACAATCATCATACAGTCCATTGGTATTACTATTTACAAATTCTGGAAAATAGAATCATGATTCTCAGTTATTAGTTGATTATAATTTCTTACTGGAACGAATTGTCATAGCAATGCCAGCAGCAATCGCCTAGAAAAAAAATAAGAACAAAACAGTAAATTAGATATTTAATTACTTAAGGAATTAAATCAATTTGAAAACATATTGTTTGAAACAATTTTACGATTGAAATCAATAGATTGGATTGGAAAGTTTTACTTTCAAATTTTTCATTGTTCCTTGATTGTCAACAAAGTTGAGTACAATGGTTCTTGCACATATTTTTTCAGTTATCTGAGAATGAGTTATCATTTTTACCTGGAAAACCTGGATAATCTATTGATTTCTATTATGACTATTGTTGTTTCAAGACAAGTGCATAATAGCGTTTTAATTAAATTGCTAAACTCACCATAACAACTGAAAATAAAGCCATAAATGAAGATACCATAGAAAAGGTAACAACATCAGTTAATGAACCACCAAGAATAGGACCCGTTGCTTCCCTAAAATTGAAATATGTTAATTATTACCAATTTTCATCAGGAAATTAAAATGTTATCCTACAACTTTACATACCCCAAGGCAAACATGGTACTCCAAAGACCAGAAACGGTTCCATAAGTAGCTAAATTATCTTCCATTCCACGAGAAATAGCAATGGATAGGATATTTTCAAAAGTTGGTAAAAAAGCAAGAGCGTAACCTAATGCGACTACGACCAGCGAAGTTAATGATAAACCTAGAGATGGACTTAAATTAAGGATATCGGATGGACCCAGGAGAATCAAGCCAGCAGCATTTATTGTCAAACCTAAGAACATGAAAAGAAATTCATTCTCTACTCGTTCAACCAGTTTGCTGAAGAAGGGCAGAAAAATGCAAACAGTTCCTGACATGATGAAAAAGGCAAGGGAAGCGTAGTTAACATCTAAACCAATTGAGCGGTAAAATGGCTCCAAAGTTGGATCCAGGAAGCTTAAACTTTGAGCTAAGACCAATACAATCAAGCAAATCATTGCTACTTTGGGTATCTTTAATAGCTGCCAATAGCTTGCACTTGATGTCATATTTCGTCGGGCTTCTGTAAAATATCAAGAGAGAAAAGAAAATTTAATTATTTCATTTTAGGATCAGATAAATCAGTTTGAATATAGCTTGATTCATGCTAAATTTGAAAAAGAAAGTTTATCGATAATATGATTAAATTTTACCTAGAATTTTAACGATATTACGGTGCATTAGTCAGTCAATCAATATTATCAAATGTACTAGTTAAATGATTCAAAATTTTCCTTTACTGATAATGTATCTATTAGTAACTCAAACCAATCAATTAAGGCAACAAACATATGGAGTATCTCCACTTTCATCTGTTTTCACAAAAATTTAGGCAAACCATAATTTGCCCAAACAAACACCAATAAGTGTCAGAAAACACGAGAAATCTTATGTTAAATAGGTTGATTATTCTCTAATCAGATACATCTGATAAATTGAAAAGCATGCTGTAAAATCTCACATACATTCAGTAGAAAAAATTGTACAAATTTGATAGCGCAATCAAAAATTGTACCTGATCATTGTTTTAGCAGTCAGGGAGATGTCTACTCAAAATTAAAAAGCAATCAATTTACTGATAAAGCAATCAATGTGATTGATTTCAGACGAATCCTAGAGAGAAAATTTTGGTCTAATTGAGAACTAGATTAGAAATAAACAGATAAATGCAGTTACATGACAAAAACATAATTTGATAACATTCTAATGCGATGTAAACAAATGAAAACAGATCATTGAAATAATTTTGAAAAATACAGAGGCTTTTACAAGGTTTCCTGATTTAATCTTATGGTGATTCAGATGATTTATGATAAAAACGAACGAAATCTAAATTCAACGAAAAAATCTAATCTCGGGTTTAAATTTAGAGATTAGAGATTCAACGCTAGCTGCTGTGTTTAGCTATTCGCATTGATAAGCTTCAAAAACTCATTCTTAAAGTGATCTAGTTTATCCTAGAAATGGACACAGACATACATATGACCAGATCGAGAACAACTTTCATTAGTGGAAAAATTTCTAACCAAGATAATAATATAACTTACTACTAATTCTTGGTAACTTTGAAACACATAAAGGTATCGTAATGAATGCAAAAGTTCCAAGAACGTAGAAGGGTAAACCATAGCCTCCCCAACTGTACAGTAAGCCACCGATTGCAGGACCTAATGTGGTTCCAAGAGTGGTAAATGTTTCTGTCATGGAAAACGCATAGCTGACATGATCAGGAAATATCTCAAATACATAAACCAAGCTGGCAGTGTTAAAAGAAGCTGCACCAACCGCTTCAACGATCCGGACTATGAAACACAACGCAATGAAAGTTGTATCATTTGAAATGTAATCTAGGAGACCAAAGATAATATTGGCTATTCCGGCGACAGTAATACCCGTTAATAACATAAATTTGGGCCCAATATGGGCTGAAAGTGGGCCAAAAAAGACTGAAGATATCACCACTGTTAATGAATAGATTGAGAAAACGAGACCAGCAACATAAGTTGTTTGACCACGGAGATACAGCTCGTATGGGAAGAAGGGTGCGATGATGGACATAGAGGCAAAAGCCGAGAAATCGACTAAACACAAACAAAGTAGGATCCATTTTTGAGAATGATTTAAAGGTAAAGTCACATTATCACAGGAATCAGAACTTTCACTGAGATGACCTTTTCGACCTATGGTTGGTACAATTAGCTCTGAAGAAATTTTATTATCACTAGGGAGTCCTTTTTCAACCGATCTACTCAAGTTAACACTGTTGCTATTAAAAGTTGAGTTGTTGTTAGGTTGATTATTGCTTATTGGTCGTAATAAAGGTTGTCTCTCCAGATAGTTAATGTTTCTCTGAAGTCTATTCACTTCAGAACTTGTGCGACGAGCTGGTTTCATCCTTTTGTTTTCTTTGGTTTCAACAGATGATCAAAATGGTGTTGATATGATGTAAAAAAATGTTGACAGTGACGATAATGATGACGATGAAGCGTGTTCTGGTCTATATTCCAAATTATTTTCTTTCCTTTTTTCTTTTATTGCACTACCACCAGTTACAGAGTGATTGAAAAGGTGTAAAAACTATCACAAGATTAAAACGTATTGTTCAGAAAAGTTGGAAATCATTAAAGAGTAGCTGCTATCATTACTTTTGTTTAAAACACCAACCTAACCCAAAGAGAAGCTCTAAAAGTGGCATTAAATGTTGGCTCCATCTGTGAGAATTGAAATGCACTTTTGTAAATTTTTTTGTTAATTTTGTTAATGTAACACAAATAATATTTAGTAACAGTTTTTTTTATAAAATTTAATCTACAATTGTCAAAGTAAATATTACCAAGTCTACAAGATTCTAATCATCTGCAAGAAGTTCTTAATAAACCGAACATATTTTTGTATCTTTTAATAATGTAAATTTAATGTTGCTGATTTCAGTAATTAAGTTAAAAAGTTCAAGCGATTGTCAGATATTATTTAATATCTTTCATTTGAAGAGTTCAAGGATTCTGATGTAATATTTTGACGAATTATCGACGCAGGATCAAGAATGGAAACCGATGGTAGCACACTCCATTTTTTGGTCACTCATAAAGATCCAAGACCCGAAATATGGATAATTTGAAAGTCAGGTTGAAAAATTATGAACCGATGTTAGATACTATCGACATTTTCAATTTTTAATTTACGGCTTAATGTTGATGTAAGTTATCTAAAAATTACCGTTTTTAATCAAAATGTAATTTGTCAATTAAGGTTTTCAATCGACCACTTCATGTCCAGTAAAGTCAAATTCCTTGGTGTCCAACTCTATTGTATTTTCACCTTCATATTACCAAAATAACATGCTTTCAGTTGCTCCATTGATAAACCGGTTTTTTTGTTTACATTTTTCCTCATGGTCAACTTGATTTACCAACCCGGTCTAACCCACCTCAAGTCACTTGGCCGAGTCAGTTATTTCCATTATTAGATCGGAATTTACAACTTGGTCTCACTTATCCTCTGGAAGATAGGATTGTAAGTATCCACAATTAATGTGTTGAAGCTCCTGATATTGAGTTCATAAAGGATTTAAACATTTGTTTCTGTTCATTTTTACCATTTCCAGGATCCTGTCATTGGCAAGTTTCATTAAACAATTAATCGTTTAACCTTTATATATTAGTTAATAATAAATTATGGTAGCTTCTCCGAGAAACCAGAGACACAAATAGTTCATTGTTCATGGCGACTTTGTAACCTTTCATAACAATTTACACCAAAGTGAATAATATGTGATTTTGATGTGTGAGTTACTAAATGAAATGATTAAATAATAAATCGGAAAGCAACAGGCATGTATGTTGTCATGGTGTGATAAAGTGTTCACTGTTTTGTTGCAATGTTAATGAAATATTGAACTAATCAAAGGAATTGAATATTTATATTAATGAATAGGCTCATAGGAAGTATTAAAAAAACAAAATGTTTAATGAATAAACAATTTCTGAACTAATAATTAAGATTACAATTGTTGAATACTATTGTTATTCACGGTATGGTAAATTAAATTAAAGGTGAGATCAAAATGATTAACCATTTGGTGACTTAAGTATAATTTTAATTTAAAGGTAAGTTGTAATGTGATTAAAAAGCCTTTGGTCTATGAGGCTTGAAGGAGAAACAAATTAAGATGTCAATGATGGTTAGGACAATGATTTTGATGATAATTTTGATTGGTAATTTGAATGGCGATTCTGACGAGAGATGGAATTAAAAGGTTTGAGATTTTTGAGTATTTGGTCAAGACGAATCAATTAATTAACTTGTGATCGTCAACAACAGCAAACTAAATGAAAATTAATACAAATTGAAAATCAAAAGAAAATTAAAAGCATTTCTATTGATTTTTGTTGATGTTGGTATTTTGTTGATTGTTTTTTCCTTTAATTAATCCTGCTAATGCACAGTGTTAAAACCTAATTGGTAACAGCAAAGTCTGTCAGTATTGTAACATCACAATCAACAACAATAATAAATTAAATTCAAGTTAAAAAATAAGTTGGCAAAAACAATAAACAACAATAACAGCAACAACAGTAATAAAAATGGGTTTAGGTTTGGGTTTAGATTTGATTTTTGGTATAGATTTGGGTTTGGGTTAAGGTTTGGGATTGGGTTTACTTTTAGGTTTGGGTGTTTTCATAGATTTGGGTAAAGGTTAAGGTTTAACTGTATGGGACAACATGGAGGATCTTATTTTTAGAAGCTTGACTTAAGATGTGGACAATTTTAAAAGGTAAAGCAGCATAATCCTTATTAATCCCATCTCTCATTGTTTCAAATTGTCGGTAGTTAATTTTCCAAGTGTTGATTCCATCTTTACGGAATCTCAGATAATCCAAAATTTTTTCAACATGTTCTTTAAGTTCGCTTGAAGCTTGAACATCTTTATTTTGGAGTAACTTGGTTAACACTTTTTCAGACGAGTCAATCTTATTGTTAAGGTCTTTAATCTCGGCTAACAAGGATTCATCATTCCGGTCAATTAATCCAAGTTTGTCACAGTTGACTGTTTGAATAAATAAGAGTGACAAGATAACTGGTTAAGAGAAGAAAAAAAGAAAAGAAAAATAATCCAATTAAATTGATGATTGATTAAAATGGTGACAAAAGGTTAACACTGGCAGCAAATATAAGCATTTACACGCAATTCATCTATGGGAAAGTTAACAGTTAACCTTGGACTATCATCTTGTTCAATATTTTGCTCAAGTTTTCTCACCAATTTTCATTATCTAAATATCAGCTAATCTCATGTTAATTATACTTATCAACAATCCATGCTTGCATGATAAAATCTGGTAACATTGATATCTTTCATTAACATGATTCAATGTTGACCTTTTTCCCTATTGTTTTCACAAATAAGAAGGTCTTAAGTAACCCATTTTCACCAGGATTTTCATTTTTTCTGGTTTACCTAGTTGGCTGACAATTTAAAGCTCATTTGTTCATAAACTCACATGCATATTACGATGAAATAATCAACTGTTGAAGTAAACTTACCGGCTAATAGTTTGATGTAGTAGTTAACTGATCGAGAGGTTGAAGGTAGCGATGGTTGAGGTGTTGATGTTGTTGATTGATTTTGATGTTTTTGATGATATGAGGAATGGTTAACATGATGATGATTGCGGTGAAAATGAGAATCGATGAGGTTTGCAAACATTTTAATGTTTGTTAATGTTGAGATCATCAAGACAATTGGTGTAGCCACAAAATACAAAGGTAGAGATCGTAGGCAATTGATGATGAAGATGATGGTGATAATGATGAGAAAGGGAAGAGATTTAAGCCTTATGCCGTTAATGGCGTTGGCTGATGATGATGATGATGATTACTTGTTCGTTGCTTTCAATGTCACTTCACTCAGATTATAACTCAGCTACAAACTTGACTTTTTATATGTTTAACAGTTAGAGAGAGTGAGAGTGAGAAGATGGAAGAGAGAAAAGAGAGAGAGAAACAGAAAGGGAAGGAGAAAGAGAGAGAGAGAGATGAAGATAGATGAAGATGAGTAAGAAGATGATTTTGATTTGTTCCGAGCCGCTCTAAACCAGAGACTAAATTGTTATCACTTAATAGTTATGTAATTAATCCTCTTGATGGGGAAGCAGCTAATTAACTAATAATGATGAGATGATGAAGACAACTCTTTCAAACCATTTGTTTACCATTAAGATGATCATCCCTTAACAGCATTAGTTAATTTTCACAGTTAACTTAACAGTTTGAACTGTTGATGTAACAAATGAATTCGGATTTAACCAGATTTGGATGATAAATATGAGTTGAATTGCAATAAGACGATGATGATGATGATTATGATTGATTAAGATACAATGATACCTAACGAAGGTTAAGGTCAGTGTTGTTAAGGTGCAGTTTAATTGTAATTGCATTGACATTTGTTAATTTACTAGAATCAAGTCTCTCTCCCAGGATGATGTTAATTAATGTACAATTGCAAGTAAAATTATTTGCATTTCCAATGAAAAGATATTTACTGTTCACTTGGAGTTGATTGTTGTCAGTGAAAAAACATTTTGTAATTACAGTCATTTTGTGCTTGTAATCGTTATGTATTAATAGATGATGATTAGATGATTAAGAAATGATAAAATTCAAGTATTATAATTGTTATTATTATTATTATTGATCTTTGGGATCAAATTGCGATTAATCATTTACAATCTACTTCAACTTCATGTGGTCAATTTAACTGTGAGTTACTCGGTTGGAAGAAACAATTACAATGAAATTGTTGTCAACTAATTGTGACTCCCCAATGTTTCAATCTATTAATTGAATTTAAGATTCAATTACTTTTACATTTAAATATGAAGGTTATTCAATCAAATTAACCTCGGATTTTGCTTTCAATTCAAGTTTGTTTACCGAGGACTCGAGGTTACATTCAAATTAATGGGTCAAGTTTAAAATGAAGGTTTTGTCTTTAATCATTCTCCATGATTTATTGATTGTTACATCAATGATTATTAAAATTATGTTTTTTTTTCCACAAATTTCTCAACGAATTTTCGCCAAACCTTGAAATGGGAAACATTGCATTTTGATATACTTTTGTCATGATTGGAGAATCGAAATTTCTGTTGATTTATTCAATTTTGGTTACTCAATTGTGATAACAATTTATATCTTCATTGCTAATAGCATACTTAGATTGAAGAAAATGTTGAAAAGAATTGAACTGATTGAGTTAAGGAATCAGGGTTACAATTACTATTATTTGTCTATCATTTAACATCCCTTTCATCTGAATACAATCAGCCATTGATGATCAACTAAATTGTAGTTACCAAATTGATCACCATCGCAACAAATGAGCAAAGCTTCAAGAAAGTAAATCTTGATTCAGTTTACGTTTGCAGTGAAAAGTGCGAAAGCAATTTTTTAATACAGAAATAAAATTTTATCTGAATCAGTTTGATTCTTGAATTTTTTCAGAACTCAATCTTTCCTTTGTGTTTATTAATAGTATCAATTGATGAGCACCTGATTCAAGGTTATCAAGTTCGGTTAATTAATGAATATCAATATCGGTCAAATTTAATTGCCCTTCTAAGACTAATTTTTGACTTTTAGTCTAATTACAAACTGCAACTTTATTTGCATATCAAACCAATTATAATCTAAGGCTTTAGAAGGAAAGAATATCATATTTCTTGATAAAAACGCTCAACAACATGATAATGTTTCAAGTTTCATTCAGTTTCATCTTCCAACTGAATGGTCGCTATTAATAAGATAATGATTTGCTATTATTTCAAGTCAACTAGTTATTAGATTAAGTTTTGATAGGAAAAGCAAAATTATTATTTTCAATTATCCAATCCTAGTATTGGTTTAACCATCAGAAAGTGTCTTTATCTGGTTTAGTGCTCAAAGACACATTCATCGTTTATCTCATAACGGCTTTGTCATGATACAGGTTTCAAACTCGAGTTTGGTTATAATTGCTCGTTTAAGCTGTTTAGATCACACTAAAGATTGAACTCATTGCACATTATTATTGGGACAAAAGTGACCCAACATTTGAAGTTTTGTTTTGCTGCTTGAAATTGAATTATATTTGCATTTGCAAAACTGAATCGCTTAACAACTCAAATTCATGTTTTATACGGAATTGTTTCCTTGAGTTGGTTAAGAGTTTTCAACCGACGGAATTAACCAGACAAATCACTCAACTTCACACTTCTGCTGAAATGATCAGAATCATAAATTCAGTATTCATTTCGTAAACACTAAAGTTGTTTTTTTCCTACGCTCGAAGGTTTGACTTATTGTGACGATAAATTGTGACAAGCTGGACTGATCAAAGTGATGACACTGATTAAGGTTGATCTGATCGCAATACTTGATTTAGAAAACCCAGTTTTACAAAATTGAAATCAACAACAAATTGTGTCTAAGAATTAATTTGGATCAAATTGTGATTGCTAATGATTCGTGCAATTAGCTAGATCTTTCTTTACAATTCCAGACGTTTGATTGTTGAAGAGATGAAATGAAGAGAAGCCGATTTATCGGAGTTTTTGGACATTTTGTGCTTCCATTGACGACTTCCCAAGACTGTTTTGATTGTCTCCTGCATTGATCATGATGGTGATGGACGATATGCTGATGAAGAAGCTAATCCTAATCATGTCTCATTCCCATGATCAATTTTTACTTCCGATTTATTAGTTTGTTGCATTTTCAGTGTTGGTGGATCAGCAAAGTAAATAATGAAATGGGAAGAGAAATGATTGGAATGATCAGAATGATGATTTAACTTTACTCAAACAGTTAAATCACAGAATGGATTACATTGATCTTGTAATCGAGAGTGAGAAGTAAAGGAAATAAGAAAATATTATTTAATAACAATTGGAATGTTCAATTGATTCAAATCTCATTTAATGATCAATGAAACAAACCAATGAGATGGTTTTGTTTCAAGTTGATTCTTTGGTGGAGGTATTAATGTTATTTGATTGTCACTGCCAGTTAGAAGTGAGATAATCAACAGTTACACCGAGAATTTACAATCAGTCAATCAGTCAATTATCTTGCTTACTTTAAAGATGAAATATTACTATGAGTTATCAACAGAATCAATTGCAACCAATTCAACTTTCATTTCGTTAGAAGGATTGGTTGGAAAATAGCATTTAATTCATTTTTTTTCACCCAAATCTGCTTCAATATACTATCATCCATGAATGCTTATCAACTATGATTACATGAGGTTAGACAATAATATTTGTCAAATAAGATATTCAAGAGTAAAGCCATCTTAAGCATATTAACAAAGCAACCAGAATCTGGTTATCACAGCATTTATGGTTAGGATTTTTGGATTTGGTAAAAATTGGAAATCTTTTTGGTTAAAGGTAAATCTGGTCAATTGGGTTGAATTATATCTTGTTTGGGTTGTTTTTTGGTATCAATTTAATGTCAACATTGTTGCTATTCAGCATTATTGTTTAATTAATTGGTTTATTGGTTAAGATTAATCAAGTAATCGAGATTTTGTCTGATCAGTTGAATTGATTTGAGAGTTTTGATTGTAACAATATAAAAACATTGCAATAAAATTGATTGAAGTTTCCTCATGTTGATAAATAATGGGTTGACTAGAGTAAATTTGATTGAAATTATCTGATATAATCAGTGTATCAATATGTTTTAAGACCGTTATTAGATCAACTAATAAAACTGTTTTATTTATTAAGAGACTTCACTCAACATGATAAGGGTAAAAATAGGCAATTTAATGATATTTTCATTTTGTAAGAATCTCAAAACCTAAAAATGTAAACATTACACTTAAATATTGAACACTTAATTTGTTATCGACCATTTTGACCTGTCTTCAATTACCTTGATCTATTGGTATCTTGTTGATCGTCATTTATCAATTATCGATCTATCGATAGCTTTATTGTGTTCGCAATACTTGATTTGATTGACCCTAAAAAAGAGTCAAGTAATGAGGAGAAACAGCGACATCAGTGAGATAACTTTACCGATGGTGAAGAAAGATAAAGCTACTGTCTTGTTTTTATATCAAATTATTTTGTTGTTAATTGTATTATATCTTTATTATCTTTGTTAATTCCCTGGAAATATGTCGATTTGAATCAATGCCAACAAGATTAAATAGCTGGAAAGATAATCACGCAGGCTAAGGTGCTAACAAAATGAGTTACAAACAAGGAAAACTGAGGTAAAAAGCTGATTCACAGAGGGAGACAAATCCAAGTGTTTGTTAACTTGTAAACAGCTCAAACAGATATGTGACAATCAATTGGTACGCAATCAATAATTTGTAACATGGAAGCAGATTCACTCGTTGCCATATTTTTCACGATTAGCTGTTCAGTCAATAACTGGGGAATCTCAAGATGATGTAAACAGTCAACATTATCGTTTTTTGTTTTCATTCAACGCAATATTTATCAAACAGTTAAACAATGGAATTTCAATTACATGGAAGCCTCATGGGTTTTAATCAACATTGGTGTGCAGATTTAATCCACGGAGTCTGGTAGATGATGGTTTTCGAATCGTCAACTGTTGAACTGTGATTTTTCAACTATCTTGGCTGGTTATCTTGGAGGAGATAATTACCTAGTCCACTTGTTACTTGCGTCTTTAAATCAGGTGAGAAACATTTTTTCTTTATGTATTTCTGTTTAGACTAGATTTTAATATCATAGTACAACTCCATATTTCAAGGATTTTATGTACTTAACCATAATCAAGATTATTCAATTCATATGGTTAATTATACAAACACAAATCTCAAGTCATGTCCTTGCATTATTTTCCGCCTTGCTCTCCTACTAACATTTTGATTACCTATGCCGAGACTTTAGTTGTTCAAATGAATAGTATTTTTATTAATACATTCCGTATTGATCAAAAATCAATCAATAAAAGATTGACAGTTTTCTCTGTTTTAATCCGTTTCTCCACTTATACCTAATGTACATGTATAGGCTTTCATTAATTTAATATCTATTATCTACCTCCAGCTGATTTCATATCCAAACACTGGTTCTACACGTGAAAGAGAATACCTAAATAACGATTGGCAATGACGAGATAAATCGGACAAATAAGGTAGTGATATGAGTTGAAATTATTGTGAAGGGATTTCCTATTAGATGGTTTCCCGAAGATATCAAAATCATGCCAAAGGATCGTTTGGATGCGTGATAAAAGAGCCCCCAGCTGATTGTATTTCCATAGAAAAGTGATCCAAAACGGGTTCTTTCGTTAAACCCAATCGTAAAATAGAGTAGTCAACAGTAAAACAGTAGATTTATTGGAAAACTGACTTTACATCTTTCCTCTGCTTGTTTTCATTTTCTGGTTCTCACTCTCTCTCACTCTTTCTCTTCTTTTCTTTGCATTCTTTTGCCTTCTCTGCCTTTTTCATCTTCCTTCAGCCAGTCTCAACTCACCTCTATTCGACTCTTTTCAGTCACCGATTTTTGTTATTACCACGATATTCATTTATACCTAATTCCATTCTTAAAGTCATCTTCTACAATTTCATATTTTGGTTTTTTAACAGTTTTGTATCATGTCTGCACTTAAGAAAATTTGTCTTATTGGCTCCGGTAATTGGTAAGTTATCTTCTGTTCCTTCTGCATGCTATTTTTATTCATTTTAAATATTTTCTTTTCTTTTCTACCATACTTTCGTCACATTTTCCTTTATCCTTTTTTGTATCCGCTTAATAACATTTGAATTTGTTTCGTTATATTTTATTTCAATTTTTGATAATCTTTCAGGGGATCAGCCATTGCCAAAATCGTTGGGCATAATGTCACTAAATTTGATTACTTTGACAAGACTGTTAAAATGTATGTTTACGAAGAGATTGTTGATGGTCGCAAATTAACTGAGATAATTAATACTGACCATGAAAACGTTAAATATTTGCCCGGACACAAATTACCTGAAACCATTGTTGCTGTTCCAGATGCACTAGAAACTGCCAAAGACGCTGATGTAATCATTTTTGTCGTTCCACATCAATTTGTTGAAAGAACTTGCGCTCCACTTAAAGACAAGATTAAACCTAGTGCCATAGGTCTTAGCTTGATCAAAGGTTTTGGTGAAAAAGCTGGAGGAGGATTGGTGCTCATATCCGATTTAATCAGTGAGACACTGGGCATCAAGGTTTCTGCTCTTATGGGAGCCAATTTAGCTCATGAAGTTGCCGATGAAAAATTCTGTGAAACAACAATCGGTACTGAAGATGAAGAATCTGGTAAAATATTGAAAGATCTCTTAGATACTCCAAATTTCCGAGTAACTATTGTTCGTGATCGTTATACAGTTGAAGTTTGTGGGGCTCTTAAAAATATTGTTGGCTGTGCTGCTGGTTTTAGTGATGGCCTCAAACTCGGTGATAACTCTAAAGCTGCAGTTATAAGATTAGGGTTAAAAGAAATGATTCGTTTTGTTAAGACTTTCTATGGTGACAATTTTGAACTATCTACTTTCTTTGAATCATGTGGTGTTGCTGATCTGATTACGACTTGTTATGGTGGTCGTAATCGCAAAATATCTGAAGCTTTTGTAACTTCTGGTAAAACCATTGAGGAATTGGAAAAAGAATTGTTAAATGGTCAACGTCTTCAAGGACCGCAAACGGCATACGAAGTATTGAATTTGTTAGAGGCTAAAAATGTAACCGACCGATTTCCACTTTTCTATGCTGTCGCGATGATTTGCAAAGGTATTATACCTCCATCTTCGTTGATTGAGTATCTTCGCAAAGAACCATCGGATTGAAAGCATGGAAAGATTGAGTAATAAATTAAAGGAAACCCAGAGAATCAAAATGTGTTCTCTTTAATTTTTGGATAAGTTCCAAGATAAAGCATACTGTGCAGAAAAATTTAAAAAGATATCTGAATGGCTATTGTCTATTTAAAGCGGAATTTTCATTCATCACTTGAATTCATCCATCTCTATCTTCGCAAAATTTTAATACTTTTTCGCTCCAACGATCGAATTTCATTAACTGGATTAGTTTTTGTCCTTTCACTCCAACTTAAAATTGGTTATCGAAATCTCCTAATTATTGTACATCCAGAGTAAATCATGTTATTGAAAATTAAGTTGCGATTTTTGCAAATGTTAGAAATATTTATTTAATGATAAATCTATTATTAAAATGTTTACTTAATTGACTATAAATTACTAATATTTAATATTTAAGACCCAAATTATTGTCTAATTATAGTTCTATGCAATAAAAATAAGTAATATTTAATCTGTCCATTTACCTCGAAAAATCCATTGAATAATTCATTCATTCATATTTTTCATTCATCAACTTGGACCTACTCGATTGATATTGTGATCCTACCAATGACTGCTAATAGCCGATGAAACAAAGAGAGAATCAAATGGCCAATTGAATGACAAAAGAAATCGACCTTGATTATATCCTTTAACTTCTCAGCAATCTATTGAAATCTGGAATCGAAATTTTTCATCTAATTGAATTAGGGTTAAAATTAATGAGTCTCATTCAGAAAGTGAAGTCTTTCACGTGTTCAAAGCATGTTGAAAATGTCCATTTGATGTTAATTACTCTAAAGTGGAGTTTTCTCTCAACAATTAGAAAACTGCAGAATATTGACAATCAAGAGAAACAATCAATATTATCAAACATTAATCGTTGAATTTACACCAATCATATTCAGTATCTTTATCTTTACATCAGATAATTTTCATTTTCACAATAATTTCTCAAGACACTTGAATTTCCTTGATTTTACCAAGTCAGAATTTTGCTCGATATCACATCTGAAATATCTTTTACAGAATATTAATATAAAACGATTTACCAGCAGAACCTAAGATTGACTATTGCCATTAAGAATCTAACTAAATTATGAAAAAATTACAGCGACCTTAATCCACCTCAGTTGTAAATTTTCACTACGAATTGCCAACTAACAATAAAAAAATAGCTGTTACATAAAGCTTTAATTTATTGGCAATTTATCAGAGAATGAAGAAGTAAGAAAAGCTAATCATGATTACTCAATGAATAAAGCTAAATTTGATTGCATCTTTATCTGCATCAATAACTATAATACCTTAAAGCTGTTTGAGAAGTGAACAATAAAAGGATTGGACATGAATTAAATAACAATGATTTTAAAACGAATATAGAACTTGGAAAATATAAAAAAACTAAAAGGGTGATTCATTTTTCTACACAACAGGTTAATTAGCCAATAAAAAACAACTATTCAAGGCGATATAGATAATGATCCTTAATATTAATAGAAATCAGAGGGGCAGAGATTTACGACAAAATTAACTCGTAGCAACGACCCAAGTACTCGCCAAAACTTGAATTAACCTTGAATTGAATTTTCTTTACACAAGTTGAGCATGGGTTCAAATTTGCCTTTGGCATAGTTTCCCTAGACAAAGAAGTAGCCGACCTTGGTTCCAGCGATGGTTATTATTAATGGAATAAAATTTGATAGATCAAATAATATTATCAACGAGATGTGAATTTTTAATAAATACGCGCAATCAGCAAAAAAATTGGTCAACTTATTTAGGGAGATTCATAGTCGGGTAATGGGTTGATGGTGAGGAATGTTTTGGTGGAAGATCCTTTGTCCCCAAAATGTCTCGATTCCCGATCTCTCCATCTCTAGGTGACAAACAATTGAGAGTATTATTAACATTATTGCATTTGAGACTTACCAAGCAGTTCTTACTTGGTGAGTGGTGAGAAATATTTTCACTGTGTTTATAGTAAGCAACTCTTGGAAGTCTTTTACTAGATACTGGAATGGTCGAATGAAGTTGGGCATCGCTTTCATATTGCCTCATCACGCCTTCCCAATCTAAAATTTAGAGTAAAAGAAAATAAAAGTATTTATTATTTTGAGGCTTAAAAGAAAAAAATAGAACATAAAAAATAATATAAGATTTAGCATGAAAATAAGCTAAAGGAAAACAAAAGTCCAAGCTAAATAGATCTCAATTCTTATTCGGTCCCTGCAAAAAGGTTTGTTTTTCACGCAAATTAAAAAGAATTAAAAAAATATAAATTGCTACATAACTCAGTGATACATATCAATAGTTGTCTATTTTTATAGAAAGCAAACTAAGAAAAGCAGAATATGCAATGTGATAAACAAACAAGTATGATGACCGAATTCAGAAATTTTGACGTTTTACCAGCCTTTCAAATAAACATGTAAAATGAAGATAGAGCACATCATATTTTGATAATGCTAATATGAAGCAAGCTATTTCGAAATATTCTCATAGTCAATTTACAGGTAAATTTGAAATAATTATTAGCCTAGATGAATAAATCAATTTCACACCTACATCTAATCAATAGAACTGAAAAAAACTACCAAATTTTCAATCTATGATAAAAAATGATCTAGGATGGCAACACAGTCAGATGGAAAGAGATGCAAAAGTTGGATTATTTGAATCGACTAAAGCTGTCAAGATATCAAGCTAAAAATTTAGCATCGAAATTCAGCTTGATGCTTAATCGACTTTGCCTAGTTTCGGTGATAGCACATACCAAAAAAATTTTTAGATTAATAATAAGAGGCTTTTAAACTTAGGGTCACTGAAAAGAGATGCAAGTAATAAATCAAAGCTGGATAAAATCGGCCAAACATCATATGACAATTGCATATAGAGAAGGATCATAAGCATGAGAATGACATAATCTGATCAAACAAAAATAAAAATACTGATGAATTGATAGATGATTTTGAGTGTTCATGATCATTTTGTAACATACTTCCATGGATATAACTGATCATTTCCTGGTGCTGCGGACTGATAATTCTTGATTCCCGTGGGTAGTGGTGGTGATGATAAGTTTTTTTACCGGAAGATGAATTATGATAAACATGCCGTGTGGAGCTTTAAACGTGACAAAAAGGGAGGAGAGAAAAGAAACAAGCGTGACATTAGTGGAATGATGACAAACCGATAATTTGGTTCACACAGAGCAAAAACGCAAAAATAAGATTTGCCGGTCATCGACAAGAAAGAAATCCACGAATCTTACCTAATATCATTAATGGGATAATTTTCACGGCGATTTTTCATATTGCCGCGATTCTCAAAAGCATCCATCCTAGGAGGCAGACCTGAGATGATAAAAAATAAAACAAAAAAAATTGTAGATGAAATGTAAATAGCGTTTTAACATTTGAGATGCCTATGTTTTGACTAGAACTTCAATTTCGCAAAAACAATTTTCAGACAGCAAATTTTCAACGAACTAGTCATAAATAAATAATAATTGTGACAAACATCAACTAAGAAAAAATACTTACTTCGCCGAGATTTAACTAAAACCTTATTAGTAGTTGGTCCTTTAGATAGCGAGTACATGATGGTTCACTTGGTGGTGGAACAGGTACCAAAACAATAGTTTACAATAAGAATAGGTATGATGGACAGTGTTATTAAATTTTATAACAAAAAATATAAATTATTGAGCAATTGTTTCAATTTTTATTAAAGATTTAAAAATGGATAGCAAAAGACAGAAGAAAGAGCGATTATACAGTTCTTGTGTATTTGTGTATAGATTTGCTGAAAAATACGCAAAAAAAGACTGATTTCATTCAGAAAGAAAGAAAGAGACAAAAGGGAGAAAGAGAGAGAGAGAGTTGTATCTTGGAATGAGTATAGAGGACTTCTGATCCAAGATAGGATCCTCCCAAGTTTGAGTCAATCTACTTCCCGCCGATGTCTTCTTTATCTTCTTGCTATCTTTTCTGATTGTCTTTGTTTTTATTTATTTTTAATTTAATTTTATCCTTACTATCTTCTATAGTTATTATTTGTGTGACAATTTGCTGACATGGTTCGCAAAGCTCGAGGTAAAGAAGCTGTTCAACCTGGGGAATCAGTGCCTTTACCTGGACCAACAGGATTACCTAGCACAGCTGCCCATGTTATTGATGATTCTCTTGATGGGTCAATGCTAAGTGCTGGTGATGAAGGTAATTCGTTATTTTCCAGTGTCAAAAAGGGTCGTGCAGCATTGCAGGTAAGAATTAAATCTTTAGATATGAACCTAATTAACTATAGCTTCATTCATCTTTTCTAATCACTTGTTATTTACCTCCTTCCATTCATTAGTCTGTTGTTGATGAATGGATTGAGTCTTATCGCCAGGATAGGGATGCTGCAACTCTCGAGTTGTTACAATTCTTTATCCTTGCTTCTGGTTGTAAAGGAAAAATTACTGCTAAAATGAAGGAGACTATGGACAATGCAAGAATAATTAGAGAATTAGTTGAAGAATTTGATGATCAAGCTGGAGGAGACTATCCAATAATCACTAATGGACCCCAATGGAAGAAATTCAGAGCCAATTTTTGTGAATTTGTCCATACACTGATTCGCCAGTGTCAATACAGTATTATTTACGATCAATACCTGATGGAAAGTATGATCTCATTTCTGATTACATTGTCGGACTCTCAAGTCCGAGCTTTCCGACACACCGCAACCTTAGCAGCTATGAAACTTATGACAGCTCTTGTTGATGTAGCTCTTACTTTAAGTATCAACATCGACAATACCCAACGACAGCTAGATAAAGCTCGCCAAGAAAGATCAAGAGGAGATAGACTGGATAATCTAGTCCTTAAGCGTCAAGAGCTTGATGACAATATGGAGGATATTAAAACGATGCTTGGTTACTTGTTCAAATCAATCTTTGTCCACAGGTATCGGGATATCATTCCAGAGATAAGAGCCTTATGCATGTATGAAATAGGTACATGGATGAAAAGATTCCCCAATTATTTTCTTGATGATTCTTTCCTTAAGTATGTTGGTTGGACATTGCATGATAAAGTTGGTGATGTAAGGCTTAAATGCTTACAATCTCTACTTCCTCTATATGAAACTGAAGAAATCGCTCGCAAAATGGAGCTGTTTACAAACAAATTCAAAGAACGAATTGTTGCCATGACACTGGACAAAGAGTACGAGGTTGCCGTTCAAGCTATCAAATTGATAATCAGTATACATAAATACCACCGAGAAGTGTTGACGGATAAAGATTGTGAACATGTTTATGAATTGGTCTATGCGACTCACCGTGGAGTTGCTCAAGCTGCTGGAGAGTTTTTAAATGAAAAATTATTCCAAGTAGACGAGGAAGCTACTTCAAACTTGTGTTCTCGAAGAGGTAAAAAACGTTCAGTTCACACCCCACTGATACGTGATTTAATTACATTCTTCATTGAGAGTGAACTTCATGAACACGGTGCATATTTAGTCGACAGTTTGATTGAAAGTCACCCAATGATGAAAGACTGGGAATGTATGACCGATTTGCTCTTAGAAGAACCTGGTCCAGAAGAAGAAGCTTTAGATGATCGACAAGAGACAAGTTTGATTGAACTGATGGTGTGTGCAATAAAACAAGCTGCCACTGGAGAATACCCTATCGGAAGAGGTCCAGTACGTAAACAAATATCCACTAAAGAAGCCAAACAGGTTGCTGATGACAAGAATCGTATTTCCGAGCATTTCATTGCTTCACTTCCTCTCCTTCTTGACAAGTACAAGACTGATCCTGAAAAGATAGCTAATCTCATGACTATTCCTCAATATTTTGAGTTGAGCTATTATTCACAAAACAATGATCAACTTGAATCTTTACTTCGTTTGGTTAATGTTTTGGTTGAGATTCATTCTGATTCAGAGGTATTGGAAGCTTGTGCTAAAGCTTATGAATATTTATACGATGAGAATTTCACCTTCAAAAGAGAGGTTTGGGTATCTAAAAGCTCATTGTTAGATACTCTTGTCTTGAAAAAGCATAAAGATGCTGTTGAAGCATATTCAGAACGTCCTAATGGTCGTGATGAGAGAGAAGCAGTTGTAATGATTCTTAAAAAGATTGCTGCTTTTATATCTTGCCACGACATGAGCTCCTATGAAATGTGGGACACTGTTTTCGAACGGTGGATCCGTGGTGCTGGCTCTGAAAATGCTGATAATGTTCCCGAAGATGCCATAAAATATTCTATCAGTATTTGTTATTATGCTTTGATATGGGAACTTCATGCTCTTTCTGAAGCTAGAAATCAAGGACCAGTTGAACATTACACTCGTAATCGTTTGATAGAATTTATTGCTGAATTGCGAGATACATTGAGCCATCCTAATGAAGACATAGCCCAAGAAGTACGTATCTTATCTAACTGAATCTTTTGACATTTAGTGCTATTTTTTCATTTAATTTAATAAAATTTCTTCAATCCACAGGCCTACTTCAGTATTTGTGATTTGTTACTGATGTTTGATCATCAACTCGAAAACGATTCACCAGCTGTAGCACAATTGGTTTACCGACCTAATAATACTCTCATCAAACAATTGGAATCTTTCATTGTTGAGCGAGTATTCGTTCATGATGAAGAATCTGAAGGTAAACTTTTTATTTCTCATTCTTAACTATAATTGAAATTTAACGTTTTATTTCTTCAAATTTAGATGAACCTGGAATACAAAACTCTGTTGAGAAGTTGCACAAGAAAAGACATTTACTGGCTGGATATTGTAAATTAATTATTTATAATGTAATTCCTATGCGACATGCTATTTGTGTCATTCGTCATTATGTCAAAGTAAGTTTGATTTTCATTCATGATAATTATTTGTATATTTAATGATGTATTTTATTTCTAATATATAGTTCTTCAATGATTTCGGAGACATTATCAAAACAACACTTGGTAAACTTAGGGAAATGAATAAAGTTATTTGTGCCAAAACTATGGCTAGTGCTTTGATTCAAGTTTTCAAGGAATTGCAGGTTGAATCGCACCAAAATCCTAATGCATTTACAAAACAAGATGAAAACTTCTTGGCTCTGAAAGAGTTAGCCAAAAGATTTGCTTTGTCATTCGGTTTAGATAACCAAAAGAATCGTGACGCAGTTGCATCTCTACATCGAGAAGGAATCCATTTCAGTTTTGATAAACTGGATAATCCTATTGATCCTCTTGGTCCTCCGCCTAATTTACCTTTCCTTGAAATTCTCAGTGAATTTTCAAACAAGCTTATCAAACAGGATAAAAAGACTGTGTATGTATTTGAAATTCACATTATCCAGTGACAATTTTCATCATCTTTTATTGAATTTTTTCTCATCCCTCTTACAGCCTCAGCTATTTGGACAAATGTGTTCAAAGCGCGTTACCTGGTATTCATAACGATGAATGGCAACCTTTGATGAGCTATCGAAGTAGCTTGATTCAACACAATGAATTTGATCTTCCTCTCAATCGTGCCCCTGGCCGTCAGTACCGAGGTCGGAAAAGAAATCGTGATGATAATGGTAATTTACTTTTATTTAATTTTTGTTAACTTTGACCGCTAATCTTTTCAATTTATCCACTTTATTCTAGATGAAGAAGGTGCTGAAGAAGACCAAGTTGAGCATGAATCCGAAGCCGGATCTGAAATCGCTGAATGAATATCTTGAATTATCCACTTTCACGTGTACAAAATCTTTCCAAATTCATCCATCACCATATTTCTCATCATTTCGCATTTTACCAATTTAATATATTTTAATTATTATTTCTGTACTTTATTCGAACCTTGATCTTTTATTTTATATTAATTCAATATTCATATATACCGTGTCATTTTTAATCGTGACTGTTTATATGATGTCAAATAATTGTTCATTTGATGTCAGAAATTTCATCAATTGATTGAGATTATCTATTGAACTATGTAAACTTTGAAAGACTCACAAGATATTCAGTTAATTTTGACTTATTTAGGTCATTTTCATGGCCATGGTAAGCTACAGAATATCGTACTGAGATTTTTAACCATTTTTTAGAGTTTTACATTGTATTATCACCCTGGTCATTGATCATTAAAGATAATCATTGTATACAATATTTTGTCTTACATATTTTGATTTTCGCTAATTTTTAACGAAATTAAACATTCAAGTTTTTTACCCATGAGAAGCAACTATGAAGTTGATAAATTGTTTATAGATATAAGTTTATCTAATTCAAATGTTTGATTAATTACTGGTTACCTTCAACATAGTGGTTTAATTGTAAATAACGATGTAACAATAGTTGAAAGAAGACGTAACTAGCCACTGATTTTGAACAGATTTTGGCGAATGAAAATAAAGATACATTCAAAGATAAATGGAAAAATCTTAGTCCTTTATTGTAATACATTATTGCAATGGACTCTTGTATTCTCCTTTTTATTATATTAACAGGAATAATAGTTTTGTTGGTTGAGTTAAACACCAATGAAAGACGATTGAATGAATCAACAAGTTAAATTGTTACAATAGATAACACAGCCCTGAACAAATACATATTTCAACTGGAAAACAGAATCTAATTATAAATGGATCTTTGATCACTTAAACATTGCATCCAACAAATTTGATATGCTTTAAAATTAGTATTTTGAAAAAGGAACACTGAAAAAATCAATAACAAGATATCGGTTAAATGTAAATAACGATGCAAGAACAATGGAAAGAAGACTGAACTAGCCACTTATTTTGAACAGATCTTGGCAAATGAAAATAAAGATACATTCAAAGATAAAATGGAGAAATGAAAACGAAAAATCTATTCTCAAAAGAATTGAGTTGCGTTATTAATCATAAGACAAAAACTGTCTAAGGACAGTTGATCAAAAATCAAGGGAAAAATTAATTTAAAATTAACTAAATCACAGTCTCTTATGAACATTGGTCTCATAGCTATTCCCTCCCTTGCCATTTCTTAGTTAGTGTGAATGATAGACAACAATTGGTCTTGGTTTTTTGTTTGTGTTTTGAATTTCAGGCCAACTCAATTGTCCTTATAGTCCTTTATTGTAATACAATATTTGCGGTGGACTCTTGTGTTCCTTGAGTTTCTGTTGAAGTTCGGGTTCAACCTGATCCAAAGTTATTGAGCTTTTTTGCGGGAAAAGTGCACAACACAAAGGAGTTGTAAATATTAGACTAGAAAAAGTAAATAAAAATAATTTAAAGTGAAAAGATCAGTAAACATGAAAACAAAAAATTAGATAAATAACATAGATTCACATCAGATGTATTTGAATCAGTTGATACTTACAAGAAACCACATATTGCAACTTGCAAAGGAGCATTAATCCATGGCATTCTTTTTAAAACTCCTCGTTTCTCCAAATAATTCATGAAAATTGGCGGTAAGGCTAAGAAAGTTTGCAACAATAAGAAAAGATAAGCTCGATTAGGGCAAAGATTTGATTTAAGATGGATGGATAATGAGATTTTTGATAAGAAAGATACTTACTCATTCCAGGAACAGCCATTGCAATTCTCGAAAAAGTTACTTGAGAGATAGCCTTTTTAGCTGCCACTTTAGATTCGCCAACGAGATTATTATTCTCATCATACAATGCGATACCTTCTTTAAGCTCTCTAAAATTGTTTTCATAAAAATAGCATGAGAAAATTATGAGTCAATATGTAATTAGAGATAAAATGAGCAAATAATGATTCTCACTTTGATCGCATCATGGGAATGTTAACACAATTGGCTGCAGCGACTGCACAAAAAGGTACAAATCGGCCAACTAGAGCTGGAGCTTTTTTCACTAAACTATTAAGACCTAAGGCAGTAACAAGTGCGCCACTGGTTGCAAAAACGTAAGATGTACCCAGTTGCCTGAAATTAGAATAAACAAATTAATCAAACGATTTTTTATTTTATAGTCAATAATGAAAACGTACGAAAGTGGTATGTCTGAAGTTCCGCTTCTATTGGTGTAATTTACAACAGCGTTGAAAGACTGGTTAAACCACTGCCAAAAGACAACTTGACGAGTGCTCCTAAATTGCAATAAAAATAATAGCAAAACACAATTTCGATTAACATGATATACATATACATGATTTAGAAAATGTTTCAAGTGATTAGCCTCTAAAAATATCTCAAGATAGTATTGCAAGTAAATCGAAACTCACTTGTAGAATGTTAACATACATCCAGTAATGAACATGTTCATTGGTACTTGAGCTGACATCCGTCCAATTAAGATTTGCTTCTCTCCAGTTTCTGGATGATGAGCACTATCATAAAGATATTTGTAGTACCATAGTTGATCTTCAGTAATAGGGCCTACATCATGACCCTTCCTAAAATAAAAAGAAACAGTTTAGATTGATGATAATGTTTCTGGCATTAAATTTAAAAGTACAATTTAACAGAAATGTACCAAGCACTAAGACAAAAAAAGAAAGAAAAACAAGTAAAAATCTTAAGTTTCATAGTATCTTACCTGTAGTTTTCAACAATTTCCTTTGCTCGCTTAATTTCATCAGGAGACTTAAATAGATTCAATGGATTAGTTACGACGAAAAAATGTTTGGCTCTTCCCAAATAGGTACTTTGATCATAACGAGGTGACTCTATGTCAATCTTTTTCTGGACAACCGAACTCGATGTTTCCATGTTTAATCAAAGCTGTGGATAAAATAGTAAAGATGTTGGATGATAATGAAAATTTAATAAGGTTAATGAATGGGTCGACTGTAAACAAACACAGGGAAGACAACACGAACTGTGCAAGTCTAGCAAAAAAAACTGAGGAATCGTAAGCAAAAAGTTACAAATAGAGCAAAGAAATGAACTTACATGAAAAGTCGTCTACTGAACGTCGTGATATTGATCTCTCAGATAAAAGCAGCAGATATGGTAAAAAATCAAATGCTACATCAAAGTAGCTTTACAATAGATTTAGATTAGATTTCCATTTCCTTGAAAGTTGAGAAGAGTCAAGATGTACAGATTAATAATCTGTATGTTGAAATTTTAGTAAACAACTATCGATAAAGAGTTCGATCTATCGACAGAAAGCTTCAAGAAATAATCTTTTCAATTCAAATCAAGCTGTAAACAAACGCTCCGTAGTTGTCGATCGTCTAGCAAACATGATGAACCATCTCAGGAAATTTAAATCGACCTGAACCGATTCTTTATTCAACTCATCTTGAAAATTATTTGATGTCAATTGGTAAGGCTGAGAAGTAACTGTCAGCTAATTTCGCCTTCTTGCTTTCGGCTTAAACATTTAAACAAAATTAACCCAATTAAATCATCGAAAAGGCACAATCTTTTCAACAATTATTACCTTAAAAATCTTTTGATTTTAATTAATTTGCATTAGTTGTCTAGATATTTAAATCATTTCAAATTTTAATCATTGTAAAAGTGAATTACGATGCCTACGATACTATTAAGACTTATTCAATGTTTGTTATTTTTACAAGATAGGTGGATTAATTTATCTTTGGATCAAATAATATAGTTATTTTGATTTATTTTATGATTTAAATATTATTGCAATTAAACATTCTGTTATTAAAATACATTAAAACAGAGAAAAAAATTCCCTTGTTTTGTATTTGGCGCTTTTGTGGATTCAATCTTTGAAGGAATGGATCCTTGCTTGAAGATTAAGCTGGAAGAGGTTTGCTAATTTTGTCAAATGTTATTGTTTTTCTGTTTATCTTTTATCTTTTTGAGTGAATTAAAATCTTATTTTCATCGATTGTCTTTCTCACTTTGACAGCATATCGCTAGTTAGCTATTCTTTATAATTGTCTCAATAAATAAATCAAAATGGCTGGTGTAATTAGCCCTGAAACACCAACAGCGGGAATTTCTCGGTCTGGTCGGATCCGTAAGAAATCGGCTAAAGTTATTGAAATGGAAGAAACTGAGAAAACTGTCGAATCAGTAGATAAACCTAAACCAGCTCGGACACCGATTGGAATCACGAACAATGGTGTAACGCCTAAAAAGACTTTCATTGAACGTGATTTGACCAATTCATTGAGCTCCAAGCGTCTTAAAATCAAAATACCTCCTATAAATGATAATTTCAAAGACACCGTGATGATGGAAGGTGATGATGATGATATTGCTGACGAAAACATTGATGATACAGATTATGATGGATTAAACATGTCACCAACTATAAACTCTACATCTCCACCTATTAATTCAGGTAAATAGCCTTTTCAATGCCCCTAGAATCGACTCTTGAATTCAAGGTTGTGAGTGTTTCAGACTACAGCAAATTTTGCCTCCTAAAACTTTGTTATGTAGTTTTAAAATTATAATTATTTTATTTTCAACTTGATAAATCTACCGCCAAAAATTTTTTGTTACTTAAATTGTATTTATTTGGCAGACAAGCTCCAGATAAAACATTTTGTTTATTTAGACTTCGTTTTTTGTCACATTTTACGCGGGCTTTCATATTGTTCGAACTTATAAAATGCTCTGTTCTTTTTAATCTTTTTAAATGTAGGCACCGCTCTTGGAGTTTTACCTGTCACAACTGTCATCCCCTCTTCAACACCCTTACCAGCTATATCAACTTTGGCTGCTAAAAAACATGATAAATCACCCAAAAAGTCTACGAGTTCAGATACTTCATTTAGTGAACTTGCCATCAAACCCATAAAGATTAGTCGCAAAATGGTTGAAAATGACTCTGCGGCAAACAAATTATTTGAACAGATCACATCTGGTCAACCTCACATTGATCATAGACGTAAAGGTTTCAGACGGAAGTTCAAATATGGTATTGTTGGTAATGTTGACTTTGGTTCAGATGATAATGACTCAGACGAAGCATCTTTGGTTATAGCTAATGATCCTCAAGATTCTTTGGCATCAGCAATGGCTCATGTAAACAAGATGAAAACACCTAAAGCTGAGCCGGTACCGGAAGTCGAAGAAAAGGAAGAAAAGAAACCTAAACGTCAAACCAAGGCTAAACTGAAAACACCATTAGAGGGAAAAACTCCTGAAAAGAAAAAACGTGGTCCGTTAATAACAGCTTACACACTTTTTGCCCGAGAAAATCGTTCTAAAATAGCTCAAAGCAACCCTCATTTAGATTTCGCTGGTGTTAGTAAAAGATTAGGTGAAGTGTGGCAAACTCTCCCCAATAAGGAAAAAATGCAATGGAAACGGAAAGCGGCTAAAATGGCCCAGAATATGCATCGAGCTTCAGATCCAATTAGCTCTTTACCATCTAAATCTACCTCAAGTCATTCTAAATCTTCAATAATTTCAAAACTTTCATCCACTGTGACGCCTAAATACTCAACAAAAAGTCAAGAATCGACCTCAACTCGTAAAAACGATGGAGGTTACGTCGATGTAGCATGTCATTTAAAACTCATTGGAGATTCACTTACCAACATAGGTCAAAGACTAAATGACCGTCCAGGTCTCGCTAGTTCAGTTTCTTTATCGGTACTTCTAGATTCAACAATTTGTGCTATGGGATCTTTGGTTGGTCTAACGAGGTTAGTTGAACATTCCAACGGATGTCCCAAAGAAGTACACGATAAATTAATGGATAACATCTCATTCATTATGCCTGGTATTTAAGTGAAACCTCACATAATTATCGCACTTTAATTTCCTCATTTCTTTCATTTTCTGCTAATCATTGCCCATCTTTTGATCATCTGTGAATATCTTCCGTGGAAACTTTCATTAACTGAATTTACTTTGAATATTCATGTAAAAATCATCATCCTCATTGATATGGATGTTTGAATTAATCTGAGAAAACTCTTAATTGTTTCAATTTTATCCTTTACCTTTCCTTAAAATCCCAATGTCAATCAATTCTATTTTATTCTTCACTCTTTCACGCATCTAATTTAAATTTATTATATGGATAATCAGTGAACATCTATTCAACTGCAAATTTAATCTTTCTAGTTTCTCTAATTGGCCAATTACTGTTGACTGTTATCCATTAAAGTAAAAGACTCATCTGACCATTTTTCGTGTTTTCTCCAAGATGTTGATTTTCTTTCAAATTTTTCTGAATATTTATATTAAGTTATGTTAACAAATTGTCATGAAAAATCAGATAGGTCAATAATTCAATAGGTTGTCAAGAATTTAAGTTGAAATTAATTCATTATATTATTTTAATAAGTTTAAATGAATCAAAACTGAAGTTGACTAACTTAATTTTTCTTCGTTAATTTTCATTTATTAAAATTTTGATTTTTTACTGAGCTGGGCAATAATTGAAGATCAATTAAAAAGTAATGAGTAGTTTGACAATTTGGCATTGCATGGCTAAGATTTTGCTGATTCTTGAATATCATATGGTAATTTCCACTTTGTAATGATAGCTTTTATGGGTAATTTTTTTGGAGGAGACACAATGACTTCTCGAGTTTCAGCATTCAATTGAAATTCATAAGCCATGTTTTTTTCTTTAACTTCAGATTTGATGAAATGTAAAATTTTGTCTAAAGTAATGAGACATTTTTTCTGAGCTGTAGCGTGATATTTTGTTTTAAGTATACTGGCTGGAAGCACTTTCAATTTACTGAGAGTAAAATCCTCATCAAGATCTCCACAAATAAGTGTTTCGAGGCCAGTAACCAGTGCAGATGCCCACCAATACAGGTGACGATAAAATGAAATATTAAAGCCTGTGTTACGTCCTCTGAACAGGTAGGGTATGAGTTTCAAAGCTGCAAAGTTAACTTGATCAATTGGCTTATCCACATCATCTTTATCTGCCACAAACTCTGTAATACCAGTGTGTAATATACGATGTTGGCCAATTTTTGAAGATGTAATAATACTGAATAAATCCTGATCAGTGTCAGAGTTCAATTCACGCTCTTCAACTCGTTTAGTTATCTTTCTGATAACATTCAATCTTGCATAGTTCATTTTATTGGTTTTCCTAGGATTATATTGGGGTGTGGGCTCTACCCCATGTAATTTACGTATGTTGTCTTCAATAGTCTCTCCATCGGCTAAATGCATGAAAATTTCATTCTCGATCCTGAATGCAATTATAGTCCAGTCACTTTCTTCATAACATGCAAGCAATATTCTTTTCAATTCCAGATTTGTACATATGAAATCAATCTGCTGTTGTGGATCGTTTTTAGGATTTGGACCTCTAATAATTTCTTCATGTTTCCCAATCCAGTGCATGAAATACTCCCATATGCCTGGAAGATCACATACATAAGATTCAGAATTGTATCCTTCAAGACAATTGATTGGTATGTTCAACTTGGTCGCGTCTAGATACCTCTGCGATGAATTATCAGAGCGATATACTTCTTCACGTTCTTTGTTATAGTAGGTTGAAAAACTTGTAATCCTTTCTGGTCCAATAAATCTAACATTACTTGTTACGGGTAAAAACTCGAGATCCAAAGCATCTTTTCGTATCCTTCCCATTACAATTTGATACTTATTTAAACACAATGCAAAAATAAAATGAATCACAAATTGGAAATGTTGTAAAGTTAAATAGAGAGTAAATAAACTTATCTAATAAAATAAAATCAGAAAATTGCTGAACTTCCTCATCCAACCTGTCAAGTTTCTTGATGAAAGTTGAATCATGAAACTTTGTGTGCTTATAGACCTCAACAAGCTGACATGTGAGTCCAAATACCGTATATGTATCATCTTATCCGGAGACGCCCCTAGTGGTGAAAGTCGTACTCAAAAACGGACGTATTGAAACGCGTTTTAGTCTAGTCAAGTATTGCGCGCAGAGAACCATTATTTAGACTATGATTAACGATAATGGTCACTCCAACTCGTGCTCATATTACCTGAGCTATCGTCTCGATAAACTGGTATTACAAAGCATTCAGAAAATCAATGCGAAACGATAAATTAGCAAATCAAACCTAATAGAGTATCGACCCAATTAGACCGATGGACAAGAAGATCAATAAAAATTTGATGTTTTTAATCAAGAATAAATTTCCAAACAAAATTAACGAGCATTCTAGTTTGAATTTATTATGTGAATAATCAGTGAACATCCATTCAACTGCAAATTCAATCTTTCTAGCTTCTCTAATTGGCCAATTACTGTTGACTGTTATCCATTAAAGTAAAAGACTCATCTGACCATTTTCGTGTTTTCTCCAAGATGTCGATTTTCTTTCAGATTTTTCTCAATATTCATATTCGTTATGTTAACAAATTAGCCATTTTTTTAAAATAAGTCAAAGAATGATCTGGTTGTCGATCATGATCAACCAATTAACAAATGGCAACTACAAAAGTTTTGTTGTAAACAAACAAAAACAAATCATATTTCCTTTAAATTTAAATTTATAACGAGTCTTTCATTCCCATTATCTGATTTAGTCTGGAAGTTAATGAAAAGAAATTTTCAACACGGAAATTTCATCTCAAGTTACTATCAGATTTATCTATTCTGTATCATGAATTTTCAAAATATTTGAAGAAAGTTTCATTTCGTAATATCGTACTTTTGTTCAAAAAATAATCATTTACTCTGTATCTGTAGATTTGTCTGATGAAATTTTGGTGATCAAGATTTAAATTTTACTTTTCAAGTTTCTCCAATAAAGTGATGTTTGAGTCAGATTGATTTTGCATGCAATTTAAGTTTATCTTAATTATCCGAGTATTTGTTCGAGTGAGTTATTTCCACCTTTAGGTCTGTCGATTCACAGTCGATCTGAAAATTACAAAATATAATACCATTGGATAAAGAAATATTCAGTTTTGCTTGATTATTCTTTAAAATTTATATGGAATATTTTTTGGGTATTCGGTCATGTATCACATTTTGATGTATGCCATTTCTGTTGATCATCATAAAAGTATCAATTTGAAATAAATTGAAAATGAACAAGTGTTTTAATCAAAAAATGATTTTATTTTATAATTTGCTTAAAAAAGGCTCGTTAAGGATTAGGACTTAGAGAAACACAAAATACAATATTTCAACAATCGATATTACAATTAAATGATATGTGGTTTTAACCTTATATCTGTTTAGTTGAGCCGAGATAAAAATACATTAATCACTACTATTTATCATTATTAATTCGAGACAATTACCAGGCTTGTTGGACAATTGGGGCTTGAGCAACTTTGTGGACGATTGGGGCTGAGTAGCCTGAGTAGTATGCTGGAGCAGCAACTTTGGTTACAACTGGAGCGGGTGCTGAGTAGGCATAAGTTGGAGCAGAGTAAGCGTAAGCTGGAGCAGCTACTTTAGCAACAACTGGAGTTGGGGCAGAGTAGGTAAAAGCTGGGCCAGAGTAAGCATAAGCTGGGGCAGCAACTTTGGTTACAACTGGGGCTGGGGCAGAGTAGGTCAAAGCTGGGGCAGAGTAAGCGTATGCTGGAGCGGCAACTTTGGTGACGACTGGAGCTGCGTATGAAGGAGCAGCAACAATCTGAGCTGGAGCAGCGTATTGTGGGGCAGTGTATTGGGGAACAGCGTATTGGGGAGCTGCGTATGCTGGAGCAGCAACAACTGGAGCTGGAGCAGCATATTGAGGAGCGGCAACAACTGGAGCAGCTACTTTAGCGACAGTTTGGGTGGTTGGAGCGGTTCCAGGTTCGTTCGTGATAACTTGAGCGCGGAAACCTGAAATCAATGGTTATGAATGATAGATTATACATAACAAGGCTTTTGGATCGAGTGACTGTGGCTAATCACTGACTTGAAATGGTTATAATAAATTACAGTTGTTTCATTTGATGGATGCTTGAATGGTCCATTTATCCATCAATTGAAATGAATAAACTTTCACTATCAACTGTTGTGATTGCCAGATTTGGAGTGATTGAAATCAAACCAAAAATCAACAACTCAATCATCAATTTCAATCAGACTTCACTTACCGTGGACTGGGTCAGCAACGTAGTTAACAATTCGTTGTCTTCCATCGATAACTCCTAAACTGTATGAACCAACAACTTGTCCATAAGCGTTTCCTTGTTCCTTTCTTGAGGTTCCACCGGTAGCATGGTTTTCTTGGTAAGCGAAAGCGTAGTTACCAACAGAGTCTTGGGTTCGGGTTGAGACTGATGAACCAGTGTTAGCAAGGTTAGCTGGAGCGTAACCGGCGGTGGCAAGACCAATAAGAGCGAATAAGGCAATAACCTGGCGAAATTAAATGAAACATTTTATCAAAGAGAATCACAATTAGAAAATTAGCTTTTAAAATCCAATTGGAAAACAAAATGAATGGCTCAATAATAATGGAAGCACAATTGTAATGGTAAACTTTCATTACCTTCATGGTTGTTGTTGGTTGGTTTGTTGGTTGGTGTTTACAAGTTGATTAAGAAATGAATTGATTTAAAGTGATATTTGATTGTCGATTAACCATTCCTTTTATATGAAATTCATCGAGGGACAATCGACTGACCATTAATTGTAGTCACCTCCCAATCAACAGACGGAAAACGAAAAGCTAAAATATGTATTCAACTAATACCATTATTGATACTAATCAATATTAAATCCTCCTTCTTTTACCACAATATCAACCTTTTCAGGCTTACTCAAGCTCCATCAACTGTCCTTCGTTACCTATCCATCCTTCGCCTTCTTATTAGCGCTCATTTAATAAGTTTAATGATTAGTTAATTGTTTCATTTCGTCCATCAAACTGTCTTTGTCAAAAAAACATTAAAAGCCACTTCAATATCAAAAACAGATCAAATTCATTTATGGTCATTACTACTTTACATAAATCAGATTATAATAAACCTGACTCCTTAATTCAAGTAAACCATAGAAGTATTTAATCAAAACATAAATCATTGAAATAAAACAATGATTAAGGTTAGCCTTTTGATGTCTACTGTTTGTTGTTGATTAACTTACCAAATTGATGCAAGATAATCTCAGTTTTGATTCTGATATTGAATTATTATCATCTGATCAAGTAATAATTCATATAAATAAACGCTTTCCCAGATAAACTGTTACCGATTTAAACCAGTAATTACAAATGTTTAACAATAAGACGATTAATAACAGCAAAATGATTAAAATAAGTTACAAGGTTTTTTATTGTTTCATTTCAACTCTTGATATTTTTAGCTTCAACAAAACTTGAAGTGCTGTGATTAAATTGTCCGAACCAAATCATTGAGTTTACATTGATTAGCCAAAACTTCACATGCAGCTACAAGGTAACACATGATTTTGGCCTCAAATGAATAAATCATTGTTTTTATCTTCAATCGACTTGAATTGAAAGCCATAATTTTTGTAAACTATGGACATGTTAATCAGTGATTGAATGTGTGAATGTTATCATGATTATGCTCTGGAATCAACTAATTATGCTGATAATAATAATTAGAAGGAAAAGTGATTCTAATGGTTAACCTTCAAAAAAACCACGCCAAATGTTAACTTATTGATTTTGCTTTTCTGTCCATTTATAATTAATGGTCAAACAATTTCAGGTTTGCCTTAATTTAATTTAACACCAAGTATGAACATAAAGTAAATCAACTCACAAACTGTCCAGCCAATTTGTATTACATATTGAAAGCTGTACAAAAAAACATAAACATGAAGGTAAAGTTAAGTAGCAAAAAATGAACACCCATTTAGCATGGAAACACAAATCAAAGCCTAAAGCATAAAGACAATTAACGAATTATTACTGATATTGATTTTGATCGTTATCAACAACAAATCAATATTAATCCTGAAAATGCTATTTTCAAATTAATTTGCGTTTTCCAGTCAAAGTCAATGTCTATTGATAAACCTTTCACTCTTGATTTGGACAATTACAATAAAAGGATAATTTGAATCAAGAATTTTTCACTCACGCATCTTTACCGCCAACGCTTTGAAAATTAACAATTCGTGTTAATTGCTTGTTTGATCTGAACAAATGTTGAACATTAAAACAAAATCGTAAGTAAAATGTTTAACAACATGTTCAACATGATGTTGAACAGCTCAAGTTAATCAATTAAATGTTTAATCAATTTTTACCGTTGAGTTATCGATTGAAAAGTTAAACTGTTATACCTTGATCTAATTAACAATTTGATTTCAGCTTTAGTGTACAAAAATGATTGACCAAATAAACAACAAAAAGTCAACTTTCACTGATTGACAAGATTTCATTGATTTTACATTCGGAAGAAACTTGATGATTGAATCCATTTCATGTAATTGGATGTATTTTGATGGGTTTCAACAAATTGATCAACCTTTCAACAATTTGGAAGCAACTAAATTGCCTTTGATTAGGACAACTTATCCTTTAGTGGTAATGGTTACAAGTTGACCATTAGAAGTGACTTCAACTGTGGACTTGTTGTCCGATGAAACTTGTGTCTCTGATGGCTTAATTGATGTAAATTTGAATCAAGGTAAATTGTGTTCACTTGAACTTTTTATTGTATTGTATCTGATAATGCTTCAGGCAGTTTATTGGGTGTGTGTTATTGAGATTTAATTGCGAAAAGTGATCGATGATTGAGGGACAAAAGTGAAACGGATAATTTATCAATATTAGCTGTTAAACAAAATGTTAATTACTATTCAATAGTCATTTGTTTTCAATTTTACATCTAATTTTAATGTCAATTTTGGCCTTTTATTCAAATCTTTAAATCTCTAATTCGCGTTATGTTTCAATGTAAATTAGTTGGCTTTCATTTACATCCAAAACAAGGTTGAAATATTGATGATTTGCTTCCAACACTGACAATCAGATTAACTTGTGTTGACATAAACTGTTAATCATGAAATGATCAAAAAAGTAAAACATTTTCATCATTCATTAATCTTCGACATTTTGCTCGAGCTTATACTAATAAGTTGCCATTTATTGTTAAACAGCAATCAATCTTGTTAACCAAGATTTGGTACGCAAAGAAAGTGCAATCAATGCTTTGAGCAAGTGAATTAGCATAAAGATCAGACCTCTGATTAGACAGTTTACCAGATCTTAATCTGATTTATTAAGCTTATAATTTCATCATTAAATGATTAATTTTTAGGCGAAATTAATTAGTGAGTTCAAGTGCTAATATTACAGAACGAAATTCAAGCTAAATGTCAAATTTAGTCTAGAAGTTCAGTTTCTTGCACAAAATTCATTGAGGAATTATTGATTTTCAATTTTAAGGTTTCATTTATTTTTGTCACTTTTCCTTTACTTTTACAATCAATCAAAAGCAATTCAAATCGATGTGTTTTCCTTTATAAGTCAAATCAATTGGTAATGACTTCATAGACTTGTTGTTGAATTACTTTAATATCGATTGAATTGAATGGGAAATAATTTGTCAAGAATGGGAACAATAATATTGCTTTCTAGTGTTTCCCTAGCAATGAAATTATAAACACTCATGACATTTATTTCCTGATTGTTGAAAATTTCAATTTTCATTAATAGTATTACAATGGTAATAGAAGAGCAAATTTTTATATTTACTGTTTACTGATTTAAATAATGATGCTGCAAATGGGTTTAGACATTACAAATTATTTGATCATACGTGATCGGGTAAATTGTCCAGTGGTTATCCAATGGCCTGGATTTGGTGATTAATTGATTATGAGACTATCCAATTGTGCCACTACAGTAATGATGGTTGTGATTGTGTTTGTTCAGGAAAAATCAACATCTAAACAAGATATTGAATCGTTAATTTATCCAACTGTTAACCCAAAAGACAATCAGTCATCAGACAATCGATCTGATATTGATTATGACTCTGATAGCAATGATGAACCCGTGAAAAAACAGATTAATACTGGATTAGGATTGTTACCAAGAAGACGTAATTCACTTTGTGTTTCTGAGTTTTTATTTTGTGCCTCATCTTTCTCGTGTTTAGATGTTATTTGTACAGACAAACTAATTGAAGAGATCGATTCTTGCCAATACGGGACAATTTACTGTCCAGAAACCGATGAATGCCTTGTAAATTGTCCTTCCACTAGTCCAGAGTCGATACCGGTAAAGTCATCTATTTTAATAATTAATTCAACTGAAAAATTAACAAATTGTTTAAACGCTTTAAAAGTTGCCTCCAAAAATTTTATTTCATATCATGTTTATGGTGCCATCTAATGTGTCTTAAAGTAGTTTGAATTGATAAACAAAATTTTGCTTTAAATTATTTTAATATTGTTATCAAATGTTGAATATCAATAGCAATTAAAAAAAACAGAAATTGTCTGAGATTTATTAGAGTATTTATATCAGAGTTATCATATTGATTAATCAATTGAATTGAATTTAACCGTCTTTTTGTTAAAATGTTTTTATCCTTTATCTTTAGACTACAGATGGGACAATTAACTTTTTTGATCTTAATGGAACCGATGTGATTGACAACATTCCAGCTGACAATTTGCCTGAAGATGAATTTTATGCAAACTCTACTGATTTGGTGGTAACTATTCCGATTGTTTTGACCTTTAAAGATGACTATGAAACTGCTGTTGTTAATCGTTCGAGACTCTTTATCCAATCTATTAAACGTCAGTTGGTGAAAAATCTAAATCTTCCAGAGAGTTCGATACAAAATTTGGTTATTTTGAAGAATCCGTTTAAAATATCATTCGATCTAGTTTACTGGCCTGAACAAGATGATTTCAGCAACATAACTTTGTCTTCATTTCGAGAGACAGTATCAAAGTTCCAAGAAAAATTGCTTACCACTGGAATTGATTTTACTGGTTTGGATAATGAAACAATTGTTGCAATTAAAGATGACAACAAAAAGGTACCTGATGTTCAACAACCGCCAACAACAGTTCAAGGCAACCAAAAGACAGAAACATCTTCTACATCAAGTCCAGAAAAGTCTAATGCTTCGGAATTTAGTGATGGTAGAAATAATTTGGCGATAATTTTAGGTCTAGTCGCTGGAGCTGTTTTGTTGATTTTAATTGTTATCATCGGTATAATTTATAGAAAACGAACTATTTATAATAGACGTCGAAAAATTGCTCCTTTTTCACGAATGGTGAGTCCCTTAATACAAATTAATTAATACAAATTACTAATTATTTGTTCACAATGTATATCAAGAGTACAAGAAAAAACTTGGCTTCATCTGCAATCACATTCAGAGGAAGTCAACGCATACTTACTGGTAATCGAGATGACATTTTATCCGAAGCGGACTATGATGATCATGTATCGTGGTTAAAAAATAGGACAAACGAACCAAGTGATGAGTACATTACTCCTGATCCAGCAATTTATGTGCCACCAGCTGAGGAAGAGATAAAACGTACACCAAGACCATCTACGCGAATCATAAGACACGAATAGTTATTGCAGCCAAAGCAATTATTTTAGATTTATTCATCATCAGTTATCTCATCGTCATTCTCGATAGCTATGCACTTTTAGACGGATGTTTCTTTTATGTGGACCTAAATTTACGTTATTGGAAGATTCAAAGACACTGGAAACTTCAGAGTTGAAATTTTTTCAGCTCACGTATTGAAAAAAAGAAAAGTTGCGTTAAAACATCAATATTTAAAGTTAGAATAACTAATTTCAAGTACAATATTTTTAATCAACAAGTGAGTCTGTTCGTTTTTTCGGAAAAACTGGATAAATGGTCGACAGAGAGGAAAACAAAGTTCTGGTATACAATTTATCAACGTTAAGAGATATTGTTATGATTCATATTTTACGATTTTAAGTTTTGTATATTTTTCGAGCAGAATAGTGAAAGAAAGTGAAATTGACATAGACTTCGGATTATGACCATACTTTATATCAATCCTAATTAAGCCTTTAGCCTTTTTCTCGAAGAATGTTTAGGTGCGGGTGTTGTACAAATTTACAAATATGTGTATGTTTTGTACGTCTTCTTAGAAAGCGGAAAGAGAACTGAACGCTGAAGCGCTGAACTGTACTTACAGTAAATGTTAGAGTAAATACTTTACGAAAGAAATTTCAGAATTGTAATACACAATGTACTATAGACAAATTATAAATATTCATTCAATCATCAAAATGACTGCAGTGAAATTTCATGTAATACTAAACCCAACAAATTTAGGTAATGCCATATTGCATAAAAGGACTTAAATTTGATGTGAATAGCCAGTCCATCAAAGTTGAATTGATGAGTTACAGAAATTATCTCTAAAAACATATTGGTTGATTCGATAATCAAGCAATAAATTAACAGCAGGGATGACTTGTTTTTTACACAGCTTTGGTCAATCGGATAAACCGTTCACCATCAACGGTTAACCACTGTTAAGCTTGAAATGTTTACTTGTTTTGAGATACAGCAGCAATGCAACAACAATTTGGTTGAGCTAAACCAGGAAAGCGATTATTATGTTAAAGTCTTGTGTATAACAGACATAGGGTTCCCCTAAGTTGATGATTAACCAAACATTCAGGCTCAATCAAAGTAACTTGCACGCGTGACTCTCTTGTGACCTCAGGTAAACCTAAATACATACATGACAGTAAAATGAAGGTAACCAAAGGACAGATGGTTTGACCTTTCATATACTTTCATCTCTATCCAATGCTTTATTCCTCCAAAACAGTGAATAGACTTTATTTCGGTGTTGTCTAGTAGACCTAAATCGTTGTTTCCTTCAACTTGATGGTCTTTTCTTTCTTCTCCTTTCTTTCTTCACATTTAACTTTCCTCTGGAACTTATAAAATAAGGTGATCGCCAAATTTGCCTTTTGTTGATAATTCACCTGGCTTTTAAGAATGTAGAAAGGTTATTTCTCCTGGTACAGGCTAAAGGAAGAGGAAAGAGAAATGGAGAATACTTTGAGTCAAGTTTAAAGGACAAATGTATTGTTAAAAAGCATACTTATTGGAAGTGTAAAAAGGGCTCATTTTCAAAACACAAGCACTGGCAAACTTCAGTCCACCTTACAATAGTAATCACCTTACTTGGCCTCTTCTCTTCCTGTGGCATCTCGTAAAGTGATCAACACAAGTACAAGGAATATTGTAAGAATAGAAACCATTGACTCCGGAAACTTTTCATTCACCTTGTGTTTAATTCCCTCGTTTAATTTGAAGCTATAAGATGTTTAAAAATGACGGAAAGAAGAAACAAAGAAAATAATTTGAGTAATTATAATTTTGTAAAACTATCCAAATTATATAAATTCATTATTATCTCTCTATTGGCCTTGGTTAATGTTGCTGTATCCATCGAGGAAATTGTGTTCACTTCACCATTAATTATGCTATTATTTCATTCATTAGAGATAAATTAGCTGTGCAACTAGAGATGTGACAATCATAGATAGCGAACCTTGACCAAACCAGTTTCTTGGTTAGGGTCAAATAGTGCATAAACGAGGAGCGAAAGAGCCAAGATGATCAAGATGTAATGGTGATGACCCAGTGTTATAGTATTAATAGTACGGTCGACTCAAGTCTGTGGTTGACCTTCGTGTTATCCTCATAGGCAAAGGCACGAAAAAGTGAGTTAAGGGACATCAACTGGACTATCTTGAAATGTTTAGTGAAAGCTCTGGAAGAGAAAGCAAAGAAAGGATCATTAAAAGTTGACTGGACAAGTTTAGCTCGTGCTATGTAGCTTTGCACGCGCAATGAAAGATGCAAGAAAAGTCTATAAGAAAATTAGAGGAGAGAGAAGGGAAACGAGACTGGTTTAGAGGGCCATTTATATACAATCAACATACACACACGCGTCCTCCATCTGGATGAAAACTGTTACCAGAGATGAAAATGGTTTGGACTTTGTAGACTTGTAGCTCATCTATGGTGAAGATTTGTATCTCCATATGTTTTTGTTGAAAATTTCCTGACCCGTTTCTCCTCATCTCTCCTCATCTCTCCTCATCTCTTCTCCTTTCTTCTCTTTACCTTCCTCCTCCTTTGTATTCTTGTTTCCATATCATTGTTTACCTGGATAATATAATCAAGGATAACTCGGCAAGATTTTCTGGTTGCTTTTTTTCCTCATTTGACCTTAAAATTGTATCATTCAATCCCTTGCTTTGTTTCTCGATTAACTTCTTTTTCATATTGATGGTTTCCATCTTTCGATTAGCTAATTGAATACCATGGGCCTTCTTTTTTTCTCACAACGCTTCATTGATTTTCATATTTGCCTTGTTAAACAAACCAAGTTGAAATTATTCTTTGTTGATGCTGCTTTGGCTCCTTCATTGTTCAATTGGTAAATTTGTTTTTCCATGTCAGTTTCATCTTCAGTAAGGCAATCAATTTACCACATTGATGGCTAAAATTGCAAGCGAAAACCTTGAAGAGCAAAAAAATGAGAAAACAAAACATTATTCTTTGCACAATCTTGATATTTCATCGATATTACTGTGAACAAGCTAACAAACTTGAGTTGAAATTTTAACACTCATGCTCTAATGATTTGAAAACAGGACATAATTTTGAACGAGTAAACTTAATTTACAGCAGTTAATTTCCACTTCCGATTATTCTTTAGACTTTACTCGGTAAAAGTAGGCCTTTTTGTAGATCAAATTGTCTTGTGGACAACAAGTGGGCCTCTCTTTTGATAAGGGTCAACTGACAATCTCGGAGACATCAACAACTAAGTCGGTATTCAGGGTTACAACAGGAAACAAAGCTTCCTTCTGTAACAAGTTTTACATGCCAAAGTGACTTCACATTGAAAAGGTTAAAGGTCACTCTCAATGAGTTTCCATTTCATTTCCGCTTCTCAGATGGGACAGATAAAAGCCGAAAGAAAATCCAATAAATAACAATTTGAAGAGGAAAAAATAATTAAAAAAACATCTTTAACAGCAAATATGGTAAAAATATTGAAAGTCAACAAAGGCTCAAGCCCAAAGAGTAACAAGAGACTGCACGAGAATAGAAGACCTCAAATTGAGATAAAAATAAGTTAACAATCGGTTGATAGATGGCTCTAATTAAAGAAAGACAAGAAATAAGAATTGTGAAAAATTATAAAAAAATTAACTTTTAATTTGAAGAGATAATTCAAAGAGGTTAATTTTTACTTTCTTTTCCCCTTTCTTTTCTCTTTCAATCAGACCCATCTATCAACCGATTGAGGAGCTAGCCCCTTATCTCAATTTGAGGTCTTCTATTCTCGTGCTATCTCTTGCTCCTCTTTGCTCAAGCCTGTCAGTAGCCACTTGTGGTAAAAACCAATACTATAAATCAGCGGGACACAAATTAAATTGATAATTATCCAGAAAAGAGGCACACATGGAATCAAATGTTCAAGTTAACTGTTGGCATGATGATTTTAACATTAATCCAATTTCTTCTATCATTATCAGTTGATCAGCATAATTAAAATTAATATGGTTCTTGTTTACATAATGTATATGCATAAGTAAAAGCACATTTGGTTCAAACAGTAAATCATCTGATCAGTTCTTTTCCATATTTCTTTCCAATCAATTGAATCTTGGTGACAATTTGGTGACAATTAACATTCACAAGTTCAATAGAGATAAATAAAAACAAATTCAAAGTCGATTGAAACGGGTAATCAACACAATTAAAGCAAATAGGAATACAATACTTGCACTTACAATAACAACAACTGAAGGTTGGGTGAAAAAGAGCGGAAAAAGAGTTACCTCGAGATTGTTTCTCTTTTTTCAATGACTAACTTTGATTTGGCAATGGAATTATTTCCCCATTTCAATTATTCATTTTATTAATCTAATTTGAGTGCAATTAGTACAATCTATTTAGATAATACAAGAGATAACTCAGGTAAATTAAAACGGTATTGAAGAGCTGAGAAAGTTTACATTACATTTGCCATTGAAGGTTGTATTTTATTTCGCATATTTAACTTTTAATGTGAACCTAATTTTATTCTTTCATTGTAACTGATTTAAATTGTAACCTTTTGTTTGTTGAATCTAGTTTATTAACTTAATGAACTTGTATTCAATACACAACCGGGTTAATAGTATTTGGTTAGATGTTTTTACACCAATTGGTTCAGTTTATAGCAATTGCAAGAGTTAAGGCTCAATTCAATTTTATTGGACTTGTGTAGGCCAATTAATCAGAAATTAGTTTTCATTATCATCAATTTACCGAAATGAAGTAATGCATTTAATCAGTAATTGGCAGAAAATTCCACTTCTCAATTAAGCATTACATCACGCTGTACTGCAATTTTCAAGTCAACCATGAATAAAATGAAACAACAATTAATATTGATGAATAGAAGAGTATCGAGATAATCAGAAATGCTAATAACAGCCTTTAACAGAACAGAAAGTAACAGTGAATACAATTATTCCAACAACTTTAATGTGACTAATAATAATGATAAGCATCAGTTTAAATTTACCAGCAAAAAGGTGAAACTAGTCCAACAACAAATCAATTGATTAACCAATTGAGTTGGTGAAAAACAGGGAAACTTGAACATGATTATAATAACGACAGTTGAAATCATCATTAAAATAATTAGGAAGACTCGAAAAGATGAGTCCAATGTGAATGCATTAATCTTAATCTGCAGACCAATTGTTGCTTTGAATTTGATTCATTGTAAACTTGATTACTTGAGGTCCTCAATCACCCAATCTTAACCCAATTCATTTAGTTGCAAGAACTGATTGAGGGTGGAAATAAAAGAGTTGATGGAGATGTTGGCTAGAATGTTCATCACTTCATAAGGTTCAGCCATGTTGTTAAAAGATAGTCTTTCATGTGAATTAGCATTGAACAAAATCTGGTTCTGTTTTTGGGAAAAGCATCATCATGTTGAACCGTAAATCAGGTCAACTCTGGTCACGGGCTCAGGATAAATGTAGACACGCATGAGATAACAATTTAGGCTTTACCATGAGGAGTGCCCTGAAGCTGATAAAGAAAAAGGTTGATTAAGCTTGAAACAATACCGCAGGACAGAATAAGATGAAGATGATGAAGTGAAACTCCGATTTATCCATTATTTTGGTTAAGCTTTTTTTCCTTGTTAACTGGGCCAATTTATGGAAAACAAGTTTCTCTCTTTCCAGTGACTTCGCCCTTTGTTAATGTATCATCATTATTATCCTCATTATTAACCATGTTTGTGTGTGGTTCACATTCAAAATTAGCCGATCATTAATCTGAACATTTGGAAGAATAAAAACAAATTAAGAACCAAAATTAACAATTTATTCAAGAGTAATTTAATTGATTAGACTTACTTGCATGGGTTTGGATAAAAATGGAGGGAGAAACAATAACAAATGAAAACAAAGTGTCATCGGCTTAGGGACAATCTGCTAATTAACCCTTGTAAGAAAATTGGATTATTTTTAAATTTATTTGACTTACAATTTATTTCCAATAATTTATTTATTTACTCTACCAATTAGCGGTGCACTTTGGTTATCTGTTGTTAACCAGAATATCATCTGGAACTGATTAGTTGAGACAAGTAGGAATATTAGTAATTTAAGTTACCAGTTTTGTCATTACCAACGTCTGGATGCAAAATTTACAATAACAATAAACCATTTTACAATTAACATCGCTAACAGGAGTGATTATGTGAATCATGTTTCTACTTGTTAGTTTTATTAATCAACAGGAAATTCAATTTAACGATTCATTGATAGTCTAGATAATGAGATATGTTCAACTTTACTGATTAACCAGCCAATCAATTTTATCACTAAACATCTACATGGTAATTATGATAGTCAAACTATTATTGAACTTAACTCAACGTTTTTTCAATCAGCAACAACAATCAAAATTATTGCTGAACAAATATAACCATCAATAAGTCACCAATATGGCAACAAAGGGTAATGTTTATCGTTAATCTTAACCTAACCATTTCCCTTGATTTAGATAAAAACAATTGCTCACCAAAGTATTGAAATCTTTTGCAAACAAGTAAACATTCTCAATAACACATGAATTGATCAATCAAGTTTTATCACTAATGCTGGTAATTAATTCGCAATTTGAAGCCTTAATTATCTCAATTAAATTCAACTAACAGTTTCACTTTAATATTTCTCGCTTTACTCAGTAGAGGGCGCTTTTGCCTCTTCTCACTTTTCCAAGTCTGGTTGCAACATTAGGTTAGTTTGAGATGTTGCTCGGATGACTAAAGATGAGAAACCAAATCTTTTTGGTTACTTTGTTATAAACATTTTCTTATTTCATCATTTTAACTGATTTGCTTAAACAATTAGTTTATGTTTCATCGTTGATTATTTATTAATCTTAATCATTACCAACTAACTGTCAAGTTTTATTGTTTCAATCCTTACCATTTTGTATCATTTTGGTTTCCATTTGCATTTACGGTGTTCATCTTTTATAATTCTTTGGCTTTTATAATTTCTTCACCAATTGGAATAATTTGTTTACTGTTGAGTGTCCAGTTTTTATGACAAATCTGGTTCCTGTTTATTTCTCAAGCCTTGTGTAATTTGGTCATTTTATACAACTCTTGATTTTCATCTAATCTTCTTTTCAACATCGAGATCCCTTGTGATTGTCAACTTCAAGTTAACCATCAACAAGTGAATTTATCCATCGATTTTGTTACCTCTTTTTTTGACACTTTTATGTTTACTTGAACATCAATTCGGATGAATTAAAAGTGATGCCTGCCATAAATGAATCGGATCTGTCTTTAGGTTAGTAATTTTCAATATTTTCAACTATGTCGTCATTAACTGTCATCTTGGGTCTCATCACTTTGTCCATTAATAATAATCAAATTATCAACTTTTTGTCAATGTTTACCCTACAAAACCGTTGACTGTGTTGATATATTCTGGGAAACTCAGCAAAGCATTAATTATCCGATAGATCCGAGAACTTGTCAATTGAAGGTTCACCAACGTTCCTGGTTATTTTCTTATCACTTTTTTCCAATCTTCATTTTTTTCTTCTTTCAATCCTCTCTCTTTTACCATTTTTCAAAAGGTCTCAACTTTTGAAATTAAAATGGTAGATGGGAGAGCTTTGAAGAAAGGAAGTTGAATAGAAAGAAAGAAGACTTGCAAAAAAGAAAGACATTGGCTGATGAAAATAAACATTTTCTTGGATCCATCAAGTTCCCATGAAGTCAAAAAAAACCCTGAACCTAGAACAGAATGAAATGAAGCAATAATCTTGAATAAAGAAAGATCATCTTCTGTATCCAATCAAGATTCTATTGAAACTTTTTTCCTCTTCAAACTGAGTATTCCTAATTTTCTTGTCTCTCTTTGTCATGTCTATTTTTTAGATGCTTGTCCAACAAACTTTCAAGACGTTTTGACCAATGAGACCAACTTAAAGCATAAAGAGGAAGAAGTATTAGGACATATTTACGAAGACATTGATAAATCTGGTCCACCAAGAATCGCACCAATCAGTGGAGTTCTTGAATCATCCAATGTAAGATAAAACACTTCTAAATGTTTATGCCCATCTCTTGACCCTTGACTCCTCTTTCTTTTTCTCTTTCTTACCCAAACCCTCCTTCAATACCGATTGCATCCTTATCATGTAAGAAGCTAACCACAACCAACCAACAACCCAATATTTGCATCTTTATCATCTCATTACTCGATTAGTTGTTTTTGGTCCTCAAAATGATGAATTACATTTGATTAGATTGATGTTGCATTGAAAAAAACAAGATTTCAAACAATTTACAACTTGTTTTATTTTCATCAAGAATTACTTGATTTTGATCATTCTCAATGACTTTTATCATTTTTAAGGTCTAGACAAGTTCAGTTATCATATTCACCATAAAATGAATTACTTATTCCTTGTTTCATCAATGCACCATCAATATCATTAATTATGATTAAAGTTTAAACATTGATTAAGATTACTTGATGAATTGCCTAATTGCAAGGAGACCAAAGTTCAATGAAACAAAAACGGTTGTTGGTTGGTAATGAAGTTGATGTTTATATTGTTTAATTGTTACAATCAAATGTTTATTTATAATTTGATGAATTGTCAACAAAAGTGTTCTTGACCTTTGAACAAAAGATGTTATAAAAGTTGCTTTTTATGACCAAAATTTAATGACATTATTATGGTAATAATAGTTGTCAATTGAACCCTTCACAATGTAACCCATCCTTCAATCATCCAGAAATTGGGATAAATTTTAATCATCCTTGGAAGACAATAAAAGATGATAAAGATGGCTACAGTGACAAAAGTACATCTTGAATTACCTATTTAGGGCCGATCCGATGAACTAAAATGTTTGTCAAAATGTTTGTTTATTGGCAATGTTTGTTAAAATTAATCGATTTTGATTAATGTCATTTTAAATCTTAATTAAAAAGCGCCATCTTTTGTTTTTTAATGATTTTAAAAGATAACTAAAAATAATTTATAATCAAAAGATAAGAAATTTAATCTCAAAAAATGTAAAGGCGCATGAATAAAATGATTGTTAATTTTTTGATCGGACAGTGTTAATGTTGATGACGTAATAAAATCAAACAAACATTGCCTACTAACAAAGATTTAAACAACATTTTAAACATTTTTTAGTTCATCGGATCGGCCCTTAATTGACAGATCTGGACTAATCATGATCATTTTCAATCATCGATCATCTTGTTCATCATGAAAAAAACAACGGTCTCATTGCCTTAAATGAAGACTCAAGGTTTTTTGTTTTCACGATACATTGTGCTTCAAACTCACCAGTTTGTCATGAATCACAAATAAATTATCATCAAATTATTATCATGTCTGAATCATAAGAATCACTGATTAAGAAGTAATCTTTTTATGGGAATCTTCATCATGACAACTTGTTGATTGTAAACAGCTTTGATACATTGTAATGAATATTGTAGGATGCACTTTATCCATGTAAATTGGGTTAAAATAGTTAATTTTTTAATTACTTCAACATAGTCTTTAATTATTCATCAAAAGGAAAGTGTTCAATCCAAAGTAAAACCTGTAAAAGCTGATTCCAATTTCCTTCTGAAACTCAAAGACAGTGAACCATTCAATGAACTTTCCATGTAAAAGTTGAAAAAATGATTATGAGGTTAGACCTTTTTTTGATTCATGATGAGTGTTAAAAAAAGCTGAATCATGAGAATGATATAAAGATGATAATCAAGTTACAGGACACTTACAGACTATGAAAAATGACCAATGAAGATGATTTTTATTCTTTAATTTAACTTTTCTTCTCTTTCCAATTCCGTCTGAATCTCACTAATGATACAACCACGAATGAAACTTTCATTTTTTCACTTCTTTTTTTACCTGTTTTTTTACCTTCAAAATATTGCATTCAGTGTCCAGTAATGAAAGTCTCATCTTATTGTAATTTCAACAGTCCGAAACAATATTTATGCCCACTTTCACCGGCAAACCTTATCATTTTCTCCATGTATTCATTATCTTGAAAACAACTTTATTCTGTTCATTTCTCTACTCATCTTCACTATGAAAAGCGATTTATCTCAAGGAAGAGCATAAAATGTACCAACAATTTGCCAACAAGATGATGATCAAGATGAGATAAAGTTATGAGAAAGGAGCAAAAAATAAACGCTTGGATTCATTTTGATTGTGGTTTTGGTTACAGAACCCAAATTTGATGTTTTTGTTGATCATCATCGTTGGTAAATCATGTTAACAGAAATGAGCATCAGGGTAATAATTCTTGCCTTTGAACTGATAACTCTAGTTTTATTATTCTGTATCTGAGTGTAAATTTTATGATTAACTTTTTAGTTTCACCCAATCAAACAATTTCATTGTTTCCCCAATTTTTAGTTACTTTTGATCAACCAAAGTGTAATCACATTAAGCAATTACATTTTTTCATTTTAGATTAACTGGTTTCAATTTCATCACGAAAACCATTTAATTAAATTAACGGTACATGTTTATGTTTATAATTAATTTTATTCCTAATAACTTTAAATTATACAAAATTGAAACTTTCACAGAAAATTATCGTAAAAAACATGGTTTATTTTAAATAGTTAATTGCAAATTATCAGTAAATTGTTGTAAAAACTTTCTCATGAAACCAGAAACAGTTTAACAGCATCTTCAACCCAATATGAAGACTCATGATGAACTGTGTTTATCTTAAATGTTTGTAAATTGTTATTTTGTGATTGTTAATTATTCATCAAAATTAACAATATTTTTGTAAAAAAAAGTAAACAGTTGAAAAGAAAGTTGAATTTCAACAATTGAATTTTAACCAGGAACCAGCCTGTTGCTGTCAATTGTCCAAATGTTTCGATTGCAATCGATTTATGATTTTATCCATTTGTTAATTCACTTTGATTAACCAATTAATCCCAACCTTTCCAAGAATCATTGGCATCAAATTTATTATTGTGTGAGGTTTCCTTTTTGTGTCCTGATTGGAAATGATGATCACCTGATTTACCAGTTTTATCCCAACCACCCAACTTTTTACCTTTATTAAGACAGAAAAGTTAATTGTCAATTTATAATCGTATCATCATTGTGATCAAAAATTCATTTTTAGAATCACTTTTTTGTTTGCTTGTTTTTGTTTCTTCAAATCAATCAATTGTGATTAACAAGAAAAACTATCATCTTGATCAATTGAAATAGTTAGATGATAGCCAAGCCTGTTTACCTCAATTTCAATCTTTTTTCATTTACTAAACATTTACCTTTTTTACCTGTTCATCAGTTTGCATAACTGTCTTCAATTCACCTGCAATTAATGGTTACAAAGTTTGAAATAATAATTGATTGACTCTCTCATTAACTTGATCATAATTCCTCTCCGTCAATTGTCATCTAAACAATCCATAACCAATTATTGTAACAAACTGTAATAACCTGTTTTAATTGCTAAATAATCAGTCAACTTGTAAGAATAATTAAACGTCAACTTAAACTCTTTCATTGTTTTCTTGTTTCTTATAACTTTAGATTTATTATCTCTATTATATCATGAAAAGTTTAGAAACAATTCCTGGTAATTCAATGATAAAAACTGTTATTACAAGTTGATTAACATTTGAAACAAATCGTTCACGTTCATCATTTAAATTATTCATTTTAATACTGTTCAAACTTTAAATTGCAATATTATCAAATCTCTTGTCAACATCGTGAACACTTTTTTGACATAAAACAATCTCAATTAACATACAACATGTACAACAGTTAATTCAATCCAAGTTAATTGTTTTAGACAACGGTTAACCGTAGCTACTAATTTTTACAGCTAACAGTGGTTCAGTCAAAATAAAGTTTAATTGTGTTAACTTTTATTACCTTCATCAACTAAATCATCTGCATCATCATTCAGCCACACTTTGCAAACGTTTTCAGTGGCCTCAACTTTACTTTCAAAATTCTTAAAGTGCTAGATGACATCAAACTTATTTATATTTACAATCAACTTCTTATTACAAAACGTTTCAATTGTTTCAAGACTGTACAACCGATGACCTGTAATTAACCTGAATCGAGACGCTTATTTCTAGGAATCAAGTAATGATTGAAACTGAAAAGGGAAACTTAATTGTTGTTAATTCGTTGAGTCATTTAGGTAATCATCAAACAAGATCCGACTGTGACTAAATTGTCAACAAATTAACTACTCACTTAACTGTTCAATTGATTAAAGTGAATCTTTTGTGCTTGACAGACTACAAGAGTTTCAACAAGCTCAAAATTTACCCAAAAACCCGAAAAACCAAGCAATGAGATCACCACAGGTCACCTAGAACCATTTAGAGCATCTTTTTCCAGAAAAATCCCAAAAAACTAAATCACTGAAATCTCATAAAGCTAACAAAGTAAACAAAATTATAATTCTGATGATGTAAAAAGCTGACCTCGATACCTTTATAAGCAAATGTATCACTAGGAAACATCAAATCATTACGATTAAATGGATTGTAAACATCTTGGTTCCTTTTTTTTTCTGGTATTATGTTGTTTTAGCTGTCTATTGATTTGTCTTATTGGCCTAGTTTCATCCTCAAAGGTGCATTAAATTGAAGAGCAGCTTGAAAAAGTTTGGGAAAAAAGGTCAAAAAAGTAAAACTTGCGTTTTCAATTGGTAACCAAAAACTAGTACTTGAACTTGACTCTGCCATTAACTTGATACTCATTGACGTCAATGTTGTTTTCATTTGCTATCTTTTGCTTGACCCCATAACCACCCAACTATGGGCTAGTTTGTTTTCCTTGTCAAATTACCTGCAAAGTGATTCACTTTTCATCTTAAATTTTCTTACAAACACAAAGTTACTCACCATATTGTTGGTTCTCTGTTTTATCTTCATTTTGACCAGTAACTTCATCTAATTCATCTCCTTGATTAGCCTGCTCATGGTCAGCAAACTTTTGATGGTATTTTTCAAATTTACCAAAATCGTGTTTCTGTCCATCATCTGATTTCTTTGTCCAAGCACCATTAGACTGAATAAAAATAACAAACAAAACAATTAACAAATCATGTTATTCATGTATTTGTGTATTTAGGTTGATAAACTTCGCCATAATGGTTAAATCAATTTTGATTTATAAATGCTGATCAGTCTCTAAATTGGGATAAACAATTAGTCCCATTAATGCGACAATTTAGCTTTATATGTAAATGCTTCGAAACTACGGAAGTTGATTGCTTTTTCAATTAACTTCATATTCACCTTAATATGTCATTTCAATTACATTTCGATTACATTTCAATTATAATTCAATTTGTTTAATTTAGTTTCCATTATAATTAATAAACTTTTACCTCTTTATCCCAATCCCAACTGGTTGGTGTGTTACCATATTTTGAATCTGAATCTGCTTTACCAGTTTTAATGGATCCAATTTGCTTATTATTAACATTTTTATGCTCATCGTTATGATCGCGACTCTGATAATGTCCACCATCGTAACGACCTTTATATTCATCTTCATTTTCCGATTTTCCTGAATCAATTTTCATGTTTTCATTAATAGCATCAGCCAATTCATCTTTAGCTTTCCTTTCCCAATCATCGACAAAACCTTTCCAATCCTGTTAAATTAAAATAACAATTTATAAATTTAATTTCCCTTAAATCAATATATAATTTAAAAGAGTGATTTGCATGATGAAAAGAATAGCCCATTGAGAGGAGAAAAGCTTTAAGGCTTTTTGAATACGCAACAAAATAATCAATCTGATGATGAATGGAAAAACAAATCTGATTAAACAATTGATTGCGAGGCTTGTAAAGATGATCATCATCAATATGATTAGATTTAACGTCAATCGACTGATGGTTAAAAAAATTGAAATAAACTGGACAATTGATTGCAATGATTTGCATCATCTTCTGATGATTCAGTTGTATGATCAACATCTAACTGAATCAACATTCATTCATTTTCATCAACCTTAATCATAACAGTTTCTCTCATCAATTGACTGGTGAATGTTTCTCATTATTGATGATTAGTTTCGCTTGCTTCTCTAAATTGTTCACACAACCATGATTATTGAGTTTTAAATTGTCATGAAACAAACAGTGAATGAATAAGAAAAAAATCTCGTTTTGTTGCTCATTTGTGCTTTTCACATTCAAATGATTCACTTTCATCAACTAACATCAAGTCAACAATCTGATTATCTTATTGTCTGACTAACTTGCATTCAATTTCATCAATTGATACAGAATAAGAAGAAAAAATGTTTCAATGAAAATACAACAAAAAAACCAAATGCATTTGTACTGCTATCTCATTCATAAGCTGCTATTATTCACTAATTAACATGAGCTACTGAAAAAAATGCAATCTTATAAGTTACTTGATTTCAATAATAGTCATTAACATCATTTTACTTGCATCAATGAAGGAAATGGAGCATTAAATTGTACAATATAAAGCAATATTTTGACCTAAAATAAATCACCAATCACTTATTAGTATACAATATGTTTTTGCTGTTTCTATTATCAACAGGATTCTTAAAAATAATTATATCTAATGAACGTTGAAATGATGCTTCATTTTCATCAACTGAACATCAATGATTTTTAAGATATTTCTGATTCCAACACAGACTCAACAGTTTTCAGGTGAAATCTGGTCAAACTGTGATGATAACCATTTGACTATCAATTTATTAACCCTGAGTTTAACTGTAAGCTGTTTATCATGATTTAATAGCAAAAGTTGTCAACATTGAAAATGATCAGTGTGAATGAAAAAGCGTAAACACGCAACCTTCAACATGAAACAGATTGTTGGAGCTGAAGTTGCCTTTTTTGGGTTTAAAATTCTTGCAAGTAAAAAGTAAGGTGAAAACTGATGATCGATTGGTTATGGGGTTAACATGTTATCCAGGAAAAAGATGAGGATGACTACATTTTAAGCGGTAAACAAGGTTTCTCAGGTGAAACTTAAGAAGCTGATAAACACTATCGAGATACAATCAGTTGAAGTCAGTATCGATTTGAAGTGCGTTTCGGTAAATCAACAAAATCAATTAGAAACACACGGGATTATGTTGAAGAAACAATTTTCATGTCAAAATTAACTCAATGAAAAAGCCTTATAACTTCCTTGTCATGTCACCTTCACAATGGACTGAATATTAACATTTTGATTTGGTTTATAAGCAAATTAATCAATCACCCGAGCTTTTTGAAATTCAGCATCAGTTAAATAGTCTCCTTTAGGCACTTCTTGATTCGCTGTTGATTCATGATGATCGTCATTGGTTTCCATGTATTGTTTACCTTTCCAATGAGTTGACCCATGATTTGAATCAACACCATTCTTTCCAAACTGACCATTACTTGATGATGATTTTGGTGTTTTACTTTGGCGAGTTGATGATGATGATCGTTCAACGTTAAATCCATTGGTATTCATTATCAGGTTAAATGCTATTACTATCATAATTAAGGACCACCGAGGTATCATTTTCATCTTTATCATCATCATTATCATTTACACGTTTCTATCTTCTTTTGCTTGTAACAATTTTTCACACAACAGAATAGTTTCACTCAATTTTATAACTATAATTATGTAAAATAATGAGCATATACAAATTTACTATCACAACCGACGAACACAAATTTACACAAACAACAATTAACAATTGACAATCACAATGTGCACAGTTTTGAAGTTGATTTCATTTTCAGCTCTTAATACGATTCTGTTAATCAATTTATACAATATCGTGATGATCAATCAGAGACGCTACCTTAGGGTTGATTAAGATGAACATCTAACAATTTGTACACCTTATCATGATACTATTCATCTGGTTCCTCCTCCTCCTCCAATCCTGCAATCATTAAGAAAAAGGAAATTATGAGTTAGTCAGACGGAAATACTGATGAGAAGTGCGAAAGTAAAAACATTGATCATCTTTTTCTTCAAGATTTTCCATTCTTCTCAATTCTTCCTCCCTTTCTTTCTCCTTCAAAATGTTCAAGAAAAAACAAATTGTTATTCAACTCGTAATTGCTACTTTTCATGTTTAAAGCATCAACTTACACAAAAAAAAACAAGACTAACCAAGCCTTGCTATTTTTTGCTGTCCAATTGTATTGCTAAGCATAATCTTGTTTTTTATTCAAACTTCAATCACTTCTACTCACCCTTTGATCCCATCTCCTTTTGATGCTCAAGCATTGTGTTCCTCTTAACAATAACAATTAAACGACGGGACAATCAGGAAATCATAGATAATAACATCGACAAGAAACAAGTTAAATAATAGTTAACATAAGATTTAACATAAGACATTTAAATTAGTTGAAAGTGCCATCTATTGTTGAGTGAATTGGCCAATCGACGTTGCCTATTGACAGAAAGGTGACAATTTTTAAAACAATAGATGGCAGGCAGTCTAGTTGGTCAAAAATACAAATTTAAATCCTTTGATAACCCTGGTAACAATTGTTAACGCTTTTTTCAAATTAGTGCAATCTTTAATTGTTATTGGCCATATTTTTGTTTCCATATTAAGTCAACCATTAAATGTGGATTTTTTTGAAGGGGAATCAAGTTTGTCTGTTTATGGTCATTTCCTATGGATTGTGCAATTGTTTGATGGAAATGTTAAAGTGTTGTGTTTAAAAAATCACCGAAAAGCGAAAGTGAACAATTCCGGTTCTGGTTCCACTTTGTTTTGTTTACTTCATTTTTTTGTTTATTGTTGATGACTCAGATTCAATCAACCCTGCTGAATCTTAAGATAACTTATCTATTGGGATTGCAATTGCGATTACAGTTCAATCGTCGCAATTCAATTGCAGCGCTTTTTGCGTTTTTGTACAGCTTATAGTAATGAATCCACGTTTTTGATTAATAATTGTCATGAAACTTGCACTTTTTCATCTACCTATAACCCTTTTTTCGTTCTATTACTTGTTTATTTGCTTGTTTACATTTTTATTTGTTTGTATTACTTAAAACGCTTACTGTTTAAACCTGAAACCACTAATCTGTTAGATTAAACAGCTTAAGTTTAGCTTCCCAAAAACATCGAGCAACGCCATTTCCAATGTTTCTCCAAACATCAGTCTTTACTTTTTCTTGTTCTGTTAATGATCAAACAACGTGATTTTTATTTTGTTTCAACACACTGTACATAATTAAGTTATTTTTTTGTCAAATGCTTCTCAAAATGGTGATCAATGGACGATATACTCTTAACTCACCAACTCAAATGAAATCAAAGAATTTCTATGCAAAGGTTAATCATCATTTTTACTACTTATTCAACAATAATTTTCTTGCAATTCTTCATTGTATTCACTCGATAATATAACACCATCAACCTAGTTCACCCAATTTCATGTCACAAGTAGTCAAGATTTCATCATTGAAAGTGACCGATTCGACGCTAGTGCCAACCAATTTGACCATCAGCTCTTGTCTCCTTAAATAATTTATTCAACTTGCAAATTTTATCTGCATCATGTTTCAATAACCTATTCAATTCAGGGTTACCCTTAAGATTTCATCATAAACAATAAGAGTGAGACACTTACGGAATATGCTTAACCTTGTCGCTCTTGTGTTTGAAGATGCAAATACTTGATGGTGATTATTATGATTAACAGGAATACCTTTTGTCTCTTTTATCTTTCTGATAATCAGGCCATCTTCAAGGTGTGAACCCGTTAAGCTAGAATTTTTTTACTTTTTATGAAAAGAAAAAAGAATCTTGCTTGTAGGTTCTTGAGACTCAATTTTATCATCTTTTTGCAGTAAACTCATACAAACATCATGATTGAACCTTCATCAGAAGCTTATCAAAAAAAGATGAACTTTTGTTTCTATTAGAATGAAGGTTCTTTGATATTTAGTTTATCGTTGTTAGTGTTGATGATGATGATCATCATCACCGTCATTACAAGTTACACCAACTTATTTTGATATTTTTTTCTCTTTTCAACCTTACTCATTTAACTTTGCTATAACTTTAGATTCTACCCTCCCTTATTCATTAATTTAAATTTTTTAACCTTTTTCATGCTATTTTCGCCTCTTTGCTTTGCTATTTCAATTTGATTAAAAATTTTTTCTTTCTTCTCTCATTAGTTTCGAAAAATTTTGAAGCCTGTTGCTTTCAAACTTGGAATCGGATCATCTGGACCAATAATGTCACCTGTTGAATTGAAACACACATCTCAAATTTCGTATTCAAATATACAGACTGCACAAGTACAATCTCAACCACCACCGCCACCTCTAACTTCAGTTTCAACAAATAACAATAACAACCATGTTCACGCTCTTCAGCCACCGCCTCAACAGCAGTCACAGCCGCAACAACAACAGCAACCACTAACAGTGACATCACAACAACCACAACAAACACTTCATCCACATCACCATCTAACTCTGAGTAGTCATCATCATCATCACCACCACCATCAACACTTACACAATGATTATCATTCACCACGGACTGGTTCAGTCTACTCAAGTCCATTTTCATCTATCGACTCCGAAACTGATTCTGGAAAATTGATTGTGAACGGTTTGAATCGTGTGGAAACCTTAACAACTAAGTCAAATTTAAGCCAAAGTCAAGCAAGTCTTTCCCATTGCTCGGGTCTTCCTGGAGATGATGATCACTGGTACCTTGATCCACCTCCGCCACCTTCCTCGGTTCTTAAAATGCCTTCACTTAACTGGGACTTATCCAGTTTAACGGCTGCTCGTCGAAGACCTTTAATGTACAATTCAAGTGATTATTTAAGTCAAACTCCTTCGCCCAATGATTCAGTTATTGTTGAACTTGAAGCACTACTTAGGGAGAAAGATTCAGAAATAAGTTACCTTAGAGAAACCTTGGAACGCAATGAACAGGTAAATACATTAATTCATTATTTTCATCTCTTAAATGGCTCCAATACAATTGAAAGTTACAATGTCAAAATATCAAAATTTTTAATAGTTATTCTTGTCGAAACTCTGTAGACCCTGAGACAAGAAAAAGTTCATCAGCTTCTCAGCTATCATCGTCATCTTACCAGTTTTTGTGCTCAAAACTAAATAATGATGATGGCTATGTTGATGGAATCATTGATAAAATTTTAGATTTAGTTAGCATGATTTTTAAAATTTGTTCACGAACCACCATTTCTTAATAAGAAGCAGTGTACCTTAATTTATTATTATATCGCTTTTGATATTGCAATTATACTATCATTTTTTATCAAATCGTGGCCAACAGAAACTTTCTTAACTTAAACAAGTCTCTTGTTTATCATCGGATTCACTTTAAAATGCTTGTTTGAAGTTATATATGTTTAATATCCTACCAATTACAATAGCCGTAATCTTCTAACTACTCAGGCCACGTCCTTCCATCAAAAATGAAATAATCATAATGTTAACTCTTTAATCTCACTTCTTCATGAACTTTACCGAATAACCTATTTGAACTTTATATAAGATTTTAGACGGAGAAAGTCCAATGAGAGTTCCGATCAATTTCAAAATGATCATTTCTCTCTAATCCTATTCAATTCAATATAATTTAATGCAACTTAAACTGGTTAGATAAGACATTGTTTTGTTTTTATTGTCAAATATTAATAGAAATGAAATGGACAAGCTATATTAGGCACAAGCTATTACTTTCAATCATTGCTTTCAATTTTTTTCTTCAGGTTCTTTATGAGCACAATTGTTGATCTATGACAACCTAATAGACTAATAACATATATTAAATTTTAATTTAATCTATTTTTCTCTTCCATTTCAGGTTATCTTCAAAGTTTACGAAGAGAAAGGCCAGAGTTGGGAACGAGAGTTTAAAAAATTGAAGTCACAATACGAGTTAAACCTTAAAAACTATCAGCAAAGAGCAACTCGAGCAGAACAAATGATATCTCTTCAAAATAAACAGGTAAGAATCTGGTTTCATACAACAATCAACAAGTAAACAACATTTACTCAAACAAGTGAAAAAAATATTGAAACAAACGACCGGAGCAGCAAAAGATTACAATTTTTTCACTACATAGAATCAACCAAACTTTACTTTCTACTTTTTCATAGTTTTCCTCCTCATACTTTCACTCTATTTTGGCCCATCTAATAGCTTCTTTTAGACTGAAACCATCTGAATTTTGTTAGCTATTCTTGTTTCTAGACTTGTTTCACTGAATAATCATCACAATCAACAAGCTTCTCTATTTGGGTGTAACCAGCATTTAAAAGGTTCATTACATTGCTTTATTTGTTTACCAAGAGAGACTACCTGAAAATTGACCTTACCTTCAGCGATTTCATCTAAATTTAGTTAAATTATATTCCATCGTTTCCTAATGATTAGTATTTGTTTGAATACACATCAGCTATTTACAATGTAACAATTAGTAGTTGAAGCAATGATTTTCTTACTGTTTCCGGCATGTATTGGTAAATAATACACAACCTTTATTATCGTAATTATCATTATCCCTTTTGAATGAAAAGGTCATCATTTAAGCTGTCACTCTGTTTACAGATTGTCGTCCGGATTTGATTTGTGTTTCATGATTTTTACTTGGTTATTGTTGTTTACCAATTGTCTATTAGATAATCACGTCAATGCAATTTGAATGATTGTGTTCATCCTTGCAGTATCATGATTATCTCTATCCTCTTCCTTCACCTTGTAATGCTTCAACTTACACCTACTTATACAACTTTTACTGATAATTTTATTTCATTTCTATTCACAGAATCAAGCTGACCGGGAGTTAATTGAACAAAATTATGAGACAACCCGAAAAAAGGTTGAATCATTGGAAACTGAAAATGTTGGACTTAAAAGTGAATTGACAAATCTTAAAGAAATGGTTGATGAGCTTAAATGGACTTTATGTGAGCGAAATGGTGAGATTGCTTTGCTCAAATCACAAATCCGTGATTCTAAAGTAGATCTCAATTACCGGTCAACCGAGTTGGTTGGATTGAGGGCCAAACTGAAAGACACTACTGAAGCTCTGGAAGAAACAAAGTTTAAAAGTAATTCCCTGGAAAAAGAATTGGCCTCATGTCAGGATAACTGTAATTCACAGATTCAGAATCTAGGTCAACGGTTATCCGATTTGGTACGACAGTTGGAGGAGAAGAGTAGACAGTATGATACATTGTTTAATGAGAAACGTGAATTACAAGATCAAGTATTAACCTTGCAACAACAATTAACTACTGAACAAACTAATTTTAATAAGGAGAGAGAAACCTGGGCTGATGAGAAGGATAAAGTTCTCAGATATCAACGACAATTGCAATCTAATTACAGGAAGATGTTATCAGCTAACAAGATTCTTGAAGATCTGGCCAGCATCCTCAGGACTAAGGAATTACCAAAAACTGAAGAATCTTCTTGTTAACTATTTTGAATTTTCCATTTACATTTTGACTTATTCTCTTTTCTAATTGATTAATTAACTATCTTTATAATTGATTTCCAAGAAAACAGATCAACTAAAAAATGTGATCTTTACTTTATAAGAAACAAAACAAATCAACTTGTCAAAACTTTTTTTTATTTCATCATTTTTCCAAATCATGTAAAATATAACTCTTTAAATGATCAAATGAAATTTAATCTTAAATAAAACTTTTCTGGTCTTCTAAAACATAAATTGATTTAGTAACAAAAGTATGTCAAAATGATTATGAGGTATTAAAGTTTAAAAAAGCTGTTAAAATGATGATTATGATTATCGATTAAGCTGATGAAACAGTATGACCAAAAACCATTGCGAGTAACGCCATTCTGACAAACATTCCATTTCTCATTTGACGGAAATAAGCAGCTCGAGGATCTTTATCAAAAGCTGGGCTGTTAAATTAATAATTTGACAAAAAGTTAATTTAAATCAATCAATTAATAAATAGATTAAGAATTTTAATTATCTATGCAAACTTACCTTATTTCTTCATTTCGAGGCAAAGGGTGCATAACTATCATCTTCTTCTTAGCTTTAGACATTAATTCAGGAGTAATGATAAACTGTTCTGTCCAATTTCGATAATCCAAGTCTCTTGTAATCCTTTCCTTTTGAATTCTAGTCATATAAATTACATCGGATTCCGCTAATGCATCTTCAAGGTTTGTGTTTTCCTCGAATGGAATTTGTTTTTCGATCAAATAGTTTTTTACAGAGTCAGGAAGTTTAAGGCTTGGAGGTGAAATAAGCTTCAAACGGACATTATAGTGGGTCAATAGTTTTGCCAATGAATGAACTGTTCTTCCATTAAGAAGATCTCCAACCAAAGAAATGCTTAAACCATTTACAGTACCGATTTCTTCTCGAATAGTGAAAACATCAAGTAAAGCTTGAGTCGGATGTTCACCAGTTCCATCGCCACCGTTTATAATCGGAATTTGAGCAGCAGCAGCAGCCATTCGTGCCGCTCCTACTTGCGGATGTCTAATAACCAAAGCATCATAATAGGATGACATTGTTTTCATGGTATCGTCAAAAGTTTCTCCTTTCTGCTGAGATGATTCACTGGGGTCAAATTTTCCTATTGAACCTCCTAATCGAACCATGGCTGCATTGAAAGAATGGAAGGTTCGACTACTTGGTTCATGGAAATATAACCCAAGAGTTTTACGTCGAAGTACATCACAGAGGTCAGCTTTTTTCTCGATTAGTTTCTTTATTTCTTGGGCACAGTTGAACAAAACATGGAGAGTCTGTGCTGTGAACATGTCAACTGAAAGAATATCTTTGTTTCTAAGAGTATCATCATCATGAACAACAGCAATTGATTTTATACGTTTTGTTGGAACCGGTTCAACTTTGGTGGAAGTTATGGTGGGAATAGGTGGTGTGGGTAGAGGAATTTTATCTCCTGTTAGTTCCGTTTTAATATCACCTAAATCATTTAACTTTAATTCTTGTATGACATCAGCACAAATTTCTGGAACTGTTATACGAATTGGTTCTTTAATTCGATCAACCTCTGTTAATGGACATATTTCATTACCAAACCCAGGAGGAACCAGTACTTGTCCATCAATAAAAGCAACCTCACCTCGAAGAACAACTCGTCGAACTTTACCTTTTACTTTTCGACCAGCAAATGGAGTCCAGTCGGCTTTTGTGTAAGGCAAAGATTCAGGAATTATCCATGTTTCATCTAAATCTATTTCAATATAAGTATCAGGTTGGTCTGGTAAATTAAAAATGCGTCTTGGATTGATGTAGAGTTTTGTGAGAATATCTTTCAATGACAACTTTTTCTCATGAACTGCAGTCAACAGTAAGGGAAGGATTGTCTCTAAACCAGGGAAACCGGGACAAAATTGTTTATGTTTATGGGATAAAAGGTGTGGTGCGTGATCCGTTGCAAAGCAATCAATAACATCAAGATTAGCCCAGAGAGCTTGTTGATCTGACTTTTTGACTAATGGTGGTTTCACTGAACTCTTTGATTCACCAATATAAGTTACATCCTCTTCCGACAAGAAAAGATGGTGTGGACACACCTCACAGGTAACTTTTTTACCCTCTTCTTTAGCTGCTTTAATCATAAAAATTTCCTCAGCTCGAGCAACATGACAAATATGAACAGATCGTTGGTATTTACTTGCTACCATTATAATTGCTGCTGTATCACGTCCTTCAGCATGAGCAACTATTGGTAAATCTTTAGGCCAATGTTCAAATTGTTTTATCCAATCATCAAAATTAGACATTGTTAATGTTCCAAATGTTTGATTAAGATACATTTTAAGACCTACAACGGGATTTTGAGATTTGGCTAAACTTGGTAATAATTCAGCATTGGAAGGAGTTGCACCAAGGAAAAATGTATAATCACATTTAGCCTTTGATTTAGCAAGTGTACGAACTTGATTAAGAGTATCACCATCAACGATAGCAGGATCAGTATTGGGCATTGCACAAACCATTGTTATACCTCCAGCTAAAGCTGCTGAAGTACCACTAATAAAATCTTCCTTTTCTTCTCCACCAGGTTCTCGAAGGTGAACATGAACATCAATTAAACCAGGAAGTCTAATTATTTTTCGAGCCGTTAAACAATCAATATTCGTTTTGACTTTTGGTGATCCCTCGATCATGCTGAGGGCGTCAATCAGAAGACGGGCACATTTAACATCAGAAATTAGAGGAACTGAATGATCAATAGCAAAACGTCGTGCTCGATACCCAAGAGTCGAAACTCGACGAGCTCCACGACTTCTCATTGGTATATTTATAATAAGGTCGAATTCTTTCTCTGCTAATGAGGCGACAATAGCATCGACAATATTAACAGTCGGATTTTCATTTCCTATCTCTTCAAAAGGCCATTCTATAGCTTCAATGTAAATCCCTTTATGAGTATAATAATCAGCAGTTCCTTGACTTCCAAACAACTTGTAATTCATTGATTTCAGAAGACGGACACTTCCTAAAAGTTCATCTTTCCTTTCATATCCTCCAATAGAAAGAAATGCTACTTTTCTCTGTGGAATACGGAATCCAGTACTCATTAAAGCTTTAAGATAGGCTTCGTATTTGTTCTCTCCAAAACAAGCGACTTCACCAGTAGAAGCCATTTCAACACCCAGAGCAACGTCTGCTCCAGCTAATCGAGAAAATGAAAATTGAGGAACTTTAACACCAACTCTTGAGTTTGTCACGGCAGGGCTGAAGGTATTTGTTCCAAATTCTTGACTATCGGGCTCATAAGCTCCCATGATTACTTTAGTTGCTAAAGCAACATAGTCAAAGTCTAGGGTTTTCGAGACAAATGGGAACGATCGAGAAACTCTAAGATTACATTCAATGACATAAAGTTGATTATTCTTGGCAATCAATTGCATATTGTATGGACCATTAACTGCTAGAGCTTGACCGATGGCAGCACAAATTTCTTTAATTCGAGCTAGTGTTTCTTCGTTCAAATCATTAGGAGGAGTAATTAACGTAGCATCTCCTGAATGAACACCAGCATTTTCGACGTGTTCTGAAACAGCAATTTTAACTAGTTCACCGTCACGAGCAACAGCGTCAACATCAATTTCTTTAGCACCAACGATATATTTACTAATAACCACAGGGTGGTCTCTATTCACTGTGGCTTCTTTAGCCAAATAAGTTGTCAATTCATTGGCATTAAAGGCCACAATCATTCCAGCTCCACTTAAAACATAAGAGGGACGAACAATACACGGATAACTTGTTTCCGCACAGAAATTTAAAGCTCCTTCAATGTCAGTTAATTCACGCCATTTAGGCTGGTCAATTCCTTTGATGTCAAGAAGACGAGAAAATTTGAAACGATTTTCTGCACCATCTATATTTTCAGGTGAAGTTCCCAAGATTCTAGCATTTTGTCGGTGAAGATCCATTGCAATATTATTAGGTAATTGTCCACCCATACTCAAAATAATACCATGAGGGTTTTCAATTTCATAAATATCCATTACAACCTAAAAAATGAAATAATTAGTTACAAAGACAAACTTAAAATATAAGATGGCTGGACTCACCTCAAAAGATATTTCATCAAAGTATAATCGATCACACACATCGTAATCAGTACTAACAGTTTCTGGATTGTAATTTATCATTATTGTAGTTTTGTTCATCTAGATAAAAAAGAGTCACTCATAATTAATAATCAAAGTTTACATTTAGTTACGGCTACATACTTTACGAAGCTGAGAGACACAACCAACGGCACAACAATCGAACTCTACTGAGCTACCAATTCGATAAACTCCTGATCCAATGACAATGACAGAATTTTTGTTGATTTCTGATGGGTAGATGTTATCAGTATCATCTTCAGATGCATTATAAGTAAGATAAAGATAATTTGTAGAAGCTGGGTATTCAGCAGCAACGGTATCGACCTTTCTAACTCGAGGACGTATCGGAGGAGAGCTTGAGTACCTTAAAGCTCTGATTAAAAGTTCAGCTGAACCAACACAAGATGCAATCTGTTTATCAGAGAAACCGAGCTTCTTAGATTGTAAAATAATATCTGATGAAATTGAGTTTGAGTTGATTGTTTTGAGAAATCGCTGATGGTCAATAATCCGCTTCATCTTATATAAAAACCATTTATCGATTGCAGTTAATTGATTTAACTCTTCTATTGAATAGTTATCCCTCAATGCAGCAGCAAGAACAAAAATTCTCATATCAGTAGGACATTCGAGTTTCTGAGCTGTTGGTTCTTCGACCCCAGGATCAAAACCTGCACAGTTTTCATGCACCATTCTCAATGCTTTCTGGAATGCTTCTTCGAATCTTCGACCAATTGCCATAACTTCACCAACGCTCTTCATTGAGCTTCCAATCCTACGAGATACTCCAGTAAATTTACCTAGATCCCAACGTGGTATTTTAACAACGCAGTAGTCTAGACTGGGCTCAAAACAGGCAGTCGTTGATCCGGTTACCGAGTTTTTCAAGTCTGAAAGACAGATTCCAAGAGATAATTTTGCTGCTACATAAGCCAACGGATAGCCGGTAGCTTTACTTGCTAAAGCTGATGACCTTGAAAGTCTTGGATTTACTTCAATAATATAAAACTCTTCACTTTTAGGGTTTAAAGCAAATTGCACATTACACTCTCCAATAACACCAAGGTGACGGACAATTTTTATAGACATTGATCGAAGAAGATAATATTCTGAATCAGTTAAAGTTTGACTTGGAGCTACAACAATTGATTCCCCTGTGTGGATTCCTAAAGGGTCAAGATTCTCCATATTACAGATTGCTATACAGTTGTCATAAGAATCTCGAATGATCTCATATTCAATTTCTTTCCAACCTTTCAAACTTTTATCGAGTAAAACTTGATTTGAGTGAAGTAAAGCTTTTGATACAATCTTTCGAAGCTCTGTTTCATCATGAGCAAAACCTGATCCAAGGCCACCAAGTGCATATGCAGCACGAATAAGAATTGGGTAACCCAATCGTTTGGCAGTGATAATAGCTTCTTCAACTGAATATACAGCTCCTGATGGGGCAACTCGACCACCAATGGAGGCAACTTGGTCAGCGAAAAGCTTTCGATCCTCTGAGTTAATGATAGATTGAATCGGTGTTCCCATCACAGTTATTGAATATTGTTTGAAAATACCACGATTGTTCAATTCAATCCCACAATTTAATGCAGTTTGACCACCAAACATAAGTAAAATGCCATCAGGGCGTTCCAATTTAATCACCTCTATCACATATTCTGCAGTAATTGGTAAAAAGTAAACCTTTTCAGCTAAGCCAGGATTTGTTTGAACTGTTGCGATATTAGGATTTATTAAAACAGTTGATATTCCCTCTTCTTTCATTGCTTTGATGGCTTGACTTCCTGAATAATCAAATTCTCCAGCTTGACCTATTGATAAACCACCTGATCCAAGGATAAGTACTTTTCTAGGATATTTACGAGCCTCTTTGAAAGTTGGAATGTTTAATCGTTTAGTTATTAAGTCAATCACTTTGTCACCCGATTTATAGTTGGCAATCAAATCTAGATAAACATCAAACAATGATTCCAAGTCATCCGGACCAGCTTTGTGTTCAGGGTGAAATTGAACGCTGAAAAAGGGCTTTTCTTTATGATAGATACCTTCATTGGAATCATCATTAGCATTGGTAAAAAGAGGCGCCCATTCATTAGAAAGACTTGATGCATCAACTGCGTAACCATGATTTTGAGAAGTTACAAAACAGCGCTTAGTATTGGTAAAAAGGCATGGTTGATTATGACCACGGTTGCCAAAATTCATTTTATAAGTTTTCCCACCAGCAGCGAGAGATAAAAGTTGATGACCGAGACAAATACCAAATATCGGTTTAATATTAGATGAGTTTAAAATCAATCGAATCCGCTCAACTATTATTTGGCAATCTTCAGGGTCTCCTGGTCCGTTTGAAAGAAAGATTCCATCATAAGGAATATCACATTCAATAAAATTAAAATCCCAAGGGACAAGAGAGACTTTAGCCCCACGATTGACAAAACAACGAATCTGGTTATATTTTGCACCACAGTCAATCATTAAAATATGTGGATGACCTTTAGGGTTGAATATACGTTGCGATTTTGTTGACACAGCAGCAACATAATTTCCTTTAAAAAGAGGAATTTCAGGAACTACTAAATCAGGAATAGTTATCTTAATTTGGGCGATTTGGGTTTTATTATCACGAATGTGCTTAGTCAAAGCTCTGGTATCCATCCCTTGAATACCCACCACTTGGTTTTTTACTAGCCAGTCATTCAAATCGCATTTACCATTCCAATGACTGTAAAAGTCAGATAGTTCATCTACAATTAGAGCTTTCACCCAAATCTTAGGTGCCTCGAAATATTTGAGAATCCCAAAATCATCGACTTCGTCATTAGGAACGCCATAATTGCCCACCAACGGATAGGTGAACACCAAAATTTGGTTAAAATATGACGGATCGGTCAATGACTCAACATAGCCAACCATTCCAGTCTGAAAAACTGGAATTAAAAGCAACAAAAATACATTTATAAAATAAATTAATTCACAATTTTCAAATCAGACGAACAATTACTCACCGATTTCTCCAGATACATTTTGTTTATAACCAAAAGGATGTCCAAAAAATTGCGAGCCATCTTGCAGAGTTAAGCAGGCCATTGTTAAAAGCAAAAAAAATAAAATAAAATCAGAAATAAAAACAACTTGTTAGTTTAAATGATTGTTGTCGATTGTAACAGTCTTTAAAAATGATTTTGCAAACGAAATAAACTTTTCCATTGCTTCAACTGCAGCTCCATCTAGCGTATTGCATGTACTATATTTAACCGGTTTGTTACCCGATTGATTCATCGAGTTTTCCTTTGATTAAACTAGAGCTTCTGATACTAGACGCTTAGATTTCAGCTATAAATCTAGTGGGACTTGTGGCTAAGTCTAATTTCTCATAAAAATTAGAAAATTAGTAATCAGATATAGCCTTTGATATTAGCTCAAAAGTCTAATGCAGTTTAGACTTTTGTCTAGACTTCAACTTTGTTTATACACCATTGATTTTTTTCAAGATCATTTTGCTGTTGTTTTTTTTCATCTTTCATTACAACATATAATCGAAATAAACTTGATTATTTTTCCCATAAAACGACGGAGACTATTCGTGAAAGGGATAATGCGTGGAGTCTATCAAGGGATTCCATAAAATGGGACCATGGATTCATTGGTTTTATCTAGGATCGCAAGATTTTTGCTGCACAAGTTGCCTCAAGTTGGTGGTCGAGTAAATATCCTAAAAAAGTACTTATCCTTGGATAAGGCGGTTTATCGAGCTGCATTAAATTATGGAATTGAATTGAACAACCGTGGTATTTTTAAACAATATTCAATAACTGTGATGGGAACACCGATTCAATCTATCATTAACTCAGAGGATCGAAAGCTTTTCGCTGACCAAGTTGCCTCCATTGGTGGTCGAGTTGCCCCATCAGGAGCTGTATATTCAGTTGAAGAAGCTATTATCACTGCCAAACGATTGGGTTACCCAATTCTTATTCGTGCTGCATATGCACTTGGTGGCCTTGGATCAGGTTTTGCTCATGATGAAACAGAGCTTCGAAAGATTGTATCAAAAGCTTTACTTCACTCAAATCAAGTTTTACTCGATAAAAGTTTGAAAGGTTGGAAAGAAATTGAATATGAGATCATTCGAGATTCTTATGACAACTGTATAGCAATCTGTAATATGGAGAATCTTGACCCTTTAGGAATCCACACAGGGGAATCAATTGTTGTAGCTCCAAGTCAAACTTTAACTGATTCAGAATATTATCTTCTTCGATCAATGTCTATAAAAATTGTCCGTCACCTTGGTGTTATTGGAGAGTGTAATGTGCAATTTGCTTTAAACCCTAAAAGTGAAGAGTTTTATATTATTGAAGTAAATCCAAGACTTTCAAGGTCATCAGCTTTAGCAAGTAAAGCTACCGGCTATCCGTTGGCTTATGTAGCAGCAAAATTATCTCTTGGAATCTGTCTTTCAGACTTGAAAAACTCGGTAACCGGATCAACGACTGCCTGTTTTGAGCCCAGTCTAGACTACTGCGTTGTTAAAATACCACGTTGGGATCTACCAGTAGGTAAATCAACATCTCAGTAATTTTCTCCTAGCAATTGCATTAAGCGATAACTCTTCAAGAAAGTTATCATTTGATCAGAGGTGAGTTCGAGTGACCATTATCTACCTTCCAGATAAAGCTATTATTTTTTTAGCTATGTTTTCATATTTAATGACCTTTTGTGCACTCTAGTTTAGGTAGCAAGATGAACTAGCAACTATTCCTAGTCAGAAAAATTGCTTAGCTCCTGATAAAAAAAGATTAGTCAGAAAGTCCTCTTGCAATCAATTCATATTAAAAAGATTTCATGATATCCATAAAAAATATTTACATGTAAACTCTATGGAAGACCTTACTTAACGCTTATACTGCAATCAATTGATCAGCTTTTTAAATATTCATACATTTTGTCTAACAGCCAACTCAACATTTCAAAGTATTGCTAGCGATTCAGTACGAAGCAATTAATTTTTATCAAGTGATTAATTTTTTGCGCGTCAAAAATGTACACAACAGATTTACTCAGGTTAATCATTAATTTAGACTTGAAATTGTTATTTTCATTAGCATAATTCAATATAAAAAATATCTTCAGGTTAGTTGATTGAAAAGTGTTATAATCCAATTGAAAGCTTTGATTAATATAATTCGGTAAAGAGATTTGTTTGCATCGAGCCAATAAACTGTCTGGTTTATGTCAAGCATTAGACTGAGCCATTAATGTATTGCGATCAACATAGGGACTTGATTGAGTTTCCAAGATTTTGACCAACATTTCACGAACTAAACCATCGATATCAAGACGATGACTCCAGTTCCAATCTTTTCGTGCATTTGTATCATCAAATACTTGAGGCCAATTTTCAGCTGGAATAAGAAAAACGAGTAAAAGTGAGAAACATTTAACCAAATTGAGATTACATTTGTATTTACCAATCTTTTGTCGAGAATCAGGTTCATATGTAACCTCTAGATCAGGAATGTATTTACGAATAGCTTGAACTAGTTCAGCAGGTGTGAAACTCATAGCAGTTATATTATAAGTGCGTCTTTGTAACCAATCTTGAGGTACATGCATGTATTCAACCAAAGCTCGAAGACAATCGTCAATATAAATCATTGGAAGACGAGTATCGGGTTTAAGATAACATTTAAATTTACCAAATTTCAATGCCTTGAGAAATATATCAACAGCATAATCAGTTGTTCCACCACCAGGTGCTGTATCGGCTGAGATTACACCAGGAAATCGAAGGCATCGAAAATCCAATCCAAATTTATGATTATAATACTAGAGAAGAAAGAAGAGTAAAAAGAAATTAGATTTGCACCAAAAGTGATTTAATATCTGGTCAATCCTTAAGAGATCCTCATAAATATCTAGAATCGTCGAAACTGATCACAGCTTGACAAGCTAGCCAGAAACATAAGTTTACGATAGCTTAAAAGTAATGACGAATAGTTCATACTTCTCCAAGTAACTCCGCGTGAACTTTGGAGACTCCATAAATTGTTTTAGGACGCTGGATGCACACATCAGGTGTAAGGTTTAGAGGTGAATCTGGACCAAAAGCACCAATAGTGCTGGGAACAAAAAGACGCAGTTTGTACTGTTTAGCCAATTCCATTATATTATGAAGACCTTCAATGTTGATTCTCATTGCCAAAGGAACATTGTTTTCACCAATGGCACTCAAAAGAGCACTGAAATGAATCAACCAGTCGACTCGATGATTAACAATGATTTCTTGAAGATTTTTGAAGTCCAAAACATCGGCAAAAAGGTATGGACCTTTATTTAGGAGATGATCAGGAGCTTGAATGATATCTGACATTACTACATTGGATGGACCATAGATTTCTCTATGAAATGAAGGATGAAAAGAAAAAAATTAAAAAATCAGTGAACTTGAAATCAAAAACTAAAATGATAATGTGTTCATTGTTGGAATTGAAAAACAGGTTCAAATTTGGTGTTTGATTGCTAACCTGAATTTTGCAGCTAAGCCAGTTCCAAGTTGACCAAGACTACCTAAGAAAGAATGAAGTAAAAATTATTTTTGTAATTGTTATAAGAATCCTAATTTTAATTTTCATTGCTTCATTACTTCAAATTCATTGAAATGATTATTAATCGTTAATCAAGATTTATTGCTAGATTTGTAAGTTGATGATGCTTGAAGAGATATAATGAATCAAATATTTAATGTTTACAACATTTTTTATCACACTAAATGGTCAGATTGAGGCTATTTACAAATCTAATGGCTCAGTATCAAGATATTTATCAAAACTGATGATACATTTGTTGAGTGTATATCGATGTATTATTAATAGTAAATAAATTCAACGAAATTGTCTCAGTCCAAGCTAAAAGGTAACTTAATTAAAAAACAGTGACACAGGAAAATCTATTCATTAAATACAGAAATTAAGTTTATCAGATGAACTGAAAAGTAAAACAAAACCTCAAAATTGATAATTTTCATATTTTCATATTTCAGTGCAGAACAGGATTCTCAAAAATCATAAGTCAATAGAATCAACTAAAATAATTTTTAACTTTTTTAAAAAATTTCACGTTAAATACTAACCTGTTATCAATATTTTTGGTGGTTTTTGTAGTTTTTCAAAATTTCCATGTAAATTTGAAAGAGATGAATAAGCTGATAGTTGACCTTGTTGGATGAATTTTTCCCTTTTCAAAACCCATTGTGGTAAGAACTTTGTGGCTTTGAGGAATTTGTAGGGTGACAGGTAGGAATTCATGGAAAAAGGATTGTAACGCGAGATTAAGGACTGAGTTAGAGAGGATGAGAAGATCACATCAAACTAGTAAACTCAAGCACAAATAAAACACCAAAACAGTAAATTAGAGTTGAATTGTTGACGTTATTCAAATTCAATTCAACTTGTAACTAAGTATTGGCATTTAAGATGAATGAGGGAAACCTCGGAAGATAATAGCCTTGAGCGAAACATAACTGATGATCAAATCGACCTAATCTTCCACTTCTTCTTTCGCAATTTTCTCCCCTTAAGCAAGTAGTCTTTCTTTTTTTCTGGTAAAAACATGTTTATCAGCTTCGAGATGTTATCCAGGTAGTTTGGGTTGCTAAAGAGTAACCTTGCTACAGAATAGTCTTTGCGTCCTAAGATGGATCATCTGACCCTGGACGGATTATTACCAAATATTTCACCAACAATATTTTCAATTCAGAAAATATAACATTCATGATGACTTTTGTTCGCTGATTGTTTTGTCAAAATAAACAGTCCACCCCAATATCGATGTGAGTTAAATTGATTAACTCACATCAATCTTGTGAATGAACTCGATCTCCTCAACCTGCGAAGTTTATTAGAGCTCATCATACAATTTATTTTCCGTCTTTAGTTAAAACTCCATACCCAATCCAGCAAACAGTTTACTGTTAGCTGTCTCTTTCTCGCCTTCAATCTTAACCGATTTATGGATATGCTTAAGAGATATACATGCTTTGATGCGGACTGAGTAATCCATTTTTGTAGATTGATAAACTAACACATGAAATCAAAACAAAATGTAATAACAAAAATTTGTAAGTTGAGATATAAATAATTTTTGCAAGAGCTATTATTACCAGAGCCTGAGTGCTTTGATTCCACTAAAGTACGTGGTCTTAATCACAAGTCTATTTCATTTCATTTACTCTGAATCTGTGTCTCTGTTTTCCCACATTCTATCTCTCAACTAATCAATCTTGTTTTCCATCTCTTGATTATTATTTCCTCTCACATTAAGTGTTCACAGCATTATTTATTGAACTCTTCCTTCAACACCTTTTTTCTTCATTTTCATTTTCCCTTTTATCTTTTTCCAAGACAAAAAAGTTCCTGGTAATAACGTGTCAGCGGTTAATGTGATGCTCAAACTTAAATGGGAATTAATCGAAAACGATGAAGAGAACTGGACTTGTTCACTCTAACAATAACAATGTCAACCATGCTGATTTTGCCGAGAATGCAAAAAAAGAGGAAAAGGATTCAGAAGGTAGTGTTACAGCTAATCGAGATATGCCTGTTCATGATTGTTTAACGGCTCGGAAAATAATTAGACTTCCTGGTTTGATTGATGTTCATGTTCACCTTCGAGAACCTGGTGGAGAAGAAAAGGAAGATTTTATTAGTGGTACTTCAGCAGCTTTAGCTGGAGGTATAACAATGGTTTGTGCAATGCCCAATACTGATCCTGCTATCGTTGATGGTGATACTCTTAATCAAGTTCGTACACTTGCTAAATCAAAGGCTAAATGTGATTATACATTTTTCCTTGGTGCAACTCCTTCCAATGCTGAATTATTACCAAGTTTAGCCAAATCTCAAAATCCCGTTGTAGGTCTTAAAATGTATCTTAATCAAACATTTGGAACATTAACAATGTCTAATTTTGATGATTGGATAAAACAATTTGAACATTGGCCTAAAGATTTACCAATAGTTGCTCATGCTGAAGGACGTGATACAGCAGCAATTATAATGGTAGCAAGTAAATACCAACGATCTGTTCATATTTGTCATGTTGCTCGAGCTGAGGAAATTTTTATGATTAAAGCAGCTAAAGAAGAGGGTAAAAAAGTTACCTGTGAGGTGTGTCCACACCATCTTTTCTTGTCGGAAGAGGATGTAACTTATATTGGTGAATCAAAGAGTTCAGTGAAACCACCATTAGTCAAAAAGTCAGATCAACAAGCTCTCTGGGCTAATCTTGATGTTATTGATTGCTTTGCAACGGATCACGCACCACACCTTTTATCCCATAAACATAAACAATTTTGTCCCGGTTTCCCTGGTTTAGAAACAATCCTTCCTTTACTGTTGACTGCAGTTCATGAGAAAAAGTTATCATTGAAAGATATTCTCACAAAACTCTACATCAATCCAAGACGCATTTTTAATTTACCAGACCAACCTGATACTTATATTGAAATAGATTTAGATGAAACATGGATAATTCCTGAATCTTTGCCCTACACAAAAGCCGACTGGACTCCATTTGCTGGTCGGAAAGTAAAAGGTAAAGTTCGACGAGTTGTTCTTCGAGGTGAGGTTGCTTTTATTGATGGACAAGTACTGGTTCCTCCTGGGTTTGGTAATGAAATATGTCCATTAACAGAGGTTGATCGAATTAAAGAACCAATTCGTATAACAGTTCCAGAAATTTGTGCTGATGTCATACAAGAATTAAAGTTAAATGATTTATGCGAGAGCGATAAAAATTCGAAGTTTCCTTTCGTTTAATAGCCATTTTTGGAGTAATCAATGTTTAGTATTCAACTGCATAGTTCATGTATCTTTGCAAAATATACAATTTTTATAGTTTGATAGGCAAATTTTTTGAACCTCTAATTTTAAATAAAATTTAACTATAGTTTTATACAATATTAACATTTACATTCAGAACATCTTTGAATTGACTAAAATGCAAACTGACTCTTTCTGAATACTAAAGTGATAATATGCTTAGCGTACTTCGATGCAGCTCACTCGAAATTAGATTACATTGGAAATCGTTGCAGTACCATTTCCTTCACTTGTTAGATATGTAATCTATAGTTTGAACGAGAATATTTTGTTTCTTTTTCTTTGTTTCCTCGATCTTTTTGAGTAATAAATCCATTGCTTCTGAATCTTCTTCATATTCTCTTGGTCCCCGGATATTGACATAATCGTCTTTCAATTCCGACTGAATTTCTTTCACTACCTCATCCACATCGAACCGCGCATCTTCTTCCTTTATATTACCAGCTGCCCTTTGCTTGCTTGCAGTAACTTCATATCGGATGCTTGTAAACTGAGTAAGGGCAAACGATGAACCAACGATGAATGCTAGGAAAGGAACTCCATACCTGAAAAAGTGTGTTTCTTTCACTTTATACCATTTTGTTTTTATTCGGAACAATAAACTTGGACCCATTGCCCTAAAATAACGACTTAGAGATGATTAAGAACACTAGAGCTTTTCGAGAAATATCATATTTATAGACTGAATTAGTAGGGAAAGGTAAGCTCACAATTCAAATCAAATGCATGGTTCAAAACAATGTGTTATTCTTAGAGCAATTTTTGTATAAATAGCCTTTGTTTTGATTTCATTAAACAATTTTTATCCAACATTGCAAATAAAACGTTTGAATAATAAATCAACAAATTCATGAAAATATAATAATCGTAAGAATTAAAATTTGATCAAACCAAGCGCAATTTATTTATTTAAATATTGAACAGAATAATCTAAATAACAAGTATGAATACATCCTAATAGAAATGGGTTCAAATATCTACCTAATGCAGATTATTAAGGAAATCATTGATTACTCTTTGACTTTGTTGTACTTTTTGCCCTTGTTAGAGTTATCGAATTGATAGAAGTAGTTATTCCTCCATTTTACAGCGGCGATTGTGTAACCAGTAACAACGAGAACAACTGCAATGTTGGTCATTCCTTTCCTTGTTTTGTACCAATTCGGATTAACAATGTTTGCTGGATGATACAAACTATTCCTAGGAATATGTTCCATAATTTCTTGAGTAAATTTGGCACTAATAAACCAAAAATCAGTTGATAAATACGAAATAGACACTCAAGGCCTGAAAAATAAAATACAGTAAACTAGCAATAAATGTCAACAACTTGAAGGATATTGCCTATTTGCACAAAAAATATCGGATAAGATTCAAATCCTCGGATATGTAGACAAGATCAAAAAATCATTCGTTAAAATAGCTTCTGTTAAAATAAGCTAAAGAGCTATTCACAGAGTGCCTCATATGAGATGTTGAAGTGTACTTTTTCCGTATTTTCCAGTAAATCTATAACCAAATAAGAACTGTATATCGCTCTTCCTTTTGCTGTTTGTTATCCATTTTTAAATCTTCAAGAAAAATGAAACAATTGCTCAAATAATATATATTTTTTTGTGATAAAATTTAATAACACTGTCCATCATACCTATTCTTATTGTAAACCATTGTTTTGGTACCTGTTCAACCACCAAGTGAACCATCATGCACTCGCAATCTAAAGGACCAACTACTAAATCTCGACGAAGTAAGTATTTTTTCACAGTTGATGTTTGTCACAATTAGTTTTTACTTTTAACTAGCTCGCCAAAAATTTGCTGCCTGGAAATTATTTGCGAAATTGCAGCTTCAGTCGAAACATAGGAATCTCAAATGTTAAAACGCTATGTACATTTCATCTACAAATTTATTTGTTTATTTTTTATCATCTCAGGTCTATCTCCTAGGATGGATGCTTCTGAGAATCGCGGCAGTTCGAAAAGTCGCCGTGAAAATGATAGTAGGTAAGATACGTTGATTTCTTGCTTGTCGATGACCGGCAAATCTTATTTTTGTTTTTTTTCTCTGTGTGAACCAAATAATCAGTTTGCCATCATTCCACTAATGTCACTCTTGTTTTCTCTCCTCCCTTTTTGTCCCGTTTTCAGCTCCACACGGCATAGTTCATCTTCCAGTAAAAAAACTTATCACCACCACTATTCACGGGAATCAAGAAATATCAGTCCGCAGCGCCAGGAAGGAAGTATGTTACAAAATGATTATGAACACTCAAAGTCATCTACCAATTCATCAATATTTTTACTTCTATTTGATCAGATTATGTCATTCTCATGCTTATGATCCTTCTCTATATGCGATTGTCATATGTCATATGCCGATTTTATCCAGCTTAGATTTGTTACTTGCATCTCTTTTCAGTGGCCTTAATTTTAAAAGCTTTTTTTTAAACTAAACATTTTTCGGCTATGTGTTATCACCGAAACTAGGCAAAGTCGATCAAGCATCAAGCTAAATTTCAATAATAAGGCTCGTATTCACCAAATGAGATAAATCTTGATTCTTGGATCAGATTGATCTTTGTTTTGTTGATTTGAGAATCAAGTAACCAAGTTTGGTGAATAATAAAATCAATTTGATCGAAGAATCAAGTGATTAAACGCTCAGTTGATTCGAGATTTTATCTCAGTTGGTGAATACGAGCCTAAAAGTTTTAGCTTAATATCTCAACAGATTTAGTCGATTCAAATTATCCAAATTTTGCATCTCTTTTCATTTGACTGTGTTGCCATCCTAGATCATCTTTTTACCATCGATTGAAAATTTGGCAGTTTTTTCAGTTCCATTAATTAGATGTAAATTTGCTTGCGCCTTTAAGTTTGAAATTGATTTAGGGGGATAATTATTTCAAATTTACTTGTGAATTGATTATGGCAATATTTCGAAATAGCTTACTTCCACATTAGTATTATCAAGAAGTGTTATGCTCTATCTCCATTTTATATGTTTATTTGAAAGCCTGGTAAAAGGTCAAAATTTCTGAATTTGGTTATCATACTTATTTCTTTATCAAATTGCATATTCTGCTTTTCTTACAAAGGAAGATTCCCAAACGATACAAAAGTTTTGAACTTTTTTTGACCTCAAAATATCTTAATATGTCAGATATGAACCTCTGTCAAGTTATTTAGTAATTTATATTGTTTTAATTCTTTTTGATTTGAGTGAAAAACAAACCTTTTTGCAAGGACCGAATAAGATTGAGATCTATTATTTAAGATATGGACTGCTGTTTTTCCTCGAGTTTATTTACATGTTAAATTATAATTTTTTTATGCTCTATTTTTTTCTTTTAAGCCTCACAATAATTTATACTTTTCTTTTCTTTTACTCTAAATTTCAGAGCGGGAAGGAGTGAAGAGGAAATACGAAAACGATGCCAAACATCATTCGACCAGTTCAGTATCTAGTAAAAGACCTTCAAGGGAAGATAAATCAAAGAAAACTGGACCAACACGTTCAAGCAGTAACAATGCCAACCATGTTAATGATGCCAAAAATGTAGAAAAATCTGAGATGGATTTAGAGGGAAGCGCTTCGGATGAGCAAGAGATGCTCAAACTTATGGGTTTTGGTAACTTTGATTCCACAAAAGTAGGTGGTATTACTTAATCACCAGACTGTTTTATTTTTTTATTCCCAATCCACGTCTATGTTTTTCTCTCCATCTTTTCATTTCATCTTCTTTCTCTTTCTCTTTCTTTCTCTCTCTAATTAATCTCATTCTCTGACTTTCTCTTTCTCTATCTCTCCTTCTTTACTGCCATTCAGATATTTCCTCTCACATTTAGTGTTCACAACATTATTAATTGTGCTCTTCCTTTAACTCCTTTTTTCACCATTTTCATTTTCCCTTTTTTTATCTTTTTCTATCAAGGGCAAAAAAGTTCCTGGGAATAACGTTTCAGCGGTTCATGTGATACATAAACGCAAATATAGGTTAGTTAAAGAAGATGAAGAAGATAATATCTCTGATGTTCAGCATTTAACTTTGCTTACTTCAGTAGAAACAAATCATTTTCATTGAAAAATGTAGAGACAAATGCTTGAGAGAGTGAGAGAGAGAGAGGAAAAATTGAAGAATGAAAAAAGTGTTATCCAATCTTTTAATGGTCTTTAACACCCTTTGAATTATCTATTCTTCAGGCAATACATGAACCGCAAGGGTGGATTCAATCGTCCTCTTGATTTCGTGGCATAGTCATACGGAAGCTATTGAGCCGGCAAAACCAGCAAACTGAGTAATCAAGCATCTTCAAACAAAAACAAGCAAAACTAGCAGACAAGATAATCAAACAGAAGCAAGAAATAAACTCGTCCACGTTGGAGTCAAAGTGAGAGAGATAACTATTTTACATCCACACAAACAACACACTTACTCACAAATATTATGCACAAAAATACTCAACATGCCGGCAAGTGAGTCATGATGGAAAGAGTAGAAAGAGAGAGAAAAATTCTGATAATGAAGAAAGAGGAGTTGATGAAGAAAGCTGAATTGCCACAACAACAAACTCACTGAACGACAACTTGCGTCTCTTTCTATCTCTCTCTTACTGGTTTCCTTTCTTTCTCCTATTTTTCTCTCTCTTCTGCATCATTTAAATTAACAAGAGACCGAAATGATCGCTTTTCAGGATTAATCTAGATCACACCTTAACTTGGCCTGTTTTGATGAAAATCAAAGGAAAAGAATGCGTTATCCTATTCAAATAAAAAATAAAATCAAAACATTAAACGCTAAAGATTTTTCCATTCATTGCCAGCTCACATCTGTTAACACATGGCACATCAAGCACTATGATCACAAGTGCGTCTATTTAAGTACCGGCTTGATAACCTATAGATTATTTCTTAATCAATTTTTTGTTTTTTTATCAATATGTATACAGCTTCAATGTATTTAAAGCAATTAGACCAATGCCATTTTATTATTTTCTTGAGAAATACATAAACATATTTTTTAGCCAAAGTTTGGTTGCAATTTTTTTTATCAAGCATTTTTGTTTTTTTTTGAAGGAAGATAGTGGAAAGAGAGCAAGAGAAGAAGAAATAGATAATAGATAGGAGAAGGGTATTTAGCGGAAGAGATTTTTAATTAAGGGGATGATGCTGTTGCTTCTGCAGAACTATTCGCTATCTTATTAGGATTAGAGCAATAATCATGGTGTTGATAAAAGTAAGCAGCAAACCTAGTAGGACATATCCTAGTTCCATTTAATTGTTTTTTTGTCTTGTTAACTTTAGGTGGCTTTGCGAGTAGTGATATTCCAGTCACCTTCTTCTTTTTCACTTTCTTTACATCATTCCTTGAACTACTACAGATCACTTTGGTTTCTTGTTTAACTACTTTCCAATTTCCACACCTAGATGAACAATCGACTTTAGTATCGGCTACTTTAATTGTGCTGATAGAATTAGATGATGATCTTCTCCTCTCTTGGTGGACATTTGAAGTAAATTGGTGGCTGCTAGTAGAGAATTCATTTTCTAATGATGGACTAAGTGAAACATCAAATAGAGAAAAATTGTCATCCACGAAGTCGATAAAAGGGTCATCTTCTTCAAATTTGGTTAACAATGTGTCAATATCATTTGATTCTAAACTTTCACAAAACGCAGACAATGGTTCCAAGAAATCGTCCTCAAAAAGGTCTTTCAACTCCTTTTCCATTTTGTATGTGTGTCTAAACGTGTGTGTATGTGTGGTGTGTAAATGTGTGTATGTGTAAGTGAGTGAGTGAAAAAATGTGATTCGGTATGTGGAAAATATGTTAGTTGACTACAACACTAAATAACAGTTAAATCCACCATTCATCTGGAAATAAAGATACCAACAATTATAAGCTTACAATTAAAATAAAAATAAGATAAAATTAAAAACATAATCAAAATTAAATTACCTGATGATTTCAATTCAATTTAAAGAGCACAAAACACGTTGAAGCAGTCCTGCTTTTCCACATTGCAATTTGGTTTTCTATTAGCAAAGGCAACTTCTACAACGCCGACAGTAATCCTGCCCTCTATCGGATAAATATTCAAAATAGTTCACTCGGTGCATAAGAGATGTCCTCACCTTTTGACTTTACCATTTACATCAACAAATCAACGTCTGATTATCCAAATCAAGTTAACTCGAGATCTAAATTGTGAAAGAAAATCAAAGACAAAACAGGATTTCAACTAATTAATCTTACTAAAACAAAAAGCGAGATATTTTATGATTTTTATTCAACCCAATGTGTCAATTAGCTTCGAGTCAATGTACTTTTAGCAATTACTTTCGCTGCTTTGGACTAATCAGAAGTACCATCAGTTGTTATTCCGCAGTTTTGTTCATCGGGACAAGAAACTATTACATGGCTCTTGGTCTTCTGCCTGTGTTGCTTTACCACGTGCAAAAAAGGAAACATTGACACATGTTGAACTATTCGTGCTTCAATTTTGACTAGCTTTTCATTCCAAAATTGAGTTCTTATACTTTAAGCGCAAAGTCAACCAATAAAAGTGCTGTCGAAATGTTACGAGAAGCTGACCGATTTCACGACAGACTGAAAACTTCAGAAGAAGGTTAGCAATAAAGAAATTCATGGAAAGTCAGAGTTTTGTATAAGGACGTAACAAACACAATACTGACATTGTAAGAGAGTCGTAGCTAGCTTTGCCCCTTCAAAAAGGAATCATCAATGCTTTGGAATCTTTTCAGGGTTACAGTTAGCAACCTAAAAATTCTTGACAAATAACTCTATTTCTTAGATTCGTGCTCGAAGAGCAAGATTCATTTATCTTGAAATTAGGTTTAAAACAGCCTAAGCAAATTCAAATTTTGCGCAAAATATTGTGCTGTTCCTCTCCCAGTTGTTGCTATGAAAAACAAGCCGCCAATTTTGAAATGATTTCAAGTTACTGAGTCGAGCAACGAAACGCACCTGAATAAAGCCCAATTCATTTCAGTATTTCCAAATGCTTCAAGTATAACCTTTCCTTCCTCTCCCTTCATTTATGTCTGCAGCCGTAAAAGCTAAAGCTCCTAAATAAACAATGCAAAGATTGCAAAATAACATGCCGCCAAAATATTTCATTGTTTAAAGGTTATCTTTTCCTGGGCCAACAATTTAAGTATAATTTGCACTGATTTTTCAACACCAATTCTCATGAATTTTTCTTGACATATCTACATTTTTCTTCTCAATAATGATAATGCAACGATTCGAGTTATCACAATTTAGGTTAGATTACTGGTTTCCTATGAGTTGCTTCAAGTTGTTCTATTGTTTTGTTTTTTCTCTGATTATTTCACTCTGATTGTTCAGATGTTTACAACTAAAAACAGTCTGTATTGTGTGAATATTAAGTGGATTACCTTAAGCTGAAGTAAGAAATTGTAGCAAAATTGTAAATATTTTGGTATTGTTTCAACCTATGAGATAATTTATCTTGCATCCTTGTTTTCAATCAGATTAATCTGTCTCTTATGTGTAAATGTGTTTTCATCATGAGAGTTTCTGATAACTCAAAGAGTAAAAGTATCAATTGAAAGATAAAAAAAGCTGACAAAGGAAAACAATTGATATGGAATCGACTCTGTCGTGTTACAGTATTTAAATCTGTGATGATTAAAATATCCAGGGAGAGAGTTGATATCTCTATTAGCTAACAATTGGTAATTTAATTATCAAGACGATAGTAATAATAAGTTGTTATTAATAACAATAGTGATGTGTATTAAAATTGAGAAATAAAGAAACATAAACAAAGATGGCTACGTTTGGAATAAGGTTTCTTGTTTAAACTCTTTGGACAAGCGGGAAAAGTGAGCGCCAAAAGAGGTAAGGAATGCCTCTTTGTTTTAGTCTCACATGGGCAAGGTAAACAACCTTTCTGTCTACAGTTACTGGACTTTTACATGTCCTTTTTTCCCACCATTTGATTTCATGCTTTCATGTTCAACTAGTGTGTCATTGTTACAATTAATGTGAAATTGTTGGCCAACAATATAATCTTGATTCATATTTAATGTCTGGTTACCACTCCACAGGGGACTTGACTTGTCAACCAGTATAACATGTGAGTATTGTTTCTAACCCATATTTTATCCCCTCTTACTAATTGAAAATGATTAAGTGATAATCTCTAAGCAGTGCAAGGGTACAATATGGACATTAATTATCTATTATCAAGGTTAATAGTTGAAAATTGGGTTGATTTCGCTTAGAATTTCGTAATTACAATGATAAAGCTTCACAGCTTTATTCAGCTTTCCTTTTTTTGTATTTGCTGTAGCTTTTTTCATGAGGTTTTCTTCAATTCAGTAAATACTTCATGTTTGATTATGAGTAAACATATCAATGATGACGTTGATTGTGAGGTAAAGAAGGCAATTTCAGATGAAATGTCTGGTAAACTCTTCAAGTTAATGAAATATCTCTGGTTGATAGTTTTTAACTCATGATTCTAAGTGAGTTTTATCATTGAAACTCAACAAAATTTTGATGATTCTTACTAAAGGTGAGATTTATCATATTAAGAAGAGATTGTCATACTTGAAACTAACTTGAATGAGTTATCTAGTTGTTCAACCAACCCTGAGAATTTTAAGTAAATGATTTCTTTGGTTAAGTAACTTAACCTCAAAGGAAACCTGGGAGGTTGACCAGTTATATTAGATCAGAGACTTTGCCTTTTAAATGGGGATTTTAGAGGGTTTTCTTTGTGCCGATAATTTGTCCTTTTTTGTTGGGTATTAAATCACTTGATGATGACATAATAATAATGATATTATTTGCTTTCCTTTTTTAATTCAGTTGATAATGGTTGAATGGCAATGGATCACAATGAAGTTAATTTTTAAGAAGGACAATCGGATTAAAAGGAAAAAGAAAGAGAGGAGCAAATCCATTGAAATGGCCTTTGAATGAGAATTAAATGGCTTATGGTTTTGGATTCCCCATTGATGGACCAGATTTAAAAAGCAATCATGAATGGAAACACAAATTGCCTTATTATTACACCTTGTTTCTAACATTTATCGACAAAACTTTCGCTACTAAAAGCAAGGTTAAAGGTTATCATTTATATCCATCTTTACAACTGGATTTCACCCTAAACATTTCAATGGCATTGATCCTGAATAGTTTACATTACTTACAATCCAGTAATTATGTGGACATTTTTTTTGTAATTCAACTGAGCTGAAATCAACATGAAAGATTGGAGTCTGAATTATACAATCAAAGCGCTCTTGAGTGGTTAATCAATCTAATTGGCTGTTTTGTTTTGTTATGTTTACATGGATGGCTATTATTACTACTGTTATTATTTTTATTACTGTCAATCAACTTGCAATCAACCATGGTTCATTCAAGTTTTAATAATCCTCAATAGGAGCTTATTGAAATCATCTCAATCTAAATTAGCAGTTAATTTCGGCGTGACTTGAGTAATATCAGTATTATTACTAACATCATCCTCATCATAGCCATCAATACATTGATACATTAACTTCAACTTTTTATTCCTGGTGACTTTCATGTTTTGTTGGAACCATGAAAATTTGATCATCCTGATTATCTAATGTGAAACAATCAAGTAAAAATTATTTCATCCAAAGTAAATTCATTCAAGAATCAGCCAATAATAGTGTGATGAGTTGTTAGGTTTGGTGAAATGGGAGATAAATGGAATTGATGAGGATCATTCCATGTCGATGAAGACATCAACTACATTCCAATTGGTCTATTATCAAATGAAGATTATTTGAGAAACAAAAGGGAAATCTCGATCTATCATCATTTATCTATCAATGTTTACCCGATTCAGCTCACAATTTATTCACCAATGGTGATTGACAAAAGCATAATAAATATCACTATGAATCACTGTAAAACAAGTATTAACATATTTTCATCACGATCATTAGTCTAATCACCTAAGGTCAATAGATAGTGTTACTTGCAATTTAGTTGGATTAGCTAAAAGAATGAAACAAATAATCTTGAACAGTGAATAAATGAATTCCCATTTACACTTGAAAATATTTCAAGTCGAGTTATAAATTTACTTTCAATTAATGAATATAAACACCAATCTTCCAATTTAAATACTTCAACATTTTCTTATGAATTAGAAAAATATTAAATTTAAAATTTTCCATTGATGTACATCTTAATCGAAGAGTTTATTCATTACACTAAGCAATGATACAAAAGCTGCAATGGTCAGTTTTGGTAAAATCAATTGGAATTACTATTGTAAATTCAACTATTAATATTAATTATGCGTATTATTGGGACAATTTGATGGGTTAAATTGTATGATTGATTAATAAATGTTACTTTTTTACAAAACGAAGCTAAACGATGAAATAAAGTGAACAAATTCTTTATAATTATTGTTATTATTGTTATCATTATCATTATAATCATTGATTCAAGTTAACCTCTCTCAATCTCTGTGACTTGAAGATAGCAATCATGGTCATGATTTTCAATCATCAACCAAAATAATGTCTTATTTGATGTAAGTAAACAACCTCACAATGAGAAGGTAAATAAAATGAAGCAAAACAAGAAGCAAAAACAGATAATAATACAAAGGTAAGAATAAGAAAGAAAAATTGAAGCAAAAAGGAAGCAATGAGACAGGTTACAGGTAAAAAGTCAAGCATTGTTGGTAGTAAAAAATTATCCATTCAAAAGTACTACTTAACTTGATTATGCAGTTTTTTTTCATACAGAAAATATATTTGCCATATTATTAGAAAAAAAATACAAGTCTATAAATAATTTGTGTACAAATAAGTGTTCAATAACCGGATTTAGAGTTGATAATAGAGATGTAATCAACAGAATTCAAAAACTGAATGAGTTAATATGCTGTAGCTATTATAGTATTTGGTGAATAAACGGTCTGATCTTGATTATATTATGTTTTTACGTATGTTAATCAATTAAATCAGTTGATGAAATAAAAGCTGAGGAAAAGAAGAAGCAAAAAATGAGCAAAATTACCAAAAAAATATATCAATTGATTTTCAATGGGAAATACGATAAAAGAATGGAAAGTAAGAAAAAACAAGCTTCCCGTCGATTGTTGACATATGCACAGTACCTTTTAACCTGACGGGAGGTCAATAGTGATGTTAACAAAAAAATGATTTACAGAGAATCGTTATCAAAGTTTACATCAAAAGTATAAAGAGAACACAAAAAGACGAGTTGACAATTTACTTTACCCTTTCGTACGTGTCTTATTGAGCCTTTTAAAATTCTTATCATATCTTCATGGTAATGTTGAATCTCACAACTCTGTCATCCAAGTGAAAAGGAAAGGAAAAAACTGGAAGACCTGTAAGAATGAGAATGAAAAAAACAAAGTTAAGTAAATGCTTCATTCACATGATAATTACAATAAAAAATAATCGCATTTCTTAACAATCAAATGTAAGAATACAATCAAGAATTTATCTGTAAAAAAATGTATTAAAAAATTGACGAGAAGACAGGTTAGAGAAATTTTTTGAAGCAAAAAAGTGAAACGTTGAAAGCAAGATGAAAACATAATGAAAAATAATGGGTAAGGTTCAGATTTGGAATGGTTAAGGGCTTTCCTTGGCCACAGTTTTGGTCTAAATATTGGTAATATTAGGAAGACTGCCTTAGGCTGAAAAGTGAACATACAGAGGATTGTTCAATAAGATTATGTATACATTGACTTCTGCGTTTCCGTGGTTTCTTCTTGCTTTTCACCTTCACTCAACGTATCTCGACGTTACTTTGAATCACCTTGATCTTTAATCTTCTTGAACGGAAATACCGGAATTAATTGAATTTGGAATTGAAATAATATTTCCTTTATCACTCTTTTGCTTCTTCCTTTTTGATAGATCGTAATTCAGCAGTTGAAACTATTACAAACTGCAACAGATTGAAGTCAGTCACAAATTCCATGCATGATTTTCCATTTATTATGTAGATAATTATTTCTTGTTCTTAAACTTGCATCTGAAAAGAGCCAACCTCAATGTAAAATGGAACGAACTTTGCTTCTTTGTAATTGCTTAATGTTTCCAAGTTTGACTTGCAAACAATTTCCATTCTTGCTGCCTTTCACTTTAAGCAGTTTAAATGGTAACAAACAATTTGTCCATCTCATTATTACCTATTAAAGGTCATTAGAAATCCATATTATCCGCCAATTACCGTTCGTTTCCATACAACAACGTACTACTATAACTAGAAAAATGCAATTGGACTAAAAAATTTTAACCGTTTATCTTTTTGGCTTCATTTTTCTCGTTGATGGCCTCTTCTCTGGTAACTTTTTTTTTCTTGATGCTTCTTGTAATGACTTGTCTTGTAAGTTAAAAAATTGAATATACAAAACCAAGTTAGCCTCCGTAGTTTAACTTTGACTATTCAAATATGTATGATCATCTCTTCCAGACTGCCAGTTAAGGTCCATTTCCTAGGTAATCTTTTTCCAATTACATCCTAGAGTAAACACTTATCTAAAAGGGAGAGAGAAAGAGAATCTTTGAAACACCTCATTTGTAAGTAGTAATAGCAATAATGATAATGTAATAATAATAGTAATGATAATTCTCATAGTAATGAGATGATGAGCAAAAATGATACACTAAAATAAAGACAAAATAACAACATACCTTGTAATTGTGATCAGTGGTAGCTAATACAAATTTGTTTGCAATGTAGACAAATATTCGTGTTAAAGATGAACGTTTTCAACATAACAACAAACAATTAAATGTAAAAACAAAAAAGATATTCATTATACCATTAAATGATAAGTAAAAGATTATCATTTTGTATTTAAGATTCAAGTGACTAACATGACAACAACACAGAAAACACTACTAATTATTGTCATGATAATCATAAGAAAATTACTTGATAATAGGTAAGCAGAAATGGCCTTTAACATGTAAATTAAGATTGATTGATACTATTTAGCCAATATAATAATTTACAATAAAAAGATTATTAATTTCACAGTTATAAACAACGTTTTTAAACAAAAGCTTAGTAATTTAAGGCAAACAAAGACGCCAACAAATCAGCCGTTTGTATAACACTTTAACTAGAAGCGCGTTGTTTGAATAAATACTTTGATAAAACAAATCATTTCTGCTCTAATCGAGTTTACGATTTAAATTGAATTGATAAAATTCATTGATTGTGCAGCAAATATCCCTAAATTAATAACCATCATGATACATAAAAGTCAAGAGATACATAAAAATTAATAGAAGGAAACAATTAAATCATCAACTAACCTTAATTTAAATGAATAAAAGGTTTTAACTGTAATAAAAACAATTAATGATAAACAGTTATCACAATGAAATGAAATATTCAGTTAATAGCAGAAATATATGAATTGTTATATTGAAATAATGAACAATGAAAGCTGTTTGCAAGTCAAAAATGGTAACCAATCAGAGTTTGAACAAGGCGGACCAAAAAACTCCCAAAAAAGGTCCTTCAGGTTCCTATCAACACCTATAGAAAGAGGATTTCATCTCTTTCTTCATCTTCATCCCTCAGTTAAGGAAAAAAAGAAAGAGACAAATGAGCATCTTCTTTCTCTCATCTTTACCATCTCATCATCATAATAAAGAGTAGCCCAAGAAAAGTGTTGATAGTTGAGTAAAAGAAACATCAGCTTATTGAAAGGCGTTTCAATCCACCTCAAATTAAATTCATTGGTTGATAAAGAATCAAATTCAATGATTAACTCTAATTTTGTTTATACTTTGATACTAAATTTTGTTTACCAACATTTACGTGTTGTGATAACACATGAAAACAAATCTGAAAGGTTCCTCTTTTCATTGTAAACATTTTATGCATTGCCAGCTATTTTTGTTGATTTTCATTGTTATTTCAACCTTATAGCCATCAACTAACTGTGACAATTTCAAGTGAATAATACTAATTATAAATCAATTTCAATCAACTACGTCTATGTGTTTAATTAGTATGTGCCAAGAGTGGGATATCAATGATAACCATATTCCCAAGGTAAGTTGAACTGAATGGACCTTTTGTTTACCATTTGCCAATTGATTTGTTTTATTTTGTGGATAACCTGGATTTATTAGGTAACTAGTTTCGATTCCTTCCAAGAATGGACTGATGGACACAGTAGGTATGTTTACAGAGCCGACTGTGAAGAGGCTCGTCGACATTCATCTGGATGGGCCATGAGGAATACAAATAACCATAATGTTCATATATTGAAAAAATCATGTCTTGGAGTTTTAGTTTGTTCAGAAGCTTGTGTTCTGGATAATGGAGAGCAAATACATTTAAGGCCAGCAATTTGTGATAAAGCCAGGAAAAAGCAACAAGGAAAACCTTGTCCCAATAGGAAATGCTCCGGAAAATTAAAGGTTTTACCATGTAAAGGACATTGTGGTTATCCTGTCACTCATTTTTGGAGACATACTGAAAATGCTATATTTTTTCAGGTAACAATTTTCAATCATTTCATCAACAAATAAAATCAAATATAATTTGGTTCGACTAAACTTTTTTCAATGAGATTTATGCTTAAAATCAATACATTTCAACAGTAATTGAGATATTAGAATTTCTTGAAATAGTTTGTATTCATTTTACTCTGTCCTTTATCTTGATAGTGTTGGATCAAATTTCTCTGAATTATCATAACTATAAGTTGATTTCTTATGGATTTAGCTTTATTATCATAAGACAATCTCAAATCTTTTCTCTATTATTATTCAGATTATATTTCTCTTCACTAATATAATCATCAAAGTTTTCATGATTTTGTGAAATTTCAAGTAATTCAATGAGGTGATTATTTACTCACCCAAGCAAAATGAATTAGGATGATGATAATGATAATCATGTTGATGATACTCAAGTCACGCTAAAATTAGACCCTAATTTGGTTTACAGGAGCTGATTTCAATGGGAGTCAATTTGAAATCTTTACATTTCCCAACTGATCACAATTTGAATTTAACAAAAAAGATAGTATTGAATAGATCGAAAGAAAAAATGAAAAACAAATTCACATTAACTTAATTTCCACAAGAATCTTCATATTTAAATTGCTTGAAAACATCTTGAACTTTCAATTGCAAGTTAAAAATTTGAAATAAATTAATTTGACTGATTATAACCGCATCAAATTGTGACTCTTGAGCTTAAAGGGAAAACTTAACCATCAGAATTGATCATTTAGTAATGATCTTCAGAAATAAACTCAACTGATTCCAGTACATCAAGAAATGTAAACTCTTTCAGATGGCTTCAGATTGATTAAAAAAATTGTTACATTTTGATTAATTGCTGATGTTATAAAATGATAACAGTAATTGATAATTGCTAATTAGTTGAAAATCTTCAATGTTATAAAAGATGGAAACAATGACATTTGGCTGATTGACTATTGGATGGTCATCTAAATAAGGTTGATTTACCCTTATTATGTTAATACCGTTAACCCGTATTCATAAATTCAAATCAACAATTGATCGTTTTTAATTGTTGCTCATTCATTATTATTTATCCTATTCTTCCGTGGTTTATGAATATAGTGTTAACAATTAACAACAATAATTAACCTGGCCAAAAGTAATGCAAGCAAAATGTTTTTCTAGATGAATGTTATTGCTATAAATTGCATATTAACTATTATAAAAGGTATGAAGTTGATGATCAAGTTAAAAGTGAAAAATTGTAATCTTTAGCTGATAATTATTAGTCGATCATATTAATAACAGATGAAGAAATAAAGATTCACCTTTTTGCCATGTAAGATGTAAGAATACATCAAAATGAAGACAAGAAGGTTTATAAGGTGAAAGCTATTTCTCTGGGGTGGGAAAAGCGATTTTTTTGACAACCAACTGTAAACAGAGATGAGTTGATGGTGATGTTGATTTTGATTTTGATTTTCATGTTGATTTTGTTCATGTTGGATGTAATATGTGTGTTGACGGTTCCCTGCCACCCACTGAGTTAACAAGCAACCTGGTAACAGGGTGATTGATAGGAGGAAAGGAGGCCTTTAAATGTCTCCTTTAAATGTTTCTGGTGATCCTTGAAAATTTGTGATGTTCATCTCCTTCATATCATCTTGCTCTTTACAAAGATCAACCTAATTGCTAAAGAGGGAAGAAGAAGAAGAAAAAGATAGAAAATCAATGAATTAGTAAATGATCAAATGATAGTGAGTATTACGAGAGAACGTCTTACTGATGATAAAGTCAAGTTTATGACCATTCCATGGTCATCATCATTATCATTGCGCTTTTATGGACACCCAATAAGTTATCTGATCTGTTTTAACTTTCATAACAACATTCACTTAAATGTTTTAAATCGTCGCTAATCAATACAGATACTGTCTTCTAGGTGTTTATCCGATTCTTTGGAATGCTAATGTTCAACATGATAAAATGGAAGGAATGATAATTAAAATTACGACAAACTTAACAAATTATCTCAACTTTTTTCCTAACGAAAACCAGAATCTTCATTAGACTTCATTTTTTTGTTCCTTTAACTTCTCTTTTTTATTTTATCAAATTAATTGATCGCAACCTATTGACTTGTCTATCGGTAACCATTTTGATTACTGTTCTCGTTAAAACATTAACTTGTTACTTAAAACTAGTACAGAGTTATTGGTTTGCAATCACTCAAGCTATTAATATTAATGAAATTTAAAGTTTCTTCATCATTCTTTTATAACCTCAGGCCTCAACTAACCATACATCACACTTATCTTCATTTTTCTGGTTCCTATCTAAACCTCCTTTCAACAGTTACAATTGACTTAAATTAACGCTCAACAATCACGATAACAACACTTTACAAACAACTTATTGAACTTTTCTCTCTAACCATAATTGACATTAATAGTATAATCAATTTAACCTTTGCAATTGATCTTTATTTTTCCAGGCCAAAGGAAGCCATGATCATCCCCGTCCTGAACCGAAAGCCAGTGCAGAAGCTCGAAGAATGGGACAAAGTGCATTGAGAATGTTGAAATCATCTCGATTAGCAAATAGCTTTTTCAACACAACACTGCCTTTGACAACTGGATTACAGGTAATTCAATTATATTACAGTAACTGACAAATTTGATCCAAGAGTTAAGAGTGTCAACACTTTACCAATTGTTAGCCATTTGAAGAGGCAAATCTGAAAAATTTAAATAATTATTACAAATTAATAGATCAACACATTTTAAAAGGACTTGAAAACTATTATTTGAGCTAATATGTAAAAATACGCAAATTGATTGAAAATTGTTTCTGTTAAACAAGAATCAAAAATCAGGTTGAAGATGAAGGGAAGAGTAAAATATTTAATTACGCAAAATGAGTTGGACTTGTTTGGTAAAAAGGATTGTTGGAAAAAACAAAGCAAAAGATGAATACCTGCATGAAAAATGATGTTTATCGTCCTGATTATTACAATTATAATTATATCTGTAATGATACCATAATTGTTATTCACAGAAAAAACAAAGTGAATCTTCATTTCTCTTTATTTAGCGACCTGTTATTTGCTTATTTTTTGCTCTCCTTTTCGTTGTCATTGTTATTACCATTACAACCATTAGCCTTGCTTCTGGTCAACTTGACTGTGAGTTAACAGCGATCATTTGAGTTGTTCGGGTCGTTGGTAGATGATAACAAGCATCCTCAATGATTTCATTGGTGAAATTAATATAATTGAACAGTTTCCCAATTCCATAATCACACAGTTTTGTCCTGTTTAGAGTGAGAGAGGAAAAGTATATTCATTAATTTTAAGTTTACAGTTCAAGATGCCTTAGGTTATAAGTAAATACAAATTGGTTGGTGAAAAGAAAGGAAAAAAGAAAGACTTTTCTACCTTCACCTTTAAAAATACTAATTACAAGCAAATTTTAACAAATAGTTCAACTCATTGATGGTTATGATCTTTAATAGGCATTTAGTAACCTTTTATTTTGAAAAAGCTAGTTTGATTGAATAAAATGAACCAAGAATTGGATATATTTCTTGTAATTAGATAGTTTCATTCAACCTCTTTTCAATCAATAAATCATTATAATTTTAGCTTCTTTTTCTGTAACTTAATAGTGCTAATAATCATCCATTAAGATGAAAGATAATTTGATTAATTGACTTATTTGTATCTTGAAATTTTGAAGAAAAAAAACTGATTAGACTTTTGGATAAAAAATATTAATTAGTGAAAGCGTTTGATATTAAAGTATTGGTTCAATAAAATATTTACCTTGAATTTCACATCAATGAACTATCTAAGGCTTAAACATAATATTTGAAACAGCAAATCCAGTAAACTGAGCAAGGTTAACAGATTGTAGGATTCCAGTTCGTTGGATTGAAATATCATTTGATACATTTTTTCATTGATCAAACAATGAGATGATCAAAATCAATAGTCAATATGACTGAAAGCTGTATCTTTTCATCCTAAAAGATACTCTTGTTAATATTTACTTTAGAGATTGAGAATCATCATGTGATCAAATTCACATGATAATAAATTAATCTTTATAGGATTAAAGCTCTGAGGTTGATGGTGTTGACATGAGGTTACAAGTTGAACGGTAAACGGAAGTAATCAGTTTGTAATTAACCATAAACATGATGAAACCAAGACTCATCAATTTTGCAAGAAACAATTGTTGTATCAATTAACATGGCAATCAGTGTCAAAATACATCATCATTGTGCCTCTCTTTTTTCACATGAACCTTTAATCCTGGAAAGAAATTGAAATTGAGTTAGATAAATTGGATCTAATGGATTAATTTAAGAATGAAATTGGTGAAAAAACTCACATGATTATAATCAATCAAGTTGAAGAGTTTAAAGATGATATTAGCATGATATTGGACGGCCATTCTCGCTATTTCATGTCAATCGATGCTATTGTTGTTGACTTTATCACCTTGTCAGATAAGTCAACCTTTTTTTTTGTTTTATGCTTTTCACTGGATAATGATGAGTGAATCTTTATAAATAGGTAATTCTGTTGCCTGAGAAAAATGAGAAGATTGAAAATAAAGATAAAGATATGAATTATAATATGACAACCACAAAAGTCAACTGTTATCAGGGTAAAAGTCAAAGTTAATTTACTGATCACACAAGATAGATGTAAAACTGAGATGAAAGTGACTACTTACCCCAGTCTCTTTCGCTCTACCTGGGTGCTCAATCTGACCAAATAAATTGATGCTCATAAAATGGACAACTGACTCATTTTACTCTAGCCTTTTACTCACTTGCAACCAGCTACCAGTACAGATAATGCTTATAAGATATGTCTAGCCTTGAGGCTCTTTGAAACTTATTCAAAGAAACAGACTTTTACAGATACTAACATTTAATATACACACATGCATACGTAAATGAGCAGTTCGTTCGTGGTCTTACTCCGTGCAAACAAAACATCAACAGACCAACTCTCAGCATGTTGATTGGTGACTGAAAAGATTGATGATGCGTGAGGTTGATGCCAAAACTTTTCTTTCAAAGGTGAAAAATGATCTTCTTGTTTTCATCTGAATAAACCAACAGTCCTACAAAATAAGTCGATGCAGAGATGAACGAATTAGGCTGACCATTCATAGCTTGATGAAGTAATTAATGCAGCAATGTAAATAATATGAAACATCAGCTGATGGTCTGTAACAAATAAAAGAAAAGATAATTGATATAAATATTCACACTGATTTAAAATGAACAAGAATTGCTGAAAGACAGTCTGGATCGATATTCAACTGCGAGAAATGAACAGATTTAGAAAACAGAGTTGGATCAAAGTAAACAAACCCTTTTCATCAAATTAATTTACAATTCTGTTTTTTTCAGAGCCAGACTTTGAAGGAGGTTAAATGTAAAATTGAAGTCGAGGAAAAGGTTACATTTAATCGTTGGTATAAAGCAAACATAACTACAACTGATACATTTGTTGAAAATGTTCCCATCAAAGGATCAACCACGATCAATGAAACTCCAAAAGATTTGGTTACCTTTGAGATCAACAGAAAATCAGGTGAGTTCGCCGTTTCATTTCCTTCTGGTTATTTCATGTTTGCAGATGTAAAATTCACATCCAGTCAGATCTATTTAATAAAACAAAACAATGAAAAAATCAGGATTTTGATAACTGTAGAGTGAAAGTTTAGGCTTACTAACCTCAAAGATTGAGACAATGTGTTTTTCATATTGATTTGAACATTTTTAAGGTTCGCTTTATGACGGATTAGAGTAATTCATCCGAAAATCCAAAAAATATTTTCATGAACAAATATGCTATTTAATCCTTTCACAAGAACAAAGACACTGAAATTTCCAAAATCTTAAGTCCAAAAGCAAATCAATGATAATAGTCAGCTGTGAAAGATAAAGGAAGGGATTTAAGACTGAAAAATGGACATTTATCTGATTGAAACACAACTGAAGCACATTAACTGATTAGACAAAATTTGAAGAGCATAATAACATGAAGAGCATGATTGATTTAGTTGATTAACAGAAAAACAAGATAAAACGATTGGATTAATTACAATTTATTAATTAGGTAAACTTGGTTAAATCTTGCAGCTTACATGCAATCACATGTTAAAAGGGCGGTTCATCTTTTCATTCAACATCAATGGTTTGAAATGATTGGCGCCAAGATTAATTTTTGTTCAACATAATTTTATCAAATAATCAATTAATCTTGTTCCTAATTAGACTTTAAAGAGAGAAAAATTTGCCAATGAATTTAAGGCAATACTTCCAGATAAATGAGCAATTAAACAACATTTACAATTTGATTAAACCATTTACTACAACAATATTAGCTAAATATTAGCTAACAATGATAGTTTCAATATGAGAGTTATTACATTAAATAGTAAAAGTCTTTTAGCATGAGTAACTATTTTGCTTACCAACAATTTGTGGTTCACTGATTACACAGTTTACTCGACAATTTAGTTAAACATGAATGCACAAACAAAAAACGTTTTTTATTCATCAACTAATCATGAAATGGTTCAATTGAATGATAAACAAAATGATGTAGAAATAAAAGAATCATTATAATCAAAGTGAATGTCAATTGAATAACAATCTTGCTGAATAAACTGAACAAGTCTATACAAGTGATACAAGAAATGAGAAACAAACCTTTTATTTCAGTTAATCAATCAGATTTGTTTAACTAACCCAAAGAGTCTAATCATGTTGTTGGTTAAATATTGTACAATCAAATGCTACTTAAAATGTTCAATCAAATGGTTAATCAAATAACCAATGAAATGGTCAAAATGTTTAGTCTGTAATTGATTTAGCGTTTATTGTTAAATCGATGAAACGCGAAACATGAAATCAATTAAGTGCGAGGATTGAACCATAAACTAATTTGGTAGCTAATCTTAAGCATTGTCAGCCTTCAGGGTGTTACTGGGTGTTCCTAATGTTAGCGCCTTCAACTATTCATGAAAGATGAAATGAGAAGATAAATTTAAAGCAATTTATCTGTTCAAGTTCACAATTCATTTCATTGATGGAAAACTATTGAAAATGTCTTCACCCTCAGGGAAAGTCCACAGTAAACAGTTTTCTCAGTAAAAAGATGAGTTTGTTGTTAATTGCTGATACGAAATGATGATCGTTAACTGATTAAACCATAAGAGGATCCTCATCTTAATTTTCATTCAAAAATGGAATCAATTGTTTATGTAAAAACAACTGAAACAAGTGGAAATGATTCTCAAAAGATGTTTCTATACATTTTTGTTTGTTTCAAGGTTTCATTTCATGGCTCAGTAGATTGATGTTAATAATATTGATGATTATCATCATCATTGTACAAGTCCGCCCTCAAACTGTAGGAGGAGTGAGGGAATCATTGAAGGTAGAGTTTGCTCAGAATTGTTTCTATAGGATGTTGATATTGCCGTTAAATTGATTGCAATAATCAATAAATCACAATCAAAGCTATTCCTTTCAGGATTCAGTTGCATTTGTAAATCCATATTAACTGTTGACCGACTCAAGCCACTTCACATCCATCATCAGTAAAATCATTTAAAATGTAAAATCTCAAAATCGATTTGAAAGTCACAGAAATCAGTCTTTTTTTCATCAAAACACCTGATGTGAGTTGATTTAACTGTTGAGTTGAGCATTTGAATATTTATCAAAGCAATTTCATCTATTTTATGTTGATGTTATTTTGGTGATGAAAGTACAGCTCTTAGGGTCTAATGATCATCATTCATTGCGAGTGTTGAATGTTTCAAGTGTTACTATTACTTTGAGTATTTCTTCAATTAATCTGATAAATTTGTCCATAAAAAGCGATAAACAGCTATTAATTGTTCCTTCCTTGATCTAATGGCCATTTAGGAACATTACTGTCAATTTAATGGCCATTAATAGCTCTGTTAGCCTTTAAGAGTCGATTCTGTGATTAGAAATTCAGTTTTATCCTTTTTCTCGTTTGCTTTCAAATATCTTTTGTTTGTGATTTCAATTTTCATCATTTCTTTGACTTTAAGTGAAACAAGTTTCATTATTAATTATTGATCAACTGTTGATAAATCTTGATTTTGATAAATATAAAAATATTGAAAAATGTTTTCATCTTTAACTCCCTTTAATTCAAGCTTTTAAATTATCTGATTGTAACTTGATCTAATTTTTGCTGCTCTTACCTTCAACCAAGAGTCATGTTTAGCTTATGATATTGTGATAATAGTAATCAATAAACTAATTGGTTTTACTAATTATTCTTAATCAGGTTAGGAAATACTTTGAATCTCTGTTGAAAATCAAAAATGGTTGCTTCAACTATTCTGATGAGAAGTTAAATTGTTATTCACTTAGAAAAGGTTGAAAGTTTTTCATTAATCATTAAGATTTTACTTAATATTTTTAAATTGATTAAAAAATTGATATTTATTTATTGGTTTTAGGAACCACAATTATGAGTGTTACATTTTTAACCTTAAGGCACTTTAATAAATGGACAGTTGAGTTATGATTAATTGTATTTTCATCAGCAAAAATTGAAAATTAATAATTGCTGTTCATATTTTGAGTGAAAAAACACAATCTTTATGGTTAAATAATTGAAAAATTTGATGATATAACGGTTAAACGGAAATTTAAAATTAACATTTAGATATTAAGATCAATATATAAATTGATTTACGATTTGGTTGATTCATTTAAATTAAAATTTGACGAAAGAAATTTAATTTTTCAATTTTAAATCAAGAAAAATTGTGTGAATACAAAAGTCGCCATCTAACTGTAAACATTGACACCTTCAACTTTATTCACAATGTGTTTCAACTCTTTGCTGTCCTTTTATTTACAATTCATTTGGATGGTTTAATTGACTTTGATTTTGATTTATTGTTCTGTTTATTACTTTATACTCGTCTAGTAAGTCCTTAATCACTGTTTATTGGTTTATTATATACTGTTAATCGACTGTTTACTAACCTTTTATTGACTGTTGAACTGCTTTTTTGAACTGATTATAGACTTGTATTAAGAAGCTTGTTTTTGTTTTACAGATCCTGGAATATGTTTATCGTGTTTCTCCTATGAATCTCAATGTAGCTGTTCATATCCATTCAATTCTCAACAATCAAACGGACAACAATCGGCCCAGATTTTACAATTACCCTTCCAGCATCAACAGCATCAGCATCACCTTCAACTCCAACAACAGCCCTCACCGATCCATTCAACATCGTCATTATCACCACCTTTATCACATTCAATTCAAACACCGGGATCAGGACCAGGAGCAGTAACATCACACAGCTCGTCAATAACTTCATCTTCAGCATTATCCTCTACAAATGGATATAACCATTACTCCAATTCCGTTGACAATGGCCACTCTTACCTTAGACACTATCATCATCGGTCAAATTATTTAGATTCCGAGTCCGAGTCAACAACAAGCACAACAAACCATCAAACCTCTGATTCATGCAATTATGGTCCAGTAATTCAAGTAAGTTCAACAAATTTGTTAAGATAAAAGTAGAATCAAATTTTTGGTTAATATTGAAGGCCGTAAACATATTCTTATTGCCGTTGAAATGGTAATACCTTTTATCATGATAATGATAATTAGTCAAATGTCGTCAAGGTGAGAGATGTAAGATGTAAGTACACGCGACCGACACGAGTGAATCTAGTTACATAGGGATGAAAAGCCAAATGATTATCATAGATAAGCCAAGTTCGCGTGGCTAAAATGATCAATAAAATATTAAGATAGTCAATAGGAAATCATCTGCTTCCAATCAAGTAAAGTTATCAAAAGAAGACGATAAATTTTCATCCAAAGTATACTCTTGATGCGGGTAACCGTTGATTCTTTTCGCTCATCATTTGTTTCCATCATCCTCATCTTCAACATGGTCTTCCTCATTTTATAGAGTATCTTCAATTACCTTTATATCCTTTGTTATTTGTTGCTTTCAAAGGTAAATATGATTTAACAACAATTTAATGTGCTAGTATTTATCATTATATAGGTTATATTGATGATCAATTTATCAAAATGAATTTGTTTTGGGCTGAAAAAAGGCTTTTTTCATTACATTTTACTTTTAATTCATCATCTGATATTTTGATAATCTTTTCTGGTTGAGAGCAGATTGATGAGTTTACCATTATAATCAAAAAAGTTTCTTACCATTTGTTGACATCAATAATGCTTTTGTTCAACAACATTCAAATTGATGAGTTGATAAGTAAGCAGATGATTAATTGTAACCTTCATTAATTCAGTAATACATAACCGGTAGCATATGTATTCATGATTTTGGTATCAATTGGTGAATCAATTTATTCAAGTTTCACCTGTTTTTTTTCATTCATATTATTGTATCGCTTCTAGTTGATGCCTCTTCAAATCAATATTAATCAACATTATCATTATTTATTACATTATAATTTGATTCTATTTTCATTTCATTTCCAAATTTATTTATAATAATAAATGTATTATTTTATCTTTTTCCTGAAGCTTTATGATGAAGCAAATTATTTTGGATTTAATTATCATCTTTGTCATTCAACAAAAACTGGTGAATTTATTACCGAAGCATTTACTCCTATTGATGGTAAGTTAACTAATAATCATTAAATATTATATCAGAATATGTTAATATAACCAGAATGCATAAGAATAAGTAATTATGGTGAAAACAATGAAAAATTAATGTTAAATCAAATTAACCGCTTTTTGTGCTTAGCTCTTTGTAATTGGCCAATTAGGTTTAAGAGTTGACAACAAAGAGTTCGTTAACTCAAGTTGAATAAATTAGTAGATTGATGTTATCTTATGTGATTATTCTGGCGATTGTTAGCTCAATAATTTATAATTTACAGTAGATTTACCGAGTATTTATCCTTTCCTTTCAATTTTTTATATAGCAAATCAATTAAATGGACTGTCGACTGCCCTGACAAATGGAAATAATTCATGTACTTTTTATAACGGCTCAACAAACCAGTCTTATATGTTTTCTAATCAGCAAGTTGAAAGTACAACATCGCAACATCATCATTATCATCAACATCAGCAACACCATCAGTATCTTCAATATCAACAATATGAACAAATTTATATGGATGCTGAAGCAAATTTTAGTCCAAACGTAAATGCAGATCAATGTCACCAAATTTCAGACAATAGTGATGACAACCAGATGAATACGATTGAATCAGATGGATCCATGGTTAACTATGGAGACTATGACATGACCATAGATTCAGATAGGATATCAAATTTAGAGAATCAATTATCAAACGGTCATTCATCTCAGCCTTCATCTCCATCATTAATTCAACGAGAAGCTTTACAACAGCATCTCCTACAATCATCTGCAACAATAATATCACCATGTTCATTGCCATCATCTTCATCTCCAACTTCTGCAGAAATAACTAGTACATCTGCATCTCCTCCAACTTTATCTGTAAATAATACGGAACATTTAAACAAGGATAAATCACCTCAAATAGATTTACAATCAACTGTGGCACTGAATTTTCCAATTGACCAAGTTGATCGAACTTATAGCCATCCAAATTATTTTCAAACCCAATATCAAGATCAACATGTCTCAAACCTCAACCTTCATAGCCAAAATCAAATTTATCATGACCCTAAATGGTTAATTCACCAGCCAAAACAAGATGAATCGTCAGTTGATGAAAACAGCCACTTGAAGATTTATCATGAAAATCATAATCTTAATGATAACAACACATTGACTAACGAATGTTCATCAACAACATTTGTTACTAATAACAATAACACTCGTGAACAAGTTACTTCTGGTTCAACATGTTCTCAATCATCAACAGCTCTTGTCCAATCTTCTGATTGTTATATTAACTCTTCAGTAGACGATCATTCCTCTAGCGTTGATTTTACTAGATTTTGGACTAATGATAATGAAAATGAAGTGACATCTTGTCAGGACTATTTCGACCTGAAATCACGAATAGTTAATGAACAAACGGAAAGTTATATTGTGTTATAACAAATTATTATGTACCTCCTTCCCTGCATTTCAGCTTATATAACTTAATTGTATAACATTTATACAACTGGTCAAATTTATCAATAGTATTATTCCAAAAATAAAAAAATTACTCAAAAAATTGTTCATCTTTTGATTTATTAGCAAGTTTTGATCATACAAAAGTTATCTATTTTGTAAAATGGTTAAAGGTTTGATGAAAGATGTATGATTGACAGTCAAGGTTTCTAATTGAATTTTAGAAGAAACGGGTTAAGAGTTCCAATTGAGTTTGTGGTAATTCTTTTACATGTGAACAGAATGAGATTTAGAGATAAAAGTTTGTCCAACTTTACATAAAATGAAAATAATTGCCAGCAAGTGTAATGATTTAATCAGAGTCAATTTCCACTTTTGTTTCATCTTTTGAGTTTTTTAAAGAATCCACTTTCATCCCTTCCATAGACTCGTTCACATGGACGGTTAACTTGTTTGATAATTTACTCTCTTCCATAGGCTCTTCGACCTTTACAAGCTCTTCTTTCGTTTCTTCTTTGGCTAATTTAATAACGTCAAGAGTGGCCATACAAGGTGAAAGATATGAAATAGGAGTATGGCTGGTAGTATGAAACTCTGTAGGTAGCAATGAAGTTTGAAGTGCTTGCTCGATTGATGATGATGCCATTGGTGATCCCGCTGATGATCTATTCCTGATTGGAATCGGAGCAGGAATTAGAGGTATATTCGGCCGACGACTTAATGATGCCTTATTCCAAGCTTTCGCTTTGAATCGATAGAATCTAGTATTCATAGGAACATTATAACGATTTTGAGCCTGGAAATGAGTAAAAAGATATTTATTAAATACATTGGAATGAAATGATGTCAAGATTCACCACAAAAAGAGTGGAAAAACCCACATGAATTGATTTGTGAAATATTATCGCAACAAGAACTATTATAATCATAAATAGGTCAGTGGAATTTAATAAGAGTTTATAATAAATAAATCTGAAGATTTAATGATAACAAGTGCAATACAAGAGAGTAGAAAAACGATGAATGAAGATTCATAACCGGGACAAGAGTGAATTTATTGAAAGAAATTTTCTAATCTTGAGAAATTAACTTGAAAGATTGTTTGTTTTACATTCTGATTTGTGTGAAGTTGATTGGTGTTTATCGGTTTATAACCAATTATCACGGCTATCAACAGTTTAACTTGATAAATTAAATGTTTAAAGACACAATACAAGGATTGGTTGGAAGGAACACGGGTCAACAAGAATCAAGAAAAAGTCAAGATGGAGAAAAATGTAGGAGGGAATAAAAAGGAACGAATTTTATAAAAATATTAAGATAGAACAAATAAGGCTGGGCTAATATATTTAGTTTGATTGAAAAATGATCCGTAAAATTAATGATGGATAGCTACAATCAAGCTTCTAATCATTTCATCAAGCTCAATTTTGAAAAGGCATTGGATTATTTTTAAGTTAGACAAATAGAACAAGAAATGAAATGATAGAAAGAAGGCAAAATCTAACGAAGAAAAAGTAACAACGCTTAGTTTGACCTTGCCAGTGGACTTTAATGATATTTATGCCAGAGGCTAAGAAAATGTGTGCTAAAGATCAACAGAGGTGAGCAAATTTGCCAAGACTTGTCTAGGATTGACCCACCTAAATACATCATAATGCTAGCCTAAATTTGGATCAAAATTGCAGAACTCTCAATTCAAAAAGAAATTAAACCGAAAAGATGAACGAAAATCAGATTTCTGTCAAAAGAATGATGAAAATTTCCAAGTTGTTTCATGCTTACCTTTGAAGCTTGGCACAATACTTTTTCGGTGACGACGCCAAAGCCGTAAGCTGGTACTTCTTTGCCTTCTCCTGAAAATGAAAAAATTTATTAATAAAGTTGTTGATAAATTAAAAGAGACAATGTTCATGAGACAAATGCTTGGACAAAATCTTATTCAATCAAAGGAATGCATCTGAGTTATTGATAAATCGCTCCAAATTGACTTGAAATTTTCATGGCGAGGGCAGAAATTAATGAAACAAATGAAAAGACAAGATTTCTGGATTTAAGATGCAAGTAGACAATCGGATGATTATAAGTTGTAAGGTATGGGCGTAAATTCGAGAAAACTGTTTTAAAAGCAAACAAAACAAGGCTGAATTTCACGGTCTTCAATGATTTTAAGACCAATCACTTACAGGGCTTGTTTTCATGAGAGGGTCAGAGATTCAAGAGGTAATGAATGATATAATACTTTAAAGTGCATACTTTTACTTTGAAGAAAAACAAACAAAAATATAATTAGCTTGATAAAATTTCTTAGCATTTCAATAAGTAATAATCGATTTGAACTGCACAATTTGATTTTGTTTGACAGAGAGATCAAAACTTGCTTTAGTATTATAATCCATTCTAATAGTATGTTATAAAATGAAATCGATTCATAAATGATAAACTTTTCTGGATGACTGTTTCAACCGAAGTAGTAATAATGTAAGAAGAAAATAAAAAACTAAATTTAATGGCTACTAAGTCGCTTCAAAATACCAAACAACCATTCTACAACAAAAACATCATTTACAGGGGAAGAATATAGAATATCAGGTTTATATAATAGTTAGACTGCAATTGAAAGAATTTTAAATTCGAACAGAAAGAGTTAAGAAAAAAACATGATCCCTTTTCACGCTACACGAATCTTTGATTAAATAAAAAAATTTTATTGCTAGACAAGTTTGTATGAGAAACACGTTTGATATTTCTATGAGGTTTTTAATGGATGTAAAAATTATTGAGCGATTCTAACCCCTTCTTTCAGAAGAAGAATCACAAACATTTAAACTCGACGAAGGTACTTTATTCGTACTCCCATAGATGACCTTTCTTTTCGGTAAAACTAGGTCGAATATTTAATCATTTATGTTCAATTTAACCCCAAAAGGCTAAGTGCGAACCAGAAAAGGCAATTACTTGAGCCACTTCTTTGTCTGATTTTCAAGTAGACAAAAGCCTTTATTTGATGAGCAAAAGCAAAATCACAAAGAGAAGAAACTTGAGTCACAACGAAGTTATTTTTGAGCCACTTAGTGGTCGAGCTAGTTTTCAAAACCAAACATTGACAATTTTTTTTCTCAAAAAATTATTGAACTGGCTTACTGAAAACTAGTTTGACCAACTGGTTCAAAAAACCTTTGCTGTGGTCAATTTTTTTGTCAAAATGTCTTGCGTTGACTTAAAATTGGAACAAAGAAGTGGTTCAATTAAGTTCCCTTTCTAGTTCGCCCTTTGCTTTTTGTGGTTCAACTAAGCAGAATTTACTTTAGTTCAAGTTTACTTATTTCGATTTATTCTAGAATTATTATTATTGAATTTTATCAATTGAATTACAATAAAGATGACGAATTATCCATGAATTGTATATCAGAAATACTACTCATAAGTTGATTAAAAAAACTTAATAGCTTGCAAAAATAACTAAAGTTAAACCAATACAAACAAAAAATACCATGTCATTAATATTGAAATCATAATTGACATCATAACTCTATCACGATAGTAAATATAAATAAGCTCCTATGGCGGAATTGAAATGATGCAATTGTTAATATTGACAAAAAGTGAAAGTAAATTAAAACTCATGGAAAATCAGCTCTAACTGAGAGATAATTCTGTCATATGGTAAAATACAATTTAAACGCTTAAAGAGGCCAGTTTTATGATTAGATGAATATCTTTAAGTGAAAATAAAAACCAAAATTGTGCTAATTGAGAGAATTAGATAACTAGAGAACATTGACCCAAGCATTGTCTTTCCAGTTTGGAGAGGTTGTTGAAATGATAATTAATAATTACCTATGAGGAAACCCAGGGCTTCATGGCACTCATGGTGGAGAAAATGTGGATTAAAAGCGTTTGAGAAAGCAACATAACAATTGTGAACAGCGCTAAAAGTCAAAAGAACCAAATCTCCAACATCACATCTGAAATAGAGAAATATGAAATTAATTTTAAGAGACAAACTAGTAAACATTAAAAAGTACTTACGAAAAATAAGAAATTTTGTCTTGATCAGACTGTTCTGGCTGCTCAGGTTGCTCTACTTTTTTGGGTGGCAATTGAACAATACGCCGTTTAATCGATTTAATAGGTTCACTTGGAGGTTTTTCACTAGGTACCTATTGATAAAAGGAGATTGATAAGTTCACTGATAAAACAACAATATATGGAAACATACCGGTGAAACTGCTTCTGGGATTGCTACATCCAACAATGATCTATATTGAGGGAATAAATCAACTAGCTTCTGAATATCACATTGAGTTACTTCAGGTAATTTATCATCAAATGGCTCGGGTTCTTGAGTAGCAAATTGTGGAGGTCGATCATTTATGCCAGAAAATAAAGACTTGAGAAAATGTTGAGAAATTTTTGATTCAAACTCGTTTCTGGTTTCCATTTCCTTCTCATAGAAAGCTCTGGATTGAATAGCAACATTTTTAGCCCATGATAAAAATCGCTGTGAAGTAAAACGTCTACGATAGATTTCAGCTACGTAAGATAAGTAAAGCATTGGAGTCCTGTGGATTTGGTCAAATACATTTATAAATTTTTCCATACGGTTAAGTGAATTGACCCATAAAGTTTGTTTATGGGACAAGCCACTGATGAGTCGAGAAATATGTGTAGCCCATTGGAGCCTTCGATGAATGACACCACAAAATTCTCGCTTGGCAGCGATACATCTATCACGAATATCACAGAGCTCATTGTATTTATCTGAAACAACTCTGAGCTGTGTTTCATGAGTTTTGCACAGATCAGGAAGAATAGAATTGTCTCGTACGACATTTGCTCTAATCTGGTTATGATGAAAAGCTTGAGCAAATTCATTGAGTTCAGCAGTCAATTTTTTTGCTTTAGAAAGAAACCCGTTAAGCATTTGTAAGCGATTTTGAAGTCCACTGATTTCTCTTATTTCTTTTGAATTTATACCATTCAAGACAGTTTTTTTATCGTGGTCAATACCTGCCATGAACTCATCGTGAGACTTGTGTTGAAATTCAAGAACACTGTTAGCCATAGTATGTACATCTTTCAAATTACTCCATTTAAAACCAATCCAATCTGCTAATGATAGATCCTTTCCTTTGTCTTGAAGTGATGGCTCAATGAGTGAGGGTAATAATGGCATTCTTGTTAAAATTTCCAGATCAGTTTCCAACCTATTCAAATAAAAAGAAGTACGAATTAATATTATATTGATTTTCTAAAATTTACAATTGGTCTAAAATAATATATATGAAGGCAAAAGTATTACTAACCGATCGATAGATTGGTCATAGACCTGTTCCCGTTCTTTGAATTTGGCATATTCTGTGTCCAACATTTCAAGTTTATTTAAAACAACTTTCCATAGGTCTTCAATATTAGCCAATACTGCAGCCCAGCCTTGATGTTGTAGATGTTGATCTTGAATCAGCTTTTCGCAACATTGTAAGTGTGCCTGAGCAATAACGTATAATTGCTGAGCGAGTTCTGCTCTGCTTGTTACAGTGTTGATTGAAGGTTCCATATTAAAACAAGATTTTATTCTAACCTTCATATCTGCGTCATTAATGTTGTTTACCACAGGGGAAGGGGGGTTATCATGTTCAACAACCTCTTTGTTAAACAAAAAGATTGGATTGGTCTCTGTACCAGCAGAGCGATATGAGGAAACCTTAGCATCTTCAAAAAGCGTTTCACCTCCACTCAATAGTAAGGCTTGTTTATCAGCTGGAATACCAGTTCTATTATAAATATTTTCTTTCAGCACTTTTACTCTGATAAAGGGGAAAGAGAAAAGGAGAATAAGACAAAAGAAAAACAATGAAAAATTGAAATACTTACGTTTCAGTGGATAAATTAAGATCCAGAGTAAACGTTGATCCAGTGTCGACTTGAAATATGTACAAGAACATTGTAAATGTATAATAATTTTAATTAATAAATTGTAATCAAATAATAATGTTTACCAAAGACAAAAAGAGAGTATTTCACGAAGAGAAAAAAACAACAATGAAGAACCATAAAGAATTAGTTTCATATTTTGACTGTAGGGTCTCCACTTCAGCAAAAAGAAAGAGAGCTTCTTTCTTTTTTCTTTCTTTTAAAGAGAGAGACTTGTTTACAACATTGAACAGATGATTTTTCATAACATTAGGTGCAATTTTAATTTAAATAAAATTATTTTATTCAATTACAGATGAACTTGTCCCATTTGTCCATCATTCCTGAATGAGATTTACTCATTTCCTCTCGAAATTAAGTGAAATTTTAGAAACCACGAAGTATAGATTTAGTCTCTTCCATAAAATAAATGGTTCAATTTTCATTATAGGGATCGAGTTAAAGAGACAGAAATCTGACCTAAATAGGGTTGAGGGACTTTTAAATTTGTTTGGTCAGTTCAGCTTCTTTAAATTATGAGTAAAATTGACCAAGTTGACTTAATATTGCTACTCGAAACGTATTTAATAAAATTACTAATTGATCAGTTTATAATAATATCGTTAATTTTCCAATAATTTAAAAAAAACGAGTAAACACTCCAATAGATGGCAATACCTTCAGATTTACAGTTTCTTTTTCTTCTTAAAATATTAGGACAAAGAACAATCTTCAAAATGCTAATTAGCCCAAAAAGAGTCCAACAGTATCTTCAATATTTTGACATTGGATCATTTGTTTTGAACTTAGCCACTTCCACTCTGGATTGACTGTAAGATAACTAAGAATTAGCTCAAAGAGTAAGTTCAAGTTTGGGTCCTGAACTTGGCAAGAAGCATCGTCTGTTCACAACTGACAAAATTGAACAGAAGTTTAAACTTTCACTTTTCTTCACTCAAAATTCAAACCTTTCTGACATACTTCTTAGGCTAGATTAAGAAACATCACCGAGAGAAACACTGGCAAATATTTGTGAATTTTAGCTTTGTGACAAAATTTACATTATTTGGATACGAACCGATTTACCCAAGAAAATCTCTCCTCGACTAAATTAATTCATTTTCTAGATCACTTTAATCTTTAATATTGTATTATACATTTTCGACTGTCATTAGAATTCAAACTTTTGAACCCAGCATACAATTCAATGAGCACCATTAACCTATTGATAATGTAAAAATGGTCAGATTTCCTCATTTTTCTTGAACTTAGTAACGTTTCATTGACAATTTGGGTGTAATAACTGCCTGGATTAACTGTATTATTCACGTAGAGTTTTGATATCCGCAATCATTTGGTGAAGAAATCAAAATAACAAGGTTTCACATTTCATATTATCCTGGTTGGAGTAACAGTTAACCTCTTAAATTATCATCATCACTAATAAAAAATGTCTTATCTGATGTAGAAAAAATAAATATGGTTCTCATCTCTCGTAAAATTAATTTAATTCTCAATTTACTGATCAAATGCTTAAATATTCATAACAAATCACACTTTATCTGAATCTGAAACATTTTATAATAATTTAATTTTTGGATTCTATCCAATGATATGAGTGATGACCTGGGTAACCGTTGGATGGCTCTACTTGCATCTCACACAATGTTTGTTTCCTATAACTAACTCTTGCTTACGATCTGAGTGAAGTTACTAATTTTTAATTTTGTAAGAATAATTTAAAATCTTGTGTTATTTCCTCTGTAACATTATTTGTGACAGAAGTTCAGTTTTAGAAAGATTCGAAATTTATTTGATTGTGCTTACAAGATTGTTTATACTGTTAAATATATAGTACAGTGTTGTTTATCCTCAGTGAGTCTTGTTTCTTTGTTGGATTGGGATTAATTTCTTTAGGTTAATTAAATATCTTACATTTGATTATCTATGAAAGAACATCGTAAACATCCCCCCGCCATCAACTACCCTGGCGAGGGTAGTCAAGTTCAAGTGGATCGACATGGGAACATAAGAGTTAGCTTAAGAGAGAAAGAAAAGCGCAAAAATTTGGTTATTAGGAAGCCAGACTGGGATAGGGATGGTTCTAAGCTAGATGATCGAGAATCCAAAAGATTTAAAATGCGAGAAAAAGAAAGAGAAAGATCTAGACGTGAAAGAGAAGACGAGAGGCTAAGGATCGTAGAGACAGCAAGAGAAAGAGAAAGACGAAATGAGCTTTTAAAGTTGGAAAAGGATAAAATGAGACATCGAGTAGTGGATAGGGAAAGAATTGGCCGTGTTAAGCGAATTCATGAAGTTAGTAGAGATTTAACTCCACTTCGAAGTCCTATCATAAGTCCAAAATCATCTTCTAGTCGATCTTTAGGAGAAATACATGCACGAACGCCTTCAGAAAGTCCTCCAAGATCGAGATTGAGGAGTATTGTTCGTAGTCTTCCAAAAAGTCCTTCATCCAGTCACCCAAAGAGCCCTTTAACTGTTGAAAAGCCAATCGAGTCAAGCAATTCATTTAAACCTATTTCATCTGTCCCCTGTGATTCTGTTGGTTCACCTGAAGGCTTATCGAACTTTGACAATAGTGAATCAAAGAGTGAACTCACGATATTACCAGCGGAAGATATGTCGCCCATAAGCAATAGTAGCAGCCTTGGTGATATGGAAGCCATCGATTCAAATTTCTCGCTTGAAAAAAGTATATTTGACGAGACGAAAGAATCTGCCAAGCAAAGTGATGATATAGTTTCCGATGAAAATTTCAGTGAATGGAGCGAAGATGAAGATGAATTATTAAACAAACCTAATGAAAAAAGCAGCCCTATTGAGATGATGTCAACAGATGAATCAATCAAGGTTTCAACGTCAGATTCGATAACAAGGTCTGAACTGAAAGACGATGAGAAAGCTCCGTCTACCGAGACTCCATCCTTAAAGCCATCTTCCTCTGATAGTATTTCAATCGAATCTCAAGATGCCTGTTCCTCTCTTCAAGACGATGCATTAGAATCAATTAGTGACGATGAATGTGATGCTATAATTGGTAGTGAAATCCATGAGGCAGTCATCAACGAGGAATCGCCAAAAACGCCATTAGTTAACGAATCATTTGATGATTTAGACATTGATTGGGCCAACCTTATCCAACAACCAAAATCTCAAGTACCAGATTCATTTTCCAATTCAGCTCGTCGTCGGATGTCATCGGCCAATATTCTTGCTCGAATTGGATTTTCTCACGAACATGCAGGTACTAAGATAACGGAAAAATTGATAGACCTATGCAAAGAAGAACTTAAAGAAAACTTTAGACCATTTCGCCATCCGATAGCTTCTCTTCATCGCTTTATTGGTGAACAAATTTCTATGCGCGAGAAACTTTTCGAATCATCAAATTTCTTCTCTTCTGCGTTAAGTGCACGTAAAGATCTTGATACTCGCAAAATATTGGCACAAACATTCGTTGATTTTTCTCATCTTCAATCAATTTCTCCAAAACTGTCATCATCATCGTTATCACCTCCATCGTTGTCACCAATTGCCACAACATCAATAACAGAGTCATCGCTACAATAAGTGCAACCTTATGCCTCAATTTTTTTGTCTTAATTTAAATAAAATCATTCAGACATAGAAAATCATATGTACACTCAATGGAAATATTTAATATAATCATTCGTTATTTATTTCATAAAGTATTTCAGAGAAAATCGTTTCAAAGACTTATCTCACGGTTTGATTGAATTGGAACAAAATTTAGGATGAAATTTAGAAAGTTGATTTGAATATTTTCAAAGCTAATGATTTCAGCAACCATTATGGGAAAATGGAAATTATTAGTAAATTTGTAGTTACAATTTAATTCGTTCAATCACCCAGAATCACAGATTATTGAGTCGTTTATCAATGGTCATTTTTCTTATGCTCCATTTCCAAGGTTAACAATCGATTAATTGTCTAAAAATAAGAGAAATGTCATCACAAGATGTAGAGTAAATTCAAAATTCCACAGGCAAGCAAAATATAGAATAAACTAATCACTGAGCCTTTCACTGGAAAGCGATAGAATGTAATAGAGATCTTTCTGATTTAGCCTCAAAATCTTGTAACAATTCATCTATATCATTATCAAGATCGTCTGATTGTGATAGTAATTGAGCTAATTCAAGAATCAGGAAAGCTCCAATAGTGGCCTCTTCGTGATTATCCTGTATATCAATGTTTATCACGTGAACTTTGCTATTGTCAGTTGGTATTCGAGCAGCTAATTCTGAAAAGAGAAAAATATAAACAAAACAAAAATCAATTACAAGGCAAACTGATAACAAGAAGTAAGCTACTTGAAGATAGAAATATTCAATTAAAAATTGTATGTCTTGTTCCAATAGACAATAAAGCTTAGGTTTAGTTTATCAGAACTACCAATCACCTTCAATTACTTGATCATAGACTCTTTCTTCACAAGTAAATATGACATCAAATTTATCAAAACAGTCGTGAAATCTCTCTGGCTTTTGTTTAATTCTCCTATTGCGGTCCAACATGTGAAGAATCCCATTCTGAGTGTATCTGGAAAAGGAAAATCAAATAAGAAACAGACAAACAAATTAAAAAGGATGGGATAAACAGAATTAACATGGTTAGAAGAGCAAAAGTTCAGATGATAATCCAGCTCCAATAGAAATAACATAAAAAAAGACACTTACAAAGTCTTATCTTTGTTTATCAAATCAGTATACATTTGATCATATGTAGTATTAAAATCATATATATTTGGTTTGTCAAATGAAGGTCCAGGTAATTTTACACAATTACCTGATCCAAAAGATCGTACATTGAAACCTTTCTTATTAAGGACTTGATGAGCTTCCATACTTCGATTTTGGTTAGAAGAGCAAACAACTGCTAGTCTTAAATCTCTACCAGTCATTTTTTTAAAGGAAGAGAGAATCAATTAGTATCAATAAATATCGAATGGATCAAGTTAAGAACTAATCAACACTACACTGTACAGATAATACAAAGATTAGGAAAGTATTAATGAATAATTACAAATAAATTAAAACAGTTTAACCAATTGAATCTGTAATTAAATAACACCTGATCTCAGTAGCCAAAAAATAAATTTCATTGATCAATAATAAACATTCTTTAGAAAAGCAGCTTAAAAGCTTGGTTACTACGAGGCACTAATGTAGCGACACCTCATGTCTCATTTTTGCTTAGTTTGATTTGGTCACCGTAAGAGCTCGGTTTAAACTAATTGAAGTTTTTAATATCGAATAATATTTCAGTTCAAATATCTAATTTTTAATTTGAGTTTAATTATTAACAATTTCATTCAGATTTGTCAGTTAGTTTCCTTCTTCATTATTTTATGTCTAGAATTGAAACTCCATATTGCGCTGACAGGTGGAGTTGCCTTTTAATTCAATCAACCTTCCAGAAGTGGACGAACTGAGCCCAGGAATATTCACTGGATATGTTCGAGATTAAATTCGAGCAACGCAAACTAAGAAATTAAGGAAAAATCTCTACTTTTATACAAATTTTGTGTAAATGAGACAAACCTTTTCGCATCAATTTGAATTATTACTTTCTAATCTTCATCGATTACTTTTTTCAGTATTCAAGGGTTGATCTAGAGATTTGAAGATGCACATTCATCAGCTTGAACAATATCGAAATCTTAACATCTCAACTAATAATTCACATTAACGTCTATAACTTAAAGGCTGGGCTGCAGTATTGGCTAAGTTGAAGACCAATAAAAAGTTGTTTTAAATAAACTTTGAAATGCCAAATTCAAAGAACGGGAACAGCTTTATGGCCAATCTATCGATAGGTTAGTAATACTTTTGCCTTCGTATATAATTAGTTTATACAAATTGTAAATTTAAGAAAATTAATATTGATTGGTACTTTTGTAGCTGAACAGGTTGGAAACTGATCTGGAGATATTGAAAAAATGCCATCTTTAGCCCTAACTCATTGAGCCATTTCTCGACTCACCAGTGGCTTGTCCAAACCAACTTTATGCGTTAAATAACTTGGGCTAAAAATGTTGCTATCCAATCCGAGCTTTCTATGAGAAGGAGATGGAAACCAGAAAAGAGTCAGAATCAAAAATTTCTCAATATTTTCTCAAGTCTTCATTTTCTGGTATATTTTTGAATTATTCATTATTATTTCTTAACAATTATAAAACACAAAACGACTTAATTTAAAGCTAATTAATGAAACTATTGAGTCCTTAAGACCTTTAAATGTTAGTAATAAAAACATTTCAGATGCTTGTAATTTTAAATCACTCTATAGATAGAGTGGGATAGAAATGGAAGGTTTTTTGAATACATATCAGAACGAAGTTGCAAGGGAAATCAGAAAGGAGTCAGACTATTTTCGCATAATTATTTTTATTTTTGAACGCGATAGTGATCGATCACAAGATTGTGTTGATTTTTCATCTCATATGATTTCAATTTTTTAATTGATAGAAATTAAACAGATAGTTTAGGAGAAATTGCAATTCAATAAGGTGACATCTTGCTCCAAACAACCTAATAAATTTTTTTGTAAATACTTTTTTGATTTTGTCAATGTTTTTGTTGAGTTTTGTTGCTATTTGTTGGAGCCTTGAACATATGCAAGTAGGCCCACGTTTTTTTTGACAATTATTGGTATTGTAAGATTATATATATATATTTATATTTATATATGTATATGGATGTGTTTGTTTGCGTGTTCTGTGTTACAATCACAGAATGTGTTGACCAATTTGTTTAGTAATTAAAAGAGAAACAAAAATAATTGAAATAAAGAACGAGAAATAACACTTTTCGTAGTTTTCAGCTAGATGATGAAAAAGAGGACGAAGACAACAATGGAGATAGAGGCAGATATAATGGTGGTAGCATGGATGTTTCAATATATTAAGGATGGAGATAGAGAAAAAAATTGATAATTGAATAATTAGAAGACCTAAACAGTTGAGGTCATTATCAAATTAAAGGTCAACACATTTTTCGATTGTTTGAATAACCACTGGGCCGTTGAGTGCAGCGTTGACGGCGAGTTGGCCTTCGGTTACTTTGAAATTTGACCAGATTCTGTCGGTTGAGGAAAGACTTTTTAAGATATTTTTGAGATCCTTGGTTGATAGCTTTTTGCATTGGTGCTAAGTGGTGATTTGTGATGTCTGAAAGATAACCTGCTATAAAGAGAAAGAAAATGAATGTTAGAATTGAAGATCAATCAACTGAAAAGTAACTTTTAGGGTGAAAGCAATAAAAGGATAACAAAGGAAAGAAGAGTGAAAAATTATTACCATTTCTTTCATGATTTTCAATTGGTGCTTCACGAGCTTCAGCTCCTCTCGGTGGTTGGCGTAGATTCATTTCAACATTATTTTCGTTGCTATTGGATGAAGATCCATTATGATGACCTCTATTCGACCGATTGGATCCTTTAGGTGCTCCAGAAGTCATTCTAGCCAATTTTTCGACAGTAACAGCAATAATCGATACTGTATCAATTATACGTCTTGTCGCAAGACATTGGTCATTGTTGGGTTTGGATTCGTTTGATGTGCATGAAGATGGTGATACAAGTGATAAGGGTGAGCTACTTGGTGATAATGAAGATGTAGAGGGAAGTGGATAAAAGGAATCCAGCGAAGAAGTGTGCGAGTGGAAAACGCTGATCGATGGATATTCAATCAGAATATCTTCCAATGGTGAAGCAGAAACTTTTTTGCTAGATTTTTTATGGCTAACAAAACAAGGAGGGGGTGTCACAAACCAGGAACCCTCCATTGTTCCAGTGTGATTATTGTCTCGTGATTTTCTTTTTTTCCTTTTATTGGCAGTTTCTTGGTTTCTTGCATTAATATTATCACCAATCATACCATCAGCTTCTCCATCATCTCGGTCATCATCTTCATCGTCTTCATCCTCTTCTTCATCTTCTTTGTCCTCCGAGTCATCGCTGGTGGCTGTGGTAGGAAAATTACTGGCAGTCAATAGTTTATTATCACTATCATTTTCCTTGTTTGTACTCTCTCCATCGACATCACTTGATGAATCCTCGGCACTGATCCCATTTTCTGGTTCATTTTCAGGCAATTCACAATTTTTACTTGAAGTAAGGCTTCCACTGCCTGCTTCGGTTGGTTGTTCACTCGAATCAGCACTTAAATCCGATTTTGGTTGCTTCAGTTCAACCAAGATCCAATCATCACCATCAGATCCTTTAACTGGAGTTTCTTTAAAAAGATTTTCTAGCGCCTCTTCAGAGTATTCATTTAATCCAAATAAATAGTTCGCAAGGCCAGTTAACATTTCAGGCAACTGAGAGTTCAAGTTGTGTTTAACAAATTGAAATAAAGCAAACTGATTGCGTTGGTTACAATGGAAGGATGGGTAAACAAAGAGAAAAGTATAACAGTGATATTGTTGTGGGCAACAGGAGATTGGTTAAGTTAAGTTAGGATAGAGGGTAGCTTATTACAATTTTACTGTTGGTGAATTTTGAAATGAAAACCTAACAAAGAGTTCTTTTGGCAAATTGAACTTTGTATTGATTATTAGCTATTTCCCCTTTTTTGCTTATTGAATAAATAAAACAGTTTAAATTGGTTAAATCTTACGTTTTTACGATTGTGTTGATGATATTGAAATTGAAATACTGGCGATTTTAAAATTTTTAACAAAAGACAAGAGGAGATAGCATAAGATTCAAACAAAGTAATGGCTACCAAGTAATTATTTGGTAATGATTGAGCTTAAGATGAAGGCGAATGGCCAATACAGTAATTATTTTTGAAAATTGCTTGATAAGGTAACAGATAAATTGGTAAATTAATAAATACACAAACAATGTAAATCACTGGATTTGTCAGAAATTTGGGTTAATTGATCCTAGTAAACAATGCAAAGGTAAAAAAAGGTCCTTTGACTTCACAATTTCAATTTTTTTTGAGATAACAAGATTAAATTGCGAAGAAGGAATTGAACAATTAGAAAAGAAAAATGAAGGTTACAAAGAAGATTTAAGTTAATTAAAAATCACAATTAAATGAATCCTTTTGTGTTTTGGTCGATGGTTTGTTGGTTGGCTGCTAGTTGATGACAGATATTATATACACAATATATTATAATAATATAACTATTATATATTATAGTTTACAGTAATTTTTATATAACTACTAATGATTTAAGGTTTATATTAACAATTAATATATTATATTATAAAATTGAGTGAGACTAAAGGGAGAGAAAAATGACAAAAAGAAAGATAGAAAGAAGTTAATAATAATTTTTCAATGTTTTTGTTTTGCTGTTTGGTAATATTTGAATGATTAAATCGTTCTCTTTCTTTCTTCATTCTCTATCTCCTTCTCTCTCGCACTCTCTCTCTCTTTCTCACTAATGTTTTCTTTATTCTCTTTCTAGTTCACTGTCTATTTTGGTTTCCATGTAATCAACGCTCATGTTTTTGCTTTGCTTGAAACGTCACAAGGGGAAAAAGAGGGGTAAAATGAACAAAATAAAGCTAAATTGGGTTGAGCTAACCAGGATTTGGTCCACCTATCATATTTTGGTTGACATTTTGTTGCTTTAATTTTGTAAAAATGATGTCAATTTTAGTCTAATTATCGCTACTTTTTCAACATTTTATTATTGGTTTGAATATTTTTGAAACTTGATTCATCGGAAAGTTTGGTTAGAGGTTAAATAATAAGGATTTTAATATCAAAATTGATTAACTTACGTTTTTTGGCTTTGTATTGCTGTTGCTGTTGTTGATGTTGTTGTTGTTTGACACTCAATGGGGATTGGCAAAGGGAAAGCTAAATCAGCTGGTTGTTGTTTCTCTTCTTTCTTTTTTATCTCTCTTTCTTTCTCTCTTTATTCACCTTCTCACTCATTCTTCATTGCTTCTTTGTTTCTTCTTTCTCTATCGTTGATAAACAAATAGACAGAGAAGAAAGTAACATTACCATCTTTCTCCATCTCTCACAACTTTCCTTTCTTGTCCACTTTTTTCCCTTTGTTGTTGTTGTTGTTGTTATGGCCTGGCCGTTTCTTTCTTTGTATCTTTTGTTTCTTTGTTTATCAATTTCAGAGCACGGAAGAGGATCTTGGTCAGGTGATCAGAATATTGAACCCCCAAAAAGTGTTGGACTTGGGCTAGCTCTTTATATATTTTTCAATTATCCTTTAAGGTGGAGTCCAGGTTAAAACCTGAAAGCCACCATAATCATCATCGCCATATAATCATCATTATTATCACCATTAAAACCATCAACTACTCTTTTTAATCTTATGTTTTCATGGAGATTTTATTTTGGTACCTTTTGTTTTGACTTTCATTCCTTCCTGTGCTCACTATTAAATTAAACTGATTGTTTTTATTTTTCTCATCCTTTTTTCCCCATTCACTTGTTACTGACAGTCTTTTTATTTGCACAAACCCAATGATGATGTCAAACATGATAAATATAACAGTTAGCACACTGAAAGTATATCATGTTTACAATGATTAGGTGAAAATTCAGTTTACACTTGACGACTAAACCAGATAATCAACCCGAATTTTTCCCAAAATCTATTTAGCTTCAACCTTTTCAAACTAGAAGCAAAATCAAAGACTCCTACTACCAGAAGAGCAACCAAAAGAAGAAAAGGTTGTTTTACAAGTTTTACCAAGTTACATTAACTAGTCGCTGTTGCTACGAGTACGACTGGTAATAATCGCTTTCTTTCAACATAATTTCTTTGAATACATTTAGCTCTTACCAATCTCTTCATTATCGTCCTTACTTTTATCATCCTTTCATACTCTCTTTCTTCACATCATCATGGGGCTTGCGTAGGATTTCAATCCAATAATTACACCAAGTAGGAATGAGTGAAAGTGTGCATTCTGCTCGTGATCATCATGTTCGACCTAGAGAAGGAGAAACTTGTAACCAGGAAGACTAACAAGTATACTTTGAGTGTAGAGATTCAGTAGAGGAACAAGCGAAGAGGAGATTTTTTTTCATTTCAAGGTTGATATCAATTGACTTCCGCACTTTTTTCAATTTCTAGGTTTGCTGGTGAAATTATTCAAAATATATTCATCATTATTGTCATAATTTTAGACATGTACATATTTTATCAGACTAAGAATTGTTTGATTTTTTCAAGGTACCGATCAAATTAACGAGTAATTTACATGAAGAACAAAAAAGATTAAAATGAAATTAACCTCAAGGTTGTTAAATTGAAGTAAATTTATAAACTCAAGAGCAAACAGTTTTAAATAATTTTGCAGAGGCACCTCTAAATTTTGTAGTCAAATTTTGGCAACTCGAATCGTTTTACCTCGTATTATGGGGTGAAGCATAATTTTGCAGTCTAAATCAATTATCAAGTAACTTGATGCGGTATGGACATTAGCAGGTTTAGACAAATATTTCACGGTAAAGATATCATGTTCTGATTGTAAGGACTCGAAAGGTAAAAAATAGTGACATCGAAGTTGATTCTATGAGTGCAACAATCACCAGACATTAGATCAGCTCGTATCTAAACTTGTTACCACATATATTGTACATTGATCTATCTATTTTACTCTTGTGATTAAATAAATGTCTGTAATAATGAAATATCTTACATCATAATGCAGATAAAACTTGAAGGGCTTTTAATCGTGGAAGTTTCTTGGATGATAAAACAGGTTGAGGAGTATGATTCTGACTATTTATAGAAAATTTTGTGGTTAAGATTGAGTCAATTAGAGACACTCTTTGAATGATGCACAGCTAATTAAGCATCTGATCATCTAAAAATCAGATTAAGATGTTTCTTCACTTTCACTAGTCCGATGTGTGTCTTTCATGAACTTGAACCTTTGACTTCAAATCTCATCCTAGATAGACATGTGATATATTATGATCTAACCGTCCATAATCAGAATGTCCATACTATCACAAACTCATAAAAATGATGAAATCTCAAACTAAGTGAGATAAAATGGAATACTGATTTGAAGCTTTTCATATGATTATGACAAATTACGCGATCCTGGTTTAACAAATTTTATGCATTTATGACTAACTTTTTCAATGTGATTTTACTCTAAGGATAGCAAATTCATAAAATTTAGTGCAAAAGATGACTGACTTGACCGAAAGCATTTTGTATGAGTTTATCTATTCAATTTGCAATATTTGCAATATACTACACTTGAACTCATCAAACCGAGTTTAGGACCAATGATTAAATAAAGGTTAGAACATAATTTTATGAATTTCTATTTATGAATAATTTTATGGTAAAACTTGTAAGTTAATTAGAAACACACATGACACAATGTGATGAATATCACATGATATTTGATGGAGAATCAGTCAATAGTCAGATGGAATTTACCGTTTATTCACTGTCACTGGCTCTACGCTTGGTTCCACGGCTTTGACCAACATGAATGGTGAATTTTTCTTCTTGATCACATCCCAAATAGCCGTCAGATATGAAATAAAGTGTGTAGGAATGATCACCAGATGATGGGGCTATAAAATCGAGTTTGACTGTTTGCTTTTGAGCTAAGGTTATCCTTTTAATGGAGATGAGAGAATTTGTCTTTGGATCGCCAATTACGAGCCACCAGCCTTCTTCACGTTTCTGTTGATGCATGAAGTGAAAAGAATGAAACAAAAAATTAATAAGCTTGTAGATAGGCTAATATAGGCTTGGAGAGATTAACATCACAAACAAAATTTAAGAAATGTATGTGACAATCACTACCATACATACCTGAGGGAAGAAAGGTGCAATTATTGGACCAGTCACTTCATCTTCTCTTTCTAATTGTATTACCACATTTACAGACTCTCCGCTTGTTATCGATTTCTGGTCTACTACTTCATAATTCAGTTCAATGCTAGGGTAACGGTTACAAAAACGGGCTAAATCAGCCATTTTTGCATTATCAAGCTGCAACAATGCATTTCTTTCATCTTCATCTAATGTCATTATATCAAATATTGATTCAACTCCTTTTTCAGTACACCTCTTAATCATTTCAGAGGTAAAATGAGGCAATTGTTTCAAGTAAGAATCCTTATTCCAAACGGCTTGTGTTACCATTTGAGCAAGTTCCATGGCAACTAAGGCAGGACTGAGCCATCCATTGGATGATAAAACATCAACACAGGCTTGAATAAGTCGAATAGACCTTGTTAAAATTGCTTCAGTATCTGATTGTAATTCAGCTGGCAATGTCATCCTGGAAAGGTGAGCTTGAAATAGAAGATTTGTCTTTAAATGAGGATCGGTATACTTTGGATTTTGGATTTTGTTTGGAACTTTAGACAAAAGTTGCTTCAATATGGCATCTTCCCTATGACGAATAGGAATGCTTTCATATTCAGTTGCTGAGCTGATAATTTCAATCAAACTTTTGAGTCTGGTCTTATTGTGCAAAGACAAACTGAATAGCTCAATGGTCGAATAATTGATATAATAATAGGCTGCAATCATTCCTAAATTAAGAGGTGTGACATCAATTTCATCTTCTATGCTGATACATTTAGATTGCTCCAAATCGTTGAGAGTATTTTCAACAAGTTCGGACAAACTATCAGAGAGAATTCGATGGCTAACCCCGGTTAGTGAATAATAATTGGGGTTTTGGGTCATTCTCCGATATAAAAAGGTCCAAGTCAAATAATCAACAGCATCTTGTTTGTTTTCAATTGTCTTGGTTACTATTTCAGCATTGAAATGATCATGAAGGAAATAGTTTAATTGACTCTCAACAGGTAGTGGTTCATAGAGGAATTTCTTAAAATAATCTTTCTTTGCAGCTTGACAAAATAGCACACATTTACCATCTTCATCACGCAATGGACGGTTAGCTCTGCCAATCATTTGCAGGATTGTTACTATTGGATAATCTTCATAAGCATGAATTTTTCCATTGTACACTTGAGTATCCATAATAATCACCAAATGAGCAGTGATAGTCAAACTGAATGCAAGCGCAGCTGATATGACAACAATTTGTACAGCACCCAGATCGAAAAGCTGTTCAACAATTCGGCGATCAGTTTTGCTAGTGCCTTCATGAAGATAAGCAACTCCATTTACAATTGTCTCTTTCAATGTTGAATCTGACAATTTGTGAACAAATGGTTTCAAATCTTCTTCAGAGCAGTGTAGGAATCGGTTAGGATTTTCATCACCAGCCGTGTACATTAAAATGTCAATCGCTGTAACACGAGTTTGCTTACGTGAAGGCACAAACACTATAACGGGTTTGTTTGGTGAGAAATTGTTTATGGATTGGTAAACAGGTTTGGACATAGCCATAATTCGCGTTGCATTATGGGTTTGATTAAAACCTCGGATATGTAATTCAAGTGGAACTGGTCTAATATTTGGATGGAAATTGAATGTCATACCGGAATTACAACCAAGCCACTGTGCAACATCACGAGCATTTGTTAGAGATGATGAAAGAGCTACGATACGTATAGATTTTTCAATCTGTGAAGAGATGTACCTGGTTCGAGAACAAACTACCTCTAAAACAGGTCCTTCCTCACCAGAAACTAGATGAAGTTCATCAACGATGAATAAATTTACATTTTGTACATTTTTTCGCTGTTTCCAACGACGTGAAAGAATATCCCAATGTTCAGGAGTACTAATGATAATATTTCCTTTGGCTAAAAGTTTGAGATCAGCCGCAGTTTCACCAGTAAGCATTACGACTTTTTTATCAAGTAGTTTACCAAATCTTTGAGACCAGTCTGAGAAAATTATTTCGGCAAGTTCATGCTTTGCTGTTACATAAACACAACGTCCATCTGAGTTATTGGAAAATAAGCGAAGCATAGCGAACTCAGCACAAACTGTTTTGCCAGAGCCAGTTGGTGCACCAATGAAAACATTGTCATCAGTAGTATACAAGGCGTTGAAAACTTGTGTCTGTACAGGATTAAAGAATAAAAATTTGTCTTTATACAAAGTTTCATAAACAGGATTTTTCAGAGCAGATATTTCCAAAGGTTGAAGATCGAGTAATGCGGTTGGTGGTAAGTACTTTTCAGGAAGCAAAGTGTGTCTGAACGAGATGGGAAATACTGTTTCAGAATTTAGCCAGCGATCTGAAACTATTCGAATGAAGTAATGAGGTGGTAAAGGATCCGTTAGTGGAACAAAAAATTTAACAATATGATCATCTTCAGCATACTTTTGTTTCAATAGGAAAAATTCATGATGTAAAATAATTTCTTGATCGACGTCTTCAACTAGAATCCAGAAACCTTCAGATTTACCATGATATTTTGCATCCCAGTGGAAATCAGGAGTGATTGTTAGTTCAACTCTCAAAGTTGCACGAGTAATTGGTTGAATATGAACAGTTAGATCCAATTTAGGAAAACGATGAACGTAAAGATGCACTGTTTTACCTATCTTTGGTAGCCTTAAAAGCTCTCCGATTTCATTTGGTCCTAGATCATAAAAACGTTCCCATGGAAAGTTCTTTTTCTCCAATTTTTTAATCACATCTTCTGGTATCTTTTTGAATTGTCTTAAGGGAGACATGGAAAGCCACATTCTTTTATCAATCATTTTACACAAAGATAAAGCTTTATCGGCTAGTTGAGCCCAGCCTCGGTGAAGTACAATCTCATGAATAGCTCTCATTAATCGAGCTGCACTTTGAGTGATGTAAACCATATCAGCCATCAATGCAAGTCCTTCCAGTTTCAATTGAGAGATGTATGCTTGAAGTAAAACATTAACTTTGGCACTGGGTTCCTCAATACTTTCTTTGACAGGGATAGGAACTCTTTCCATTAACTTTTGTAGTTCCAATTTTTCTTCTTCTCTGATTGTTATGTTTCTAAATTCACCGGACAATGAAAAAACTCGAAATAGTTCAATTTCACTTAAAGTTGGCTTCAACAATTGATTATAAACTGACATGGTTTGGTGGGTACAGTAATAATGACTGGCAATTCGTCCAAGTTCAGTGCTTTGGAAATAACCACTTTTTCTTTCAAATTTAACAAGTCCACTTTTGTCCAGCATAGAAGCAGCTGTAAATACTAAACTGGCCAAATGTTTCTGAAGGGTTGGGTCTTCATTGACTTCATCACCTCCAACACCATAGAGTGATGGATTTTTCAACATCCTAATATATAGATAAGAATAACCTAACCATTTTGTGGCTTCTTTAATACTCTGGATGTTTCCAAGAACAATTTCGGCATTTAATAAATCTGGTAATTTAGCCACCATTTGACTTTCGATGGGAAGTTGTTGATTCAATAAAGACAGATAATATTGAAGTTCGCTATGTTGAGTAATCAAAATACCTTCTCCTTTAGTATCGAACTGTGGTCGACCAGCTCTTCCAAGCATCTGAAGAACATCTAATGCTCCTAATTCAGTCCATCGTCCCTTGTCTGGATTGTAAATTTGAGTTCCTTTAATAATTACAGTGTGAGCAGGTAAGTTTACTCCCCAAGCAAGAGTTGCTGTTGATACCAGGACTTGAATATGACGGTCAGCAAATAAATCTTCAACCAGAGTACGTTCAACTCTGGACATTCCAGCGTGATGGATACCAAAACCATATGGTAATAGATCTTTCAATTCGAGATTCCTAACATGATCAGCTTCAGTCCTCAACACTTGAGTGGAGGCTGAACCTTCTCGAAGAAACATACCAAGAGTATCCTTTTCTAAGCACATGTCTCTCAATGTTCGAGCAGTTTTACCAGTTTCTTTACGAGAATGGACGAATATTAAAACTTGATTTTTTCCTGCTTGTTCTATCACTTTTTCATACAAAATTTCGTTCATAAGTTGGTATCTTTTCATAGCTTTCTTCTCAGTAATTCCAATAAACTGTTGTTCTAAGGGCACAGGTCGAAAACTATTGTCGAAATAGTAAAGACCCGTTTTTCTGTTGACTCTTAAGAACTCCGCGACATCTTCATAATTGGGAAGAGTTGCACTCAAACCAACGATTCTGATTTCATCTTGAGCAGTCTCTTGATTTCTAACCATACGAGCAACCAAAGTTTCAATAACGGGACCACGGTCATCATGCAATAAATGAACTTCATCGAAAATGATAAGACGAACAATTTGAGTATAACTACGTTCTCCTCCTTTTCGTGTAATAATATCCCATTTCTCAGGAGTACAAACAATAATTTGTGTTTCATTAATTTGTTCACGACTAAGCTGGTGATCTCCAGTCAATTCAGCAACTTTGATTCCATAAGAGCTCAATCGACGACTAAAATTTTTGACCATTTCTTGTACTAAAGACCTCATAGGAGCAACATATATACATTTAAAATCATCAACATTGATTGTTCCATCCTCATTAATATGTTTGCCTATTTCACGCATCATACAGAGTAAAGCGACATTTGTTTTACCTGCACCAGTTGGAGCACAGATAAGTAAATTTTCATCTCTTTCCATGGCAGCTGGATAGATTCTAGATTGTATACGATTTAAAGATCTAAAACCTTCAAAAGCAGGTTGTGCATAGGCAGGTAATTGGTCAATCGGAAGCAAGTTCTGTTGAATAGAAAATGTTAATTTAGAAAACAGCTCATAACCGAATAACATTACGAGTATACTTCCATAATTGTTCAATATCTCTCTTCACGTTACCAAATATACTGCAATTCAGTTTACTTGGGGTAAGCTAGAAGAGAAAAGTTGAATGCGGATCTTTTCAAAAAAAGTACTAACCTCATTATCGTCAAAAGGTTTAGGTTTGAGAGCTGGGACATGAATCTCTTCATAACCTTTTCGAGCTCGCCTAAATGAACCTTCTGGTAGCTGACAGCGTTTGTTAGCCATGAAATGTGACCCTTGAGCAAAAACAAGATCTTCCAAGTCCAGCATTTTAACTTTAGAAAGTTGCGCTAAATTTTCTTCATCTGGCTCCATGTCGGATTCTTTTTCCTTAGCAGCACGTTTTGCAGCACGCTCTTTTGCACCTAAATCACTTTTTTCATCGGTACTTTCCAACATAGTGAGGTAAGGTAACAACTCAGGGTCCGAGCTCATTCTTTGGCGCAGTTTATTTTTCTCTTCAGCACTTTGAGCAGATGCCAATAAAGTACAGTAAAGAATCATTTGACGATTTTGGCGAAGAAGTTTGATGAAATCAAACTGCTTAAAACCTAAAAGCATAACTAATTTGTTTTCAGCATCACGGTCATCAGACGCAGTCTTAAGAATGTCCATGACTTCGGCAGCTTTGTTTTTAGCTTCGACTGGATCTCCATAGGTTTTGTTGAGATTTCTTTGAAGCCAGTAAGCATCTATTTGTCTAGGGTGCAAAGCCTCAGTAGGTTTCGAGGTAGGAGCCGAGCTTTTTCGACCACTAGAAGCTTCAAGATAAGTTGCTTGAAGTGTTGCTCCTTCTCCAGTTTCTTCACCTTCACCATCGCCATCATCGCCATCATCAACGACACGCATTATATCACTCTCTTCGTCATCGTCATTTTCTTCAAATTGAACATTAACGCCATAAGTTTCGTCCATGTTTTCATCAATAGGAATATCTGGTTTATCATCAAGTTTATAATCAGTTATCTTTCGACTCAAGTTGAATAGAATGTTGAATTGCTCGGATGAGAGGCTGCCGAGTAAACTTTGAATATCTTTGTGTTTTTGTTTTTCTGTCATCTTTTCATTCTTCAACGAGGCTAATACTTCATCAGCAGCACCACACAAAACATCTCTGGGCTGATCACCTAAAATATCATGAATAAACTTCAAAAGAGCTTCGTAGGTTTGTCTAGTCTCCGGTGTCTTAGGTGTGTAGAATATCCCCATTTCTTCATAATCATCAGTCAAAAGATTGCTTCGTGCACTTAAGCCGGCAAAGCTTGAAGATGTGAAGTCTGAGGCTGCTGCCTTGGCCTTCTTCCTTCGTTTTCTTTCTTCTTCTTCTTTGATCGCTGAAGGCTTTGATCGCTGATATTTATCCCCCATTTTGGTTGATCCAATTTTACCAGCCAATGAGACAACCTCACCGGTGGCTTCATCTCTAGGCCTTTTTTCGATCAGTCGAGTATCAGCCTGAAGAACTAAATTGGAGTTCTAAAAAGGAGAATGGAATTACAATTGATATCAATAATGAAACGCATAAATTGCAATTGGCAAAGGGGAAGAGGAAAAACGACTTACCGCCTTATATTCATACTGTTGAATACGGGCTGCTTCATCAGCCATTGTTGAATCTTTCTCTTAATTTTTTAAATACACAAATGGAATTAGACAGGCAACTTAAACATACTAATTAGGATAACACAAAAAAATTAAGAGTCAATTAACTTTTAGATAAATTTGATTCAAAAAATTAATTAAATTAAACGCACACTTTTACACCCGAGAACAAATTCATCATGATGATAAGCCGGTTCTGCACCATCTAGTGGTCATATAAAAAAGTATAATTTGTCGCGAATCTTAAATTAAAATCAATAACACCAGACCATGAAGTTCCTTTTATTAGTTAATTAAACTCTATTTCATTTTTACTTGTGATTTAGTCATTCGAATAAATCTTTCGGCGTTATTCTGATCTCATTGTTTTTCCACTTGTAAATTCGTAGTCCCATAAATTCCTACAATTTAACTTATTGATAGTAAACTTGGTCAATGTGCAAACCAGCTGATGAGTTTATATTTTTGTTTAATTATTTTTCATATTTGCATCTGTAACATTAATTAAATTAGTCAAATGTTCTCATCTTTACTTCGAAGGGTGATTCGTCCCCTCAACCGTTCAATTTGGACTGATCAAGGAGAACCAATAAATGTAATTAAAGAAGATGGAATTTTCATGATTGAACTAAATCGTCCTTCCAAGCGGAATTGCATAAACACTCCAATGGCGGAAAAATTGATTCAAGCTATGGATGATTTTGAGAATGACGAACAATCCAAAGTTGGGATAATTTATGGTCGAGGGGGTAATTTTTGTGCAGGATTTGATTTGAACGAGTTAGCACAAGATTCATCTTTAAATTCCCGTCAAAGAATAGGTCTTGATAAATGGATGATCGCTAAACCAATCATTGCTGCGATTGAAGGCTATGCTGTTGCTGGTGGTCTTGAATTAGCTTTAGCATGCGATTTCAGAGCATGTGAAGAAGACTCTGTTCTGGGTAAATATGCAACATTTCATGCATTTGAACTTTAATTAAATATCTTATATTTTCCTAGGTTTTTTCAATCGACGTTTTGGAATACCTCTTCTCGATGGAGGGACTGTTCGCCTTTCTAAAATTGTTGGGTTCTCTCGTGCTCTTGATTTAATTCTTAATGGACGAAAAGTATCAGCATCTGAAGCTTTGAGTATGGGACTGGTTAATGATGTTTGTGCTGTTGGCTCTGTTCTGGGGAAAGCGATCTCAATGGCATCATGTTTGCAGAAATTTGATCAAAAAGCTTTGTTAGCTGATCGTAAATCTGTTTACATGGCAGCTTTCCAGGCTGAAAACATTGAAGAAGGATTAGAGTATGAATTATGTAATGGATCACCTGTTATGGCCGAAAATGCGAGGAAAGGAGCGAAACTTTTCGTAGAGGATGGAATTGGACGTCATGGTGCAACAGCGATACACAGTAGAGATACAATAATGGGCCAATTTAAACCTGAGATAAACCTGTGAAATGTCAAGATCAATCTTAAGAGCTTTTATTTATATTAGAGTTAACTTTGTAATTAAATTTCGTTAATAATTGACAAGTGTTCTAAAAAGATTTATTTCAATAATATAATGTCTGAATTGAATATTTTAAATGATAAATTGTGTAATAAAATCAGAATGACATTTTATTAGAGAGAGAATTATGAATTCAAATGTAAATAATATCTGATACAATAGTTCAAGAATAAGAATATAAAAGGTATGTTTTATGGTTTAGCTGTAAGAAGTTTAAAAGCGAAATCCTTTGACTTCTCAACGGCAGAAATGATACTTCCATTCAAGTCGAGATTATTCATTTTATTGATTCCTTCAATGGCTGGTCCTCCAGGAGCACAAACATGATCTCTCAATTCACCAGGATGTTTGCCAGTTTCAAGTAACGATTGAGCAGCACATTGAAGTGTTTTGGCAGCAAATTTAATAGCAATACTTCGATCCAGACCAGCCTTAAGAGCACCATCAGCCATCGCTTTAATGAAACAGTAAACAAACGCCAAACCTGCTCCACAAATGGCACAAGCAGCATCCATTTGTTCCTCTGGGACATGTTCAAGTTTCGAGATGGTCGAAAGTAGAGTTCGTAAGGAAGCTGACAGCTTATTAGAGTCAGGTTCAACGTCGATGGCACAAATACCCAATCCATAAGCACAGGCAGGATTAATGACGATTCGGTGCATTTCAATAATATATTTACCCTTGTGATCGGGATTAAGAAGGACAGTTTGAAGTTGAGTTAATTTAACACCAGAAACCAGTGAAAATATGTATTTATCTTTACTGGTCAAAGGAATGAAATTGGTGCATAATGGATGAGGTCGTTTAGGGTCACGGAGACAATCGAGGACAACAGATCCAGGACAACAGATGAAGATAACATCGCAATCAAATTTACCAAAGATATCATAATTACGTTTAGTGATGTTACAACCCTTTTCCTTGAAACGAATTGAATTTTTTTCGGTTGGAGCAGAAATGAAGATTCGTTTTTTATCAACTTTACCATAATCGATGAAACCATTGACCAAACTTTCAGTCATTTTACCACTGCCGATAAATCCAAGTTTAGCGGTTTCCAATTCCAGTGGTTTAGATGGAGACTTAGATCGTTTACGTTTTGAGTTAGAGCCCGACATTTTAAATCAATCCAAGAATAGTTAATAGAATATGAAATTTTCAGATAAATTTCAGTTGAAAAATGACCAATAATTGAACGTAAACAAATCCAAATTAAAAAGAAATGAATGAATACGAAAAGCGAATTGATTTACTACGTTTGTTAACAGACAATAAAATTATGAACACCTTAATTGTTGAGCTAATTGTTAGGAGATTGAACTACTTAACTCTATTGTTGGACCATTCACTATCTTTGATTCTTTCCATTGTAGTAGTTTATTAGGCTTATTGTCAAAAGTCAATCTGTTTTATCGTATCTGTTCATCTATCGAATCGTATCTTTTATTCTTATTTTAATTGAACTTTCCGTGAATTAACTCAAAATGTCAAACTCAAAACGTAAACGATCTAAGTCTCCATCTAAACCACTGGAATTGGAAACCGCTAAACTTGGATTCATCGGCAGTGGTAAAATGACTGAAAGTTTGGTCAATGGTTTTATCGATTATGGTAAAGTTGATAAAAAACGAATCTTCATTTCTGCTCCAACCGAAAAAAATTCAATTCGATTCAAGGAAAAGGGTTGTAACATCACTAAACGTAATTATGATATCTTTGGTAAATTTGATTGCGATGTTATCTTCATCTGTTGTCCTGGATCTGTTGTCCTCGATTGTCTCCGTGACCCTAAACGACCTCATCCATTATGCACCAATTTCATTCCTTTGACCAGTAAAGATAAATACATATTTTCACTGGTTTCTGGTGTTAAATTAACTCAACTTCAAACTGTCCTTCTTAATCCCGATCACAAGGGTAAATATATTATTGAAATGCACCGAATCGTCATTAATCCTGCCTGTGCTTATGGATTGGGTATTTGTGCCATCGACGTTGAACCTGACTCTAATAAGCTGTCAGCTTCCTTACGAACTCTACTTTCGACCATCTCGAAACTTGAACATGTCCCAGAGGAACAAATGGATGCTGCTTGTGCCATTTGTGGAGCAGGTTTGGCGTTTGTTTACTGTTTCATTAAAGCGATGGCTGATGGTGCTCTTAAGGCTGGTCTGGATCGAAGTATTGCCATTAAATTTGCTGCCAAAACACTTCAATGTGCTGCTCAATCGTTACTTGAAACTGGCAAACATCCTGGTGAATTGAGAGATCATGTTTGTGCTCCTGGAGGACCAGCAATTGAAGGAATCAATAAAATGAATAATCTCGACTTGAATGGAAGTATCATTTCTGCCGTTGAAAAATCAAAGGATTTTGCTGATAAACTTCTTACAATTAAACCTTAAAACATATTCTTATTCTTGAACTATTATATCAGATAGCTATTTAAATTTATCGTTTACTTCTAATTTTTTTTATTGATTGACTTTCTTTTCTTTTTATTATCTGATATATTTAATTGAAACCTTACTCAAAATGTTTGCCCATTTACCTTGAAATAAATTGTGTTTAATATTTCATTTGTTATTGTAATCTTCTCATTTTTATATAATGTATATTTGCAGATCAATATATTTCAGGAAACGAAATGTTTCAATATATTCAATACATTATTGTCATGTTAATTGAATGGAAAAGTGTCGCTAAACTTGAGCAGCCGAACGTTTCTTTTAGTTTTTTCATCGAAAAGGGGTTTTCTGGCATTTGTCGCCAGATTTCCAGCATCACTCAAAAATGCGCATGCTTTTAGCAATATGATTTGACCCAATTTTTACTGTTTCAAAAGGTTTTTTTATTCAGTATCAAAAGTGTTTACTTATTATTACCTTTCAACATCTTGTCTCTATCTTTTTTAGTCATTGTTTGGTCGAATAATGTCGAAATGTTCAATCTGGTCCATCAAATGATTCCTAATCAAATTGAATTTGGTTAAAGTCAGCAACCAAAGGAAATTGATTTTACCGCGGCTCTTCTATTTCTATCTTGTGTATCTCTTCTCTCTTTTTTTGTTTCTGGTTAAAGCATTTGAGTGGAATCAAAGTTGTGACCTTCTCTTTTTATTCTTGGGTAATTTATCAATTTTTATTGTTAATTTTTTGTAAATTCAGTGAATTTTTTAGTGACGACATTAATTTGGCTATTTTTCTTCGTTCGGATCTTCCTCTGGTGGTTTTCATCATTGGTTTGGGTTCTCACCATTAGCTACCCTCAACGCGTTTACATCATATCTCTATCATATCTGTTTGGAAATTTCAGGTTCAAGGAAAACAGTTGACTTCTTTAGCCCACTATGACCACTATAAATAGCCCGGAAGAATCTGTTAATTCGGATCAGGAGAAAAAGGAAGAATCAATTGAAAGTAGCCGTACCAGTAATAATATTAGCAATGAAAATGATAATTCAACCAGCTCGGAAACAAATAAATCAACTAATAGTGATGAATGTAAATTATCTGAAGGTGAGCATACAGATGAATACACATTATACCCAGTCAACAGTCACGCTTTTCTTGCTCATTGTCAGTGAAATTTTCTAGACAAGTTGTTATCGATTTTTAATTGGTGTATTTTTCTAACTTTTATCATGCATGTATTGATCGTTTCTCTAGAACCAACAGTGGAAACCTATACTGACCATACTGGTACTGACTTGATGCAATTTCTTACGGACACTCTGCAAAATAACCCAAAAGATAGGATTCACCTGTTCAAAATTGAGAAACAGCTAACTGACCTGGTCAAAGATCCTAAACGAAATCAGCATAAATTTGGACCTATGTCTTCATATCATCGGATGTTAGTTCATAGAGTAGCTGCGTTTTTTGGTATGGACCATAATGTTAACAGTGTTGATAACTCAGTGATTGTTTCTAAAACACGAACAACCAGATTACCTGAATTTAAATTTAGTGAACAGATAAAGAATACGACAGAACCTGAACCGAATGAGTTAGTGAAATCAATAATCAAAAGAGATTCATCTTCTTTGGATAAATTATCTGAAAAAGGTTGTCTTAAAGACAAATCTCCTGATCGCCGAGGAAATAATACTCTGCCTTTGGTTGAAAGTCGACGAAGTAAGTCTCTAGAAGAGAGAGAGGAAGAATACGAAAAGGTTCGAGCCCGGATTTTCAATCAAGACTCAACATCTTCAACCGAAAATCCTAGTGATACTTGTGCCAATACTTCAACCACTGATGATTCGGTGGCAACCTCTAGCAGTGGTATCGTAGTATCAACTAGTGCAACTAATTCTAGTCCCAGTTGTAGTCACGAGGATCTCAAGCCAGGAAGTAACTGGCCATCAATTGATTCAAGACTTTGGAGTAGTACTGAGTCAGAAGGCTCAAATAGGCCTAGATACTTGCGTCTTCAAAGACAAAAAAGATTACCAGATAGTTTTGATTCTGATTCAGCTAGAACCTCTTTTACGACATCATCATCGATGTCTTCGGCTAGTGGAATGTTTTTAACACCAGATAGCTGTTTAGTAGATCAACAAATTGGTGATTTCTCATCGAATAATAGGCAGACGTTTACCAAAGCCAGCAGCTTTGGTGGCATCTCTGTTCTTAGTCGTGATAACACTTCTGGTCCTGCCTCTGAGCCAAGGCTTACTAAAACGGCTTCTTTAAACACCCCAACTTTTAGTGATAGTTTACCTAGATCGTCCAATCATGAGGTAAACAACTTTGTCGTAAGGACAATTTTCTTATTCTCCCTCGCATGTTCTAAATCATACTCTTTCTTACCAGCTAGTCTTTAACTGTCTTTCCTCAATCAAATGGATCTCAACAGTTGCATTTGTGGCCTAAAAAGCAATCAAAACCAAGTGGGAACTATTTCCAGCACGGGAACAATCAAGGAACAGTTAATCATGGGTAAGTATTATTTTACTAAACAACTTTCAATTTGATATCTAAATCAATCTTAATAAAAAAATTCTGTTTTGTTTACAGAGGTCAAGATTCAGGGAATAGAACACAAATAAAGTCTTACCACTCTGGAAAGAAACAAGATGATATTAAATCACCAATTGACCCGTCTTCTGAAACAATCAGAAATACCGTACCATTTGATCAACCCAGTCCCTTGCCTGTTAAAACTACTTCCAGTAGTTACGGGCGCAGTGCCTCAGAAGGCAGCTCAAATAAGCAATGGATGTCAAATCAACATGTACAATCTCATCAACCCTTACCTAAAGGGCAATCAAAATACGAGTCCCACCATGGTAATTCTAATGTTTCCAGAAACCAATCTAATTCTTCTGATCGGCCAAAAAGTAAGAAATTACAATATAATTCGTTTTCTCTTTGAATACAATAATTTATTTTAATTCTGTTGATTATTCAAACTATTTTCTTCTTCATTTAGATTTCAATTCAAAAGACTCTGGAAAAACTTTGATTGGACCTCAAATAGTTATCAATTCAGTTGGCGGCTGCATGTCTCAGCTACCTAGCCACAAATCAACGGTATATACAGAATTTTTTTTGTATTTCAATGTCAAAAATATAATCTAAAGATGATGTCTATCTCGCTATATTTACTTTTTACAAAGCTCTGAACATATTCTTTCTTTCTCAATCATTTTATTTATGTAACTATTGCTGAATAATCATCTTTTTTCGCTATGATTAATTTGCTCATGAGCTATCGATTCGTAAATTGATATCCTCTACATAGTATGGAGAATTTATAATTATTTTTGCATCTTTTTGTTTCTTTTGTTATTAAAGGTTTTAGCTCCTGATATAACACCAGCTCAGCCTTATTATCATCTACCATTCATACAAAAAACACCGTCAGTAGTTGTTGATCCGCCGAATATGAGTCACGATGAAATAAACAAAAACCAATCATTAAGCAAACCTAAGTATTTACCCAATCAAATGGCTGGTTTATCAATTAATAGTCAATCTCGTGTACGATCCTCAAATGATCATTATCATGGATCAAGCTCTGGACGAAATGGACATAGCTCCGGTCGCTATGGTAATATACAATCAGGAGATTTAGGAATCGTAACTAGTGATGTTAATTATCGCACAACTGGGTATGCTTTGACTCCAATTCCGGCTAATCTTCATTCTCAAAAATCTGTTCTTCCGGTGAACGTATCCAATACTACTGCTCAGATTCCACTGTGTTACATTCATCCGTCATTACAAGCACCTCAGCCTTCTCTGAGCCATCATAATAGCAGATTCGCCAATCCAGGTAATCAAACTGGTTCCCTCAGGATTGATGCATCGCAAGGTTACACATCTGAAAGGTATATGACTACTTTGTCAAGTGGTAATAGTACTGCTGTTAACTCTCAGAATCAACAAATAGGCCGTCCACCAGATACATACTCGGCAAATGTTGCTCCTGACATGGATATAGTGTGTCAGTCTAGACAACAGCCTCAAAACAAATCAAATTTGATACTTTTAGGCTCTCAATTACCTGTCAATACTTCAAATTATAACTCGTATCAGCCTATTCCCATGCAACAATCTCCAATTCGGGTTGTTCCACAAGTACAATCTTTGGTATCTTCTTATCAAAACCAGCCTCAAACCAATCGCATGCCAAATGTGCCCTTCAATTCGATTAGTAACGTCTCTGCCTCAGTACCATCATCAGGACCTGCCACAGTGGCTTCATCTTCAAATGGCACTGGTCAACCAACATCAGCACCTCCACAATCAGTTGTTTGCAATAATGGAATGATGAATCCTTCTCAAACTTTCCCTTATGCAATCAATCACGTTTCGCTACCTTCTGCGCCTAATAATAGTGGTCAATTGGCAACTGCTAATTTGACATATGCACCTTCAATGCAAGTAAGTATCAGCTAAATAATAGCTTTTTTATATTGGTTCAATGAAATTTCTAATCATTCTTGTATTTTTTTTATTTATTATTTAATATCAGGTGCCCCCAACTGTACCAATGTATGTCAACACTAATGGAGGTGCTTTCGCATCCAACCAAATAACTGGAACTCGTCCTATGCCACCGCCTCCACAAGCTCAGATGATCCCATCTCCTTATTCACCTCAAAATCCTGTTTATCGTCCAATTCCTTTGTTTTTTGTTTTCAATTTTCAAAACAAACGAAGCAATTGATGACAACTAACGCTAGGTTTATTAATTGGAAACATGAATTTTAGAAAAAACGACAGTCTTGAAAGAAAAAGAACGTTGAAGTTCTTGTTGCGAGAATAACTTTTGAAAGCTGAATGTAAGATGAATTAATTAGTAGTGTATATGTAATACATCTATTGTTTTGATAAATGAAAAAGAGGGACGAAAAGATGAAAAATATTTATTGTTTCTTTTCAAAATTTCCTCCTCAATCTTTTTCCATGTTTTTTGGCTGTTGATTGGTTTTTGTATCTTAAGAAGGGCAAACGAGATAAACAATTGATGAAGAAAATTCATTTGGATTGAGAATCGATTTCTCGTCATTTTCTCCTATCCTTTTCTCTCTTTCTTCTACTCACTGATTTTTCTCGTTTACTGTAATTCTGAATTTTTTTTCTCTCCCTGACGCTGCCCAAACTAGAGAAACTAGTAACCATCCAATCATACTTGTCATTTACTCGTCTGTTTCATTTGCCATACCAGCAAATTTCCCATCTAAAAAATACTAGAGAATAATGATCTGTTGATTGTAATGCTGCAATTTATTGGTTAATTACTAAATTATAAACACTTTGTTAATTTAATTGCCTCAAATTTATTCCTTTTTTCATCATTTAGCCATCACAATGGCTGAAAGCTCGATAATCAAAGTCAAAACCGGTCATAATTTCAACATTTCATACTAAAACATGAGTTAAGTTTAATATTTTTTCAACACAAAATTTAAGTTAAATTTCCAAGGTTCATGTGTGCCTAACATGAAAACAATTAAACCTATTACTGTGTATTCACATACACATCAGTTAATTTATATGATTGATATTATTTATAGATATTTATCTTGATTCAATTTATTTCATTCATTCTTTTAAAAACTCCATGCGCATTTATAAATAGTCGGTTCAGATGACCAGGATTTCGCTTTAATTTATTTATTAATAATGATACCGGAGGCCATCACGTTGATCTTAGCTCCAAACTGCAAGCCAAAACTATTCTAATTCCAAAAATATACATTGAGCTATTCAGTTAGAAAATATGATAAATGATAATCAATGCTATTGTCAATGAATCAATATAATTTGGTGCCATTTTTTAAATCTGTAACCTGAAATTTTTCTTGCAATTCGTGAAAATTTGCTTTTCCCATTGAAACCCATGTTAAACCTAATAAGAAAACTAATGTAAATTTTACCAAAACGGGTTTATCATTGAATCATCTGATGAACAGGATCTGAATGAAAAATCCCTTAATTACATGTATTATAATATCTCAATCAGTTTTCCCAAAAAATCAAAAATCTCTAAACTTTGTCATTTTTTGAAAGCATTTACAATCAACAATGGATAGACAGACGCTTGAATTTTTATTTTTCAGGATAATTTCTCATCATATTGTTCTTTGACTTGAAATATTAAGCCCAATTTTGATAAATTTTTCAATTAAAACGCGATTCCTAGACTTTTGTGATACAATGTATTTGTATCAATTGGTTAACCAATGCTCATGTCATTTGTAACTTACTTTTCATGCTCAGCCTTTCAATTGTTAACACATTATTAGTATCATCATTTAGTTGTGTGAACAAACTACACTTTTGACTGAAAAACAGAAATGGTTAATCAAACTTAATGTTACCTAAAGTTTATTCAATTTGTGAAAAATGAGCAAAGCATTTGATAATTCTCCTCATGGAAATAAACTAGAATTATCAATGAATGATAATGGAGAAAATGATAGTAAATTAGTAAACTCTCCTCAAACTACAGCAAATGAATTTACGTTACTAAATAATCGAACTGACTGTGATTTAATTGATGATGATTCAATCGAACCTTGTATCCAATCTTTTTCAAATTCACCACAAGCATCAATTAAATTTAATGCCATCAGCAACAATACACCTGCAAGTCATAAAACTGTTGATTGTGCCCGAGATTTAGCTTCACCTGATGTCAACTCAACACAATGTTTCCAATCGCCAAACCAAAGCAGCAGCAAAACGCCTGTTCAGCTAAAAAGTGAACAATCTAATTCCGTTTTAAATAATTACGTGTTTAAAAGTAATCATAATAAGGATAATAATCACAGTGATTCAGTTTATAATGATAACAATGGAAACGAAACACGTGGACCAGCAAAGCATCTTGTCCACTGGTTTCGGAAAGGCCTACGTCTTCACGACCAACCAGCTCTCCTTAAAGGTAAGCTTTATTCACCCTTTTCAATCTCTTGTTGACCATTTCTGTAATATCTTATCCAAATTACTTGATTGTGACAATTAATTTTCAATTGTCCATTTTCTTTTGATTTCAACTTTGGTGTGAAAACTAACATTACCAAAAATGATACTCAATTTGTAATCTCTGTGTAACGCTAAAGGACTTCAAGGATGTGATACTTTCCGATGTATATATCTTATTGACCCATGGTTTTCAACAGAATCCAATTGTGGAATTAATAAATGGCGATTTCTGCTACAATCACTTGAAGATCTAGATAGTAACTTACACAAGCTGGGTTCACGTTTATTTGTCATTAGAGGCCAACCTGCTGAAGTTTTCCCTCTTCTCTTCAAAGGTAATCAATCCTAGAAAATTAATTTCAACCATTTGTAAGATAAAACCTTTTCTAATTTATTCAGAAATCTAATTATCTGTTTCCTATTGTCTCAAAATTGGATGTAAAATTTAGCAAGCATATTTATTCATGCATGTTCAAATGATACTTGTTAAACTCATAGTCCTTGGTTATTTTAAAAGATCTAAATGATGTAAATCCATTTACAGTGTATCTCGTCTTAGTCAACCGATTACATGAAATACATGTTTTAGACATTAAATGTGATAATTCTCAATCATTTTCCATGTAATAGCTTCAAATGATTACATGAAGGAGCTTCCTTTTCAGGGATTTCAATTGAAAATAACTAATGTTACATTTGTTTTCTTTAACACTCTAGAATGGATGATTACACATTTAAGCTTTGAAGAGGACCCGGAGCCATTTGGTAAAATACGTGATGCAAAAATCGCCAAAATGTGTAAAGAAATGAACATTGAAGTTATCTGTGAGACCTCGCATACTCTATACAGACTGGAAGACATAATCAATCATTGTAGTGGTGAAATCCCTTTAACCTATTTACAATTTCAAAATGTCATATCAGAACTCGGAAAACCAGAAGAACCAGCACAAGCGATTACCCATGAAATTATTGGAAAAGCTTACACTCCTGTGCCAAGAGATCACGCTAAAAAGTATTACACTGTACTATTTCAATTAATCTTTGATTGTCAAGCTAAATACTTCATTTTATCCTTCAATCAATGAAGACTGATTACTTGAAATGAAATAACTTCACCGTCCCCATAAGCATTAGTACAAAGTCTCGTTTCATTTTAATCATTTAGCGAAATGAAACATTTATTTTCCAATTTAAACACAGATTTTTTAACAATATCAAAACCATTTTTACAAATTGTAAGCAATTTGATTTGAAAAAGTAGCAAAAATCTTGTCACTTTTTTGTATTGTTGTCCGTTTATGATAAAATGTTTCAATTTTCATGGTTAAATAGGCAATTAGATTGAGTTTTTATAACTTATCTGTAGCTTCAAATCTTCTGTTATTTCAACTGAAAATTTCAACCATTCAACTCCCTTTATATCATAGTTATTTATTTCTGTTGATATTTTTCTAATAATTTTATCTATTTTCTTTATTTTCAGATATACCGTTCCAACCTTGAATGAACTAGGCTTTACCACTCAACCAAACCACAGATCAGTTTGGGTTGGTGGAGAAACAGAAGCACTTCAGAGGTTATCTCGTCATTTGGAGCATAAAGCTTGGGTTGCCACTTTCGGGAAACCAAAATTGACTTCTTTATCTTTACTCTGTGCTTCTCAAACTGGCTTAGGACCATATTTAAGGTAGTCATTGTTCAATCTTGATTAATGAAGGATCAATCAACATCAGCTAGAAAGGTCATCATGGCTAGTTTTAGCCTCACTAACAATGTATAAATACCAGACAGGTGTAGTCAATTTTCAAGATGCGACCATCCCAAAGTTGAAAAATGTGATCAAAATCAATGAGAGGTTGATAAAGTTTAACAAATTGAAAGCAGATGAATTGAGATTGATCGTACAAGGCAATCCTGTTCATTTTGCTTTTCAATTTCAATTCCTTTTCAATTAGTTTCGATTGCTTGTAAATAAAATTGAATGAATTATATTGGATTTATCGTTAGTATCCTTTGCTCTCAATTATAATATTATCCTAAGATATCCCTACCCTGGTTCAAGTTTCACCAAAATAGGATTGTATCAACTGAACATTTGAAGAGATGTTTATGTGTTGAGATGAAATGTATTCATCAACTTATCTCAACCCATTACTGGTATAGATAATCACGTGGACAATATCCTGAAATCAATTGATTTAATCCTATTGGATCAACAGATAAATAGTCACATGGATCACATGTTATTCAGTAAAATTTACGAAGGTTAAGCTTTTAAATCTAATAGTATAATACAACAGATATTTAACTTAACATAAAATGGAGATGGAAACAGAAAGTGTAACGATGACGTAGCCATGCTGAACTAATTCAGGGTGATGGTGAAATGATCAAAATGAAAGTTAATATAATGCAGAATGGAATTACCTTTTCTCCTGATTAAACACACGACCATTGGTTATAAACTGTGGGTGAACCAACGAAGTATTTACTCGAGAAATGTTATCGTTTTATAGCAACTTTCATGTTGAACAAATCATCTCTTTAATTGTCATTTTCATCAGTTTCAATTGAATTTTCCATTGATTAAAGTCCATTACATAACATGAAGAATAATGAAAATGATGAAAACAATGCATGTACAGGCAATGTGATAGATCCTTTGAAAGATGTGAACAAATTATCGGTTTATGTATGTGTAAAAATTTGATTGTTTACTTTCAGATTTTATCATTAAAACTGCTAACTCGATCAAATCAGCGGATCAAAGCTAAAGAAATAGTAATTTATCATGTAATCCCGAGAATTAACAGTTATTCTTAATTGTATCTGATTTTCTGATATGTTTTACAATATTATTTTTCTGCTGTTTTAATGGCTGAAAACATTGATTTAAAGAGTTGAAAAAGATTCAAATCTAATGAGCTGTGATTGTTTTATTGCTTTTTTGCACTGAAGCGAAATGAGAAATTTAATGATTTGGTTTAATACATTGATTTATCATTACAATTTAATCTTGTTTTTCCTTCTCTTTTCCTTCTTTCTCTCAGATTTGGATGCATTTCACCTCGTCTTCTTTATCATCAGCTTTCAAATCTTTACAGTAAATTGAAGAAAGGCAATCCACCATTAACTTTGTGTGGCCAGCTTTTGTGGCGTGAATTTTTTTATTGCGTAGCCACCAATAATCCCAACTTTGATAAGATGCAAAATAATCCTTTGTGTGTTCAAATTGCTTGGAATTCAAATGCTGAAGCTTTAAATAAATGGGCAAATGGGCAAACTGGATATCCTTGGATTGATGCAATACAAACTCAATTACGCCGTGAAGGTTGGATTCATCAGATAGCAAAGCACGCAACCGTTTGTTTCCTTACTCGAGGAATCCTCTGGATCTCTTGGGAAGAAGGTAAAAATGGCCATTTGATCTCTAATCCCAATAATTATCTTTAAACGATGCTAATCATTTAAAACTGATTTAAATTGAAGTCTGTTTTTCTTTAATTATATTTCTTTCTTTCTCTTCCCATAATGATATTTTTTCAATATCGATTTAGGTATGAAAGTATTCGATGAATTATTGATTGATGCAGACTGGTCTGTTAATGCAGGAACCTGGATGTGGCTAAGCTGTTCATCTTTCTTTCAAAGAATCTGTCACATTTATTGTCCGGTCAGTTTTGGCCGTAAAATGGATCCACAAGGAGATTATATTCGTCGATATCTTCCAGTTTTACGAAACATTCCCAATGAATATATCCATGAGCCTTGGAAAGCACCAATTAAGGTACAAAGAGAAGCTAACTGCAAGATTGGTAAACATTATCCTCAACCAATTGTTGATCATCAAGAAGCAATGAGGATAAACCAAGAAAGGATGAAACAAGTTTTTCGCATCCTAATCAAAGGCTTGGATCTGAAGAGAGAAGATGTTCAAGATTAATAAGTTTTGATAAAAAATTACGTTATTTTAATTATCTTTTATCGATGCACTGAAATGTTGAACCTCGATTGTTTATCAACCATCCAGAAACCGAAACTATCCACGTCCTGATCATTGAGGAACTGATGTTATTTGTTTTGAAATAAGTTCTTACTAATGAGGTATTTAGCCTAAAGTGCCTATTCATTAAAGTAAATTCCTGGCCAATTAATTAATTTTATAAGCCTTGTCAAGAATATAATAATGTTAATTGGTTTAAATCATTCAAATTTTTCAGTATAATTCATTGTAATTAGTGTTTTCTAACTTGTCACTTCCAAACGACATTTAAAATCGTATTCTCGGATAGCTTTCCAATTGCAATATTAATTAATTTAAGTGGTTATTCATATTATCGATATTATCAAATATTGTTTCGTTAGTACTCGGAATTCAAATCATAACCATTATAAAGAAGCAAACTAAGTTTTAGTAATTTCTAAGGGAAAAATCTAATCCAAATTAACTAATTGCTTTTCTAGTAAATGATAAAAATATTTCTAATAAGCTTACCTTGATAGTCTTGAAATATTTTTTAGGTCGATTTCGAGCAGTTTTCTTGGTAAATAAAATTTTCTGGTCCTGATTCCCATTTGGGTTTGATTTTTCTTCATCTCGATTGCCAGACAACAAGATGATTTGACCGGTATGAGAAACAATGTTGAATCCTAACCAAACGCCTAAAACTGAGCCAGCATAAAGAAACACCTGAAAGATGATAAATGCAGGCTTGCTCTTTTTTATTAAGTCAGGTTCAGTCGGAGCTAATAATGTTAGCTGTGTGGATTGATCTGAAGTTTTGTTGAGTACTTGATATCCTAAACCTAATGTTATGAAGTATTCTGAAATACATTCTGGATTATCAATTAACTTGGAACACTGTTTCTCAATTTTGTGATATTGATGCAAGTAGCGGCTACTTTCTCGTAGAGGAGAAGCAAGAGTTGAGTTTACTTCGACCGAGTTGAAGGTTGAGTAAAAAATGGTGCCCAATCTCTGGTTGGATAGATTATTCAAACAATTTTCAAACAGTTCCAGTCTGGTTCTTCCATTAAATGTTTCATTATAGTAGACACAATTTGATTTGAAAGGATATGGAAGTAATTCAACATGTACTCGCTTATAACTTATGTAGTAATTGATTGTTTTACCGGCTGCTCTTCTCAATATTAAATAAGCACTCTCGAAGCCTCTAGGTAAAGTTCCCGGAGGCGTAAGAAAGATCCAGGTACGATCCCACCGATCAAATATGGTCTCGTTGAATTTGATACGCAAAATACTCCTTAAAGTTGGTGACATTCGTAAATCCTGTTGTTTGACGGTTAAAGGACTGATCTTTCCTGTTGATGAACTGTTTTTGCAGTGTACGGTATAACACATGAGTGGCTCTCTTATGTAAGGTGTAATCCCACATAATCCAGACTTGAAGGGATTCTTAAAAGATTCATGTGAATCGATCCAGAACTTTATGTCCTGAAAAATATTTATTGGCCAGATAATCAGATCGGCATAAAAAGCATTGACGGTGTATTGTTGACTGATGTATTTGGTAAATTCTTTGATGGTAAATTTTTCAATCAAACAGCTTCGTAGGTCTGCACTGTTGTTGACATGAGAACAGCTTTCAGGAATTTTCGATCGTTGGTTATTGTAATAAAGATCAAAATTGACAGCATTGATGAAATCGGTACAGAAGGTGATGTCAGGAACTTCAATATCACGAGGAAATTTAAATTCCACTTCAGAAATAACTTCTCTCTTGAAATAATTATTTAATACACCAAACAGTTGAATTGCGCAGCCAATTACACAGATTAATCTAGCAAAATTCATCTTTTATGGGTTAGATCAAATTGAAAATTTACAAGTAAGTTTAGTGGATATTTCACGTTCTTATAACACTTTTCTATTAGCTCTATGTTATTTGATAATAACAGAACAGTCTTCATATCTGTAATTAATTGATGTCCAATCGATTTTTAAATATTGCTATTTGTTGCCATCAAAAATATGATTCAACGGCTTCCGCTAATTCAAATGAATTTTACAGTATTGGACACGCAATGTATATATATGAACGATAAGCTGATCATTTCGCTGCTACTAAACTAGCAAATGTTTGTGAAGTTATTGGAAATAGATTAATACAATCCTCTCACAGATTAATTTGATGGATTGAAATTATTTAAAGACTAATCTTTTAACTTCAGGGAGCAAATTGGTTTAAGCAAAAATAGAATTCTTAGATATCGAATGGATTAAGCTGGATTACGTACAAGATACAAATTTTCAATCGTATTCATTGAATAAAGATATTTTTTCAATGTCATGTAGAATAACAAATGTTATGACAAATGACTTGAAAAATTGATGATAAAAAAAGTTGGTGAAATGTTGTCTTCGAAATTTAAGAATCTTTACAGATGATGCTCACATATCAAACGCCTTAAAATCATGTTTCAATCAAGGTTGACCCACTTTGATAACTTGTACTTTAGAGCTTCTTTTACGATTAAAATTTGGTTTTTCTTGCTTCGATTTTGATCCAAGCTTTCCCAATAGCATTTGTTTCTTAATTTGTTGCCAGCGTAATTTGGGCTCAATTTTTGAATACTCATACAAAGAGGAGAAAATTTTTTGGCCATATCCAAAATAATTGAAACCAAACCAAATACCAAGAATAGTTTCCACAAAAATGAGAAATTGATAAAATCCATGAGCTGGAAGTGTAATAGCGTGAAGATCTGGCTCATTAGGTGCCAAAAGTAGGATCTTAGAAGTATTGTCATCAGTAGGGTACCAACCTTCATTGGAGGCAATGTAAAAAGTGTAGTGACACTGAGGCTGTGATATCTCAGCTATACAATTATTTTCAATGACTCGGTAGGCTGCTGATTGACGATTTAATTGATGGGAGGGAAAAGATATGTTCAAAGTGGGATACATGAATGTTCTGTGAGAAGGCAACCCAAAGTATTCCAATGAACTTTGATTGATACAATGATCAAAATAGTCAAGTCTATTGTCAAAACCAATAGATTCGTAATCTCGGCAGGCGGTTACGTAGGGTTTGGGCAGCAAATCTACTTTGATCAATTTATATTTAATCAAATATAATGAGGGTAATCGGTTGAAAGTTAAGCCAACCCAACTTGATTCATATCCATAGGGAAAAGTAAAGGGTTCATGAACATAAACAAAGGTGAACTCCCAATCACGAACAATGGACTGGTTAACAGTAATCACGATCATGGCACCTTTAAGATCGCCTTCGGTAAGAGTATAACGAGTAATTGTCAAAGGCGAGCCATAGGAACATTGGATGGTATAACAAATACGATTGGATGCAAACAGAGATGTGATCGAGCAACGAGAATCATTAAATTTAGCAGATAAATCAACTTGTGGGAATATGGTTTTGGGTGAATAAGTTAAATTGTAAAATTGGGCAACAGTGAAAGTTGATGAGATGAAAGATCGCATTTTATTAAAACCAACGACATCAGCAAAACAATGGCGCAAACCATCTTCAGTGGAAACATCAACAGAAGCACATTCAGTAGGTATTTTATCGGGACATGTTGTTAGATAAGCAGTATAATTGATTACATCAATATATTCCGAGCAAACAGTTAAATCTGGAACCGTGATTGAAGCAGGATAACTAAGGATAACTTTAGAGACAACACTGTGTTGAATATAATTGCGAAAAATATCAGCCAATTGGATAACACAGCCTGTTAAACAGACAAAAAGAAAAATTCTGTTGTATAAAATAATCTTGCTGTTTCTTATCATCCTTTTCTTTAAGCATAAAACAAAAGCAACAGTTTAACAAAAAGGATGAACTTTTTAGTAACGCAATTAACTTTAAGAGGCAAAGTCTGTGTTCTTGGCGCCATCAGCCATTTTGTCTCTGTCTTTACTCACAATGTCTTAATTTTGTGAGACTTTAATCTCAACGGTTTTTAGCAAAATAAAAATAATCAATTGAATCTATTTTTTGCCATTTATTTTGTTGTTCAGTATCATATATTGTTTTTGTGTATCGTTTAAAGTAAGGATCTAATTATTTTGATGATTTCTACTCACCTGGTTTCTACCATTATGGATTTTTTAATTTCTTTTTGTTTTCTAACTCCATAATCTCTGTTTTCTTGTTATTTTAATTTCATTTTTCAAAGGCAATAATGAAAAGATCAGCTAATATTTTGCTAATTACTTTTTATAAATCATTTTCTTTGTTTCCATTTTCCTCTCTTTCCAGAGATTCATGATGACAACTCCACAGTATGGAATAAGTAAAAGCCTCTTCATTAAAGGTAAAAATTTCAATAATTTTCCAACTTCCATCTAGCTCATAATGAGTTACAACACATCGATTTGATAGGCATTTTTGTCATTTCAATCTTTATCGATTCCCATGAAAGCAATTTTAAGCTTGAGGACTTGCATTCGATCAACGGCTCGTTATGCTAGTTCTTTTGTTTACAGTTAGTTAGCCGTTCAAGTTTGCAATTAATGCTTAAAGGTGTTACATGATGTTGCAAGTAATTTTATTAACAACATTAATTATATTAATATCTTAATTATTAATATCATTTAGTTCAATCTTTTTTTAGTAACTCAGTGAAAGATAAATCAAACAAAGGTTAAAACTGGCTCATTACAGATCCAAGAAGCTATTAGGAATCATGGCCATTCTATGAATTGATTGAATGATCTGGGCCTAAATCACTCACTTTGATCTCCAATTGTGACAGTTTAGCCATTTGCTGTAAACCAGTTTCAAATTTGAATTTATTAACATCAACTATGCCTGTCAATATTTAAATAGCAGCATGATTCATTAGTGTTTTCTTATTATTTTGATGATGAATTACATTTTTTTTATTATTACTCTTAACTTGATATTCAATAAATTGATAATCTTTTCTTCTTTTCCCAAATTCTTCAATTTACAGTGAATTACACCCTTGAGTATTATTGGCGATGTTTGTAATAATAATAACAATCATTATTATTCTTAACCCAAGGACAGATGACTTGAATCCAATTGAATTTGATAAAGATACCAAAAGTGAAAGTTGAAATAAAACCCGGAGGCCAGAAAAGATAAAGATGGATAAATGAGGTGATTATCTCACTCTTTGACTTCATCTTGCTGTTGTATTTGTCGTCAATCAATAAGAAGTTACCGTGTTGATTGTAATTATCGTCAAACTCATGAGTCGAACAGTAAAGCAGCCTAAATGACAGGAACCCCTAAAAAAGGGTGAAAAAACAATTTCATTTTCTTTCAACCAATTCAGTTCAGTCAAGTTGTGATGTTAAAAATAAATTTGCTAATCAGATTGCTTCAAGCTTCTCTAATTTTTGCCGAATTGAGATTGAGTGAAATCGAAGAGAAATGTTCTGGGAAAAGGGCAAATCACTGAATTTCACCGCTTTCCTCGTATCCTCATCGCCTATCATCTCAACCATATTCAGGATAAATCATTTTTCTTTAAGAAGTAATTAAGAGTAGATTACACAAGCGACTGAAAACTAAAGTAGATCACATTAGCATTTGCTAGCAAACCAATGTCGAATCATTCAAATTAGATCCAATCGATAGGTTTACGCTCTATTCACATGCTGACCTTAATTAACCGAATCTTGCCATAACTTTTAACCAACTTCACCTTAATTACCTCATAGCTCACAAGCTCATCATGTCCTCAAGTCATTCACAGTTGATAATTTACATCTGTGTTTGGTGCAGGATATAAGAATGAATTACTGACTTCAAATGAATTTAACAGAATGATAAACAAATATTGATACTTGATACATTTAACCTCTGGGCCAAGACTTAATTTGATTTAACTTCCACTTTCTCTGTTAAACAATGTCTGTCTCCATGGATAGACTCAAGATCAATGGACCAGATCAAGATCAACTGAATTCAAATCAACTAATTTATTATTATTTCATTGCAGGTTGAACTTGATCAAGATCAAATTGGTTGACTCGTGATAGAAGTATCAAAGAATGGAAGCTTGAATTGAACAATCAACCAACGATGAAAGCCGATATTAATGCCATCATACTCATTAGCTCATGCAAATTAGACATCATTTTGAATAACCATGAAAAGAGTTAATGAATCGTCTAATTTGTTACAATTTTCAATCTCATCTCATCTCAATTTTACCATTCATCATCTTATCTTTTCTTCATCAATATTTAATAATGATTATCTTATAAATATCACTCTTTCCATCGTCATATCCCTACTTTGAGCCTATTGACGGTCGCGCGCTTCAACGAACCCAAATTTAAACTCGTTCCGAATATTATTACTCCTTCGTCCTCATCAGCAGCTCCCACCTTCCTCTTCCTCTTCCTTCATCTCACTCTTTCTCTCTCACTTTTTCTCTCTCATTCTTTCGTAATGATGCCTAAAGAAAAACTTTATTTCACTTTCATAATCATCAAGTTAATGATCTCAGTTAAATCAAGTGACAAAAAAGAAAACATTTCGGACATTTTTCTGGAACCAAGAAGTCGCTGTATTGACCCTTTTACGACTTAACCCATGAAATTAACATTGAATTGTGTCCTGATATTTCGATCTCTAGTGATTCTGTTTGCTTAAAGCCGGAGGAATTAAGTTTTGCTTGGATCATCATTTAGAGTGTTTTTTTTCAAAGTAACCCGAAATGTTAAAAGTGCTATTAACGATATGATTTTTACACCTTACGGTGTTTCAAACTATGACTACAATCAATGGGAATTTGTGTTTAATTATTGTCGTGACTTTTACTTTTCTGTTGTGTAAAGAATGTCATTTGGTTAATTGTGCTCAGTCAGAGTCTATTTTTTCGATAGGATCCATTTGGCGAAGGCTTCGTGATTGGACTGGATTAACATCCATAGGTTGGAATTTACATCATGTTCCTTATGCTCTTCCATGGCATTCATCTGGATCTTCAACACCTCTATCATCCAGTTCGTCAACAAGTTACCGAATAGACGGATTTCATCCAGCCAACCAGCAAGATTCAAAACACTTGGAAAACAATGACAATGATAATAATATATTCAGTCCATTCGGACCTCATTTACCTTTCAAACTCAAAGAATCATTATCATCGTTAACCGGACTATCTGGAGCTAACTTGGTCAAAGTAATTACTCGATTATTTGCTATTGACTTCTGTTATTTACAATCCTGCTTAGCATGTCAGTGTTTCTTCGATTTTATCAGCAATTTGATAACATCGAACCAGTTACTGATTTACTTTTTGCAAATAATGATTCTTAATATTAATAGAAAGTGAAGATTGATTCAACGAAGGTTTACCCTTTATTTAATTAGAAAATCATTATCAATTGATTGTTTGCTTAAGATAATCAAACTGTTTCCTATCGTCAGAATCTTAACTGCACCGTGAAAGGCGAAAGTTCCAATAAGTGCGTTTAAACAAAAGTGGAATTGTTTGCTTCAATTACTTATTCATATCGATGTTGAGTCAATCTATTAATAGTAATAACCTTAATGACCCTGGAAAATACAGCAATTAGCTGTTTGATTTCTGGAATTGAGTCAAATGATAAAACATTTTTAGGAATAATTATTGATAACTCAGAAAGGTAGATCTTCCTGTGATAATTTCTTGCATTCAAAAGACAGTTACACTTACCGTTTATTATCAAGCAAAATGAAACTCAATTGAACCCTAATATGTGCGATAAAAATGACGAATCCAATTACTTTCCAGTTTTTTAATCAAAATCAAAAGCATAAATTCTGATAAAAGAGATCGTTTTCAGTTTGATTTTCATAAGGCTTCAACTTGATTGCTTGACATGAACTAAGTACATTAGTACCAGTACAAAAGCCAACCGAACTCATCAAAAGAGATTATCAATAGATTTAGCTTTTTCATTTCCTTAATAATTAGCTAATTGTCAATTTTCATCTTATCTTCACCAAACAGATAATTGAAGACATGAAAAATGGTATATCTTCATCAGCTTCGTGTATGGCTTGTTTCGCGGCAACTGAATTATATCAATCGCCAATGTATTCAAAGAATGGTCTATATTCAGCAATACGGACAACTTGCAACTCATTGCGACTTCAAAAGCCTGAAGTTTGTAATGGTATCGCTCAAAATTATGTGGTAAGAATCCTTTAAAGTATTTGTAATGATATTTGGGCAAAAATCTGATAATTTAGGATAAAATATGAGTCAATTCAATCTTTTGACTACTGATTTATACCAGCATAGTGAGCCTGGTTAGCATGTAAAAATATACTTTAAATGTGTTCCCAAACATTATTTTTAATCAATAACATCTGTACTTTTCTTGAATTTATTAGGAGGATCTGGATTACATTGGAGTTCACACCAAATTAACGGCAAATGAGATGTGCTCAACCTTATTGGGTGGTAATTGTGCTCTTGCTTCGCCTTCAATAAAAACCAATTGGTCTCTTCATCTACCAGACAAGGTTGAACCAATCAAGTCCTTTTCAAATCCAATCAAATCCAATGGTCCACTACGAGTAACCAAAATCTTACATATAACTGATATTCATGCTGATCTCTTTTACTCACCGGGTTCTGATGCGGAATGTGGAAGACCTGTTTGCTGTCGCTCACATGAAACTTTATCAAGTCCATCTCAATCATTTGATGATTCGTTGTCCTCCTCTTCACCTCCATCAATATTATCAGCTTTATCATCTGTTTCTTTTCCCGCCTCACCATCACCAGCACAGTCAGCTTCACCATTAGCTTCAGTAACTAGTGGCTCAGTTGATACCATATTTAAAAAAAGGTCAGCAGGATATTGGGGTGATTATGGTAAATGTGATACTCCTATTGCGACTGTAGTTAGTGCTCTGCAAAATATTGCCTCTCATCACTCTGATGTAAGTAAACCAATTTATCGTCTTGATTAGGATTAATCATGTTGAGGGACAGTTACTCATTACCATTATTGATCCAACCACCTAGATTGTTGCCATTAAATACTCGATTGTTGTATTTACCTTCTTGTATTGTTGTCTAAAAATTGGATAGACTAGCTTTAACCAATATGACAATGAGTTTACTGTTAAACCTTTGCTTATTTATAAATTTATTGTCAGCAATTATAATTGTAGATTGAAATATTGAAAACAAAATGAATTCAAAAAATTATCACTTTGAATAATTATTGAACGGTTGAAGAAAGTCGTGATTCCATTCAATTATGAACCCAAAATGACATCGAAATTAAATTGTTATCAATAGATTTGATTAATTGTAATCATTCATTGGACCAAATCTACACTCATTTGTCCTTTTATTGTGCATCATTACATCAAATTGAATAGCTTACGTTGCTAAACAATAAGTCAATTCATTTTTTGGCTTTTCTCGAGCATCAATTAATTAGCAATAAGGAAACAACAAATTAAATATATCCATAGTTGCTAAATTTAATTAGATTGATTTGCAACAAAAGCCTGAATAGAAATGATTTAATCCAAGCAAATTGAATATTTAATAGTGTTAAAGGAATCATTGTTAATTGCAAAAATTTGAACCATTTTAAAATTGTAGCAAAAGTACAAGATAATCCCAATTAATTGGCAAACATTAATGGTTAACAAATTAACGGTAACGAGTTGAATGTACAAAAATAGTAACTGCAGAGTGATTCCCAGTTAATTGTGATGAAAATGGAGACGCAATTTGAATACAGAACATTGGGAACATTGAAAAAAAAATGTATTCATAGAACAACATTAAACTAATTTCTCTAGAGAATTAACAAATTGATGATTAATTAAAAATTCACCTCTAATTTCTATTAAATGGTCTTTTCTCTGTTAAAGGTTGATTACTGGCTTTGGACTGGTGACATTGGACCTCATGATATTTGGAACTCTAGTCGAAATGAAATTTTGAACCATGTTCGTTACATTACCCATCTTATTAAACAATATTCATCTGTACCAGTTTTCCCAGTAATTGGCAATCATGAGGGATTCCCTGCCAACAGGTATAACAATTATGATAAGGCATTAATACATTTGTAGCATCATTATCAAATGCTGTAACAAATGTATTCCAATAACTCAAGCTCTTTGTTTCTTGTTAATGGGACTCTTGTTTTGGGTTTCAAGTTAATCAATTAATGATAACCATAAGAGATACAGTCTCTATTCATGATTTGTTTCCAGCTCTAATCTTATTATTATTTCATATTAACCTCTCAATTTAACCTTAATTACCAGTTAGTTAGTTTTTTCAATCATGATGCCATTTTGTAGGTTTCAATTGCCATTTCATTTTGTCGAGTTAAGAATTGATTGAGACTTATTTCCATGTAATTCTTACTTTTTTATTTCTCATTTCAAATCTAACATTTTGTTGCTAGAAAAATGGTTATAAAAAATGATTATCTTAATGTAATTTGTATCTATTAACGTCTCATTGTGAATAATAAATTAATTTTTACTACTTTTGTTTACTCAGTTTTCCTCCTCCTGGTATTTCTGGTCATTTATCTGCTTCTTGGTTATATGAAGTTTTGGCTATTGAATGGTCTACTTGGCTTCCAGAAACTGCTCTTGAAACCTTACGAATGTAAGTAATTGATTAACTGTTTTAAAAACTATTGAAATTGTAACTAATCATAATCATTTTCGCTCAATTTCATTTTATTCTATTTATACAGAGGAGGCTATTATTCCGTTCCTTTGGGTCCAGGCCTTCGCTTGGTAGCCTTAAATACCAATTATTGTGCTCGTCTAAATCCATGGACTTTACTCGACCCTCGTGATCCAGGAGGTCAGTTGAAATGGCTGGTAAATCAGCTTTATGAGGCTGAAATTCTGGGTGATAAAGTTCAAATTGTGGGTCACATTGCTCCAGACAATAGGGAATGCACTTCATCTTGGGTTGATAATTTCATTGGAATAATTGATCGATTTCGAGAAACAATTTCTTCCCAATTTTATGGACACACACACAGGGACGAGTTTCGAGTCTATTATTCACCAATTAACAATTTGCCAATTGGCAATGCCTACATAGGACCTAGTATAACCTCATTTAAAGGCAACAATCCGGGTTACAGGATTTACCAAACCACTTCACAAGGGATGGTAATCAATCATGATACTTATTTTTTCAATTTAACCCAAGCCAATTTGAATGGTCACTATGGACCCATTTGGAGATTGGGTTATAATGCATTAATTGATTTAAAATTGCCTTCACTTGATCCAATCAATTGGAACTTATTTATCAAACGATTACTTACCAATGAACAAGAATTTCAAAGGTTTTATAAGTGAGTCTGCTTTTGCCAAGAAGTAATTTAAATTGATTAACTAACGACTTTTTCTTGTTCATCATTACAGATTATTTTCTCGTTTTAGTGATGCCTCAATGTACAAACCATGCACATTATCTTGCAAACAAGAAATTATCGATGAGCTTCAAGTTTATGTTTCATGGCGTAAATTACCCAAAGCGTTTCGCAAGAATCACAGTTGATTCATTTTCAAACAATTTTTAATCTAACTTATTCTTAATGTTGCTTCATTTACCTTTTTGTATTTTTCAACCTTTTCCCTTTAAAACTCATCAATAAATTATAAGTATAAATAATTTCAAACAGCTTCACCAAAACACATTCAAGCGAAAAATAAGATTCAGACAAATCTCTTGATTATTGGTTTTTTTTTGTAATTTGTGAGCAAAGCAAGTTATGAATTTAATTTAAGAAAACCCATTCATGGTAGATTATGGCTATAAATTATTGGTTGTTTACAAATAAAAGGCTAGCTAAATTTTTCTGGTTCAGACATTGTACCAAGAAATGAAGATACATTTTAGCCAATGATTTGATTGTTTGATTTTGGAAGTTTAGATAACCAATAATCATTGGTTTTAGTGTTTGAAAACGGCGTTGGTCCGTCAAGAACTGATTGCTCTTGAAACTGAATCGTAACTAAATTATCTTTGTACTCTTCTTCTGAAGTTGTTCCAAATGTTTCCCAAATTATTAAAACATTTTGGTCAGGGAAAGGTTTAAACCAAACTCCAGGAACATAAAGTGTAACCTGAGGTCCGGTGTGTGGCCAATATTTACCCAGAAGGTGTCCATTTAGCATAGCAACTCCTTTCGTAAAGTTAGCCATGTTCATAAATGTATCTAAAGGTTGCATTCCTATGGGCAACTGGAATACACTGCGAAACATATTTGGATATAAAGGAGGATCAGGAAATGGCGATAACTTGGTTAGGTTCAAATTGAAATTGTCATAATTATTGGGTTTCTCTTTCAGAGCTGAAATGAGGAAATTAGACATGTCTTGGAAATAGATATGAATCCAGTCTGTAATCGTAACTGATCCTAGGTTAACATCACCAATTATTCCCTAAATGATTTAACAGGCAAAAAAACGAATGAGAAAATGAAATGGATTAATTAACTGTTAACATGAAACAAGAGCAATATATTGTTCAGCAAAGTTGTTCAACGATTTAAATAGTTGCAATCGAGTATGAATGTTCAGCTAATTACTGATAATAATTCTAGAAGCACAAGGCAAAACCAATGAAAAGAACCATAAAGTGAATATTGCTAACGCTTACATTTGATTCAAAGCCTCAGCACGAATAGAGCTTGAGACTTGACCATTGACAAAAAAGGAAAAATCATTTTTATGGGAAATATTAGCTTATCCAGGATATCATACGAAACTGAATATTAATTTGAAAAACGTTTCTCAGTTTGTTCAACAACAGATTAATTAAAATACAAAGTCTAGTTGTTCAATTCATCGATTAGCTGAAGTCATGAGATTTCCAGGTTTTAAATGGTGTGGCTTTTGATTAATTAACAGAAAGCTAAACTCTTGCAATCACTAGTCTGATAAAATGTCAATTGTAGTTTGAGTTCAACTCATTCGCAAAAAAACAAGCATTTAGATTATTGGAATATAATCTTTGGTCAATTTATCACAGAGAACCTAAAAAATGGACGTTATAAAAGCTGTCGCCCAGAGTGTCAATACGTTATTGTTTTTTTTCAATCAAATGTGAATCAACAAATTTATGGGTTCGGGCAATTTTTGTCCAATTTGAACTCTCGAAGAAATGTAAAAAGGTAATAAAACGATAAAATCAATTCTTTACCTAAAATCTCAAGCAACTTTGGGAGCCATAAAACAGGTAAAACCTTTCAACTAAAGAGCGAAAATCATTCCCCGATTTTAATTTCACCATAAGAGCAAACTTTTTTGTCATTACCCATTCAATGCGATTGTAACTTTATAATCTAAACATCAAACAAGTCAAAGCAACAATATTTCATTTATTGTTGTGAACAATAAATAAATAAATTTACCTTTTCTTCGTTAATGTAAGGTCCATAAGATATTCTGCCTTCATTTTCAACCAAGATAGCTAAATAAGAACCCAGACGAGCTTCGATTGGTAATTGATTTGCACCGACTGCTCTTGATAATACTCCTTGTCTTACCTGTGATGATTAGGGAAGAAAGGTTAATATAATTTATCATTAGTATATTCATGTGAGTGAGTAATTTATTTACCCCATCAATAAAGATGATTGCGCGATCTCGAAGAGTTGGAATAGACAGTAAAACTGGATCACTGGGAGTACGATTGATTATACTTGAGTAGAGCACAAAACCAGTTGAAACACCAAGAGATTCAAATGTCATTGGCTTTTCACTTTGTTTCACTTTACCTAGTTCAAGTAGGTCATAAAAATTGAGGTAACGACTTGCTGTGACAGTCAATCTCATTTTTGGTTGGATTTTGGGTTCTGGTATTTCACCAACAGGTAAATACTAGACAAAGGGAAAGAAGCAGATTAATGAAAAGTATAAACAATAAGTGCTATAATATATTAATGGAGACATTTTTTTATACCTTGGAAATTGTTGAACGGATTTTTAAATATTTATCCGTTATATCGCCTGATTCAGTCAATGGTGCATCATAATCATAACTGGTTGGTTGAGGTGTTAAATGGCTACCATAGTTAGCTCCAGCACCAAGATCAAAATTGGTACCACCTTCAAACATATACCTAAAAAGATGAAATGATTTAGTGAATTTGATAACAGCAACTAAAAGGTCAAATCAAGAGATGGTACCTTGGAAATTAAGTAATTTAGAAATGAAAATTTACAATTTTCATCCGATTAAAATATAAAATCGGGTTCTTACATGTTGATGGAAACATTCATTGAGAGCATCGTTTCCAAAGTCTTAATAACCAACTCATCAGATGTTACTGAATGTGGCTCTGCCCAATGATCTAACCAGCCAGTATAATATTCAGAGTTGACTAGTGGACCATTTGGTTGGCGTGATCTCAAATAAGAAAAGGATTGAGCTACATCAGTTCCAGGGCCGAAATCAATGGTTCCAAAAGTACCATTTATAAGTCCACATTTAAGATAACTCAGGGCATTGCCGTCGGTTGTGAAAAGGACAACATCATTATTGGTTAAATTGGCCATTAAATCTCGTAAATAACTTGTATAACTGAAATCACAAGCAAAATAAGATCCATATTCATTTTCAACTTGCATCATAATAACTGGACCACCATTTTTATATAAATACGGGTTGAGTCGTGGTAAAAGATAATTGAACCAACGATTAACATGATTCAGATACCGGGAATCATTTGATCTCAATGCCATTGATGGATCTTCAGTCAACAACCAAGACGGTAAACCTCCCTGTAGTACAACAAAATACATGATTTCAATTAACGACCAGAAACTGCATTTGCTTGCTCATTTTTGACCAAGTAAACATTACCATATCACGCTCTGCACAGATATATGGACCAGGCCTTAGGATAACCAAAAGATCATGTTTCTGGGCCATTTCAATGAAACCAAACAAATTCAGGTTATCCTCAAAGTTGTAAACACCAATGGATGGTTCATGAGATCGCCATTCAATATACCTAAATAATGGAGCAAACAAATATATAAATAACACTATTAGTTGAGGAAATGTGATTTGAATAAAATTAACTTACGTTTGAATTGCATTGAGACCAGCACTACGCATCTTAATCATCCGATCAGACCAATACTCGACTGGAACCCGAAAATAATGAAATGAACCAGAAACATATTGAAAAGGTTGTCCATCCTTGAGAAATACATTGTTAGACCAATCAATTTGAAACTGTCTCTGACCAAATGAAACCTAAGAGGCATTTGAAGGGCAAAACAATGGATCAATGATTTTAATACAGTTTAATAATAGAAGCAATTAATACATTGGATAATACTTTAGACACTTGCAAGGTTAATCATGTTTCCACAATTATCCTGAAGTTTCTTATTATACAGACAAGTGAGTCCATTGTATTAATAACAATCAACTCCACCCAAAATTGGCTTCATTAATTTCAAATATCTTTCAATCCAATAATTAATCAAGCAATCATGATAGCATTTATCATGACCTTACTCCAAACTTGGTCAGAGTTGACAAAGTCAAAACAATAATCACCTTCACTGTCTGCCTTGGAGTACATTAATTAACTATTAATTAACCAATAAACCTTTTGACCATTATCAAAGATGATAGCTATTGATGGACAAAATAAGGAACCTGATTGAATCAATGATTCAACTACAGATCAATACTTGATGTAATTTTTCCCATTTTCAAATGCTCTTATTAAGGTCAATTGATGTTTTATGGTCAAAAAATACAGATTTATACAAAATTAAGTTGGAGTCGATTGATTTTCGTGATACTCACAACTAATTGTAACCATTCATGCTGAATGATCAGTGACAAACTGATGATCAAGCACAGTTTAGGAATTGACAATTAATCCTAATAATTTTGAGTTTAGATCAGCTGAAATAACTCAATGGAAAACGCAATTTACTCAATAATAGCTTATTATTCCTAGGAATTGCTCCTGATTAAAAGCAATGGTAAATAATCAAAATGTGCAAGTCAAGAAAATCTGGTTAACTTTCCTAAAACTAACCAGAATTTTTTGGGTAACTATTCAAAATGCATTGTAACTCTGTTGATCAATATTTAGGTTTTAATATTCAAACAAAATAGTGAATTAACATCTCACAATTATCATAATGATGGATATTGATTAACAATTAATTAACCTGCGCATTATAATTCAATAAATGGGGGTTAAAAGCTATCAGTTTAAGGAAATGCATAATTACATGTAGGTTAAGTCATATGTTTAGATGTTATACAAGTTGCGTTTCATGTACACTCTTTTCAATGGCATAAGTTGTATAAATCATGTTACATAATTCAGTGAATGATTACCGCTAGTTATCATGACACTCGGTGATATGATAATGAACTCGGGATTCGCCCTCTTGCATATACCTATCAAGTCACCTCGCAATCGTTATTTAATTATACTTATAAAACCTGCGTTTATCAAATTGAAGCAAGAATACATTGTTAACCATCTTACATGATAAACTTAAAGTTAATCAAAAGATTAATACAAATAGCATTCAAGTGAATCTTGAGATGAAGAAAGACTGAATTACAATGTATTTTCATTGAATAAAGATGATTATCATGTAACTTTACTATTGGAATATCAGGCTATTTGAAGGGAAAAAAGGAAATGAAAATGGAGAAAAATAAGTTTGATTTGGTCCAATGGAAACATTTATCAGATATTTTCTTGTAATCATTATTTTTGACAAAGGAAAAATGATTAACCTGTGATACATTAAGAGGCAAAGAGTAAGCTTTGTTAACAAGTGACTAAATAGTTGACAATGTTAGATGAAAATGATAAAAATGGCAGTCAACAAAATGGAGACAATGGAATGGAAAAAACCAGTCGAATAAATCGGTTGAAAAAAAAGTGAAACGTTTTTTAATTTCAAATAAAAAACGGTTTTTTCAAATATTTTCCCTCTTTGTTTACATTTAAGCTTTATTTTTTCAGGAACTGATTCAGGACTAACGATTTGATAAAAAGTGAACCTTGTAATTGAAATTTATTAGATAACGAAAGGTAGGTTCACAATTAATGATGCATTAAATTGTACACAAATCTGATTCTTGTCAAATACACTTGAATGTTACTAGACGCTACAAAGGGTTTTAATAAGAGGAAATGTTAGGCAAATTGTATCAAAATTTGACATTTAATTATGATTAAACTATTAATACGCACTTACCCGGGTAATGAGGAAAATCAAGAGAAGGATAATAGTTGCATGTAAATCCATGGTGAAGAGGAAAGTTTAAACAGCAAGCAGTGATGATTTTGTTGAAGGGTTGAAGGTTAGAGTTGGTTAATCAACCAATTTTGTAAAACTAGTGAAAGGCTGAAAATTCACAAATCACGAGAAATGAAAGTAATTAAAAAAAGGTGTAACAGAAATAATTGTTTCAATATGAAGCTAATTGCTTGTTCAGTGTTTACTTGCAACCACTTGCACCGTATTTGGTCAGGTTGGATCTAACCTTTTCAATAAAAATTGGTAGAATCGGGTAAAGAGTTACATCAAAGGTGATATTTTTCACTTATTTTCACTCAACATGGCTAATCGATGACAGGATAGAGGAGTATCCGTTTATCTGAAATTTTAAAGCTGATAGTGACTGGTTTTAATAATTACATTACTGATTAAAATAAAGTGGTTGGAGACAATAAAAGACGGTTCAAGACAGTAACACAGTCAGTCAATTATCCCTGGCATTACACCAAGCCTAGAAACAAAAGATGAGTTTGTAAAGATTTTGGTTTTGACTTTGGACATGATTAATTGTCAACCTAACCAATCAACAATATGGGATGACACACACGTACAGATAATTTTTTTTGTGTTTCAGTTTGTAAGAATGAGAAAGATTGTCGATGATGATGGTGATGATGATAGAAGATGATGGAAGATAAAAGACATTGATCAAGATTGTTAAAGGAGCACTTAAAAAAGATATCAATTACTGAGTTGAGTGAATTTGGTTAACTTTGTCACTTTTCGAGCATTTAATCATTAATCTATCGAGTAAACTTTCCTTTGATTGGGTTACAGTTGCTTTTACTTAAAACTCAAGATTCATCAGTCAAATAAGAACTGATCATTACATGAAATCCACTAATTCGATCCAGCATTTTCTTTAAGAAATTTCGGCCTATTCACTAACCAGGCTACCATATTAAGATTTTCACAAATTGCTGGATAAATAATGGATAGAAGTAAACTTGAGATTGAATTGGAATCAAATGAATCAAAGATGATAACATGCGTAAATAAAGTAAACAAACCTTTTTGCATGTTTGAAGATCTTCATCGGTCGGTGTGATCTATTCGGTGCGATTGTCATCCATATTTATCTATCGTAATGTCAGATTTGTTTAAGCCACCTGAATGAAAAAAATCCCATGTTCTAGAGTAATAACCGATTCTCTGACGTTGAAAGTGAACAGTTGTTATCTGGTTAGACTAGTATTTTTGCATACTTGATCAAGTGTTTTGGGTTTTATCTGACGACTGTTTCTCAATGAGACTGGAATGGCAGATTCATCTTATTTTAATCAGTGTAACTCACCTGAATTATAAATTCCTCAGACGATGACAGTCCACACTTGGCACCATGCTTGAGCAGCAGCAAAATATGTTCTTGGTACTTACACTTATTTTAGTATTAAACACAAAAGAAATGAAAAGCTTCACCAGCATGTGATACTCAAAGGACTAATTAAATAAAAACTAGACAAATGTGTTTTATTAACATAATATGTAATAATTGTTATCAGTAAAACTGTTATCAACGCGTTAATCTTTTAAGCAATAGATGGCGACTTTAAAGAGTCTTTTCATTTTTTAGTTTCGATTCAAAGAGTAAAGGAAGAAGAGAGAGATCTCCTATGGACAAGCTGAAGGCAAGCTTGGCGCACCTCCGATGGTGGCGTACCAGTCAGTCTCTTTCTTTTTTCTCTTACTTTTTCTTGAGGTTTCCTCTTTCTTTTCAATTTTATTCTCTTACTTTTTCTCTTTCTTTTCTCTTTCTTTTTGAAACAATTTTTATTAAGTTTCTCAATGCGAATCAAGTTAAATTAATTGTTTTTTAAGTTTAATAATGATTTTTTAATCACTTTTACATCATATTTACAATTTTTAATGCACTTTTGGTTAACTTATTCAGTAAAATGAATTTTTGATTGGGAATTCTGAAGCAATTTACTAAGCAAGAACATAATTCGAACTAATAAATGATAATCCCATTCATATGAGTATTGAATGGATTGAATATATGTCAATTAGCAACTAGTTAATTGAAATAAGGTTTTTATTCAAACTACATAAGATATAATCAACGTATGATTGATGTCTACTATTGAGCTCATTTTTGGGCTTATTCGAAAAACTAAATTATCATATTTACCATACTCAGTTTATCCAGAAAATTACGAAGTACATGATGAAGTTCTTGAAAAATCAAAAACAGTGAGGTTAAATTGTCAATGAAAGATGTTTTATCCGAATTTGATAGCATTCAATACTAATTCTTCATGTTAATCAATTGAATTAATAAATAAATGAAAGTATCAACCACATTATTCAATATTCATTGTCAGATTAATTCATATTCAATATTGATACATTGCTTTAAAGTTACTGAAAATGCAATTCATTTTATGATTAAATATAATAAAAATGCATAAATAATCATTATTAAACCATTAAACAACAAATAAACAATTAATTAAACTTAAGTCTTTTGCAGCAAACTTAGAAAAATTGCTTAAAAAAGTTAGAGAAAAGTAAGAGAAAAGTAAGAGGAAAAGAAAGAGAAATAATGAAAAAGAAAGTAAAAAGAAAGAGCTCTTACTTCTGGCGCCCCCAATAGAGTCGCTTCTCAACAATTAAAAAATTGTATTGAGAGGAGTCTCTTCTCCTCTACTCTTTGTTTCGATTCAATCAACATTTTATTTGACATTCCAATAATCTTTATGCCTAACAATTTACTAGTTATCATTCGTGTTAAAACTCTCAAGCAATTCCGAATCACTCATGATTTAACCCATTTTTTCTAAACTCTAATAGTCTGTTTTTCAGTCTCGATGATTTTAATTGTTAAACAATTTGAGGCTTTCATTTTTCATTTTTCATTGATCATTAAAATTCACTATTTTTGAAACATCAAATTTTGCAATTCTGTTGTAGTTTGTCTTGGAACAAGACAGATCATGCTTCAAAGCAGCACACTTGAGTACATCTACTCAGATTTACTCTTTACATTGAGTAGTTTCAATGTTGGATTATCGGTGTTCTCACTTATTTAACAAAGTGAAAGAGAAATAAATGACAACAAAATCAAATTAAAACTCAATTGATTAATCAACCATCAACCAGTCAAGTGTTAATTTACGCTATTCAAACTCATTGAGCCTTATTAGTTAAATTTGACAGTTGAACGACATCTTGAATTTAATAAAATTAACACTTGAAATAAACTTAATTTCGTTGTTGGTTTAACATTATGTTACAATCTATTTGTGTATATTAAATGAATAAGGAATTGTCCAGCAAAATGGTTTTATATCAGGATTCATTTTTATTATTTTTATCTAATTGGTTATTATTAGTATATATTGCACTCAAAATGAATAAATAACAATTTTAATAATAATAATTATAATAACCATAATAATCAATAATCAATGATTAATAATTAATAATTAATAATATCAAATTAAACTAATTACAATTGTTTACTTTTAGGCAGCTTCGTGATACAGTGTTGCTCTCATTTGAACGAGCAGCGCCTTGATGATGATGATTAGATGATTGAGATTGTTGTTGTAGATTTGCTGTAGCAGATGAAGGTGATGTGTTATTGTGTAGTGAGCAATTAGATACTGATGATGGTAAACCAATTTCATCATTAATCCTAGACGATTTTAAAGAATTATTTGAATCACTTCGATGATCAATATATTTAATTGATTGTTGAGGGGATAAAGGTTGTTGGGAGTTTTTATGATGTTGACTCGAATGTTTTTGTTGTTGTTGCTGTGGTTGTGATTGGTAATGATGTGAGTGGTTAACAGAATGTACTTGAGTTGATTGTTGGTAGTGGTGATGATGTGATTGTTGGTGAAAAGAGGTTGTTGTCGAGGATGATATTGATGAGTCAATGGAAGATGTTCGCCCGAGTCTGTCTTGACCTACGATGGCTGGTAAAAAGGGACAACTAAGGGTATGATTAGTATTAGTTGATTGTAAATTAGATGAATCCATCTCACGATGGTAAAAATAATTAAAATTTGAGACTATCACAGGCACGGGAAGAGACAGGGTAAGTACACCAGCAATAGCACAAAGAGAGCCAACCATTTTACCCCAAAATTCATGTGGAACCATATCACCATAGCCGACAGTGGTCATAGTGACCACAGCCCACCAGAAAGCATCAGGAATGGATTTAAAGTAAGACCTTTCAGAGCCAGCTTCAGCATAATAAACCGCCGAGGAGAAAAGTATTACACCAATAAGTAGGAAAAACATGAGTAAGGCTAATTCCCGGAGAGAGGCTTTCAGAGTCATACCAAGGATCTGTAGGCCTTTGGAGTGACGGGATAATTTAAATATACGGAAGACTCGAACCAAACGGATAACCCTAAGGATGGCCAGTGAAGCTCCTTGATTTTGTTTCTCATGAAATACCTTGGCAGGATCATCTTTAACAGCAAAAACGGTTCCTAATGTAATAAAGAAAGGTACAATAGCCATAAAATCAATTGCATTCATAATATCCTGAGGACAATAAAACCAAGACGAGTTGAAGATTGGACCATGATGAAGAGAGTGGTGATAAATGGACGAAGGACCAACCAAAAGACCAATCCATGAGTAAACATTGAAACAATTATCAGCCAAAACAATGAAAAAAAAATAAAAACAACAAAACCGTTAATTATTACCCTTTGCGTATCGATATCAAAAGATATAAGATATTAGGATTGGTATTCAATTTTGCTACTGGTTAAAATTTTAGGTTAGATTTACAGCGATTTTTAAATGTAAAGTACCAGAAATTAACCCATTTTTAATCTTGTTTTACTATCTATTATTTGCTATTCTGAGGATTTCAAGAAATCGACTATTAAAAGGTTTGATTTATCAACCTTTACTCTCCAGCTAATATCCATACCAAATGAAACATTTGTTCCCATTGAATTATTTTCATTTTTGTTTCCAGTTTTCTGTTCATTCAATTTGTGTATAACCTTTGATATTGCTTACTTGATTTGTTTGATATTTCATTTTCAACTCAATATGATACGACATGAGATGAAATTATCTTCAACCAACTTAACTGACATGAAATAGGAATAAGAAATATTATTGTTATTCTGTTATTCCTTCTTCTCGATCAACCTCCAAACAGATTTCATCTTCATCACTTGTTTTCAAAGAGATACTTTGAAATAGGAAATGAATCTTTGTCTTGACAATTTGGTTCCTCTTTTTTCCCTGCAATTTGTTGTCTTTCCCTATCATCACCATTATCATCATTGTTATCATTCTAAATTCGCATCTCTATTAATATCATCAACCTAATCATGAAGCAAGAACAAGAAAAAAAAGACCAACTCAAACAATTTGATCAAAGTTTTACCCTGAAAAGACCGTCAACCTTTCAACAATTGATCCATAAAATCAGAATGTCAGTTCCATGTCAATCCAACTGAATCTACTGTATTTATCTGTCTTACCTTTTACCTTAAGTAAACAAGAAGAGGAAAAGGGAAGATGAAGATGAAAATGAAGATGTAAAGGAAGACCAAGATGAAAACTGACTACCTGACGAGATGCAAAAAGAAGATGGAAATAATCAAATATCCTTTTGAGTTCATTTCTTTTTCTCATTTCTTCTTCCATTTTCTTCTATTCAATTGATTTATCTCATGTTATTGTTATTCTGTTGACCATTCAATTCACCAATTTCAACTGAATCATCTGAGGCTGAAAACTCTTCAAACATCAACTCACCTTAACTCAACCTTTAGCTTTTCCTTCGCCATCTTCAACTTTCCCTTCAACATTCATCTCTTTCCCCTCACAATTTCAAATTTCATGGTTCACCCTATTTCACTCCTTCATCTTGTCTTTATCATTTTTCATCATCTTTTGTCAAATGTAAAATAATAATATAATATGAAGGGAAAACTTAGCATTTTAAATAAACTCATCTTTCAAGTGTTGATGAAACGTAAAGAAGCCCAAGAAAATGGTTTGACATCTTCTTCTGTTCGGCGCTTTTCCTCGTAAAACAAACTCATCATTTATCATTATTATTACACAGCTATTAATAATGTTGAATTACCATGGAACAGGTTGAAATGCAGATCAAAAATCAGTTGTTTAACCATTCAAAAGGTTTAGAGTGGGTAATCAACTCGATTAAGCCTTTCAAATGATTGACATTCAAATTAATTCCAGGCAAAAGGTTGAAGATGTGTTTCAGCAAAATTTGAAACTGATTTCAAACATTCCATAAGCTATTGTCAGATAACCAATGGTCATGTAATATCAATGAAACTTGATCTTAACAAAACATAAAACTGATTCCATGCTTTGTGTGAATCTATCAAATCTTTTTTCCCTGCTAATCAGCTGAATATGCTTTTCTCACATTTCATTTGAAATAAATTAACTTATTGGAAAACCCAAATCGATAATCATTTGTATTCAGTTCAGTTCTTTCAACATTAAAATATCTTCACCAAAATTAGAAACAGGTAATTCTAGAACAGAATGTTTGTCTTTCGGTGAAACATTAAAAATCAGCATAAAAATGAATTTCCAAAGGAATTCGTCATTTCCTGAAAGCTCAATGTAAATCTTTTAATAAACAAAAATTTCATTTCTTTGATTTTTGTGAAAACATGAACCAAACATCAGAAGTACAATAAATTAGAAAATGAACAAAAATTCTGTCGAAAAAAAGATAACTTTGAATTCTTTCTTTTCCAAACTCCAAACCTTCTTCATGCATGACAAGATTGTTCAGAAAGCACTTGTTTTGATTGATAAAATGTTTGACTCAAAATTGGAAATTTCATTTTCTAATCTTTCACTCATTTCACTAGACTGTAAGCTCAACATTGAGAACAGATTTGATGTTGAAAAATGAAAATCTTGTAAGAATTTCAGGTTTTCTATTTTCCATTTCAATTAAGAGTTCAATTAACAGGAAATTAACATTTTCTGTTTACCTTTCAATTGAGTCTTTCATCAAATTGACCTGAAGCCATTTCAACAAAAAGGTAAAATTTTTGAAAAACATTGCAACTCCATTAAAATTTCAGGTTGAAAAACAAAACAGTTTAATCCTCTTATTTTCAAGATAAACATGAATGAAACAGAAGATTAAAATTTTAACCGATTTCAAGGATTAAACGAGATTAAGGGACGTAAAATGTTGCAGCAAGATTAAAGGTTATTTGGTTAAATGAGGATTAGATTTGTGTGTGTTGTTACCTTAATAAACTCGATTTTTGATGGACAAGCAAAAAGACGAATTGAAAACTCCAAAAGGAACCATACAATGCATAAACTTTCAACGATAAAGAAAGGATTATCGGTTGATGGGACATCATCTTCCATAACCCGAGTTTTATTGTCCAAAGTGGTAAAAATTTTGTAATGTTTATATTGAGGCAAAGTTTCCAGACAAAAGATTACTATTGATACAATGATAACAAGGACTGAAGTTATCGCCACAATTCGGGCAGCTTGAGAGCTTTCAGGGTGCTCAAAGAGTAACCATAATTTACGATGAATCTCGTTTTTTGGCAGTGGACGATCCTCTTTATCGGCAGCAAAACCTTCATCAGCTTTCAACTTTTCAAGAGCTTCTTCACCCAGTTCATAAAATTTAACCTCTTCCACGAAAATGTCCAAAGGTACATTTCCCGGCCTTCTTAAGCGACCACAACTTTGATAATAATATAATATACCTTCAAAGGCTATTCTACATCGATCGAAAAAATATTCATTTCGATTTGGATCAAAATATCTAAAGTGAAAGATGACAAGAAAAATTAAAAGAACAATTGTTATTAATTCAATTCAACATTTGCTTTTCATTTTCGTAAATCGCGCGCTCTTTCAATTGCATATGTTTCACCGTTTTTTTGCGCTCTTTTTTAGTCAATGTCTTACTAATTACTCTTTTGGTTTTACTAATTTATGTTTAAGTGTTAATTATTTAATTGTGTCTCTTTCTTGTTTTAGTGATTTATCATTAAGTATCATTAATTCAACATTTATAGCTTAACTGGTGAATTTTAGGAGTTTATGTGGCTGACCAGATTCAAAAATGTGGGTAACTGAACCAGAAAAGAAGTGATCAACTCTAATATTTTTCTTTTGTTTCAATTATTTTAGGTTTTACAGCTTTTAATGGGTTTTTATCATTACAGATGATTTTTAAATTTAATTTTTCTGATCGATAGCAGGTTTGAAAATTCTGGCCAATTCTGGTTAAACCGTAATTTCCATTTTTAAGAAAATATCCTCTCAAAATCGATACTTAAATGGGCTAAACAATTGATCCGTTTTTAGATGAAAGTTGATAATATATATTTTTGGATTTCTAATGGTTACAAGACAATGCAATTATTATCAAATATAATGATAATTATGGTAGAAACAATTTAACCGTTAGGATAATTATGATACAATAGGTTAAATGAAAGGTTGAACAAATGTAACTCTGGTTAAGCTGTTAACTGAAAATTCAATGTTACCCTTTCATTTGATCAATAATTATTAGATTTGCTATGAAACTGCATTACTTTCAACTTTCATTTCTTCAATCAACTTCATTTAATCATTATGATCTCTGGTAGCTAATATTGTTTCCAAAACAATTTAGATAATTGTTTATTCTGTTTGATTTATTTTTGCTTCTCTTTTTTTCACCATTTTCATTTAGATTTACTCACCTAAGCCGACGAAGTGGATCTCCTAATAAAGTATCTCGAAATAAATTTAACGTTCTTAATTGGGTCTCAAATTTGGTTCCACTCACATTAATAATCACCCGTTCGCAAAGTGAATGGTCGTGTTCTAATTGTTCAAATCGATAAGATGGATTAAAATTACCTAAAGCTGTTTCAGATCCACTACGAGCTTTTACCCTTTCATTGGGTTGGTCGTTGTTTCCACTAACTTTGGGTACATTTCTGGAATCAAAGAAGGAGGCAAAAAAATCATTATTACAATCAATCGAGGATAAATCATTTGACCATTACAGAGGATTTAATGTGTATATGTGCATTGCTTAATACCGTTAATCAAATCAAAGTGCATATTCTGGTTTTGGATTTGTGTTCACTAAACCCAAATGTTTCTTGTCTTCACGAGCTCAAAGTGGAATTTGTTTTTTCTTTCTGTTTCTTTCGGTGAATGTTAATTGTTAATTGATTTAATTGATTGTAGTGATAAATTGCCATTTCTTATTATGTTTTACTCACAAATGTTTCTGGGTTTGATCATGAGGAAATGATAAAAGGAAATTGATTTCAGTGATGAATCTCGTTCAACTTAATTTTCATTTCTTTTTTTCTTTTATTTCTATTTTAGCTTCTCTTCCAATCAATATAGTAAAAAAAGCCATCATAAAGAAGGAAAGTCAAAATGAGGAAAAATTCAAATTTTTCAAGCAAAAGGAAGCAAAAAAGCAAAAGGATTTAATGAAATGAAATGAAAGGATTATGATAAAATGTTGGCCAAAATAATCTTCTCATTGAGAATCAGATGTTAATGCATTCCACAACTGATTTGATTGTTTGTACAATTCACTAACTAGTAACAATAATATGGCAGTTGAAATAAAGTAAAGATGAAAGAGAGTAACTGGAAAAAAGGAAAGATAGAGAAGTAAAAGAGATAACCAAGAATAGATAATCGATATTCTGGGAGTGAGAATGGGTTACTGTTGGGAGGTAAAATGAAATTTATGAGGATAAAACCATGAAAGAAGTTGAACTGAAAGAGTGAGTGAAGCCTTGAAGCATTGCTATTATCAATATATATGTATAAAGTCAGTGGAGAGAGTAATAGGAAAACAAAAGGACAGAAATGGTTGCCAGAAAAAAAAGAAGACACAAAAATCAAGGATCAATGTTGCTAGAAGCAAAAGTAACCTATTTATTTATCACAGTCATCACCACCATCATTTTCATCATCGTCATCTCTGTATCTTCATTTTCAGGCTTCTGATGAGTATGTTTTACTGATATTGATACTCATTGGTCTCAATGATCATTTATATTTATATTATTAATAAATGTAGTTGCATTCAAAATCTTTCATTGTATATACACTGACCTGACTTTACCAGTAATTATGGTTACATTTGAGGTAAAAATTGAGTTAATCATTTTGTCTTTGATGTATTACCAATAGAGTTGGACAATTTTCCCTTTTCAAATTCATTTATTCTGAATATCGATCATGATCCATCTGCAAAAATCTGTCGTTATCAACACTAAGAATCGAAAGGTTGCAATATGTTTCAGATTTGAAACAAAAGCATAAAAAATTGATCTTCCAACAAAACTAAAGCTACGAAGCTTCAAATCGCTCATGACTTCTGCAATATTTTAAAGCGAAGCGATTTTGATATTTTCCTTGAACTTGATTTCTGAACATTTAAGTGCAAAATGAAATGCAAAAATTGAAAATCGATTCAAGTTGTCCATCAAAGCTGTCGATTTTGAAAATTAATATAAAGCAATGCAAAGAATAGTCGAGAACAGCTTTGAATGAATTTTTGTAAATATCAAAGTTACCTCTTTCCCATCAGAATTTCCCTGTTTTTCTGTTTTCAGTTGAACAAATTGTTAATGTTTACTTTTTGGTTGTTTATTCTTTCTCATTCAACCTGAAAACAATTAGCAATCAATCAAGAGCATATCATTATTATTATGAAAAAAAGGGAAACATTCAAAGACAATTAGTTTTCCAATCCATTTAGCATTTGGTTTTGTCAGTAGCCAAGAGTATAACCCATTACAATGCATGGCTATTCAGTCTCTATTTTCAACTATTTATCCTTGCTTATCATGTTATTATTGTTATCATGACTGAAACTCAAGTTGATGTTGATTATGGAAGAAAAGCTAAACCATAATTACATTATATTTAAGGTGAAATACACAATAAATGATTAACTTTAATGTTAAACTAATATTTAAACTGAAAGATTAAGATTAGCATTGAATTAGGGTTTGAAGGTAAAAAAAGAAGAAGTCAGATAATGTGAAATGCATGTTTTTGTTCATGTAACCAACATTATATTAATAATAATGATTTACTGGTTCAAGCAAATAGTCTCAAGATTTTCCCCATTCATGTAATATTGCTGCTAATTTCAACCTTTCAATGGTTCCTTTTACCTCAATCACAGACTAATTTGACTTTCAATATCAACCTGAATAACAGGTGAGTTGAAGTTGAGCAAAATTTTGCTTCTTTCATGAGCAAACAGTTAATAGTGATGATGAAAAGGATGAGAAATTTGCATGTTTATCTTATATCATCTGAAACTGGTTCATTGGATACCCAAGAGAGGCTCAACGACACACTTTTCACTTTGATTGATGAATAAGCTTGCCGTTTAAATCAACATATTTTGATAAATATTTTTCATTCTCTTTTCATCTTCTTTTCATCTTTTCCATCCGTAATTTTCATGATAACTTTTCAACCAATTCACCTTGTAATTGCAACATCCACTGACAAGTTGTATTAAAGCTCAACAACTCAATGCTATTAGATGTTATTAATAACATTTACCAAAGTAAACAACTTGACAATAAAAGTTGAGATAATTTCAATTGTTTCAAGTCAAACGTTTCATTGATCAATATCAAATTTAATATTAAATATTTACAATTAACAGTTCAAAGATTCAAGTGTTTTAAGGGAGACTAAAAAATTTCATTTATCAATCTGATTCTTCACTTGATATTACTTTTTCACTCATTTCAAGTTTATTAATTTTCAGCTTTGATAGTTTTGGTCATTGAAAATTTTCCTTTGTTGAACCTTTGAAGAAGCTCAGAAATTGTTTGATTCAAAAGATTCAGAACAAAGTTTTAAGTATTTTCAGATTCTTTCACATGTTAAAAACATGGAAAATATCTTTTCCAATTGAGTCCATCGACTCATCAAGATTTTTTGTTATCATCAAACTCATTTTACTCGACTGTTCCTGGTTCATGAATGCAAATGAGTCAAATTGATTTGCAAAGACAAAAGGTTATCAAAGTCCAGTTTGATACAACATTTAATGAAACAATTAGCCATTGCATGCAACTTAGACTTAATTGTTAATGTTGCACGATTTGAATCAAAGACATTGAATGAAATTCAAAGCAGTGCTGAGTGACTGTTGATTCCAACTCTTGTGACATGTCCAGGCTATTTGTTTTGTCGACCAAGTGACCTGTTATTATGACCATTTGACAATTTAATGGATTGACATTTACAATGAAACTTTGATGTTGACAATCAAAATAAAATTAGGCAAAAAATGGTTAAACCAGTTGGGAGGAGTTGAACATTCAAATCACTGTCTAAATAATTATAATAATCAAAGAAAGTGCGAGTGATTAAAATGTTAATAATGTAAAAGTCTGAGTAAATGTCGAGTTAATGACTGGTTAACATTTTGAGGACAACACAGAATCTGGTTCATTTCTGGTTTTCCTTGTTTACTCCATCACCTAACCATAATTTAAATCACAATCCAAGCAAAACTAGAATAATTGTTGTTAAATTAATTACATTTGTCTTTTCAAATTTTCCACTCTTCATTATAATTGCAGCAAAAGTTGATTCAATTTTAATAAACATTACAAGCAAGTTGATCAACTAACAACTGGTAAAGTTGAATGTTGATGTTGAATGTTGATAAACATTTACCCAAATGGGTTGAAAACAGAGCATTCAATTGAGTTGCTTGTTCGGCAGAAAGCTCGACGATCTAATCGGATAAGATTAATTGTAACCATGAATGTTGATTGTTTCAAGGAAATTTAACATAACGCATTAAAGCCTTTACAAGATTAACCAGAACTTTAGCCAATAAGCCAAGCAGTTGTGTTGATATTATTTGAGTAATCATTTTTATTAGTTTATTCCTACTTTTCCTCTTTATTCCCCTGTTCTCATGCCTTCAACCAAGCTTCCCTTCATCACCTTCTTCATCCAATTGATCAGATAATCAAACTCTCCTTTTCATCAACCATCATGAGTTGCTCATTCATCTCAACGATAACCTCAACTCAAGATGAAAGATTGAACATGAGAAGAGGAAAGAAGAAGCAGAAGAAGAAGAAAGAAGAAAAACTCTGATCAACATGAATAGATTCTTTAAGATTATTAATAATATCAAATGAAAACCAGCTTTTCACACTCATTGACACTTATTGTAAACAGAATACAATCAATAACGATAATAAAAATAATATAATAACACTTGATTGTTAGACTTTCCTGACTACTTGCAAGTAAAATGTGAAAAAAGGTCAAAACAAAAACATATTAACTGTTAACACATTAACACCAATCCATTTTTATTACAACTCAACTGCTATTGTCACTCTTGTTTACTGGTAATGATGAGTTTGGTGTTCCCATCAATTGAGAACCGTTAATGATAACAATGAACATGAACAACAGTTGAACAACAGTTCAGGTTATCACCAAATGTAAATGAGAAGAGAAAAAAATGTTTCAAATAAACAAATGTTATATCAAGTGAAATGAATAAAATGAAATTCCTTGATAAATTGGCTTCTCTTTGTATGTTACAGTAAACTGTGTTTAACCCAAAATAATAAACTTTTCACATTCAACCCGAAAACTAAGAAACAATTTAAAGGAGAGAAAATAAAATAACAATAAAAGTTCAAAAATGATAATAATATTTCTCGTTATTTATGATTGAATCAGGATGAAAAAAAATAAGGAACCATAAATATAACCTTTTGTTAAGCTTTTGCACAGCAAATAATAAGAATCGTTATTTTACAGTTTCCATGAAAAAGAGCTTTAAATGTTGATTAACATTTTTATATCAAATGTTTAACTTTTCCCAATTAAATGGGAATCATAATTAGACTCTTTTTTTTGTGTTCATCAAAAATTTCACTCTTCAACTGATCATTTGACTTTCACATTCCATGAAACTCTGAATCTCATGTTTTGCTGAATAATAATCACAGTAATTCTAGAATTCATTGAACATGAATTTTTAAACCTGAGCTTTAAGCCATGGTTTGTCACTTGAATTCATTCTCCATCATCATTGTCATCATCAATTCTTATTTCATGTTATTAGTTTTTCTTATTCATGTTATTCCTTCACTTCCCTGTGACCTTTATTATCCTCATTATTATCGTTACTTTTTTTTGTTAACTTCACACAAAACTATCATTATTATTATAATGCACAAAATGGCTTTTATTGATTGAATTATTAAATGAATTGATATTTGCAAAGAAATCGTTTCAAATTTCAAAATGAACTTCTCAAGGATTCTCATGTTTTCTGTTCAATTTTAACCTTCCATTGTTTGCTTCATTCATCAACTAATATTAAGATATTAAGAGTTTTATTTGAACATGAAATGATTTAGTTGTTGTTGGATAATTTAAAGTTTACAGTAAAATGGCGACATTTGATATGCCATTGGATTTATATATCATTAATTGTCCTTTAATTGGTTTCATATGTAAAGCAATGGTTATTCATTTTCCCAGTGATTTACTTAAGGCTTCACTGACATACTTGATTGACACAATGTCTAAGATGTCATCAGGATATTTTGCATTATTATCGTGTCAAGGAATTGATTAAAATTATTGATCCAAAACATCATTAATCTTCAAACCAGACTCCAGATTTATATTCAATTTTGATGAGGTGTTCATCAATTAAAGACAGTTTAGATGTCCATCATTTAACTGGTTATTTTGACCGAAAATCAATAAGCTTTGTAAAAAGCTCAAAACTATGTTTGGAGTTGATGCATTTGATAAGGACTGAGACGTTTAATAGCCGACAAATATGGTCGATACAGCGTTAAGATACTTTAAAGTACCAGAGACAATGTGACTGTTCAATGAGCAAAACGTGAATCAAAGGGATTGGGAGTGCAATGGTTCGTTTGGTGACATTATCTGGTACTTTACAGTAACTTAATTTTATTGATATATTGACAGAGTTGAATGTTATTCTTGGTTATCAAAATTGTTGGTATTAATTTATTTCTCGATGAATTAGCATTTCAAGTAGCAATATCCTTTATCATACATGAAATATGGAACGAAATGTTTCATATTATATTTTCCATCTGCTTCTCACAATATTTTCCTTGCTTCTTCTTCATCTTCATGATTTTATTTTTCCGTTTCCTCTTCTAGTTGAATCAAATATGAAATGCTTTTTTTTGCTTTCCTATTCATTTTGCTTTTCCTCTTCCACATTCAAACACACACACACAATATGCAAAAATTACGTGGAAATTCAGATTCTGTTTCATTAACTATTTAATGATGCATAATTAATCAAAGAAAAAACGTTCAACTATGAAACAAAAGTTAACAATAATCACTGCGAATCAAGTGCCAGAATCAGTTTCCTCAACTGGATCACGCTATTCAAAATGATTATCATGGAAACTCTTTTGACAATCGTCTGAATTTCGATGATAATCAAGCAATAATATGAAAAGAGTTCAAACATTCGACAATTGATTTCGATTCCATTTCGTTTATCATTTTCAAACATTCGTTTGACTTGAAACCTTTACCTTACAGATTAACTCATTACCATGGAATGAAGGAAAATATTTTGATGATAATAATTTCCGTGAATCTGACATATCCGGATATGTAATCAGATCTCAATGATAACATTGAATAATGATAATCTTTATCATTCGTCATGATCATGATCCGATTCTCTTGTAAGGTATAAAATGCATTTTTTGCCTTCTCTTTTTATCTGAATAAGAAACAAAGTTAAAAGAATTATTGTTATCATTATCATGATGAGACATTGGAAACTATTGATCTGAACGAAACTGATTGTTCTCAACGAAATAACAACAATTTTTCGATTCTTTTTTTTCTCTCTTCTCTTCTTTTCCTCTCAACATTACCAAGAATGTCAACCAATATTTTCATCATCATCCAGAACCATTCCTATCTTCACCATGAACATGTTGTCACGCTAAAGCTACCATACAAGGAAGAGGATAAGAAAAACAGAATCAGATTGATCAGATAATGCTCTAAGAATTTTCAAGATAAAATTGTTCTCTTGTTCATCTTCTTATTTGATTCCCTTTGATTCTCATCATCAGGCTGATGATAAGGAAAAGTATAACAAAAAACTTGAACCAGAATAGAGAGAGAGAGACATGATAACATGTTCATGGTATTGTTCATATCATTCTGTTAACCAACATTCTATCAACATGCTTATTCCTTCACTCCTCATGCTCTATCAGAATTGAGAGATTTTCTTCTTCTTTACACCTTAAGAATTTCTTATAGCTTGGAATATATAAGTTTCTCCTTCAAATCAAGTTCAAAGTTTCAAAGGTCTCATGGATCGTTACCTTTCCATGGCAACACTTTCCATAAACTGAAAGTAACTTGAAAACAGTCAATATTTCCATCTCGATTCAGTTTCATTTCATATTTCATCTAACTGGTTGCACAACAATTCATTTACATTTTATTTGTTTTAATATTGAAATACTTGAACCTTTTCCTTTTATTGAATATAAATTAAAAAAAGGTTGAATGTTCAATGTTGATGGAAATGAAGTATTCCATTTCAAAGGTATTTCATGCAATGTTCACAGGTTTGCTTGATTAAACACTGAAATTTTTTGCTCAAAAATGAATTACGTTTCTTGTTTAAGATTCATTATGAAAGGTTAAAGACGTGATTGGAGACTCAATCATGAAATCAGTTCTAAAATACATCAAAATGACGAATGTGTCTCGTACTCATGGTTCAGTTTAGCCATTTGTCTCATGAAATACCATCCAATGCTAAGCAAACATGAAAAATTATACAGCATTACGAACAATATCTATTTAGCAAAAGCAAATGACCAATGCAATCCAAGTGTTGAAGTCAGTTATGCCTAATAATAATATCGTATTGCAATACATCTTATAATACTTTGCATCTATTACTTTATAATACAAGTCATGCCAGTTTGCCTTGTATCAAACTACGTATAAAACTAAACATTTCAGTCATTAAAATGAACGTTCTTAGTTTTTGGTCTCTAAGAAGATAGTTTCAGGTTTATGGACTGGAGAATGCGATCCGATTAGCATTATTTATTCAATACTTGAAGCATTGCATGGGTTGTACACAGAAACAAATCTTCGGCTGCAAAAGCTGTTCATAATTTAGGTAATCATGATCTATCAACGAATTCATTGCTTTAATTTTTGGTGGTTGCAATCATTGTTTTTGGCTTCATTTGTGCACATTTGATGCTGTTTATACACAAAGACTCCTCTGTTCAATCAAACTAACTGGATACTTTGCTTTGCAAACTTTGCTAGTTCAACACTGTCTTTGATTTGTTATTATGGTCAATACTCATATTGCAATTGACCTACAATACCTTACCAAAGGACTTTGAAGTCAAGGCAAATCCCAATCCTAATGGAAAATGAAATCGGAGTCATTTATGCTGCATATTAGATCGGAAACAGTCTTTAACACTTTACATTCATTGCTATTGAATAATAAACTAAACTGTTGAGCTTTACATTCTACATTTTCTCACTAACCACTGAATAATAGTCGACTTTTAAGAGTATATGCTTAGTCTTAATAAGACTCAAGATTGCTGAAGTGGAGCTGAATGTGAAAGAACGCGTTAACTGTCGTTAAGCCAAATCAGAGCCTTAAACATTTTGCAAAACTTTTAAAGAGCATCAACCAGCTTTGTCGACTAACCTTTAGATCAGAGTTATATTCATTTCGATTTCGTACCATTAATAATGCAAAATAACCAAATGATGAACCAGGTTAGCATTTCAATTGACCTGATGACTGACATTTGCTATTACAATTACTTGCATACTTTTGAAATGCATTGCAATCGAATCAACATTTCATGGAAACCGGCATTGAATATTGCATTTAAAAAAGCTATTCCTGGTTACAAACCCAGTTATTTGACACCAACGAAAGATTCTTGTCGTCTATCGAAGTCTATTCATAGTCTTTAGATCAAAATAAACGCTTCACCAGAATTTTCGACAACTAATACATGTAAATCACAAAATAACCAAATTATGCACCCTTTGAATCAATTTTTCAGCCAATATTTGACTCGAATATGAAAACTAAATGTTAACAAGTCAACACAAGTAACAAGTAACGTTGACAGTTGCACAAATAAGATTAAAACACTCGAGATGAATCGTCAAAACGCAACCGAACTCTTTGCTTACACAGAACCCAAATTCACGGATTGATGCATAAATTGACTAACTTTTGGTTTTATAATTAATGTGAAAATGAAAAGGCAACACTTTTTGAATGCTCTTTGTTCAGTTTGATTAATTACTACGAAAATTTAAGTAAAGATGAGAGTTGAATGAAGCTTTGGTGAATGAACAGACTTTGACTGAAATTGATGAGATTTTGGTCACTTTTCGATCATTGAAATAGTTGAACAAGAAATGCATCGAAATCGGTAACATGTTGTAAAACAATTAAGTAAATCATGGTTAAACTGGGAATGCAGATACAGAATATTATTAATAGCTGAATAATGGTAAACCTAAATGATCTTTTACATTTAACGATGAGAACTTTTTCCATCACAATAAAAGGCATCACAACAACAGTGTTGAACATTACCATTAGAGGAAATATTTTTGCACCACAAACAGTGAATTAATTTGAATCAACAAATTATCACAATTTACTTTACTCCATTTATTATGATAATATTAATAACAACATGGAATAAGAAATTGAATGAATCATTGAGAGCCCAATTTTCTGTGAACAATTATTATTATCATATTATCATTAAAATGTTTTCCATCCTTTGAAAAGTTATCCACCGTTTTGATAACCTAATTTAGGAAATGTTGAATGAAAATGGAAAATTGAATGTGAAAGTTTCTCATGAAGTGAATGGAATTGAATGGAAAAGGATAAATAAGTTTCTCCCTTTATCAGTTAAAGATGGACTTGAATATGTAATGAATTGTAAGGTAACGTGTTAACTGTTGATTGAGTGAAGCAAATTTCTTGTGAAAATTCAGATTCTTAATGTTATTTGCAGTTGGATGAGGAAAGGAAAGGAAACCTGAAAGAACTAAATTGACTTTAAAAATTCAAGACTCTGGAAGGTTGGAATGGCGAACAAAAATGGCAGATGGAACAAAATTCAATTTCATTTTCCATGGTAACTGGAGCTTGATTCATCAAAAGTGATGCATTGTTATTTATGATAATATGATCGTTCACGATCATCAGATTTTTGTTGATAAAAGTTACTCAAGAAATGAAAAGGATGAAAACATGATCAGAACTTTTGGTCAACCTTGCAAGAAGGAAAAGCTTCTTTTCATGATTTTTCAATGTTTACACTTCGATCACTTTTTTTGCTGGTAAAAAAGTGTAAGATTAATACGAACAAGTTGACCTGATTTGGAGTAAGTGAATCTGGTCAAATTGAATGGACAGGAAGGTCAAGTGAGGCACAGTTTCAATGGAATCACAGTTTTGTGGTTGAATTTTCAAAATAAACTGTCAAATCGTTTGCACTCATAAAGGACTAAACATGATAACATTGATGATGATTATGGTTACGATGTTGGAGTAAGAAATTCTTTTGTTCAGATTCATGACGAATAAAAACATTTTCTTTCAATAATTTTTCATGATCATCAAAGTAATGGTTTGATATTTATTTAGACTTTATTTCTTGCTCATGCAAATTATAAGTTTACTTGTAATGGCGACATTGACAGCATGTAATTACACAATGTGCATGTTCAAATAATATCACCTTATGATCATCATGATGGTGGTGATGGTGATGAACAGAAAAGAGGTTATCATCAGAAGTTCATTTTGCTTTATCTTTGCTTCTAAATCAACTTTTGATGTTTCTGTTCAATGTAAATACTATTTACTTTGCTTCATTGATAATGATAGCAATAATAGGAAAGGCTGGATGGAGACGTGAAAGGTGTCATTAAGGCAAATCAATTGCAATCAGGATAAGAAGATGAACAAGGTAAAGGATCAGAATACAGGGTGTTTCTGTGTTGACATGATAACACGTTTATTGATTTGGTGGCTTCAGTAGAATCCAGTTCATCGAAATAAACTCTTTTTTCGCTGTTGATTTGCACTTCAAATGAAGCTGTGAATGTTAGGGAATCTCTAAGTTAACGATAAATCAAGAAAGCTAAATGTAAATTGATTAGCTCGAAACAGATGCAAAGATAACCGAGTTGGCGAGAAACGAGTTTGAGTTCTTATTCTGCATTTATCCTGCAAATGTTAGTGAATGAAATGCAAAGACTCGAGTTGGGAATAACTTTAGCAGAAGTAAATTTTGCTTTTGCATTTGAATGCATTTCAATCTTGAAGATTCACACTTGCATGTTAAAATGCTGAACGAAACTGTTTTCAGCTTTATATTTGGTTATGAAAGTGTAATAAATAAATCGAAACCGATAAGTTTAATTGGACTAAATTTATATCAAATAAATTCTTACCTAAAGCTTAGTATTTGTTAATTCATTGAACGAAAAAGTCTTTTTAGTTTACAGAACTAAATCGAGAATAAATAACGACTTTGCAATGCAACGAAACGTGCTAAAGCTCATGGAAATGGAGGCTTCATCTGCAATGTTTCGCTATTTGCAATTCGAGTTTATAATGGTTTAGACATCGAACTTTTAAAATTGTATTCTCTCCATCTAAACATATTAGGATTCAATAAGGAGTTAATCAAGCATTTATTAGCAAATTATGCCTTAAGATATTTAGCAATTCACAGTAAATTAAATCGCCAAGAATTGGATAAAATTTTCTGTTTCAATGGCATTCGATGAAAATTCCAGTTTTTATTGAATATTCAGTTGTTTGCAAAAACACAAACTTGAAACTTTGAAATGCTGACAATTAAAAGAGCAAAGCTAAGCTGGAATATTTTTTCAATTGAAGATCCGAAGATCAACAAATGTTATGTACTTTTAAGACTCAGTTTTTTGCTGCTTCAGGAAAGAACAGAATAGATCCGAAAACCATCTGAATAGACAGAATTTAATTCTTGCGACTTTGTAGAGATCATATTGGAAAGTAAAGGAAAAATTGAACCAACAATCCTTTTCCCGTTTAAACACAAGTCTCTTCAAGTCAACACACATTAGCAATTAATCAATTTTCACTGAATTTGTTTCAAGCCTCAATTGTAATCACTTTACAAATCAGAATCAAGTTCATTAACAGAACACAAAAGTCTGAAGTTCTTGTGATAATTCATCACTTTTCAGTGTTTCATTCCTCCTCCTGTTTCTCCTCCTTATCTCATCAACATTGAAATGATCATCATTATGTTCATGATCATCACCTTGTTCCTTGTAATCAACTATCACTGAACTAAATAACAATATCGAGTTACAAAAGGTAATTATTCTAATTGTAATTGGTTAAATTTACCTTCTTTTGGAATTTAGATTATCGAGAAAAGAATTTGTTTTAACAAGTTTATTATTAATTCATTTCAACATTGACTAAATTCGTTGTTTAATTAAGCTAAATTATTGATAAATGCAAAGTCTGCAAACATTCAAATGGTAACATTATTTTTGTTATTCAGTATAATTTGGTGATAACATTTCAACTGAACAATATACAGAACTGGAGCAATTTTATTCACTGAATTAATGAAACAGAAACAGTTAATGGAATTTGAATTGCATTTTAATTTTCGCTCTAACAATTTACAATAATAATGGAAGGAAAGGGATTTCTCATTCTTCGAGCCATTCAATGGTTGACTTCATTTCATGCTTAATTACATGGTATTCAGTCAATACCTGTTCTCATGCCATTGCAGTTTTATCAGCAAATTAAGTGAAAAAGTTTATTTTGTTCAAATTATTTCAAAGGAAAATGAAACTTTTTCAAATATTCGCAAAAGGACTTCCAAACAAAAGTTTATTATTAGCAACAAACAACATCAATTAGAACGATTTCAATGATAAAATTCTCGCTATTCAACGATTAAGATGAATAATCGATATTTTGTTTCCTAAATTAATGCCTTTATTGTTACATTGTATTTCAATTGCCATCAATAATGCAATAAAACAATGAGTAAAGACGCTTTTCCCGAGTTTCATTTCAAAGAAATAAATTGATTAAAAACTCTCTTCCATTTCATGTCAACTGCAAATGCTAATTGTTGAGATTAACTAACCAAACCGTTACTGTGAATAAGAAAGAAAATCGAAGTTAATTAATCAGAATTGGTAGTTTCAACGAGACAATATCTTTCAATGAAATACGACAAACGAGTTCAACTCAAAGCAAAGTATAAACCAGAAACTTTCAGTTAACTATTAGAACCAGCATTTGATCTGATTTTCGAAGGCTGTTAGCATGAGTTGTAAGACTATCGAATGAGTTGTCTTCGTGGAAATAAAGATCGTCTTGGAAATGGTTGACATAAGTCGAGTTATCAAGTTATTTGGATGGATTGTTGGATTCGTTGAGATCGTTTGTTGAGTTAGTTTGAGCAAAGCAAAAGGTGGAAATGATCGTGAATTGGATTGATCGAATAGGTTTTATTGAACGTTGAGATAATCGTATGATTTATTGATGATCATTGGATTGCGATTTACATGCAATTATTTAAAATGGCGTGTAATGATCACGAGTTTGTTGAAAACGAGAAAAGGTTGGAAGACAAAGTGTCACATCAACTAGCATTTCATGTTAACTTTTTCATTGAAAATGTTAATTGACTTGATGAACAATATACAAGATTATGTTGATAATTTTTCAAGGATCATCTTGAGCAAGTTCATTTGGCAGAGATGAATGTGAAAAGTCGCTAAGATGATTGATGAATGTTTGAGGTTTCATCTGATAAAATTTAACTTGAAAACGAAAATGAAAGGATGATGAACAAGAAGAAGATGATGTTGGTAAAGATAGAGTTGAATGTAAAATTAAACCAAAGGCCATGAGAAGAAGTCGCAAGATGATTGCAAGTGTTTTGCTGTTTCAGTAATTAAAGTTACTTTATTTTATTTTAAACTTTTCGCCTCATTTAGCACAACTTTAATCAACTTTTCTGTATTTCACTTTGTTTTCCTGGCGACAACAATTTACAAATCCCATTTGAATGAAGACAAATGTTCAACTTTTCAATTGCAACTTTAAACTAACCAAAAGACTCGTCTTCATCAAGACAATGTTCAGCTTGAAAGGATGTAAACAATGAGGAAGAAGATGATAATCAATGGTGAAAACAGGGGAAGAAAAAGGTTAAGAATTGAGCAAAATTCTGAAGTTGATGCCAACACTTGGATCATTAAAATTGAGTCAAAAGTCGCACAAAAATGAATACAAGTTGAAAAGCGCAACCAATTTGTGAAAACAAAAAGCTCTGCTTAACCAAATCAAACCAGAAAATTGATTGAACAACAAAGATTAACATTAAAACCCAAACCCAAAACTGGTAAACCTTTTGCTTTGTTTAACCCAAACAATCATTTTATATGTAAATTGAAAGTAATTTGTGTTTAATTGTAAAGAATCAAAAGTCGATTAAAAGACTAGTTTTAATGATTGTTGCAATGTAATTCAATTAGTTTGACGAATTTTAATTTAATTTACTTTTCTCTCATTCAATAACTTGATTAAAGGTGAAATTAATAAACTTTGTAAAGCTATTCTCGCCCTCAAAGTGATTCAATGTTACTGTTTACTTTGAATGTTGTTTAATCAATTAACAGAACTAATTTAATAGCTTTTGTTTGTTTATTGTTACAGTTAATTTATTGTTATTAACAATCAACAATGTTGTTAACTTTTTGCAATTACTTCCGATTCACTTTTATCATCACTTTATTTTCAGTTTACTTTTCTTGTTGAACATTGTTTGAACAGGAAAACGATGGTTAACCTGATAAACGTGAAACGGAAAGTGAATTGGTGTCAATAAATTACAGTTAAACGTTTTCAAGAACATTATTTATAAGGTAATTTCAGGGTAATCAAAGTGATCAGAAAAGTCGGATAATTAATTGAAATTGAAAGTTAAATTGATCAATAAATCATCACTGGAATGAGACAAAATCTCAAGATTGATTGGATAAAAGGTTAAAATGGCATTTCGCTTCAAAACACTTTTTGAAACATTTTTATAACTCGAATCAAATTTCGATGATTAATTAAGTTCTGTTTCAATCGTCAAACACTGAAAAATGAGAGTTAAAGTGAAATCGAAAGATTTATCAACAGATTTTCAGTTCTCTTGTTGAAAGACTTTTGCATTTCTTTGCTTTTCCAATGTCAACTTTTGAAGTTATTGATTGAACACTGAACATGAATAAGTTTCAATCTGGAAATGCATTTCCAAGTCGAACTTGTGAAACACCTTGTAAAGTAATTTTATTAATTGCTCAAGGCAACTCGAACTATCTGATGAATCTTTTTGGAAACTTTTTATCATTTATCTTGAAATTCGTTTAATCTTTTTTTCTCAGGTTTCTCAGTCTCAAGATTTATCTGTTTCTTGTTCCATTCTGTTCATTTCAACCAAATTACCGCATTTATGGATTAAAAACATTTCATGTTTCGTTTTTTCTCAATCTTTTTTTCTGTTTAAATTGTTCATTAAGATTTACTTTTAATCTTTAGGTGATTAAAATTCAATCATAATTCTTGCAATTTATATTAGTTACACTGATGTAATCATTTTAAGAACTTTTTTTCTCCAAAAAATAAGACTTTTTATAATGAAATTTTTGTTTTTCAGTTTTGTTCCAATTTTGTGTTAAAGTTTTTTTTGTTCTTGAAGCTTTTCTTGCAAAATGCACTTTACATTTACAGTAAAGTTGATGAAATTTATCATGAATGATGAAAGGAAAGAAGGAAAAAAAGTTGACAATTTTACTCTAGTAAATTGATATTAGATAATAGACTTTTGTATTTCACCAAATTATTGTTATTATACAAGAAATATGATTCGAAAATGAGAAACACTTTGAATGAAATGTAAGTTGATAACGATAATTAATCAAAATTGACTTGAATCTTAGCATTTCTCTTGATTCAGATAAACTTTGAGTATAAAGAATGATCTTGTCAACTGAAGGAAACAAGAGAAGTGACTGAGAAAACTCTTGAAACTCTATTGAACATCAGTTGGAATTTAATATCAAATTTCAACTAATTTGCTTTACAACTTTCCAAAATGGATGAAAGTGATTAAAAAGTGTTGAGACATTTTCCGTTGAGAGAATGCAATTTTCATGTGAATCCTGAAAACATGATCAGTTGTTTCCATGTTATTTCCAACTACTTTTGTTCAAAGCTGAAGCTCTAGAGGATTTATATTGAATCAATATTGACAATGAAATGAGAAACTTTAATTTCAAATGAGAAAGCATAATGTTTATAATGGCTTAAGAAGAACCGAGAAGAAGAAGAAGAAGAAAAAGAACTCGAATTATGAATCAAAGTAAATGGAGTTGAGATGATAATTCTGATGATGTTTGGTGTAAATTAGTGTCAAACGATTGGAATCCAAATAGCCTGGAACAAGTTGAAGTTGGAACAGAAAAAGGTAAAGAAAATGGCGAAGATGGAAAAAGAAAGAAAAGCAAAAAATTAAGAAGATTGGATATTAAATTGAATACTTGTTACTCAGATGACATCTAAAATGAAACTGTGAAAGTAATTGAGATGATAAGAACCTTATATATATAAACATGAGTTATCATTCCCAGTGTTCACTCCCAATACCATGCGTTGAGCAACTGAAATGGTTGAAAGAAAAGAGTAAAAAAAGAAGTTCTTTTTTTTCTATCGAGTTCATGATGATCCTAATGATGATGATTCTCTTTTAGTTTTACCATTTCAGTTCATTCTCTAACTTGAAACCAATACAAAGTTTTCGCTTCTCGACTTAACAACACTTTCCTCATTTTTGGTCGTCAGAACTTTTCTGCAAAATTTAAGCAAAGATGAAATTGAAAAATTGATGTTCTTTACTCTCATCTTTACATCAACCTTTCACTATCATCAATATCATTATCATCCATTTGCAGTTGCAGTTGCCTTTTCAGGGTTCATCGTTTAAACCATCAAAATATTTTTTCCATTCTTATCCACTCATGGAAGGCAGAATGTGCAAGATTACTCGCAATTTGAAACTAAATGATGTGAGTCGATACTTTATCTTCTTTACCATCGCCATTGTTTCACTTATCCTCAACATTGAACTTTACAGGGAAACAAACACAAATTGCTCATTTCTTTTCATTAATAATTACAGTCAATAATTTGGAAACTTTGATAACAGAACTTTTTTCAAATCAAACAAATCACAATTTTAATGCACGTTTTTTAATCAACCTTTCAATTAGTCATCTTTTATTAAGAGTTATTACATGTCTGCAAGGAATTGTATTTTTAATCAAAGTTTATGACTTCATGAATCTTTAATGGAAAGAGCAAACTTTCGATTAAAGGTTTGGTTGAAGGTAATTCAACTGAATCTAAGAGCACTTAATTTATCCATTTTGTGTTTTGCATTCAGCATCAGTCAGAAGAAACTCTATTCAACGTGATTCGGAAGTTATATATCGATGAATTAGAAATGCATTTTGAAGGAAACACAAAAATATCACTTGAATCGAAAACAAACTCGATAATTCAGAGACACTACTGAATATCACACAGACACTAATCGAGAAGAACTTCAAAATTAGAAAGCAATTTACGTAACTACTGAACATATCATCGATTTCATTAGAACATAAATTTCGATATTTCTAATGAATTCTTGTACTCTTTTGAAATGATATCGACAGCAACAAGCAAGTGAAAGTTATGATCAAAAGAAGTTAAATTGTTTGAAATTCAATCAAAGGCGAAAAGTTTTTTAAAATTGATTTACTTAATCGAAGAACGAAAGGTTCCGCAATGATTGAAGCGATAGAACGATCTTCTTTTCTTTCAAAATTGAAATTCAAGGCGAATTCAGATGCAAATTTTGTTGAACAGTGAAGTATTTAACACTGGTTTATTGGATTAAAGGTAACAACATAATGCATTCGGAATGTTAATTATTGAGTTATTTTGCATGAAAATGCGCGTTTTGAGACCTGATTGAAGCAGTAAATGTTTTCTAGAACTTTTTAGGTTAAAAGAAAAACTGTTTTTAATTTTGTTGAGATTATTTTTCGATGGATGAAGTGAACTGAATAAAGTGTGAATGGAAGGCATTCAATGGAAGCTAATTGATCTTGTTTTTTCTTCTTCTTTGATTAGCCATTGAAATACGGACATTTGTAAAGTAATTGCCATTTCATGAATTGAATGAGGTTTGGCCACTAATCTGATTGAAAACAGAACCATCTTAAATCCTGAATTGATTAATATTTCATCTTTTCTTCACTTTAATCTAACATGGAGAAGGAAGAAAAGGAAGAAATGTTCTTGTAAGAATCCAAACTATTTGTTAATATTGCCTTTTGTTGAGAGACGATAAACAACAATAATATACAAACCTGTTTCTATTACTTTTGTATTTGCCCTTTTCACTGACAATTTTATTGTAATAATACACAAACATACACACATTTTCATTTCTCAGTCAACAATTTATTTGATATAAAAGGTTAGGATTGGACTGTTTTCTTGGTGTAACTCAAAAAAAGAAGAAGAAGAAGATAAAAGAAAGAAAATAATACGATATCTTCCAACATTCTTGTTGGCATTGTCAACAAAAATGAATTGTGATAACCCAAGAATATTACTTCATCTAATGTTATCTATCTGTGACCAGAAGAAGTAGCAACACACCAACAAGGAAGGCAAAAGAAACAAGTAAATAAATAAAATATAATTCACTCGAAAGCGATAACATTATAAGAATGCATTCCCAGCAGAAGCAGCAAATTCTTAGACAAGGTAATAACTTCACTTTTCAGTTGTTTGAATTAATAGAGGCCATTATTCATTCCTGCAACTTTTTACATCATTTAATAACTCAATTCAATATTTAAATGGGAATTGAAATGCCAATAAAAACGCTTGAAACAGTTCAAGTAAATATTCAAACGACTTTGAACTTGAAATGGATTTTCGCAATTTAGTGATTCTTTCAGTTTCCAAAATGAACATTAATCGATGTAAGAAGCAATTTGCAACGATTTCGTCGAAATGAGTTAACCTCGATTCTGTGAACTTTTGTTTTCAATTTAAATGATAAATCAATTTCGACTGTTTAAATGTGATAAATAATGTATATAAATCACTTGAAGTTTTGAGAAAATGTTCATTTTCCAATAATAAATAAGTTATCATGAAGCCAGTGGAATTGGTTTTCTTTTTCTATTAACGGCTGATTCGGAATGATTTTGATTTGGCGAAACAACAATATTCTCAATGGATATTAGCTATTGAATTATAATGATGGAATCAAGTTGATAATGTTCATTTGTGCAAAAGTTATTAGTTGAATCTCATGAAGATTGGAACAAGTGATAAAAGTTGATATTAAAGTGAGAAAGGCTACTTTCTGAGTGGCTTTGTGAATTGGGAATAACTTCAAGTGAGAAACTCGATATTTTCAGTAAACTATTATTTCAATTGAAACTTACAAATATGTTGGAACTTTTTAGATGAACCTTTTTACATGCTTCTTATCATACAGCTTTTTCCTTTATTACTTTCAAGAGAGAGAAAAGAGAATCATCATTTTACCTGTAAAGTTGATCGAAAAGTAAAAGGTAAGGAAAAAGATGGAAGAAGAAAATGTTCAACGAAAAGATGGAAAAGAATAGGAAATAAGATTTCACCCTGTGATGGAAAACATCAATCAAATTCTTGAAAAGAAGAGATGATAATGAGATTGAAATTTTCAATGAACATTGTTTCCTTGATTATCTCGTGCTAACATGAAAATTAACTTTTTACCTCAATAGTCCAAATGAACAGAACAACATCTTTGAAGACTGTTAATCAAATGAACTTCACTTTCGTGTAACGAAAAAAAACATTTTCACCATAAATTCCAACAGAAAATAAGGTGAAAATTGATGAAAATCAAGAACAGAATCACGAACATTTTATTCCGAAAAATGGACAAACTTGAATTTTCTACTTTTTCAACGAAAATTTTGATAAAATTAAAATTCATTTCTCAAAACAGAACAAAATGATTACATGATTTGGAATGTTTCCAAATGTTATTGAAACAGAACCAAGGAAAGGATAAAAAGTTCTGAGGACGAAAATGAACATTTAAAGGATAACAAAAAAGATGTGTTTATGGTTACAATGTTTTCCTCGCAACGAAAGATATTGAACCAGAAAATTGATATTATTTGATAATATTTACTCCCAGACAATTTGTGAACAATAAATGTTGCCATTTGGTTATTTGTTTGATAGATGATAAGCGATTGAAGATGCAATGTTAACCTGTCATTTACATGGTAGTTTTCATATTGAATCGTCCTGTAAAATGAATGTGAAACAAGAAGAGTAAACAAAATTATCATCATTATCTGAGCAACATTTTCAACATTCACTGTAAATGGACTAAATGTTGCTGATAAACCATTAGATGACTTCATAACGGAAAAGGCAAATGATTATAATGATGTTGAGGAGAGAGTTGAATGTTGAGAGGTTCATGATTGCTCTTCAGATTCATTTCATCATGTTTACCATTTCTCATATTTTCTTCTTGTTACCTTTTCTTTTTACCAAACAATTTATATCAGTAACAATCAATGTTAACATATAATTGCAGGTTATCGAATCTATTGATCGCTTCATTTCGATCTGAGCAAATGTTCACTCCATGAACTCAGATAAACACTTTCATTCCAACCTCAAAACAGGAATCACTTTTAATTGCTAAATGCTCAACTCGATCAAAAACATGCAAACCTGAAAACAGAAAACTTGAAAACAAAAAATTCGAACAGAACTTTTCCAAAATTTTAATAACAAAATCAAATGCAAATGTTCATTTTATTGCATTAAAACATTTTTTTCTCGTAAAATGAGTTTCGAACAAAAAAGAAGGAAAAAATGTAATCAAATCAAATTTTTTTTTCTTCATTTGAACATTTCTTTTCCTCTGAGTTTGAAAAAAGTTTCATTTTTTGCTTAAATTTTGTCCAATTTTCTTCTTTTCAACTTTTAATGAAATCAAATTTACTGTTGACAGATTTTCAGACCTTTTGATCAAAAATGAAATGCTATTAAAAGCAGGATGAAAGCGCTTCAACCGCCAACCTGATAACCAGAAAATTTAAAGTTATTCAATTTCGTCAGATTTAAAACTCTTTTCAAATTTTCCTTTCAGTGTCGCCAAGTTTGTTACCTTTCAATGTTTTTTCATTTCAACTCCCAGTGAGTATATTTACAGACTAAAGGTTTAAGCAAAATACTTTAATCGAGTTTGCATGAGACCAACTTAATGCTGCATATTATTTGCTTACATTTATTTATAAATACAAGATAATATCGATTTTTGCTTCCTCGCTTTTTCCCTTCACTCCCAGTGTCTATCTAATTTTGCAGTTTAAAGTAAATATAATTTTAGATGAACCAGAAATCTTTAACTTTTACCTATTCCAATGAAAAGCAACATTTAACTTATTCATGTTTTAAGAATTATTTTTGTCACAAATGAATTTTTTTCTTCTCAGAATAAAGACAATTTCAAAGTAAACTTTTATAGATAAATATTTTATACTTTTACAGCATTTACTGATGATAATTGTTGAAAGCCTCAGGCTTTCATCAAGTTGCAATGTAAATGATATTGAAATATTTTCATCTGTTATTCCATTGTATTTTTGTTCTTCCTTTTCATCATGAATTTTCTATTCATTTGCAATTCTTTTCTCATCCTTTTCTCCTGCAACAACCATGGAATAATATTTACATAAACAATTATTCATTACAGATTTAATGTTTCCCTCTGCATAACTATCATTAATAAAATTTTCATCATAACCATTTCCATTATTGAACTTGTTTCCTTTTTTGTTCAGATAAGATTTAAGATTTAACTGTGCATTTCCATGATGGCATTTAATAAAATTCAATTATCAAATGTTTCACATTTTACTTCTCAAGTAGTGGAAAAGGTCTCATGGTGAAAGGTTGAATAATGGAAGGAATTTATTCAATAATTTATTTTTCGATTTTTTTTTGATGAAAACAAAAAGCTGTTGATTCTCAATTTTAAATGTTGAATTTGTTTCAGTTGTTTGAGTTTGCATTCATAAAAGATGAACTTGTGTTTGGGTAAGAAAAAACTGTTCAAGATTAACTTTTCAAGTATTGATTGAGAATCACATCTTAATCTAATGTTTCTCATGAAATGGAATGCTTTTGTCTTCTTCTTCTGAATCATTTAAAGTTCATTCTTTCCTAAATCCTGAACATTCTCAATTATTCAATGCAACTATCTTTCGATCGTAACAACAAAATGAGTCAACATAACAAATAATTGAACATTACTTCGATATCTGTTGTTATAAGGTTATCAAAGTTTAAAACTCGAAATGAATAAATAATGATTAATTCATTGAAACTATCAGCCTAATAATACAAATGATGAAACAGGAATGGGAAGGAAAAAACGAAAGGAAATTAGTTCAGTTTAGAAGCAATCATTTCTCATTTAACTAATTGGTTAATTAAATGGCAAAATATTGCTATTTTTACCATTAAATCAGTTTTGCAAATAACAAAAGTGGCAAAAAATGATTTCAATTATAGCAACTTTTCATCATTCAAAGTAAACTTCACAAATTGCGGTTCAATTTTCATTGAAAACTGCATTTGACAAGCTCTTTTTGTTCAGCACAATATTAGTTCACAAACTGTAAATTAATAACAAAAGAAGCTGAATAATGATGGGAATGGAGAGAAAAAAAATAATAATGATAAAGAACAGAATTGAACTTTGATTAAATTGCAATTGTTTCACATTAATTACATGAATAGTTCATCTTTACCTAACTACTATTAATAGTTGGTAATATAAGTAATGTTATTAATGATGGTTAAATACAAGAATGAAAATTACCAAATGTAATAATATTAACATTCTCATATGATCAATATTTGGTATCAGTACAAATGAGAAGGAAAATGTTTGCGCTTCACAATTGAACCACAATTAGATTTAACTAGTGACTGCTGCATTCATGACTGATTGAACTAACCTAATGCAATGAATTTGCATCAAACGCTCCGATACTGACGATCGATCGTCTAGTCTAATCTTTATTCATCTTCATCTTTTTACAGTTAGGCCGAGCAACATAAATCTTTCAACCTAAGAGAGTTGCTCCAAACCGATCAATAGTATAGATAAGTCCGCTTCTGCCTAAAGCTTTATGATACAAATATTTACCATCTTTCGAGGAGCTCAAGTGTTGCTTGAAAAGAGGCTGATCAAGGTTGTCAAGTTGATCGGTAGAGGCTAGACTTGTCTGCATAAAGAAACAACCTACTTGGCCTAAAGTGTCAACCTATTGGTCTCGAGTTTTAATCACATGGAATAATCAAATTTAACCAAAAAATCGGATATTAAGGTTTTTTATCTTGCTCTTTCTTTGTCCGTTTGGACACAAATCGAATCGAAATTCGCTCAACCTAAATTAGCTTTAACAGCGTTTTGTAAATGCCAAAATTCAGTGTACCTAAAATAGCTTTTTGATAACACCGAATGTCGGTATAAAAAACGCTATTTCAATCTTCTATTTTAATTAAGCCTTTCGAAAGATGGTGAAATTTGTGCCAGAATGGCCAAGTTGGGTCATGTGCGAAGTTATCTCCGATCAGTTGAAGCTCTCAATGTATCCTTATCAATCTGTCTTCATCACTGTCTCAGTCTTTACCTGGTTTCTTTTACTTTTTTCCCTGTTCTTTCTGTTGATCAAAATTTTCTTATCATATTTGCTCAAACATTTTACTTGTAAAGTAACATCAATCAGGGAGCTTTGTGATGACTATGAAGATGAAGACGATCATGATGATCAACTTGTTCATCATCATATAGTAAATAGTAATTTACAGTGTTACATGTAACATGCTGAGAATCATTCTGTATCAAGTTCAATTGATTATATTAAAGATAAACATGAAGCTTTTTCCTTCCTTTTTTTCATCATTATTATTATCATTATCGCGTTCCTACTGAGTCTCTGAGTGAAAAGTTTTTGTTGATAAACAATGAGAATCTGACAAGGAATGAAAAAACCAGGTAACTATATCAACGAAAAACTTAGCTTTTTCTTCTTCTTCTTTCCTTTTTTTTCCATGAGAAAATTGAGTCTCAACTCAATCGATAAAATATTATAATGTAGAGTTAAAACTCAACCAGAGTGCAATGTAAAGTTTACAGAAAAGCAATTAAATTAAAAATCAATTGATTCTTGAATAGACTGATGAACAACATTTCAAAGCTAATATTTAAATATTAGCTGGTTACATGAGCCATTATCATGTAATAAACAAGCTTGCAAATGACAGTTTTGATCAACATTTTTGGTCAATTTTGACAACTTCAAATTGATCAAAGACCAAGATTAACAGGTTGAAATTAACCAGGTCAAATGATTGATCATCAATTTGGTTCAATTGAATGTTCAGAAAGACTGAGTCTAAAGAGCTATTACTATAGATTTAGATTGTTCAAGATATCATCTTTTTAGCAACAATGAACTTCAATAAATAATAAATCAACTAATTTATTAGAGCAAAAAGCTTTGGCATTTTTGCTGGAAATCAGCAGAAAAAAATGTTGCTCATGAATGACCAGAAAAGTGATCTGAAAGCCTTCAGAACTTAATCTTCTTTAAAATGAAACAAATTCTGGTTTCACTTGACATTGTAAGACACTTCACTTTCAACCGATTCAGGTTCACAGAAGTTTCCCCTTTTTCAACCAACAGTTTACCTTTCACCTGAAATGCCAAATAATATCATAAATACACAAAAGGAATCAGCATAAAGAAGTATTCATTTCTAGATTTAAAAGCAAAAGTGGGCTGATTAAGGGTTCAGATGGTCAACAGTTAACCCAAAGATTCAACTTAAGTCTTATTTTTAATTCAACTTTAAGACTAATCAAGACTTTAATGGCCTTTGGCTGTTATTGAAATTGCTCTTGAAATTAAATATTTTCACTTTAAGATGAACGGATTAAAGGTAAATTTAGAGGAAAATGGACATTAGTTTTGGGTAAATAAAAGACACCAGATTTACATAAATCAATGGAATGGACTTAAATATGATTTATATTTGAAAGGTTTCAATCGATTGACATTTTCTGGTCATTATTATGAATATTTTAATGGTTTAATGAGATTCAGTTGAACACAAATACACATTAAAGGATGGAGAAGGAAATGGTTGAAATCAGTTGATTGATTAACTGTTTACTTACGTAAATTTGTGTTGTCCAGTGTAAATTTCGAGAATAGCCTCTTGAGGTGTTTGTCCAGCTCGAGCACCAGAAACAATACTCAAAGCTCCAGCCATTGTTATGAGGTGTTTATTGATGATACAATATTTGTGATTAATTAAAGTTCAAGATAATTAATTATAATACATTAAAGAGGAAAGGAAAGGTGGAAGATTTGAGGATTTAATGATTACAAGATTTGAAGGAATTAAAGGGTTGAAAGAGTTGACGAGATTAACAAAAATGTAAAAAGCAAATAAAGTTGATTTTGTTTGCTGCAAAAAAAGAGCAACTAGAAATGTCTTTTGAATGTCTTTATTTTCCTGGTTTTATCGAGATTCACATTTCAATATTATTCATGTTGATGATGAATTGAGTGACACAAGAAATTTGTTGAAACAAATCACAATTTAATATAACATTTCATCTTGTTGTGGTCATTTGCAGGTGAAAAATGGACACTAAATTATCCGTTTGTCTTTGGTTCAAAGCCTTGAGTTAACCAGAAATCTTGTTCAATGTTTAATTTCAATTACACTTGGCTAACAAAATTGACACAATAAATGAAACTGTAAAAAAGACGAGAAAAAGAGTCGATTTTGTTGTAATCTTCAATGTTATGGGGATAAGAAGGCTGAAGACGAGAAGATGATGAAGATTGTTGAGTTGGTGAGATTGATGATTGAAACTGTAATGGGAAAAATGGAAAGGATTAAAACACTGATTAATGCAAAAATGAACAGCTTTTACAAATTAAAAGGGATTATTTGTCTTTCCTTTTTTATGTCTTTTTTCATTTGATTCAACTATTTGACTGAAGCATGAAACCAAATGAAAATTGAGTTCCTGGTACCTGCTCGTTGTCAAGGTAACTTCAGAATTTCCTGTCTCTCTTTTTCTCTTTTTGCGCTCTGTGTTCGCATCTTCTCATCTTTCCATCATCCAAAGTTATCTCACTCAAAATGATTCATTTCAATGCACAGTTAGATAATTGTAATGTCATCTATTGGATCCTTTTTCAACTATTTACAGTTCAAGTTCGAGATTCAGTTAGAACAAAATCTGTACAAATGCTCACGAGGGAGCCTCATATCGATATCGAGATTTCATTGGTAGCTATCGGTGCATTTATCAGAATCCTTTCCACTTCAGGGATATTTCTATCTATTACCTGATTATGACATGCCGAGAAAAATGCAGATGATGAGGTTGAAGGAGAAGGTCAAGGTGAAAGTGAGGATTCATGTCTAACTGTTGAACCAGTAACCTTAAAAGAAGCTGCACCGTGATTATTGTTGTGTAAATCTCTATGCGAATCCATCTGTCGTCCATCCAAGGCTCGTTTAGGCTCTAAATTGAGTGCCACTGTTTGAGCTGCGGCTAAGGCAAGCAAAGGATTTCGTGAAAGGGAATAAATTGATACATTATCCTCTTCACTCAATGAGACACCAGAATTAGTTGCAGTCGAGTTTCGTTTAACTAACTAAACTTGAGAATTGCGTTGAAGTCATACCAAGTGAGGAAAGTCCACCATTGGTCGTTCCACCATTAGAAGGTCCTCCATTGCATTGGATACCATCACTTAAAGCGGAACCCGAACCTCCAGCTCCATCATATCTGAATATTGACCATTGGATGATCTTCGACCTTCTCGTCGATTATCATCAATGGCTTGTTGAAGCTCTTCGGGAGTCGACAAGTTTTCTCGGTCACACTCATATGGATAAAGATACTTCATGTACTGAGTGCGTAATGTGAAGGCAGCACTTGTTATGGACGAAGGCAAACACAAGCCTTTGGTTATTTCCCTCCAAATCTTTTTATTAATGACTTCAACTGGCCAGGACTTCTTGTGGACGAAGGCAAACGCAAGTCTTGCTCGACTGCAACTAATTCTGGTGTCTCATTGAGTGAAGAGGATAATGTATCAATTTATTCCCTTTCACGAAATCCTTTGCTTGCCTTAGCCGCAGCTCAAACAGTGGCACTCAATTTAGAGCCTAAACGAGCCTCGAATGGACGACAGATGGATTCGCATAGAGATTTAAACAACAAGGCCGGAATTAGTCGATACTTGCATCAAGTGACTGACTAGTAATTTAAAGCGGCCGACTAACTATTGATCGACAAATTTTGGCTGTTTTCAATCTTTCTTAAGAAATAATTCAAAAATTTCAACGAATTTATAATTTTGCTCAGCCTTTCAGAGACAAAATTAGTCTTTGATCACATGATATTGAGGTGACTTAGTCAAATTTCATCGTCAGATTAACTGACTACATCGAGTAACTTCGGTGCCTAAACATCCTCACGAGTGAACTCAAAGAATTGATTCATCGATATCGAGATTTCATTGGTAGCTATCGGTACATTAGGCCTTGTTGAAGGCCTAATGTACCAGACGTAACAGAATCAGGATTTTCGATTTATCTCCTTTTTTCTAGAAAAATTTATGCTTTTCTATGGCCATTTGTAAGTTCATTTTTTCATTTGAAACCGAAATATGCACAAGCTGAGCTTTTATTAGGCGCATAAAACTTGGTCAGACGAGCGTTCGGCGAAATTGGAGTGTAAGTGAGTTTACTTCATGGGCTTATATTTTCATGAGTTTTTGTAACGATTCGTGTTTGTAACTGAGCATCTTAATATTCAGCTTCAACACAGAAACAAACAAAAAGTCATCTCTGATCCCGACTTTTTGCAGAACCAATTGTTATCCTAGAAGAAATAACGAACAAATTTAAAACCCTTAAGCGTAAAAGTTTTGATTAAATTTACACCAACCAGAAATTTTGAAAAATGATCGTTTGGGATCGATTAAAGTTCGCTCATGAGTCCAGGTTTTGCCTGAGGGCCGATCCTTTAATCAATCCTGAAAAACAGCGATCTCCTCAGGTCTAAATTGAAGTTTCCATTCCAGCCACTAGACATCGCTAGCTTAACCCATAAATAAAATTGCTCATTACTTGCCATCAACTTTGTATAAAATTGAAAATAAAGTTGATATTGTCATTCATTTTCATTCAGTCGTGAAGTTAACATCAATTATCGCGATTATTTATTTATTTTTTGTTTTATTTTCATTAATAATTTTTCATCATGCGGGTTAAAAACAAGCAACCTCATCCATCTTTTGTGTTGGAAGTTAGTGAAGACGAAGACGAAATTGATTATGCTGAACAACAAAATGACCATCAACTCGACAGACAACAGGACAGACAACATGACAATCAAAGTGACCATCAACAACAATACTCTTTCGATGAGCAATTTAAACAGCTCTATGAGCTGAGTGCGGACCCAAAAAGAAAGGAATTTTTAGACGATCTGTTTTTATTTATGACCAAAAGAGGTGAGTCGCGCTCATTGAATTTATCTCGCCTTTTCTCTTTTTTCTTATCTCGCCGTTTCTTGTTGTCATCATTATTCAGGTACCCCAGTTAATCGAATACCAATCATGGCCAAACAGGTCCTCGATCTCTACGAACTTTACCGACTGGTAGTTAATCACGGTGGCTTAGTTGAAGTCATTAATAAAAAGATTTGGAGGGAAATAACTAAAGGTTTGTGTTTGCCTTCGTCCATAACAAGTGCTGCCTTCACATTACGCACTCAGTACATGAAGTATCTTTATCCATATGAGTGTGACCGAGAAAACTTGTCGACACCAGAAGAGCTTCAACAAGCCATTGATGGTAATCGAAGAGAAGGTCGAAGATCATCAAATGGTCAATATTCAGATATGATGGAATCGTCCATTGAAGCTGGAGGTTCGGGTTCCGCTTTATGTGGTGTTACCCAATTTAATGGAGGACCTTCTAATGGTAGGCAGATCAACGGCGGACTTTCGTCACTTGGTATTACTCAACCCTTAAGTTTAGTTAAAACAAATTCTGGTGCCTCATCAAGTGAAGAGGATAATATATCGATTCATTCCCTTTCACGTAATCCTTTGCACGGCTTAGCCTCGGGTCAAGCTGAGGCTCTCAACTTGGAGACTAAAAGAATCATGAATGGACGAAAAATCGACCTAAACAAAGATTCACTTAATAATAATCAAGAAAATAGTAAAAGCTCTTTTAAAGTTAATGGCAATTGCAATGGTGACTCAAACAGCACCATTAAATTTAATAATAATAACAATAATAATAATAGCCAGGGAATTAAAAGAATTCTTTCTGATGAAGAAAGGCTTCTGATTAATTCAGGAATGCCCACTGTTCACATCAAAATACCCAATCGCGAAGGACGAGAGTCTATTGAAAATTCATTACTTTTAAGCCTGGAAATAAATAACATTTCTTACTCAGGAATCCTTTACTCAAAACCTAACAACAATAACAATTAAAAGGAAATCAAAAGACAAAAACTTGAAGTTTGTAATACTGTTTCATATCAATAAACATTTACTTATTTAATATAAGAACGTGTTTTCACTTTTTTCACCCAACAACACGTACAGGCAAAACCCGAGAGCGGGAACCAGTCCATAAAACACCGAATTACTCACCTGCTTTTCTCGTTTCTCAACGCAGCACTTCACTTAATAGTATGGTAGAGACTCGACCGACAATTGATTGCTTAAAAACATGGAAATCATTAATTTACTCAGGAAAGTGATTTTATCCATTGAAATTATCTATGACCAAAAGAGGTGAGTCGCTTTTCGTTTCTCATTTCTTGAAATGGCTTGTGATATTTGACACATAGACTAACATTGGTCTAATTAAGAGTTCAGATTTTCAACAGTTATAAGCCTTGAGATTAAGCTTTAAGCCTTATTTTAATTCAACTTTTAAAGGATGTTGAACTTAAGATGAGCGGATTAAAGGTAAATTTAGTTGAAAATGGACATTAGTTTTGAGGTAAACAAAAGACACCAGATTTACTTAAATCAATGGAATAGACTAATGTTATTAAATATGATTCATATTCAGTTGGACTAGTGGTTAGTAGAATCAGTTGATTGAAATTATCAACTATTTACTAACGTAAATTTGTGTTGTCCAGTATAAATTTCAAGAATAGCCTCTTGAGGTGTTTGTCCAGATCTAGCACCAGAAACAATACTCAAAGTTCCAGCCATTGTTATGAGGTTTTTATTGATGATACAATATTTGTGATTAATTAAAGGAATTAAAGGGTTGAAAGAGTTGACGAGATAACAAAAATGTAAAAAGCAAATAAAATTGATTTTGTTTGCTGCAAAAAAGAGCAACTAGAAATGTCTTTTGAACGTCTTTATTTTCCTGGTTTCATCAAGATTCACATTTCAATATTATTCATTTTGATGATGAATTGAATGACACAAGAAATTTGTTGAAACAAATCACAATTTAATATAACATTTCATCTTGTTGTGGTCATTTGCAGGTGAAAAATGGACACTAAATTATCCGTTTGTCTTTGGTTCAAAGCCTTGAGTTAACCAGAAATCTTGTTCAATGTTTAATTTCAATTACACTTGGCTAACAAAATTGACACAATAAATGAAACTGTAAAAAAAGACGAGAAAAAGAGTCGATTTTGTTGTAATCTTCAATGTTGAAGTTGGCTTTTTTCCACCACATTTTCAACCAATTTTTTTATAAGATTATCCACCACCCAAATCATACCGAATTTTTGACCACTTTGGGATATGATGGCGATTAATAGGGGATGTGTTAGATGGTGTAAAAGTGGTCAACAATTCGGACAATTTGATGGACAATTTTGTTGAGAAAAGTCTCTTTAAAAAGTGATGATGTTTGATTCGATGGATGTGGTGGAAAAAAGCCGATCCCATTGTAAACAATATTCAGAGAAATCTTTAAACAGTTTCATTGTTAGCTTCTTTATTTACCCTTCGCTATTTCGCCTTCCTCTGTTTTGCCCTTTACCGTTTTATGCTTACGAAATATTCAACTTAACTATTCAAATTTCAGGTGAATTTTCCCTTCAAGTCTTGTGTTTAAACCTAAAGTATTAAGAGGATTGCTTGACCAGGAAAAGACCCAATACTTTCCCCTTAAATCTTTCACTTGGGCACTTGTGGCTATTTTCACCTTTGAACTTTTATCAATTTGGTTTAACATAATCTCTAATTATCTGATTAAACTAAAACTTCCTTGAAATGAAATCGCATTGATTAAAATGATTCAACGTAAAGGGAAGTTTCCATTTGAACCACCAGATATCGCTAGCTAATCATTACTTACAATCAACTTTGCATAAAATTGAAAATAAAGTTAATATTGTCATTCATTTTCATTTAGTTTCGGTGAAGTTAACATCTATTATCGAGTTTATTTATTTTTTTTGTTTTATTTTCTTTATTAATTTGTCATCATTCGGGTTAAAAACAAGCAACCTTTTCCATCTTTTGCGATGGAAGGTAGTGAAGACGAAGAGGAAATTAACTTTGTTGTTCAACAAAATGACCATCAAAACGACAGACAACAGGACAATCAACATGACCATCAACATGACCATCAACAACAATACTCTTTTGAGGAGCAATTTAAACAGCTCTATGAGCTGAGTGCGGACCCAAAAAGAAAGGAATTTTTAGACGATCTGTTTTTATTTATGACCAAAAGAGGTGAGTCGATATTCAATCAATCTCTAATCATTTGAATGACTGTGACAATTGACACATAGACTAACAGTGAAGACCATTTCTGTCTCTTTTTTACAGTAAAGCTCGTTTGAGACAGTAAGAATAAGTGCGACACAAGAACGATTGAATAATTTTTGACTTAATTTTGTTTGCTCAAAAACCATAAAACTCTTTGTTTACTGAAAATATTTTGAGACATTTGAAGAGGACAGTTGAGCAAATGAATGCGACACCTAGAGCTAGTTCCTTACTGAATCCATATCTTGATATTTTGTTCATTTTTGTGGAAAATTGATTTGATTTTAAATGCTGAAAATAAATGAAGAAGTTGAAAATTTGTCACATAGACTAACAGTTCAGATCATTTCTTACTTCTGATGATGATAAAATGATTTGATATAATAATAGTAATAATGTCACGCATTGGCGAAAATTGAAAACGATAATTCTGTCAACATAAATGAAACAATAGAAACACATATAAAGTTGATGGTGCATTTCAATTGACATCGTTGAAGCATAAGCACCTCTCTGATATGTGTTAATGATAATGATGTTCAATATTCGTCCTGATATCCTCTTCTTCTCTCTCTCTCTCTCTCTCATTCATCTATTTTTTTTCCATGAAAATTCCATAAATAACACGTTAAATGGGCCTCGATCCAATCTGGGAGTTTCCATATTGGTTCATCTTCATCTCTGATCAGCATCATCATCATAATCAACTTCATCTTCCTATCGCTTGTTCCTCTCTCTCTTCGTCATCTCTTTACAATTTTGTTTATTCTATGTCAAAACACTTTTTTTTCTCCATCATCATCATCGAGATGATCATTATCTTCATCATCATCTATTAAGAGATGAACAGCAGCATGAAAATTGTAGGATTAGCAAACGATTCCACTCACACATTTGACGATTGATGCTTACATCAATTGAAAGTTATTACTTACTATTTATTTCTCATCTCCTTTGAACATCATTTAAATGCTTGTGCAAACGATTTACGATCATTTTCTTACTTTCACTTTTATCTTTCTCTCTCCATCACCCATCTTCATCATCTTCATCATCACCCTCGATTTGCATTAACCATCTATTCGATGTCAATATTTATAAATATAAATGTATAAAAATCGTTCTCTCCCTATAATCATCATCATCTCTCTAAAAATATCTTCAACTCTCTCTTTCTCTTTCCTCATTTTTTTTCCTCTCTTCTCATCATTAGTTTCTCTCTTTTTTATCCAATCAGAGTCAATTCATTCACGTGTTTCAAATAAATTGCAGTTTGATTCGTTGTTCCCTGTCAGATTAAGGTTTGGCTTAGATGATAATCAAAGTTACATGAAAATGCATTTTAATCAATTACTGATCTATAATGTTAACCAAGGTTGTTTTCATGTTCATGATTGAAAGCGAGTTTTAAGCGAGAAATGAAATGAACAAAAGGAATCAAGAATTGAGTGAAAAAAAAGTTCATTTTTCTCTCAATCTTATAATTTTCCCTCTTCTCTCTCCTCTCAATAGTTATTCAACTTGATTACCTGAACCTTAAATAATGATGATAGCAATATCTATAAATGATTGCTTCTCAACTACCTCAGGAGTCCTCAACGTATTAATTTCATTATTACTTATCATTTATACATATTCATATTTATAATTATTCTAATTATTCTTTGTTTTCATTCATTTTCCAACTTCTTTTTTGTTTTCCTTCTCCTTTCCTCTGTTTTCTTGTTCATTTCATTTTTTGTTTTTTTTCACAATCATTCCAGTTTCATCTGTTTTAACATTTTTTTGACTTTTTTTTGCTTTCTTTGCTCTCCTTTTGCTTACATTTTTGCCTGCTTCTTGTTTAGTCTTGCTGATCCAAGGTTGTTGATTGTTAATTATAATGAAAAGATATAAAGAACTTATTGCTTTTTTTTCTTAGAAGATGATGATAGAGAGAGAATTACTGATAAGAAATGATGGGATAAGAAGAAATGAGTGAGAATGACAGAGAGTGAGATGGTAAAGATGAGAGAGGAGAGAGTAAAGTAGGAAAAATAAGAATAAGAAAAAAGGCAAAAAAAGTGAATAATTTTGTTTCGCTTCAACTTAAGTCAACATTGACCCATCTAGAAGATGAACTTTAAGCCCGTAGGGCAGTTTATAACAAAAACAACAACTACCTATAAACAATAATAATAATAATGGCTTCAAATTCCTAGAATATGGACGCCGAAAGAAAAGGAAGAAGGAAGACGAAGGAGAGCGAAAGAAGGGAATAAAGAGTGAGGATGATGATGAGGATAAAGTGGATGGGCTAAGATAAAGCAAAGGCGAAATGTTAGAGACGATCATCTTATGACCTTGAAAAAAAAGTAACCCCTTAAAAATCACTTTAAAATTTGCCTCAATTGATTGATTGTGTTTATGCCAAAATTATTTTAATTGCAATTCTGTATTGGTTAGGCCGTTACTGCTGTTTAGGCCTGTTCGGGCGTGCCTGTCTCTTTATTTGTGAAAGAATTTGTGTCTTTTAAAAGATAAAACAAGAAGATGAAGATGAGGGTAAGGGATGAGGATGGATGGTTCAAGCTACAGCAAGTAACATGTTGAAGCTTAACTCACACAAATGGAGGTGATGATGAAAACAGACCAAAGCCATTCTCGGGGGAGAAGATTAAGAAATGTTTAAAAGAGAGAAGAAATCTTTCACTCTCTTCTCTTGGGTCCTAAATGACCGGAAATAGTGCCTTACATCTGGTCTCCATATTTTTCATCTATCGTTAAAATTATTATAATGTCGACCATTTTTACCATTCAAACGTTTCTTATTGAGCTTCTCAACTCTCTCTCAAGTCATCGTCTTCATCGTCTTCATCATCTTCTTGATCTTCATCTTCCTCTCTCTCTCTTCTTTGCTCTATCTCATTGAGTTATCTCTCTCTCTCTCTCCTTTTGTAATCAATAATTATGAGCCGAGTTTTGCATTTTAGTTTAGAGGGTGAGAAAGCAAGACAATAACTCATTTTTCAAATGAAAGGATTTTAACTTTAATGGTGAATACGCAAAATAAAAGGATGATGGCGATGATTATGAATGATTGTATTGCTTTTATCATCACGCATCAAATTAACGTCAATCAACATCAAATTGAATTGAATTATATTTAATTATTACAAGTTAAATTTAATAATTGGTTCCAAGTAAAAATAACAAGAACAGTCTTGAAAGGGAGAGAGAGAGTGAGAGAGAGAATAGATGAAGATGAAGACAAATGAAGGATACTTTATGCATTGATCGTCATCATCTCGCCATCTTCATCATTTTCATCTTTTCTTCACATTCTTCCAATCATTGGCCTTTCTGTACATTATGATTAGATGATTATTATTGTTATCATTATTGCTTATCATCAATGATTCTGTAGTCATTTAATCAAACCAATTACGCGTTGAAGTTGATGTTGAATTGTGAAAGGTTGAATGTATTTAAATACAGTTAACATTTTATTATATCAATATTTGTTAAACAATATATGCAACTGTTCAACTCTTGATTGACAAAATGATTTATCCATTTATTTCAATTATTAAACAGAAGAAGAAGAAGAAGATGAAGAGAAGATGAAAAATGCATTTTTTTGTAATTCGAGTTGAAAGTTGAAGCACAAAATTGAGTTCATTTGTTGAATTAAAAAGTTTTGTCTGATGGACAATGTTGAGGTGACTTTTGGTCAAATGCTTTTCGCTCAATCATGAGATGAGTTTCACTCAACTGGCCTCAAACCGTTTAGGCCACTCATGAAATCAGTAAGTGGTTGTTGGATCATCTATCCCGCTATGTAACTCTGCATCATCCTATCATCATTATTCTCCTTATCATCTTATCATCATCCAATAAATACCAAAAACTTGTATCATGACTTGTTTTCATTCCCTCTTCTCTCACCTTTATTTATTGAATTTTTGTTTACTCAACTGAAGTCATCATCTTTCATCAACATCAACATGATCATCAGTAGCGATCATCCCTCTAATCATCATCCCAACATCATTATCATTATCATCATTATCTTCATCATTCAACATCATTTACTGTTTTTGGCTCATTTTTTAATCAATAAACATTATCAATCTATAAATGAGTAACCATGAGATCTGCATATAAATGAGTAACCCTTTAATACTTCATTCAATTACGACTCGCAACTTTTCCCATCAGTTTACATCATCAGTATATAATGAAGCAGATCGATATCATCATCATCATCACCATCATTATCACCATCTTTCTCATCATCTATTAACAAATTGCATGCATTGAAAGAAGAAGAGAGAACCAAAAACTTATCCCAATGTCAATCATGATTTTTTACTAGTTTTTTCAACTTCTCTGCACTTCTCAAGCTAAAAGTTATATTAATAATTTGCAAAACTAAACTAATCGATTATATTTGCTTCTGAATAATATTTAATCTCTATGCAGTTTCAAATATATATATTTATATATATAAATATGATGAAAAAAAACAAAATTAAATTCAAACATAAACACAACAGCAAGCAAGCAAAAAACATACAAACAGATATAATCAACCAACGCAAAAGAAGTAAAATAAATTTAAAAATGTTTGAGAAAATCATAGTTAATCAAAGGAAAACTGACATTGTTAATTAATGATGCTTTTTTTATCATCATCAAATCATTCATTATTATGAGTGAGTCAAATGAATAAAAGCTCAGAGAAGTGAATGTTAATGAATTGAAAGTTGAATAAGCGGCTTTAATGTTGAATTTCAAGCAAAATTGGGCAAGAAAAATCAATCTAAATGAGACAATTAATTCAATTGTAAGATTGAATGAGAGATTGATGATAACTAAACATCTTTTTTTTTCTCGGTATTTTCATCTTCTCTCTCTTCACTCTTTCAATGCAAAACCATGAAAATGATGATGAGAATGGGAAGAGAAGAAGAAAATGCAGGAGAAAAAATAAATTACAGTTTTGTTACAATTGACATCGTTGAAGCATAAGCACTTTTCACTCTTGAATACTGAATATATCGTTATAGGTAAGATGAAGGTTTAACAAACTTAGGTGGAGCTTAGGAATAAGACACTTTTTCCTATTGTATAATTAATAATGCATATACAACAGGTGGTTATTGTGAATTTCATTCAAGTTTAATTGCATCGGAAATTGATAATTATCTTTCATCATCCATTTGATGCAACAGTGGACTTTTGTAGAAGCTAGCAATTAGTTGAATCAATTTTGAATCAATGAGCAAATTTCACCTTTCAAATTGTTCCCTTTCGTTAAATATCATTTTTTGTTGTCATCATTATTCAGGTACCCCAGTTAATCGAATACCAATCATGGCCAAACAGGTCCTCGATCTCTACGAACTTTACCGACTGGTAGTTAATCACGGTGGCTTAGTTGAAGTCATTAATAAAAAGATTTGGAGGGAAATAACCAAAGGCTTGTGTTTGCCTTCGTCCATAACAAGTGCTGCCTTTACATTGCGCACTCAGTACATGAAGTATCTTTATCCATATGAGTGTGACCGAGAAAACTTGTCGACTCCCGAAGAGCTTCAACAAGCCATTGATGGTAATAGACGGGAAGGTCGAAGATCATCCAATGGTCAATATTCAGATATGATGGAATCGTCCATTGAAGCTGGAGGTTCGGGTTCCGCTTTATGTGGTGGTATTTTGTTTAATGGTGGTGGACCGTCTAATGGAGGACCTTCTAATGGACGACCTGCCAATGGTGGACTTTCCTCACTTGGTATGAGTTCAACTCAACCCTTAAGTTTAGTTAAACGAAACTCGACTGCAACTAATTCTGGTGCCTCATCGAGTGAAGAGGATAATGTATCAATTCATTCCCTTTCACACAATCCTTTGCTTGCCTTAGCCTCGGCTCAAGCTGAGGCACTCAATTTGGAGACTAAGCGAATCATGAATGGACGACAAATTGATCTAAACAAAGATTCGGTTAATAATAATCAAGAAAATAGTACAAGTTCTTTCAAAGTTAATGGTTATTGCAATGGTGACTCAAATAACAACATTAAATTTAATAATAATAATAATAATAACAATAATAATAACAACAATAGTAATAGCCAGGGAATTAAAAGAAATCTTTCCGATGAAGAAAGGCTTCTGATTAATGCAGGAATGCCCACTGTTCACATTAAAATACCCAATCGCGAAGGACGAGGTTCTATTGAAAATTCATTACTTTTAAGCCTGGAAATCAACAACATTACATACTCAGGAATCCTTTACCCAAAACCAAACAATAATAACAATTAAAACACAAAAATGAAATAAAAGACAAAAAAATTGAAAGTTTGTAATACTGTTTGATATCAATAAACATTTACTTATTTAATAGAAGAACGTGTTTTCACTCTTTTCACCCAACAACACGTACAGGCAAAACCCGAGAGCGGGAACCAGTTCATAAAACACCAAATCACTCACATCCTGCTTTTCTCGTTTCTTCAACGAACCACTTCACTTAGTATGATAGAGACTCACAATTGATTGCTTATAAACATGGAAATCATTAATTTACTCAGGAAAGTGATTTTATCCATGAAGGAACAATAAAACAAGAAATAAAATGCAAGAAAAATTTCAATATCATTTGTATATCATTTATTAACAATTACATGATGAGTTTGTCACCTCTCCATGCTTTCACCAACTCATGTAACTATTAAGATTAAAGGTTGTCTCCAATTAAATAGATAACTTAATCACCTAATGCTACAGGTGTTTCATATCCATTTCACCCTAAAGCTTCTAAGGCTTCTTTTAATCCCTCAAACCTATTCAACCAAAAGAGGCAAAAGTTTTAAATTCATTTACATTAAAATACAAAGTTAATCAAGTAAATCTGATGCATAGCTTGACACAAGAAATTTGTTTTCATTATTCAATTTTTGCTTCAAATGATTATTTATTTTGCCCAAAAAATGCAAATTAACCAACAAAATTTGAACAAATTCAAAGTTTTTTCTTACATGGGAAGGAACCTTACTGGTCGATGCAAGAAATTTCATGATGAATCGATAAGTTAAAAAAGATTTGGTTTGGTGAAGTGTTCACATGCAAATTTTTGCTGATTTTTATTCCAATTTCAAGTCTAATCAGATCTATTGTAATGAAACTATGAAAGTCATTCTCAAGTTGAACAACATTCATTTTGTTTGTTTTTTTGTGCAATGTCTTTGTTTCTGTCATTTCAGTTTCATTTTACTATCGATTTATCATGAAATCTCCTCGAAATCGAATCGTAAGGTCCTTTCTCTTCTCTAGTTTTCGGAGATCATTGAAGATGGTACAAAAAAATTATATCATTGTATTGCTTATGTTGCTTATGTTGATTTATAGAGGTAAATGGTTACTCAAACACAAATCTTATCATTTGAAGGATTATTAAATGAATGAGCTCAGATTTTCTTCGTTATTCAGTCATATTATTTTTATAGTCCATAATAAAATCTAATGACTGGTCAAAGAATGATGATTGTAGATGCTGCCATTATCGGAATATTGAGACTTATTATTTGTTAGAGTTTTAAGGCTAATAACCAAAACCCAAGAGAACTGTCAATAAATTGAGAAAAGTGTTCGATCTTTGATAAAAAGGAAAAAATTTTATCGACAAATGATAAGTTTCAGATAACTCTTACGGTCACAGAAAGCAGTTGGTTCAATTGAAAAATCAAACTGATTTGTTTCACAGAAAACAGAAAATTTAATTTCTCATTTGTCACTTTTCTGGTTGATCATCGAAAATTACATCATAATTAATTGAAATAACAGGATGAAGCTGAAAATTATTTTTTTTTCCTCCAATCAGTTTACCGTGTTTGCGCAAATGAATTTTGCTGAAAATAACTCAAAAAAATAACGTCTATTATATTGCCAATAGTAAGACGAAAGCAATGTTTAAATTATCATAGGGCTTCGATACCAATAGATGGCTCTCACTTTTTGTCAGTTAAAAGTTGAAAATTAAATTTTTGCCACCTCTTCAAGTAAGGGAGAGCAGTGAGGATAAGAGAGATAAGGAGCAGGAAAGAGGGAGTTAGAAAGAGAAAGAGACTTGGAAAGAGAGAGAAATGACAAAAAATAAATGTAAACAAATTTTTTGATGAAAAAAAGAAGTTGAAAAATTAAAGAAAATTAAAAGGATTGTTGGTGGCGCCATCGCGTTCTGCTTGTTTTCCCTATTTTTTGCAAAAGATAGTTAACATTGCGTGTTACCTCTTGTTATACTCTTTGCCCTCTAGTAATCATTTCCATGGTGAATTAAATTGTTTGAAGCTAACAAGTATGTCAAAATAATTGAGCAAAATATGTCTCTGAAAGCCATTAGGAAAATGAGTTAAAGCCGTCTTAAGAAGATCTTTCTTGACAATCGTCTTTAGTGGTGAAATTAAGGTATGAACCCCACTGGACTTACTCCCTCGAACAGAGGATTTAATTGGTGCTTCTTAAAGTATTAAAGTTGCCATAAGATTGAAGATTAAGTTAATGTTGTCACTCATTTTCATCCAGTCTCTGTCAAGTTAACATCTATTATCAAGTTTTTTATTTATTTATTTATTTATTTTTTTTTGTTTTATTTCTTCATTTCTTCATTAAGCTACCACCATTCGGGTTAAAAACAAGCAACCTCATCCATCTTTTGCGATGGAAGGAAGTGAAGACGAAGAGGAAATGAGCTATATTGGACAACAAAATGACCAACCCGATAGACAACAGGACAATCAACATGATAATCAATTACAATACTCTTTCGAGGATCAATTTAAACAGCTCTATGAGCTGACTCCAGACCCAAAAAGAAAAGAATTTTTAGACGATCTGTTTTCATTTATGACCAAAAGAGGTGAGTCGCGCTCATTGAATTAATCTCTTCTGTTCTCTTATTATTTCTTTGAATGACTTGTTACAATTGTCACATAGACTAACAGTGAAGATGATCATTTCTTTTTTTTCTGATGATGATAAGATGATTTGATAATAATAATGGTAATAATGTCACGCATTGAAGAAAATTGAAAACGATAATTCTGTCAACATAAATGAAACAATAGAAACACATATAAAGTTGATGGTGCATTTCAATTGACATCGTTGAAGCATAAGCACCTCTCTGATATGTGTTAATGATAATGATGTTGAATATTCGTCTTGATGTACTATCAGAATGATATTACAAGTTGACTCAATAATAATTTATCGCCTTCCGGGCGTAACTTATTAGTTTTACCACTTTTGCCTCTATATATCTCCCTGTTGATCCGTATCATCTCTCCTTTACTATCTCACTTGATTTTCTCTCTCTCTCTTACTCTCAATTCCTCTATTTTTTCCATGAAAATTCCATAAATAACAACTTAAATGGGCCTCGATCCAATCTGGGTGTTACCATATTGGTTCATCTTCATCTCTAATCAACATCATCATCATAATCAACTTCATCTTATATCGTTTTCTTCTCTCTCCGTCATGACAATTCACACATAGATTAACATTAAGTTACACTGAGTCTTGTCAATTGATTCATAAATGAATAGAATTTCACCTTTAAATTGTTCCTTTCATTAAATGTCATGTTTCCCATCATTATCCAGGTACCCCAGTTAATCGAATACCAATCATGGCCAAACAGGTCCTCGATCTCTTCGAACTCTACAAACTGGTAGTTCATCACGGTGGCTTAGTTGAAGTTATTAATAAAAAGATTTGGAGGGAAATAACTAAAGGCTTGAATTTGCCTTCGTCCATAACAAGTGCTGCCTTCACATTGCGCTCTCAGTATATGAAGTATCTTTATCCATTTGAGTGTGACCGAGAAAACTTGTCGACTCCCGAAGAGCTTCAACAAGCTATTGATGGTAATCGAAGAGAAGGTCGAAGATTATCCAATGGTCAATATGTAGACGTGGCTTTATCACTAGCTGCTGGTGGGTCGGGCATTTCGGGTAATTCAATAGTTGGTAATAATGGTTCTATGGGTAATGGTGGTCATACTAATGGGGGTCCTGCTAAGGGTCACCCGTCCAACGGTGGACACACCGCACACATCAAAACTGAAACTGGAGGTTCGGGTTCGGGTTCAGCTTTCAGTGGTGGTTTCCTATTCAATGGTGGCCCGTCTAATGGAGGACCTTCTAATGGTCGGCCGACCAACTCTGGACTGCCCTACCTTGGTATGACTGTAACTCAACCCTTAAGTTTAGTTAAACGAAACTCGACTGCAACTCCTTCTGGTGCCTCATCGAGTGAAGAGGATAGTGTACCAATTCATTCCCTTTCACGCAATCCTATGCTTGCCTTAGCCTCTGCTCAAGCCATAGCTTCGGCTCAAGCAGTGGCACTCAATTTGGAGCCTAAACGAGCTATGAATGGACGACAGATTGATCCGAATAGAGATTTACACAATAATAATCACCAAAATGGCGCAGGTTCTTTTAAGGTTAATGGTTCAACAGTTAGACATGCATCTTCACTTTCACCTTCACCTTCACCTTCACCTCCATCATCTTCATCTTCCTCGACATCTCATAATCAGGGAATAGATAGAAATATTCCTGAAGTGGAAAGGATTCTGATAAATGCAGGAATGCCGGCCATGCACGTTAAAATAGACACAAACGAAGGACGAGATTCAACTGACAGTTCATTGCGTGTAAACATGGAAATCAATAACATGACTTACTCAGGAGTCCTATTTCCACGTATGAATTAACCATAAAACAACGAAATAAAATCGGCGAAAAAATAAGGTTTCATTTGAGATATCAAAAAATATTTTATACCATTTTTCAACAATTACATGTTGAGTTTGTCACCTTTTCATGCTTTCATATCAACTTCAACTCATGTAACAATTAAGATTAAAGGTTGTCTCCAATTAAAAAGATAACTTAATTACCAACTGATTTACATATTAAATAAGCCAAAGATTTGGATAAATGTCAAAAAATTAAGCGAAAAATATAAAACAATTGAAATTATTAATAATTGGTTTTTGCCTGTTTTTTAGGTTTACTTGAAATCTGGTAACAAAAAATGGTTACTTTCTTTACCATTAGAATCTCTCCTTTTGTGTTTCCTGGTTATAATTGTTTACATTTGAATGATTTAACATTTTCAATATATTACGTATTATTGGTTATAAATACGATGATTATTAAACATCAACTCGTTTTGGGGTGAAAACTTGCGCTCAAACTGTTAATGTTTACAATCATTCAAATATGTAATCAAGGGAAGTGATTAAACTTGATTTCAACTGGCAATATTACAATACAATACAATTTTAGGTATACACCAAGAAAACAATAAATTACATTAAATGATTACAATTCATTGATTACATTGAATATCAAGAATTCATGATTTTTTTTTCTTCTGATGATTTGTTGTTCGATGATTTATGGTCGGATGTGCAAACAAATTGATTATTATAATTAGGCTTGTTGACCGTGACCATTAAATTAAAAAGGTAAGACTACAAAAATACAATGTCATTGATTATCTTAAATAATTAAAATGGCAAAACTGGTTTTAGGTTTGTCTTTTGGGTTTGAAAATAAAAACCGGAAAAAATGGTTAAAACAAATCATTTCTTACTAGTATCAATTACATTTTTTAAAGGTTAAATTGAAAGTTCATTTGATTTATTTACATTTATCATTTGCTGTTATTATTTTGTTATTCAATAATTGATCAACCAAATTAATTGTTCAATTATAGCAGTTTATTTTAGACTTGAATTACTTGAAATGTATTGATATGTAAATGTTGTTATTCAAACATTGTAAACATGAATACAAAGTTGGAGGACAAAAATGATTGGTATTATTGATTAACAAGTATAATTTTAGTCAAATATTAATTGATTTTTTTTTAAGCAACAACTATTAAGATTTGAGAGAAAAATTTGTCAATTGATAAAAAAGTAAACAATAATTCATGTTCATAATACATTATTAGTAATGAGAGTAATGTAAATTAAGTAAATAATCATTCAAGTGATAAGTTTAGAAGCTTGTTGTTAACAAAAGAAAACGATTCAAAATTTTAATATTCCTTAATATTAATCAATGTTTCTAATGTAAACAGATGATAATTGAGATTCACTAAACAATAGATCAGATGAGCAATTGTTAATCTTATAAAATCTTTCTCATATTTACATTTAGGTTTAATCAAATTTCACTTTTTATTTCACACATGTAGTCCATATTTTGGTTCACTTAAAAGATTAAACATTTCACATTCAAGATTGAGATTAAAGATTAACATGTTGAGCCAATATGTGAAGTGATTAATCGTTTGCCTTTCAAATCACTTTAATTATAGCAGTTGGTCAAAATATGAACATTTCGTTTGCTTTGGTTTAAGGAAGTAACTGTTGCCATCTAGCAATACATTTTGTTACTAATATTAAGATCTCATTTAAAGATACAATCAAGATCCAGTCTTTATCAGATACAATCTTTTAAATTAAATCTTTCACAAATTATTTCAATTGTAATCGTCTTTTCATCGATTGTCTCATTTACTTATCAAATGGTGATTTATTTCAATTGTAAATGTTAAATGGCTTGACTCGGTAGCTTGTTTTACATTCATTTTCAGGTGATTTAAGATATCGAATGGTTTATCTTACAATTTGAGTCTAACAAGTTGCAATTTTGTTTTCGTTTTAATTGTTATCCAAAGTGGTTTAATTTTCGGTCCAATCGTAACCACTTATCGGCTTTTACTCTAATTTGATTTCCCATTTTTGACTGTAAATTTTGTCTTTTCAAGATAATTTGTATGATAAATTGAAAGGCAAGTTATCTAATCTAATACTTTAGGTGTAAGGTTATGAAATTTCAAATTGGATTGGTAGACGATCTGATTAATTATCTTTGCGATTTGATTTAAGGTGAGAGTAATTTTTCTTTGGTTAATGCTGCAATTAAACTGCAAAATAGACAATCTTCTTGATTTGAGGCTTCTTCATGTTCATATCGTTATAAGAACACAGTCCCTTTTAATTCAACAAGCGCCATCTTGTGATACACTTTTATCGGCACAACAAGCAGCAAGTCAAAAGCTGGGTTCTAGCATTTTTATTATATTGTATTATTAGGATAGTTTAATCAATTTACGCTAATTGTTCAACATCCTGATCACAATCTTACTTTATTAATTGTTAAATAGACTCATCATTTAGACTCACGTTTTTTTTTCAATATGGAATCTGACCTGTTGAAAGAAGGTATCGTTGAGGTACGAGGTGATAATGGAGCTTTTTATAAAGCTTTTATAGTAGATGTACATGAAGACATTAGTAATTTAACAAACGATGGTATGTATTTCTTAATTTATTAATCTTTTCTGAATTTTTATCCTTTGGTCTAATATTTCATCAACCTCATGTCCTTCCTGGTCTCTCTGTCCTCTTCCTTATCCTCCTCTTTTTTTCTCATGTGTCCTTTCTCTCTCTATCTGTCCCTCTCTCTATCTCTCTCTCTCTATCCTAACCATGTCTTTTTACCTTTCTGATGCATCTAGCTTTTTCGCCTCCTTACCTTGCTTATACTTATTACTCCTCTCAATTTGCAATTTCCAACGCTTTTACATGTAGCTTTCTATAATCTATCAAATGCATCCTTTGTTTTAACTGATTTATTTTAAATAGTTGTCCCTATGCTAACATATTTAGGGTCATTTTTCATTTTTCTCATCTCGCTCTCAATTCTGTTTCCTTTTTTCAGTCTCTATTCATTTTCCCTTTCTCTCCCTCTGTCTACTTGCTTTTCCTCCGTCTTTCGTTTTTCTTTTTGTTTTTTATCATGCTCTTTTACAAACTCTTATTGGCTTTTATAATATCCAATTCTAATGAAATTTTTAAAACTTTAATTTCTTACTAGCAGAAAGCAGCAGTACATCGAGTTGCAACGCCAAGATCACTTTAGCCTTTGAAAATGATTGGCAGCCTCAAAGTGAATTTCCTATTAACAGGATAAGACTCCCCCCTCCAACTAATTATTTGGATAATGGGTCAAATGACAGTGGTAATGGCTCAGAAATGCCCCCTATTACTGAAAACATGGAAGTAGAAGTATTAACGAGTAGCAATGAAGGTGAACAGTGTGGGTGGTGGCGAGCCATCGTTAAGATGATTAAAGGAGACTTTCACGTTGTGGAATATCAATCTATCAACAACTCATCAACAAGTAACTGTGAAATGGGTAGTCATAGTCATGGTAGTACTTACTCAGAGATTGTACCTTCCGAAAGGATTAGATACAAAAATCCGAATCCCTGTTTAACCACAAACCCGTTTTTCAAGATTGAGATACCTATACCGGATGATCTTAAATCTACGACAACTAATTACAACTGGATTAATAGACCAGAAGCTCATAAATACTTTAAGCAATATATAGAAGCTATCGTAGTGAGATATGATGAAACGAAACAGGTATTAATCGCAATCGGCTATGCTCCAAAGGATAAGAACCTTGCGATTCTTTCAATGAAAAAGAGAGCCAACATGCTCAGTGATATGCATTTTCGTAATCTTAAACAAAAGATGATAATAATCGCGAAAAAAGAAGAAGCAGCCAAGCAATTGGAATCCTCTAAAGGAAGCGGCTACAATTCAGCCTACGGTACTACCGGCTACCCCTATTCTACTGGTCAAACCAATTGCTATGTAGATGAATTTACGGTAGCAAGCCATTTAATGGGTCTTGCTATTGGTAGTCACGGAGCGAACATCCAAAACGCAAGAAAAGTCGATAACATTGTCTCCATTGAGTTGGATGAAAATAGTTGTACTTTTAAGTAAGTTGTTTTTTGAACTCTTAATCCTTAAAACTCAAGCTGTACACTTGTCTATGAAGCTTTTGCTTATTTCAGCCAAATTCCGTTAATTAAGGTTTCAGTCTCATGATTTTTATTTAACGCCTGGCCAATGTTTAAGCTATCCTTTTTCCATTATCCTAGACTAATCAGAATATAAAGATTGATAATCGTTCATTTACATTGCTAAAATAAGCTTTATGTTGGTGTCAAATTGCTAATTAACTTTGATAGTAACTAAGATAATTTTATTATTCAGCATTTCTGTTTCTCTCATATTTGACAGCTTTGACTAAATAACAAATTTTACAAATTATATATTCGCAATCTTTTCATTCATATGTCAATTTACTACAACTTTGTTTATCTATTTCTATCACTACGAAAGTTACTGTTTTCAGTTCCACTATCAAGCTCTATATGCGTTTGTCCTTTGTTTCGCTCTGGTCTGATTATCATTTCATTTCTTTGAAGGTTCACTCAAGAAATGTAAAAAGAAACTAAACTGAGATGTGAGTCGAGAGAATGAAATAGAGAATGGTTTAAGGACCATGGTTTTCTTTCATTCTTTCTGCAACAGCATCTCTGATTGTGACTATTTTTAACATGTTATTTTGATTTTGTCTCACTTGTACGCTGACTCAATTTTTCTAACAACTTTTTCTTCCTTTCTTTTCAGGATAAGGGGAAATTCAGCGGAAGCATGCCGGAGAGCTCGTAATATCTTGGAGTACGCTGAAAAGGCAATCGAAGTACCTCGTAGTTTAGTTGGGAAAGTAATTGGTCGCAACGGCAAAGTGATTCAAGAAATTGTTGACAAATCTGGTGTAGTCCGAGTTAAAGTTGAAGGTGATAGTGAAAACGAACCACCTCGAGAGAATGTACCATTCGTTTTTGTTGGAACTACAGAATCCATTACAAATGCAAAAATTTTGTTGGACTATCATCTTTCACATCTCCAAGAGATGGAAAAATTCAGAAAAGAAAAGTTAGAAATATTTCTACAATTGCGTAACCGAGATGTGCCACATTCTTCATCAACCAATGCTGCTTCATCTCAACCGTCTTCTCTACCCGGCACCGGAACAGTAAATAGGACCGGTGGAGATATGGGCAACTATGGAAGCGGGGAAGGCGGTGGACGAGGTCCACGTGGTCCTCGCACAAACGATAGAGGAACTGATAGAGGAGGCCGAGGCGGCGGCGGCGGAAGTGGAACTGGAAACAACCCTAGTAGAGAAGGTGGTGGTGGAAATGAAAGATCTCGTAACTCTCGATCTCGTGGAGGTTCTGGCCGAAGGTTCTCGGGTGGTATGATGGATAATCGACGATCACAACCAAGAGATGGTAACACATCCAACAGAAACTCAAACAATAATAAACAAAGACTCTCAAATAAGGAGGCAACATCATCAACAGTAGTGGAAAACAGTACTAATAATCCTCCACCTATGAATAAGATGAACCAAGAAATTTCTTCTAAAGAAACCGAAAAAGTCACAAATTAAGTAAAAAATAATATAATCAACCCTTAAAAAAACAAAACAAAAACAAAAAATAACACCAATAACACTACCTTTCTCAACAAGAAGCTAAAAACAACATTCAAACCAACTATCAACTCTCATGGAGCGTCCTTAATTAAATGATTTCATTTTTTTCTGCTTAACTAGTTTTAAATGAGATATCGATTTGTATGGTGAACATTTTCACTGATGATTTCATCTTCTGATACATTAATTTTTGTTTGAAGGTGAATTTGTGTAACAGTTCACTTTGTTAGACTTTAAATTGTTTTCAAGGTAAATACCTCTTGCAAAAAATTAGACAACAGTTAAAAATCTGTAGTTCATTTATCTTTCCTTCGAATAGTACACAAATCACTTGATTCTGGTAAGTCAGTAGAACTAAAATCATCAGATATCGCGAAATAATATTTAAATGGTTTTTTGATTGTGTGAAGGAATCGATGTAACAAGATTTACCAAGCAATCTAATCGTGTTTTACCAATTTTATGCATCATCAATAGATGCCGCCAATGTCTATAATTTTGCCTTTTACCAAAAATTTCAAAATTTAATTTTTTAAACCAATTTTAATCATTTTCATTGACATAACCTGTTCAATTTGCTAAATGCGGAATTTGAATGGCGATAATTTCTCAGGCAAGTGCGAAAATATAAAATGAGATGAAACTCGATCTCAACAAATTGGCTGAAATTACTCTTCGTCTTTTTTAGTTGAACGGCATATAATAAATGCTCAAATGGCCGTTCAGGATCTAATTGATTTGTCCATGCTAGTTAATTGGTTTTACGGAATTTCATCTTCAATTAAAATTAAAATGTGATAATAAAAATTAAAACACAAAACATGAATAAGGGACGCTTTTTTTGTACAGATGGCTTTACTATCGCATATTTACAGTGTAGTTTATGCGTAATGTCTATGTTCGATATTCAAGTTCGATCAGTCATATTTTTTCGTGATTTAAAAACAGTTTTTTACATCGTTATTACTAATTTTTAACCATGACCGTTGGTTTGTCAACTTTACATCATTAATGTGGTTTTAAATATTCTGATAACTTATGCTATTCAGTTGCCTGATTTGTACGTGAATTGAACAAAAATGGCAGACATGCCTCTTCAAAATAACCGTCCTTATTCAGACAATAATTTAATCACTTGAAAATCTAATCTTGGTCTACTCATCATTGAATAATTGATGGATAAAAAGTGCCTCTGTCCATTAAGTGTCTATCCTCGTCATATTATTCATGTTGATATAGAGGTTTTTTCACTTCGATAACTGTATCTTATGTGTTGGCTTTACACCTTGTCGCTGGTTTCCTGATTTTACAAGCAACAAATTAGTAAAACACCGTTTCTTAATATTTACCTGTTATTTACTAGGATTTTGGTTTTTAATCAATATTCCATAATATCCCTGATGAATTGTTTCTTATTGAATATTCGTTATCTCCTCTGGCTTATCTATTTTTTCTCCCAGCTTAGTTATCACTTAGTTGCTAACACAACAACATTTATACCACTCCTATTGACATAAATACGCTTTTGGTCTTATACACTTTGTACATCATTTGGACTTATTCATGCTAGAAGGAAAAGCTGATAGGTTTATATTTTCTAAGTTCCAATGGGTAGAAAGAAGCTGTCAGCTCTTTTAAGTATAGTATTTTTACTTTTAACTGGAGCTCTGTTCATTTATACCATTTCCATTGAAGATGTTGATACACATACTATTAAGAAAAGTCTCTCTTATCCTCATATGATCAGCAATGCCTCAGATGAATATGATCATGGGAATTTTTCAAATCCTGGATGTATATTACCTGAAATGGATCCATTTGATCTCGCAATATTGCCTTACATCCACAACGTATCTCTTCACTGTGAGCAATCACCTCAGTTAACTGTTATAAACTCAGATGATCGTTTGGTCATCCAGATTCCAGATAATACTCACGAGAGTGTTGATTGTTATTACTCATGGGTATATCGAGCTAAATCTGATGGCGCAGTTTCCTATGGTCCTGTGAATGTGATCCCTCCAACCGGTGGTGTTCAATTTGATAGCGATGCAAATGTTGTAAACACTAGCTGTATCAATCAAAAAACAAAACAAATTATCTATCGCAATATTCATTTCCATATTCCTACATTCAAACAAAAACCATCTATTAATTATCAAACAAATCCATCCGTTATTATTTTAGTGATTGAATCTCTGAGTCGTCTAAGCTTCCAAAGGTTTTTGCCTTCCGTTGATCAAGCGTTGCAGGATATTGGTAATTTTCAACATCTAAGCAGTTTAAATCGTGTTGAAGAAAACTCTTTCCCTAATTCAATGGCTTTGCTCGCTGGAAAAGCGATCACAGATAATGTAGCTTCGTCATATCATGGAATTCACTGGGACAATAAATTACCTTTCATTTGGAATACCTTCAAGGCATCCGGATATGTGACAAGTTTCTTAGAGGATCAACCAATGGCTGGTCTATTCTCTTATTACAATCGAGGTTTTCTCAATCGTCCAACAGATTTTTATCCAGTTGAATTTTGGTCCCACATGTACCCAGAAGGAACAAAACATATGCTTGATCTCTTAGTGAATCCTATTAACTATTGTTTTGAGAAAGTCGGAAGCAAAGTGGAACTTTTTTTATCAATGTGTTCCAAATTTGTCGAAGATGTGATCAATCGCCAACGGAATCCTTATTTTTTATACGCCTTTTACAGTCAAATGACTCATGAAGATTTCAATAATTTTCAATTAGTAGATCAACCTGTGGCTCAATTTCTGCTCTCTTTGTCGCCTTCAGTGTTGAATAATTCAATTGTTATTGTTATGGGTGATCATGGGCCTAGAGTTGGCGCTGTTACTAAATCTCTGGGTGATCCAACAAATACTCCATATGCTCGAGTTGAAGGAAGTCTTCCATTTTTTGCTATGAGAATCCCAGACTCTCTGGACTCAAAATATCCTCATTTGCGGAAATATCTTGCCTCAAATGAAAAGCGTCTGACAAGTTGGTATGATATTCATCAGATATTGCTAGACACAGCTCAAGGTAATTAACTTTTCATTTACTTGAATTAAAAATTGCAAAATATCTTTACTCTTTCATGTTTCGGTTAATCACAGTTTCATATTTCTTTAGACGCTTTCAAAAACCTTTTACTTTAAGTATCTGTGTAGTCATGTGAAGAAAGACAATCGTCATAGTTCCTCTCTACAATTGTTCATTTAAGGATGTTATTATCCTCTCGATGAGTAATAGCATTGTTAATTATCTTGATTTCAATATTTACCATGATATTAATAACTCGCATTCGAACAAACCTTGATATTTAATTTTCTATGTTATTCCATCAATCAATGGCTTCAGATCAAGCAGATTATGTCTCAGGTTATATCTCATCTCACTTGTTAATGCTTGGTGCAAAAGTATTGGGAAAATTCATGTTAATCATGAATTACGACGATCTCATTGTATTTATCAGAATTACAAATTTCAAGTGCAAACACAAATTGCTTACTCGGTTTTACACGTTGATTTGAATACAAAATTGGTAATTAAGATTTCTTTATTAATCAGTTGATTGCCATCGTTTTAGACCATTAACATTGAAAAATAGAACCATAAATGAAGTTCAAGTTTTCACGGATTGAATCGTGAATGTCTCATATTAGAAAAAAGATACAAAGCTGGAATCGGGTCTAATTGGTCTTCAGTAAATAAACTATGAAACTGAATTATGTCCGTCGAGTGATCTTTTTATTTCGAAGCCAAAATTTTTGAATGTTCAATTCCCAATACTTTTGCACTGACAAGTTTGTAAGCTTTAGTCCTCATCTCATTTAATATGACCAATGTTTTGTGGCAATTAATTCTTATTACTCGTTTTTTCACCTTTTCAGGTAATTTCCAACCCATCGGAACTCGTAAAGAAACTCCAGTTGCTTATTCAATTTTTCGAGAAGAAATTCCTATTAGTCGGACCTGCAAAGATGCCAACATCAGTCCAGTTTATTGTGCCTGTAATGGAAGAATTGGAATCAATCCGCCCTTTAAAAGTTTTCATATTGACGCAGCCAAAGGTTTAGTCGATGAAATGAGAACCGTTTTTCAAAAAAACAAGTGTCGATCAAGGATAACCTACGAAAAAACACTGTCAGCAGAGGTTAGTTCATTCACCAAGCTTCATTTGAATCAAAACCATTACCCTTTCTGTGTGAGAAACGTTCAACCATAAAACTGTCATTTTTGTTGTTTAGATAATGATGTGACGATTGCTACTTATTTTCAGTATTTTTGGCTCTAATTTCTCACAAGTCAAGGAAATCTTCAGTTTATTTCATTAGTTGATTTTGATCGATAAAGTCTGACTAAAATGACATAGATTTCGATTGATTGAACGAATCAAATAATTCATGTGATAAAGATATGTAACAGTTTATTATTTACTTTAGTTACGTTTACGTTATTTGATTCAGCTTGTACAGCCAAATACATCTAGCTAGGTGCTTAATGCAGGCATTTGTTTGTATTCATAACTCCATTTATTGAGAGACTGTTATTTTCTGTATCGAGTCTCATCCTGATAATATTGAGTTATATTATTAAAAGTAATTAGATTGGTCTCATGATACTTTGGATTGAAATAAACACTTCAAAATCATACCCGTTAATTCAGATTGAAAGCGGGTAAATTCAAAATGAAAAACAGAATGAAAATAGTTTAGTCAAAGGGAAATAATGCATTAAATAAGAAGTGGTTCAACACTGGAAGTTTATTTTAATTTTAATCTAATCAAGACTAGACATGGGAATCATAATTAAAAGTTTTTTATCATTTTGATATGGCATTTTTCAATGCGACTGGACGATTCTGCATGATGAAATAATTTTTGTTTCCTTCATTTTTCCATTTTTACGTTGGTTCATCTTGAATTTTGGTCGTTTTTCAATCTGAATAAACTTTAATGAAAATGGCAAATTACATAATCTTATTATTTTGTACTTTCCAGCTGACTTGATTATTGAGATTAATTCAGCTACACATCATAAAATTCAGCTATCAACTTCTCTTCCTGAGATAGTAACATGGTTCATTTCTGTTCTTTCCAAAGCAATGATCTTTTCTAATTCATATTTTCTTTAAATTTTAACAGTTCTTCTATCCACGATCAAATGAAACCTGGTCTACTTACGAAAGAGCAAATTTAACAATAAAAGTTAAACCAAGTCACGCTGTGATCACTGGAATGGTATATCGATCAAGAGATTCGGCCAATGATAGCTGGAGTCCTTGGAAGTTTTACGATCCAACAAACAAATTGAATTCAGCAGAATACACAAATTATCTCACAAAATTACTTTGCGTTAATCATGTCCTGAAAAATGTAAATGTTGCCATTATTTAAATCTATTAATACAATAATCTATGTAATATTAAACACTCAATCAAAATAAAAAGTTTTCTACTTTAAAAATTGACATCACTTTTAACTAATCATCTAGGAGTCAATACTGCCTGGATGCTTATTCGTTCCGATGACTTCGAGCTCCTGTTTTGTCATAATTACACTTGCTATTACGTTTACTGCAAAATAAAAAGGATATTTTTTTTACTATTTAAAAACGATAGCACGGGTAACATGCTGTCTTATTTCCTAAGCTTCTGTGACTCGTCACTGAAAACCTAGAGCATCTTAATCTAGTTTTTTTAGATTTTTAGATTCACATGAGTACAAAAAAGATACCGATTATTTTCAGCATACAGTATGTTTAATGACAAAGGAACTGATAGGCCGAGGCGATCGCGATAGAAGTGGAACTGGATTAATCCTAGTAGCAAAGTTGGTGGTGGAAATGAAGGATGTCTTAACCCTCCTATCAGGTTGAGGTTCTGGTCGAAGGATCAAACCAGCTATCAACTCGCATGGAGCGTCCTTAAATGATTTCATTTTTTCTTCTCAACTAGTTTTAAAAGAGATATAGATCTGTATGATAAGCATTCATCCTTCCAATAGTAAAAAATCCCTTCAATCGAAAGCCAGTAGAACTAAATCATCAGATATCACGAAAAAGTATTTTAATGGTTTTTTGATCAAGCCATGAAATCGATGTAATAAGATTTACCAAGAAATCTAATCGTACTTACTAACTTCATTCATCATCGATAGATGACGCCAATGTAATAATTTTCTCCATCTCAACAAATTGGCTGAAATTACTCTTCGTCTTTTTAAGTTGAACGACATATAAATGCAAAAATGGCCGTTCAGGATCTAATTGATTTGTCAATGCTAGTTAATTGATTATACGGAGTTTCATAAACAATTAAATAAAATGTAATAAAAATTACACCACTCAGTGCAGGGTAACCACTAGGTTACCTTAATGGGTATTTCTTATACACTGCACTGGTTACCTGCACTGGTTACCAGCACAGTTTTTTATCAATCACAGATAAGATTATTGATAAAACAAAGACTTAAAATTTTTTGATTTTGATGAAAATTGAATTAAATTGAGTTTCTATTGTTTTTGTGATTTTTTGCTTTAATTTTGTGTTGGCTATCTTTTACTTTCGTAGTGTAAATCTTTTAAACCACTATCACTCGAAGTTATGAGATAAAACCCTCGGGCTCCGCCCTCGGGTTTAATTCTCATAACTTCTCGTGGTAGTGGTTTAATCTATTCTTAAAACACAAAACATGAATAAGGGACGATTTTTTTGAACAGATGGCTTTACTATCGCCTATGTGTTGATTTTTGGTTTATGCGTAAATCTATCTTCGAAATCGATATTCAAGTTCGAAAAGTCATATTTGTTCATGTTTTTTACATCGTTACTATTTGTTAATCATGGCTGTTGGTTTGTTAACACCATATCAATTATAATTTTGAAATATCTAAATAAATTATGTTATTCAGTTGCCTGGTTTGTAGTCAAATTGAACAAAATGGAACAAAATTGAACAAAATTTAAGTGTTTTCGGATTCTTTGAAACCTCTGCAAAATCATCATCCTTATTTTGACAATAATTTAATCACTTCAATATCTAATCTTGGTCTTCTCTTCATTGAATAATTAATTGATAAACAGTGCCACTGTCCATTTAATGTCTATCCTCAACATTAATAATAATAAAGAGGAGTTCCACTATGCTAACTGTACCTTCATATGTTGACTTTACACCATAACGCCGGTTTCCTAATTTTCCAAGCAACAAATCGCCAACAGACCGTTTACCAATATTTACCAGATATTTTCCCGGAGTTTGATTTCTATCCAGTATTCCACGATATTCCTGATGTTCTGTTTATTATTAAATCTTCGTTATCTCATCTGGTTTATCTATCTTTTCTCACAGCTCAGTTATCACTTAGTTGCTAACACAACAATCAACCTACATAACTCATTTATACCACTCCTATTAACATAATTACGTTGATGGTGATCATTTGATCTTGTACACTATCGTTTATGCTAGAAAGAAAAGCTGGTTTGTTTATATTTTTTATGTTCACATGGGTAGAAAGAAGCTATCAACTCTTTTTAGTATAGTATGTTTACTTTTGACTGGAGTTCTGCTCATTACTAACATTTCCATTGATGATGTTGTTACACATGTTATTAAGAAAAGCCTCTGTTATCCTCGGATGGTCAGCAATACCGATGAATATGATCATGGGAATTCTTCAAATCCTGGATGTATATTACCTGAAATGGATCCATTTGATCCCGCAATATTGCCTTACATCCACAACGTATCTCTTCACTGTGAGCAATCACCTCAGTTAACTGTTATAAACTCAGATGATCGTTTGGTCATCCAGATTCCAGATAATACTCACGAGAGTGTTGATTGTTATTACTCATGGGTATATCGAGCTAAATCTGATGGCGCAGTTTCTTATGGTCCTGTGAATGTGATCCCTTCAACCGGTGGTGTTCAATTTGATAGCGATGCAAATGTTGTAAACACTAGCTGTATCAATCAAAAAACAAAACAAATTATCTATCGCAATATTCATTTCCATATTCCTACATTCAAACAACCATCAGTAACCAATTATCAAGCAAATCCATCCGTTATTATTTTAGTGATTGAATCTCTGAGTCGCCTAAGCTTCCAAAGGTTTATGTCTTCCACTAATCAAGCGATGAAAGATATTGGTAATTTTCAACATCTCAGAAGTTTAAATCGTGTTGAAGAAAACTCTTTCCCTAATTCAATGGCTTTGCTTGCTGGAATGGCAATCACAGATGATCTAGCTTCATCATATTATGGAATTCACTGGGATAATAAATTACCTTTCATTTGGAATACCTTCAAGGCATCTGGATATGTGACAAGTTTCTTAGAGGATCAACCAATGGCTGGACTGTTCTCATATTACAATCGAGGTTTTCTCGATCGTCCAACAGATTTTTATCCAGTTGAATTTTGGTCTCATATGTACCCAGAAGGAACTGCACACATGTACGATCTCTTAGTGAATCCTATCAACTATTGTTTTGAGAAAGTTGGAAGCAAAGTGGAACTTTTTTTATCAATGTGTTCCAAATTTGTCGAAGATGTGATCAATCGCCAACGGAATCCTTATTTTTTATACGCCTTTTACAGTCAAATGACTCATGAAGATTTCAATAATTTCCAATTAGTAGATCAACCCGTGGCTCAATTTCTTCTTTCTTTGTCACCTTCAGTGTTGGATAATTCAATTATTATTGTTATGGGCGATCATGGGCCTAGAGTTGGAAATGTTACTAAATCTTTAGGTGATCCAACAAATAGCCCATATGCTCGAGTAGAAGGAAGTCTTCCATTTTTTGCTATGAGAATCCCAGACTCTTTGGACTCAAAATATCCTCACTTGAGGAAATATCTTTCTTTAAATGAAGATCGACTGTCAAGTTGGTTTGATATTCATCAGATATTGCTAGACACAGCTCAAGGTAATTAATTTTTTAATTGCTCCAACTCATAATCAAAAAATATATCTAATCTTTCATGCTCCGGTTAATAACAGTTTGATATTTCCTCAGACGCCTACAAAAAACCTTTCACATTAAGTATCTGTTTGAGTCATGTTGCAAAACAAACTTCGTAGTTCCTCTCCACAATTTATCATTTAAGGTTATTATTATCCTCTTGATATGTAATAACATTATCGATTATCTTGATTTCAATATTTCAATATCTTGGTTAATATGTTTTACCTTGATATGAATAACTCGCATTTAAATAAACCTTGCTATTTCATTTTCTATGTTATTTCACAAATCAATGGCTGCAGATCGATTAGATTATGAATTTCTCATATCACTAGTACAGTTAGTGTACTAATACTAGTATAGTTTAGCAACCATTAATTTATCTAGCATAATCAATGTGTTTTTTGTAATTATTTTTTTCTTACTCACTTTTCTACCTTTTCAGGTCATTTCAAACCCATTGGAACTCGCAAAGAAACTCCAGTTGCTTATTCAATTTTTCGTGAAGAAATTCCTATCAGTCGGACCTGTGAAGATGCCAACATTAGTCCAGTTTACTGTGCCTGTAATGGCAGAGTTGGAATCAATCCCACCTTGAAAAGTTTTCATATTGACGCAGCCAAAGGTTTAGTTAATGAATTGAGAACCGTTTTCCACAAAAACAAATGTCGATCAAGGATAACCTTTGAAAAAATATTGTCAGGAGAGGTTAGTTCATTCACCAAGCTTTAACCATTAAATCAAAACCATTACCCTTTCTATGTGATTCTACTTTGATGGAAAACATTCAACCGTAAAAAGTCATATTTGTTGAATAGATAATGATGTGAAAATTGCTACTTATTGTCAGCCTTTTTTCCTTTACTTACTCAGGTTAATGCATAATTGATCTACTGATCGATAAAGTCTATCTAAAATGACATAGTTCATAAAAGATTGAACGGATCAAATAATTTATTTGATAAAGATCTGTAGCAGATTATTATTTACTTTAGTTGCATTTACGTTTTTTGACATATTCAGCTCGTATAGTCAAATAAAATTTACCAAATGCATGTAAATATAATTTTGGTTTCCATTTTGGGGTTAGGTCTTAATCTGAATGAACTGTAACGAAAATAAAACACTACATAATCTTATTGTTTTTACATTCGCCAGCTGACTTGATTATTGAGATTAATTCAGCTACACATCCTAAAATTCAGCTATGAACTTCAGATCCTGAAATTGTAACATTATTCGTTTCTGTTCCCTTCAAAACAATGATCTTTTCTAATTAATTTTTCTCTTTTAATTTTAACAGTTCTTCTATCCACGATCAAATGAAACCTGGTCTACTTACGAAAGAGCAAATTTAACAATAAAAGTTAAACCAAGTCAAGCTGTGATCACTGGAATGGTGTATCGATCAAGAGATTCAACCGATTATCGTTGGAGTCCTTGGAAGTTTTACGATCCAACAAACAAATTGAATTCAGCAGAATACACAAAGTATCTCACAAAATTACTTTGCGTTAATCATGTCCTGAAAAATGTAAATGTTGCCATTATTTAAATCTATTAATAATATTAAACACTCAATCAAAATAAACTGGTTTCTACTTTAAAAACTGACATCACTTTTAACTAATCATCTGGAAGCCAATACTGCCTGGGTACTTATTTGTTTCCATGACTTCCAGCTCCTGTTTGCTTAAATGACATTTGATATTACGTTGACCGAGAATCAAATGATACTCTTTTACTATTTAAACAGCGATAGAAACATGAGGAACATGTTGGCGTGTTCCTATGTTTCTGTAACTTGTTACGAAAAATATAAAGAGCTCATGAATGCTTGCTGCTCATTGCTACTTATATCAACCAGAAAATTGGGTTAATTTCATTATAAATTGTGCGAAATGTATTTAAGTCTCGCTAATATTTAAAGAAAACCTAAAACATCTAAACCTAGTTTTTTACATTTTTTAGTCTTCATGAGTAGAAAAAAGATCTCGATTCTTTTCAGCATAATATGTTTAATCCTAGCTGTAGTTTTGTTCATCATCAACATTTCCATGTATGGTGATGTCACACATGTTATCAAGAAAAACTTTTGCTATCCTCAAGTGGCCAGCAATACCTATGAATATGTCGATGTAAATTTTTCAATTCCTGGTTGTGTATTCACTAAAATTGATCCATTTGATCCAGTAATATTGCCTTACATCCGCAACGTATCTCTTCACTGTAAGCAATCACCTCAGTTAACTGTTATCAACTCAGAAGATCGTTTGGTCATCAAGATTCCAGGTGATATCGATGAAGATGTTGAGTGTTACTACTCATGGATATATCGAAATCAAACTGATTGGAGTATTTCTTACGGCCCTGTGAATGTGATCCCTCCAACCGATGGTGTTCAATTTGAAAACGGTGCAAATGTTGCAAACACTAGCTGCATCAATCGAAAAACAAAACAAGTCATCTATCGAAATGTTCATTTCCATGTTCCTACATTCGAAAAATCAACATTATCTAAAAATCTAACCAATCCATCCGTTATAATTTTAGTGGTTGAATCTCTGGGTCGTCTGAGCTACCAACGCTTTATGCCTGCCGTTAATCAGGCGATGCATGATATTGGTAATTTTCATCATCTTAAGGGTTTAACTCGTGTTGGTGAAAACTCTTTCCCCAATTCAGTGACTTTGCTTACTGGAGAGATGTTGACTGACCAAGTAGCTCAATATAATGCAGGTATTGATTGGGACCATGAATTACCTTACATTTGGGATGCATTCAATGAATCTGGTTATGTGACAAGTTTCTTAGAGGATCATCCAATGGCTGGTCTGTTTTCATATTACAGTCGAGGATTTCATGAGCCTCCAGTTGATTTTTATCCAACTGAGTATTGGAATCACATGTATCCAAATGGCACTGAGCACTGGCAGGATATTTTGAATAATCCTATCAACTATTGTTATGAGAAAGTTGGAAGCAAAGTGGAACTCTTTTTATTAATGTGTTCCAAATTTGCCGAAGATGTGATCAATCGCCAACGAAATCCTTATTTTTTATATGCTTTTTACAGCCAAATGACCCATGATGACTTCAATAATTTTCAAATGGTCGATCAACCTGTGGCTCAGTTTCTTCGCTCTTTATCACCTTCAGTGTTGGATAATTCAATTGTTATTTTCATGGGTGATCATGGAACTAGAATTGGTAGATGGGTTCAGCCTTGGGGCGATCAAATTGAGAATCCATATGCTCGAGCAGAAGGAAGTCTTCCATTTTTCGCCATTAGAATTCCGGACTCTTTGGACTCAAAATATCCTCATTTGAGGAAATATCTTTCCTTAAATGAAAATCGACTGTCAAGTTGGTATGATATTCATCAAGTATTGCTAGACACAGCTCAAGGTAATCAATTTTGTACTGATTTAACTCCGATTCGAATATTATCAGATTATGAAATATCTCAATTCAATGGTAGTTTTTTTGATAAAAATGGATAATTATGTCATTTATCTAGAATAACCATTACTAACAGTTCTCTCTCTTTTTTCGTCCTCTTCAGGTCAGTTCCAACCAGTTGGAATTCGCACAGACATTCCAGTTGCTTATTCACTTTTTCGCGAAGAGATTCCTATTAGCCGTACCTGTGAAGATGCTAACATCAGCCAAGATTACTGCGTCTGCAATGGAAAAGTTGGAGTCAGTGTTAGCAGTAGACGTTTCCCTATTGATGCAGCTAAATGTTTAGTCGATGAATTGAAAACCATTTTTCAAGAAAATGACTGTCGATCCAATGTAACCTTTCGCAAAATAGTATCAGGAGCGGTTAGTACATTTACGAATCTTTCAATTAATCGTTAAACATTACCATTATCAAGATTTACCATTTACAATTATCAATAACTTCCCTGTCTTTTTCAATGATCTTTTCTAATTCATGTTTTCTTCTAATTTTGACAGTATTTCTTTCCACGAGCAAATGAATCTTGGGCGACTTATGAAAGGGCTAATTTCACAATCCAAGTTGAGCCAAGTCAGGCTAAGATCACTGCGGTGATCCATCGGTCAAAAAATGCAAGTGATTATAAGTGGAGTCCATGGAAGTTTCATGATCCAACAAACAAATTGAATTCAACAGAATATACAAAGAATCTCACAAATTTACTTTGTGTTGACCATGTCCTGGAAAATGTAAATGTTACCATTGTCTAACCTATTAAACACTCAATCAAATAAACGAATGATTCTGAATGGACTCATGAAAAGCTTATCATCAATTTTATCATTGGTATCAAATTAATCAAAAAATGTACGGATAATCGGGTTAATTTCAATTTTTATTATGTGTTGATTTGTTATAAGAAAATTGCTTGGAAATCTGTTAATATTGAAAGTTTGGTCATCAATCTAAGTGAATAACTATTAATTTTCCTGTTCGATGTTCATAGGAAAGTTATGTCCATTCAATGCCACATTGGTCCGAGTAACCCAATCATTCTCTGCACAAAAAGACTTCTCTTCAGAACGATGTATCGTTATGATTATAGCTACTGTTTAGTTATGAGCGCTCCATAAATTAAATTTTATGATTTGTATTCAAACAGTAAATCAGGTGAACATGACCGACTAATAAATATGTTATGTTAATTGAAAAGTAAACTTGTAGCGAAGTATAATGTTAAGCGTTAATTAAGTTATCAGCTGCAATTGCCTAAATAGAAAGTGTATGACACTGTTCAATCTCCTCGAAATCCCCTTTTGTACTCGCTTTCATGTATTTCATGCATTCATACAACGTTTCATTACTAACTTGGAAATTCAGGTTTGGGTTAAATCGGAAAAAAATTTCATTGAAAAGTTTCTACATTGTATTTATACTAATTGGCTCTACTTCTCATCTCGTAAACCAATTTTAAAGCAATTTATCTAGTAACGGCGAAAATAGTGGACCAAGATGGAAGGTTTTGTATCAATTTTAACCATGATTTATCAAACTGATTGAATCATACGACTAATGAATCAATAAGTTCAGAAAACTCTTGGTAACGTTAGGCTTTGTACTGGTTTTTCAACCAGTTGAAAATTGCGTCAATAATGCCAAACCTATTTTGGCAGTTTAATTGGGGCTTATGATTGTTTTAAAATTGATGACATACTTGGTATCATTTAAAAACATTCAAATTTTCGGACTTTTGTTGAAAAAAAATAATTCCTGGATGATCAACGTCACCAAGGAAACAACCTCTTCTTTGTTCTCAAAGAGGTGGGATTATTGTTCAGTCGTGAATCACTACTAGTGAAGTCTGGTGTTTATCTGAGCTTTCTAGAGATAAATTTTCTTTTATTTTATCATTTAAACTTGAATTTAATCTATTATTATTATTGTCATTATCAACACAATAGATTAATTGATACTCACCATCAACCAGTTGGCTTTTCATTCACAAATATGGCCTACCAAGGTAAGATATCAAAGCTTTCTTATTTACAAATATTTGTTAAACACTACTCATGTTTCTCTCCAATATTATCCTCTAATCTTACAGGTATTCAGAATCAAAAATTTAAAATCCATCTCAACAAAAAAGAGCTCAGCAATAATCAAGATTCATCCACAATTGTGTCCACTCAAAGATTGCTTGGACTGATTGATACAGATAATACAACAAACGAAGAACCTAATAGAAAGAAAAGAAAAATGTATCCAGAATCTCGAACAGACCCAGATGGTGAATCAGATGGTAAAGAAGATGATGCTGCTATGCCTAGACCAGTAGAACTTCCAAAAGGGTTTTTTGATGATCCCAAAGCTGATGCTAAAATTAGAAACAATCCTTATAAGGATCCCATTGATGAGGAAATGGATCTCTTTAAAAAAGCTATTGCCGAGGAATCATATAAAGCTCAAACCATGGTTGAAGAATCTTTAGAGGAAATTAATATCGACCGAGATTTCGATGAAATTGAGGATCAGTACAACAAATGGGCCAAAGTCAATGAATTAGAAAAAATGAAAGCTGAAAAGTTGAAAGCTAAATTAGCATCTGGATCTAGAGATTCATATATAAACGACATTAGTGAAGAAGATCTTGATTTAGCAGACATAAATGTCTTCTCTAAATGGCGTGCTAAATCTATCGAGTTAAATTCCAGAGTTTACTCATGAAAAAATTCAAGTTAAAGATTTACAAAGTATACTTCGGTTAGCAAGTTAATCTCGTCTAGTTAAGAACACTTATATTTTGTCCACAAAACCCATTTCACTTTCTCTGGTGTTTTGTCAAACCATTATGAATTATTTCTCGTGTTTGTCTTTAATTTATTAGCCTTTTTATTGTGATCCTATCCATTTTTGCTTATTTTCATCTATTTAATAAAATTTCGGTTGCTTTGAAATTTTTGACTATAATACAAACCCGTCCCGAATTTACATCGATTACTTTTTACTCAAAGCCCGTAAGACGCAGGCAAAGAAACTGCAATTTGTTGGCATTTTTTTTTATTAAAAAGAATTAGATTGATCCATGAAACATATAATTTGATAACAGTTTCATAACTATGCAATAAATAGTCAAATCAAAACCCTAGTTAAGCATATAAAGTTCGAAAGAAACATAATGCTCAGAAATTACAGAAAAGGTTGATGGGTGATTATAATTCAATATTGGATATCAGTAAACACCTGAATGGTTTTTCAGAAATAGGAATGATTGGGATATTAGTGATTTACTGAAAATAGTATAAAAATATATCAACAATTGAAAATAAATGATATTTTACAAATGAATATGTGCATGAAGAGTCATATTGAAAGGAAGGGGAAATTATACGCAAAACAAGAAGATGCATACTTTAGTGCTGAATTGTAATAACAGAATTCATAACAATTTCAATGTAGATTATAAATCGTTACAGCGAAGAGATACAGATTATTCTAGATTATTCTTTTGGAGGAATTGAAGCAGAAAAATAACTTTTCATCCTTTTTTCGTTTCATGGTTACAAAAATTATCAATGTTTAACCTATGGTATAAAATAGAAAACAAAACTAATTATTAAAAAAATATTAATAGAAAATAAAATCAAGTCTAGAATGGGTTTAAAAGATTCATTACTTACCGCAAAGTATATAATTATTATAAGAGCTATTACGATTAAACCAATAATAATATTTACTCTCATATTTTGCCATTTCATCTTCCTTCCTAATCGTCTGGAGGATACTCTGAAATCTTCGGACTTGGATGATAGTAAGGCTAATGGAAAAAGATGAATGAGAGGAAATTTAGACTTTGAACTCAAGAGTAATTAGTGTATTCTAATATTACCAGATCTATCCTCTAAATGATCTAATTTTTGTCCACGATCCAGAATTTTAGATATATTTTCTTGCATCATGTTGGTTACTTGGGCCACTTGCTGCTGTACTTGATCGACTTTAGGTTGAGTCGAGGTGCCAGGCTGAGAAAATGGTTGATCTCTGTAAAAGATGGAAATGACAAGAGATAGTTAAACATCAAATCTGACAATGATCTACAATACAGAGAACGAGCGAGATGTCAAGTTGTCAAGTGGATAGTAGAAACAAAGAGATTTGCAGTGGTAAAAATATTGAGATGAACCGAGATAATCTATGAGCCAATTCAAGGGCAATTCAAGTGAACAAAATTAAACGTACCTCTCTGGTGAAGATTCGACCTAAAATTTCCATGTCGTCGATAAAAATGCGAATGAAAAATAAATATAAAAATACAATCCATTAATAAATACTATCATATTAGCAGCAGAAATAAATAAACAAATAAGATATACTTACATCAATGGCTTGGTAGTCAGCCTTGTTATGAGAATTGTCTGCCATTTTTTCTTTAGTGATTATGAGAAAGAGTTATTGATGAAATTCACTCACTTGAAATGAAATACAGTAATTAAAGATTCACAGGAATTAAAATTTGAAAGATTATGGAGTGATATATTGTAAGATCAGCTTCAAAATACGCCTTTATTTATTTTAACAGTATGCATTTGAGCATTTGAGAGACAGCTGATCACAGATGGCAGGTAAAGCAGTTTATCTGATGATGACTAAGTTTGTTAATTTTTCGTTTAAATTTCTATTTATCAAGCTCATTTTGATATCATTAGGGAAATGTTGCCCGTAAATGCTGAAATCGCCGAAACCAGATCTTTTTAGCTGTGGATACCAAGAGACATTAACCATATTGTTATTACTCGGAAGGAATCGATTGAGCATAATTACTTTTGAATGGTTTGCTTTGTTGATCAATGATCTTTGTTGAGTAAAGGGCAAAATATTGAACTCATAATTTAATTTCATCAATTGAGTCACAAAAGAAAATATTAGACAATAGTTACATGGAAAGCAATAGAACGTTGATGCACTTGATGAAAGGCAATCATTTAAAACATGATATTATTTTATTATGTTTTTATTCGATTGATAAATCATGTTGTATTGTTCACACAGTTTCTATGATTCACAACAAAAGATCTCTATTCCGATCAAGAGTAAGCTTTTGTGTAAAATAACAGATTAACATGTTCGTATTCATCGTTAGACTTGAATTAAATTGATAAACACAATTGGTCAGGATTATAACAATATATTTGAGGATAAATTTTCTTCAAGAGGAAAATATAAATACAAGTGATCAAAAATTAGTGTTTTAATCGCAAGCCCTTTAGAATCAAACTCGCTATCTTTTACATTTCAAGATTATGAAAAGCAATTTAACATTAGGAAATCAAGATTCAACGGATGGAAGATGCTTTTCAATAGTTGAGACTTTGGTTAAGTAATGATCATCATTACTCTAGTGTGATGAAGGAAGATGCTGTCTTAAAATGGACTTAGAATGATTTATATCACGACGATAATTCTTTCAGTTTTTGCACAAAAGGGCATCAATTTGTTTGAGATGTGGTGCAAGCAGTACGATCTTCTTACGATACATTGGATCATTTGCAATCGGGTTTCGTTCGAAGTAAACTGTTTCCAGTTTGGGGAAATTTTTCAAAATTTCCAAATCCTTCCATGAACTTATTTTATTGTCGTTGGCCCAAAGTTCCAGAAGATTGATCAAGTGGCCGATATTTTCCAATCTTTCAATACGGTTGTTGGATATGTCCAGGTTTTGAAGATTAATATTGTTGGTTAAATTTTCAATCTTTTCAATACCATTGTGTGATACATAAATTTCCTCCAAATTTTTGAGCTCGTCCAGGCCTTCAATCTTAGTTAATCGATTTGACTGGATACTAAACAGTTTCAAATTCTCTAATTTGTCCAGGTTCTGTAATCTGGTGATTTTGTTTTTACCCAAAAACAAGGAATGCAGATTTTTAAGGCAATCCAAATTTTCAATCACTCGTATTTTGTTAGAGCCCAGTTCAAGCGTTTCCAGATTGACGAGATTATCTAGATTCTCTATTTTTGAAATACGATTGTTTATCAAATAAAGTTTCTTTAGATTTACCAAATTATTGAGATTCTCAATTTGCGTGATTCGATTAAATGATAGATCCAAAATCCTACAAAAAACAAAAGTAAAATAATCGTATCAAGTTATAAGGAATTGAAAAGAGGACTGAAAAGACTTACTCCAAATTGACCAGCGAATCAAGGTTTTCTATTTTCGTTATCTGATTGTCATATAACTCCAATTCTCGAAGAGATGTTAATCTTTCAAGGTTTTCAAGTTTTTTGATAAGATTATTACGAAGACCAAGAGATTCAACATTTTCGAGAATTTCACATCCTTCAATTCTCTGGATCCGACAGTGATTTAAATCAACAACAGTTTGATCAGGAGTTAGAAAACTTTTCATGTCGGTATCATCCTGATTTGTCTCACTTTTATCACTAGATGCATTTTCTATGAACATATCGGTTACTGTTGTCCCTTGCTGTTGCAATTCTTCAGGTTGCGTGGTAGGGTCAACTGATGTACAAGGTTTAGCGAATGAAACTCTGTAAAAGATGAATGAGATGACAAGATTAGACAAAAAATTGACAGTGCGTTACGATATGTGCTTAGTCATGGACAGCTTCATGAAAAAAAATTTTGAACGTACCTGTCTGGTGAAGATGCAACCTAAAAGTTCCATGGCATCGATAGGGATGTGAATGAAAAATAAATATAAAAATACAATCAATTAATACTATCATACTACCGGCAGAAATAAATAAACAAATAAGATATACTTACATCAATGGATTGATAGTCAGCCTTATTATGAGAATTGTCTGCCATTTTTTTCTTTAGTGATTATGAGAAAGAGTTCTTGATGAAATTCACTCACTTAAAATTAAATACAGTAATTAAAGATTCACAGGAATTAAAATTTGAAAGATTATGGAGTGATATATTGTAAGATCAGCTTCAAAATACGTTATTGTATCAATTATCTTTATTCCATTGAGAATGTGCTGACATTTTATTAATACCTTCAATGAAGTCATACATTACGCATGCCCACTACAGAGGATATCTGTAGCCCGCACAAACATCAGAATTTAAACTTCTGATGAGATAGCAGTCTGAGTTCAGGACCCAGATTGGGAAAAGTGAGAGTTTTAAATTTTGTTTAGGTACATTTTGTAAAAGAGTAAAGTTTTGCTTAGTAAGGTTTTGTATAGGGAAAAGTACATATTTTTAGTAGAAAGTTTCTGTTTTAAGAGTAAAATCTGTCTTAATCTTTTAAAATTTGGGTAAAATGTTTTGTTAGTTATAGCATTGATGGTAAATGTTTTTTCTTCCATTCATCATTTCTGGTTTGCCAATCTATTTGTGGTTGAATATTGTGTTTTAGGAGTTTAGCTTGTATCAGATCAATGAGTCCATCCAGCGCTTCCAAGATTTGTTTGTCATAGGCAAAGTCTCCAGTGAATTTCCAACCTCTCCGTAGGTTTTGTCGAATGGTCCGAGTTGAGTTGCAGATTTCCAAATAATGTAAAACGGTCTTATTCTTGCTTGTGGCAAAATTCAGTTTGTCAATATACATTCGCAATCTAGATAGACGGTCCAGGACATGATTGACCGGCAGAAAGGCAATTCGACCATTGTAGGACGCTTTAATTCCATAGGTGAAGAAGTTTGTCAAGTTGGAGTTTTCCTGTTTGTAGATTTGTGCAAAAAATGCATCCATCTTCTCATTCTTGCTTTTGTCAAAAGCGTGATTTGTAACTATGTTATTTTTGATAACAGTTATCGAGTCACCCGGTTTCATTTTAATAAGATTATCCCATTTCTCACATGGCATCCAAATGAATTTTTTGTCATTCATATTCAACAATGACGCCATGTATGCTGTAGTGGCAGAATTTGGGTGTTTGACTAAGAAGTCAGGAACAATATAAGTGGTCGGTTGATGTTTTGTTAAGTTCACCATGATGTAAGTTGCTAGAAAATGATCTGCTGTACAATACTTAGGGTCTTGTATTTTGAAAGAACGTATTCCATTGTTGGTGATGACTTGTATCTGATCTTTTTTAAGTCGATAACCAGCTTGCGGCAGGCTAGGATAAGAGGCTTTCTTCTCAAAGAAGGAGATCAGATTTGGCGTTTTTGTGAAAAGCGGTAGGGGTTTCAGAAGATCAAGGAAAGGCCATAAGTTAGGGGTGAGCGAGGTTCGAAGTACCGCTGTAGTAACATTTGAGAACCACACTTTAACTGGATTGTTGATTCGCCAAGCGACAATGGGCGCCCAGGCAGAGTCTCGTTTACCAAGATTCATAGTTTCCTTTAAGAGGAAATTGACTCTGTGGATTAGTTTCGCAAGTAAGTCACCATATCGATGATTTTTATACAAAACATCCGGCGATAGGGAATGCAGAACTGAGGTTGCAAAAGCATTCGTGACAATGCGAACAATGACACTGGGAAGCTTGTTCATAATTTGTTTATTCCTTTGTAAGATAAGACTATTTTCGTGTAAGATCTTATCAATATTTGGTATACTAGGTGAGAGGTCAAAGTAAATACCAGCAATTTTAATACATTCCGTATTACCACGATTGTAGATTTTGGTCTTCGTCTTGTTCAGACCTAAGTTGGCCTTAGTAAGTTCTGAGTGAACTGTTGAGATTACCTCATTACACTTTTCTTTTTGTGTAACTACATACAAATCGTCCGCATAAGCCATGATATTGATACTTTTCATTTTTAGTTGTCTGATAACTTTATTTAAAGCACAAATAAAGAGTATCGGACCAACTTTAGAACCTTGAGGAACTCCAAACACATCTGGGCGGTATCTGTAGTTACCATCAATTCTGGTTCTCAACCATCGACCATATATAAACTGTTTTATTAGATCAATGTCAGATGAAGGCATGACCATTTTCAATTCATCCAGAGCATAGGTGATTTTCACAGTGTCGAAAGCCTTCTCGATGTCAGCACATATCAAGCTTTTACTTGGGCTCCAAATATTAGCAAGACATACATGTAGGTCAAAGGCTGTCGTGTTTGATAGAAAAGCAAATTGTGTGTTTTTAATGATAAGTTTATGAAGATTTTTCGTGATGCGTTTAGCTATGATTTTATCATAAATTTGCAGTAGGAAATTTGCAATTCTAATGACTCTGAAACGGCCATCCGGTTTCGGAATAAGATGTGCACCATATACTTTAATCGGCTGCGGGATATAACCTCTCAAAAAAGTCTCTTTTATTAAGGTTATCAATTTGGTTTTATTCAGTTCCCAAAATTTTCTCCAAGATTTTAGAGAGAAATCATCAGCGAATCCAGATTGCTTTGTAAAATTCATAGCTTCAATCATAGTAACTTCTTCATCTTCCAGACAATTTTTCTCAGCTCCTGAAGTCAATCCAAAATAGGGATTCGTGTAAATGAAACTTCTCAGTTCTTCTTGTCTTCTATCAACAGTAACTATGTATGGTGTTAAGGTATTAACTGGTTTAATGATCTTATTAAGAATAGGCCAGATAAGCGAAGAATCTTTATGATTCTTAATAACAAATCTCATAGATTTATTTTTAATCTGATGCCGCTCTTCTTTTTCTAATGTTTTGAGGTCTTTAATCATTTCATTTATTTCTACTGAATGGTTACTACTATTGTTTCTTCGCATGGATTTTATTCGTTTTCTGAGTCTACAGATTTTGGCATTGTTACGTCTAATTCTAATTTTTCTAGTTGAGCTAAGATGATTGGTCATTATGTTTCTAAAGGTTTGATCAATTTCTCGACAGCTATTCATATTTATCATGTCTAGTTTTAGATCAGGGTGTTTCAAGTTCCTAAGACTTACATAACTATTTTTTTGTTTTAATTTGGTCGAGAAAATGTCTGAGAGTCTAAAATCTACAGCTAACATCTTATGATCCGTGATAGTCTCGGGTGAAATCAAGAAATTGTCTGCACTAGCATTACCAAAAATGAGATCTATCCAGGCCTTACAATTAGTTTTTGTTTTACAATTAGATCGCTCAAAAGTAAAATTGTCTGGGGATGGAGTTGAGTTATAGATTGTTAGCGAGTTTGAATTTATAAAGTCATTTAACATTACCGAAGCCGTGCATTGTTTTGTCTTACAGGACCAACTTGGATGCTCGCAGTTTAGGTCTCCAAGACAGATGAAAGGAAGATGCTTCAGTTTATCCAGAGTAGACAAAAGTTTGATCATAAGGTCTTTTACATTTTTCGGGTTCAAGTAGGCACACACAATTAACATAGCAGCTTTTCTGTTCCCAACAAGGGCAGTTATAAGATTTTCATGAGTTGTATCATATCCATATATGAAAAGATCATTAGAGGCGATCAGAGCAGTTTGATCATTAATAATGAGATTGGAGTGAGAAGCATATTTGTAGAGTGTGAATCGGTTGGCTTCGTTAATCGAGCATATAGTACGATTGTCTTTAAGGGCTTTTGTTAAAACACTTTCAGTCGCCGGTTGATTTTTAGCAGTATTAAGGTGAAAAAGTTGAATGCTCTTCCGGGAATTTTGAGGCGAGGACAAGCCATTTTGAGCCAATGTCAATGGTTGAACAGTATTTACGGACATATTCAATCAGAAAAGGACACTCTAAAGAAAGAGTTTGATGTTGAACAATCGTAGGATGACAAGATGCACACGAAAATTGACGGGTTTCTTGAGTAGTAACACAGACGTTGGTATCGTGACGTAGCGCACAATATTTACACTTAGTTTGATTGTTACAGTCAGTGTAGTAATGGCCAAACTTCCAACAGTTTTCACAGTATTTAACCGGGATATGATCGAATACTTGAACACAATATTGCATAAAGTTTATCCAACTGTCTTTATCTAATAGGAGTTCTCTATTTTGAACACTAATAGAGAGCACAAAAGTTGTTGTTTCTTGGTGATTGTCAACGAGATAAAGAACCTTTGTTTTATCATCCGTGAACCACTGATTTTGACCAATAATTATTTGGGTTAAAACTTCTTTCGTTGAAAAATCAGATGAGGATGGTATTGTAAACTTAACAATGGCAGGTGAAAGATCTATCACTTTGTACCTGAACTGGGATGGTGAGATATTAAGAAGGGTAGTCAGTTCTTCCAAGTTTTGATCAGATGTCACAAAAATATTAACTTTGGAGTTACGTTTATTAATGTAACGAAGTTTGAGGTGAGGAAATGGAATTTGACGCAAAAGAGTTTTAACACTTCTTCTTAAGGCCACAGGATCACGAATTTGAGCTCCAGCGGAGTCAATAAAGGATATAGAAACACCAATTCGGTTCACAATACCTTTGATAGAAAACCAATTCAATCTGGACGCTTGAATTTCTCTTAGTAATTGTCTTTGCGGGATGTCAGAGAAACGTTGAGAAAGCATAATCAAGAAGGAGAAGGTTACCACAAGATGATGATTGAATTTGGCGAAGAGAAGAGTAAATGAGAAATAAGCTTCTCAATTAAGTAGAAAGTGAGAGGCGAGAAGTTTCCAAGAATTGGCTTAATTAGTTAAGGCTATTTAACAGCATAACTTGGTCATAAGATTAAAACAGGTTCTTGTTACATTTTAACAATTAGTATCTTAGAAAGAGTTCACAATTGTAAAGAAGCTGTGTTTACAACAAGTGTTAATCTTAGAAGATGTAAAAGATCAAGGGTTAACACCAGAGTGTAAAGTTTGAGTCATAAAAGTAATTAGCTCGAGGAAGAAGATTAAAGTTCTAAGGACAGATGTTGGGTTATTATGATTATATTAATTAAGAAGAAGAATTAAGTATAATTTGACTAAAGTTGAATAAGTTATTTGAGAAGTGTGAAAAGATTTAGCTAATTGAAAAGAAGGTTGTAAGCTTGATACAGAAAGCATGAGTATGTGAGGAAATTAGGAATTGAGATGGAGTTCAGATGACACAAGAGTGTAAAGTTACTAATTCAATTAATTCATAATGAGATTATAGTTGAAATTAGTTTTTTCTAATTCATGCTTAAGCTTTATACGAAAAACTTCACAAGAAATATCAAACGCACTATGTCCATTCTTTTGGCAATTTCGACATTTACGTTTAACTGCATTAAACTCAGCATCACATTTCGAAGAATGATTACGACCACAAAATTGACAACGTGAAACTAAACCACATTTTTTGGCAGAATGACCATAACCACAACAGTTATTGCATCTCTTGATTTCAAAATAATCGACCACACGAACCAATGCGCTTCCAACATTTACTACACCATAACGTTTACCAATTTTCTCACGAATAAGAGGAGATACATTCAGTATCACATCAGATGTTTTTTTGAGTTTGTTGCGAAAAATATGCAGAATACGAACAACGTTATCAGGATCATGCCAGTTGTTACGCATTTTAAGACGGTTGACCCATTCGAGGATTTCATGTTCTTTTTCAGACAGAATTCTAATGCCATTCAATCGTATCATTGGATTGCGAAGCGTGGGGATTTCAATGGTCCAATCAGTTAGCTTTTCCTTAAAGAATTTGCACAGACGAGATCGATCCGAAATCGACTCACACTTGATTTTCAGAGATGAATGACCACATTCAGTCTCTATCACACCTCCTACATCAATTGAAGTCTTTTCCAATAAGTCATCAATGTAATCTTTCATTTTCATAGGAGCACTTTTGGAGGTGGGTGAGTCAAAACATTTAGTCTTTAAGATAATGATAGGCCATATCTGAATATCAGAGACATTGTACCAGGTAGCAGGAATATGAATGTTGGAGAAGTTTTGACAAATCACATTTCGTTGTTGATTGTTAGACAAATTAGCCGGGGAGACGGAGATATCAGCAGCAATATCAGGTAGCTCTTCATGAGCAAGATTCTTGATTTCACGAAGAAAGTTCGTACACTTAGCAATTATGGGACCAGAAACTGACTCAAGCCAGGTTTCAGACGAAAGCATAGCCTCCAAAATTGCAGTAATAGAAAATTCAGAAACTTTTTGTAGAATCGACTCTCGATTGACTTCATTGATTTCATTGTAGCTTGTAATAAATTGTAGAACTGTTTCAAATTTCTTATTCTCTGAAGTGTGGATATTATTCTGGAAAATGAGATTTCATTAATAACCCATTAGTTATGGACTATTTATAATTATGCTTAATTAGTCAAAAGAGTCTGACAAAATCAGATTCATATAAACTAAGTTTTTCTTGGTACTCCTAAAAGGAGTGATTTTTCTTAATAGTTCTTAATAATATATATTAATGAACTTGGCTTTTTTCTGGTTCAGTTTGTATCTTTTAAAGTCATATTTAACTTAGTTTTGTTTTTCTTAAAAACTTACCAACGGATCTAGGTTTACTCTCGCCATGGTCAATAGAGGATAGAAAGGCCAACTTTCCAGAAAGCAATTTAAAAGAGTCTTACCAAGGCTGAAGGGCTCAAAAACAGCGTTTCCAATGGGCACTAGCTTAAATAGATCAAAATAGAAGAAAAAACAGATTAAAAGCGTAATTAAATAGTTAAATTAATTAAAATTTGAAGAGCAAAGTTAAACGTGACTTTCACCGTGACAGTAATTTACAGCTGATCAGTGTCGAGAGATGGCACAAGCAGCTAGAAAATACTTGCAATTTAGATTAAGAAGGCGCTATCTATTGAATATAATTGCTACTTTGTCAAACTAATAATTACACAGTTATCAATAACACTGATGCTATATTATTAGCTATTAAACATTTCAAGTTTGACAATTAATTAATTGTCTATCAATCAAGAGGCTTTAAAATACGTTTGTATGAAATAATTTGTAAATTTCAAGTTAAGTTGTTTCTTTGGAAACAAGTTTCACTAATTTGATCACGGAAGAAAATGTCTTTATTTCTCAAAAAAACAACCAACAAGCTGTAAGTTCAACTCGCTTTTCAGGAATTCAATTTTTCAAGTTTAATTCATTTACCTTTCTCAAACGTCTTCATTTCTGATTATTTATCAGCTTATTAATGGTTCAACATTTTCGCTATCTTTCTTTAGCATTTTTATTAAACAAGAAAAATCCATTCCAACTGGTTTCTATGGCCAAATCCTGTTGAACAATCGTTTTGTTTTGCTGTTCTATTGGCCATGATTTGCTCTTCACTCTCCGATTTGGTCTTGGATCTTCGATTTGGTCTTCAATTTGGTCTTCGATCTTGGATGACAAGCATTCAGCTGTGAAATGGGACTCCAGAGCCTCAAATAAAAAGAAACCCATTATAAAATTAACCTGAAATGAGCTTTCAAATGCTGTTTTATCTCAAGTTCAGATTCATCTCAAAGATTCCTTACTGGCTTCACAAGTCCCGCACTTAATCACAAATCTGACCGTCAAACAGACCAGTCATGAATATTCCAGCACTGCAACAGTCTTTTTAGTCTACACGTTACATGAGATTCAGAATGGCATTGATTTTTTCAATAAATAATATTTTTTGGTGCGTCCTTTCCACTAAATTGAGGAGATCAGCAGTTAAATTGATGCAAATGAACCAAAAAAATATATTATAACTTACAATTCAATTATTTTGGTAACTGAAACCACAAATGAGATTCGTCTTCCAACAAATGCTTTCCAGGCTAAAAAAGGACTTTTGCCTCATCAGTTTGCTGCCATTGATTTGTGAAACTGGACTCAGCTGTTGACAATCAAACAAAATTGAATTTCTTCATTGAATGATGATTTAAAATTACAATTTCTGCCTTTCAAATATCCATTACTAATAATAGCAGCTGCTAACGAGAAAAGCGGAAAAATTTATTTTCGTGTCTAAACAAAGACAATTGTGTCAATTGTTTCGATTTTTCAGACTTTTTGACCTCAAAATTGCAAGATTAAGCATCTAATTACGACTAGAACTCAATCGAATGTCAATTTGTTTAATTAATGTTTCGACTTTTGCCTTTATCTGTCAAATGAAAATTAAAAAAAACATTCTGATTTAAGATGTGACATTAAAGTTGATTTTATTTTTTGATGTAACATAGAAGTTTGAAAATTAATTTCACTCATTGCTGTCTCTTCACTCTGTTAACCTTGATTTAATTTACTAATTAAATGGGATGAACGGAAGGAATTTAATGAAACATTTAAAGAGTCAAATTGTCACCAATTTAATAACAAACATCAATCTAGATCATGGTTAATATTTGTTTCATTTAATGTCACATTCAAGAATCATCTTCACATTATCATTCAAATCATGGTCAATCTAACAATCATTGGCTGTTATGGTTGTAAGTTATAAGGATGATTAAGACGATTATCATGTTAATCATGAAGATGTTAATGATTTACTCAACAAATTCATATCGTTTCCTCTTCCGAATCAAATAGTTATTTCATTCAATTAGCACTTTCATTGACAACAATCTCAATGTCAATCCAAAAGCAAAGATTGTCATTAACAATTAGAATCACAATTTGATCATACAAATGTAATCAGTTGATGACACAAATCAAAAAAACATGAATCTAATTGCAATCCGAAAAAAAACATTGAAAAACATTGAAAAATATTGATTGCTAAAATAACAATAATTTAACACCAATTTGACATAAATCGTGTTAAAACTAATGTTAATAATACTGACAATAGTAACAATTAAAAAGGGAAAGTAGATTTGAATTACAATTGCAATTACAACTTCAATGCCATTTAAGGCTATTTTCATTATTACACCCAAATATTGACCAACTTATTATTGTATTGATTGGGATTTTTGTTCAATTAACAATCATCAAATTACAATTACAATTGCTATTAGCAGTTTAACTTCACTTTTCCTCTAAAAGATTACAATTTAACTTGATTTGGGTTTCACTTTTCATTCCATATTTGATTTAACCTTTTCTTCATTTTCATTGTCAACATTTAATGTCTATTACTAGTCAACAATTAAACATGTTGGCTATTTGGTCTTCTAATTTTTGTTTATTACCTAAACATGGGATTCACCTTTGGTTGAATGTTCATCATGAATCTTAAGCAGAATCTAAGAAATTGAAATATCAATGACTTTTAACAATCAGAGGGAAGAATGATGTTAATTTGAAAAACAAAACACTTGCATTAGAGATGCAAGGAGATGCAATAAGGAATCGCTATTTTGTATATTTTCATTACCATAATAGTTTAATGATAAGACAATGGTTGTTGCAAGTGGTTGATCAACAGGACTGTTAACAGGTTGTTCATTGAACTGGACACAACTGTAATCACCATAGATGAATCAAACTATTGGTTGAATGAACTGGATATTTCATTTTTACTTTAACTCTCTTCCTCTCACTTTTACTTTCAGTCTTTCACTTTTTAATCATTATGTTGATTTAAATCTTACTAATTCATCTTTAAGGTTAGATTGCCATCTATGGAGCCAACTTTAACCTTTTCTAGTATTAAATAATATGATTAATATGATTAATATGATTAACTTAGTAACAAATTGTTGCTGAAAAAAGGTGAAGCTGATTCTTGATGAGATCACGAACGGTTTAACCTTAAAGATGAATTAGTAAGAAGTGAATCAAAATAATCATTAAAAAAAAGTGAAAGACTGAAATTATAAAGTGAGAGTGAAAAAAAGGAAGAGAGTTAAATATCCAGTTCATTCAACCAATAGTTTGATTCATCTATGGTGATTACAGTGTATTTTAATTTAATCATTTTGCTTGTGTCCAGTTCAATGAACAACTTGTTAACTTATTTGATGTTGATCAACAACTTACAACAACCATTGTCTTATTAAACATCATTAATTTTATACTATTATGGTAATAATGAACAAAATACAAAATAGTCATTCCTTATTCCCTTCCATCTCTAATGCAAGTGTTTTGTTTTACAAATTGCATTCTTCTTCCTCCTTCTTGATTGTTAATTGTTAAAAAGTCATTGATATTTCAATAAAATCTTTATTAGATTCCGCTCAAGAGTCAACAATTTGAATCAAGTCAAAGTCAAATGAAAAAATCAAAATTAGCCTTTGAAGTCAGTCTTTAAAATTGGCTCTTCTTTATGTCTAAAGTCTAATGTCATTCAGCCTTTAGTCTAGCTTTGAATCCAAACTGGACAATCGATCATGAAAGGTCATATTACGGCTAACATCGTTTTTGTTTACCTGCATCAAGCATCAGAAGAAACCTTTTCTGTTGCAGCAACACGAGAAAACGAATGAGTTTGAAATTGAATCGAAGAAGCCACTGATTTTAGATGAATCTTTCGTTAGGCAAAATCTTGATTTCTGGGTTTTTCAATCTTAAATTAGACTTGATGTTAGACTTTGGCTCGCTTTTGGCGTCTAAAAGGCCTGAAGCCCGAAATTTTCCCAAAGTGGTCAAGTCTAAGGTAGAGAGTAAATTTTGGTCTAATGTCTAATCATTTTTAGGTGAAGTCTAGATTTGTAGCTCTATTCATTATAAACATGGATGAATATAATTTATTGTATCTTCGTAAGCTCCTTGAACCATTTGCATTAAGATTCCAGTACTATACTAACAATGTCAAACCTCTTCATCCTTCATTTTTGCTTCTTTTTTATCACCTTCAAGGTAGCTTCAATTCAAGGTGACTTGCATCAACCATTTGTTGAGATTAAAAATCTCAATATGTCGTTATATAAGACGTGGTGTGCCATCACGCATTCTTATCTTCTTTCCTTGATTCTTTCAATTTAAAAAATTAGTCTCGATTCGAGGAATTGAGATTTGATGGAAGTCACCTTCAATCAATCAAGGTTTAATATCAATAATTATTTTCATTTCAGTTGCTTCATTGCCCATTTCTCTATGATCATTATCGTACACACACAAAAAAAGCAGCTGGTGTTGAAGATGATAATAGTGAATTTTCATGGCTATATTGGTTGAGGTGGTTGTTACGCCGATGAAGATGAACACAGTAGCATAAAACAAAATAATGATAAAGTTGAATGTAAAGCAAAAAGGTCAGCTTAAACTACTGGGTGGCAGGAAAAAGACATTTGAAACATTTCAAATTGCAATCACACATCAGGTTTTGCAATTTAATTACACTTTTATAAAAAGAAGATTCAATTCAATATCTTTTGGCACTATTATCGTAATTTTGAGACACATAGAAAGCGCACATCGATTTTAGGAAAAAGCACAAAAAATGAAAACATTGTAAAGGGTTTAACATGTTAAGTCTATGGGAGATGAACCGTCTTTTTCAATGTCAATTTTCCCATAGAACGACGACCAGGCTTCTAGTAATGTTTCCTAAAAATGGATCGCTTTCCATGTGTCCCAAAATTACGATAATAGAACCAGAAGATATTGAATTTCTTGAAAGAGATTTTCTTTGAAAAAAAAATGACTTGACGAGCGATTCCAATTTGAAATGTTTCAAATGTTTCTATCACCTTGTATACTTGTCAATAAAACAAATTAAAACTAAATTGCCTCAATAGAATGGTTTCAAATTTTTCCCGATTCTCATAACTGGCAAATTTGGCAATAGATTAAGAGTGACTGCCAAACAAATCCCATAAATTTGGCAGGTAAAAAAGTAGGAAAATTTCAGTAAATGAACAACTGTATAGGAATTATTGAAAACCTTTAAGGATTGAGGAAATAAGGCTTCAAGTTTATTTCATCTTTAAGAAGATAAGGTTTCCTAACTGCAATAGATGGCGTTAACTGTAACTCGATCTTATGACTTAACATGCGTAAAGAAGGATTCTCAACAGGTAACCTGTTCTTTACTATTAGTGAATTCGGTGAAAAGTTTTCAGTACTTTTACTTTCACTAACCTGTCTTTCACAACCTGTCTTTCACTATTCATGTTTTCGCTTTTAAAGGTTTCATTACTTTCACTTTCGCTGAGCTGAGTGCAAACCGAGAAGAACCGTGATGTTGTTACAACGAGACACGGTTTATTCTCCATTTCCTCTATATTCTGTGTCACATAATCCCATTTTATCCAATTTTTTAATTTCATTATCGTTATCCATATCACTTTCATTAACTGCTCCGTCCTCCTCTGTGGGTCCTCAACCCAATGAAGTGTATACCGTGGACTTATTAGCGAGACAAAATGCTAAGCAACATGATACAAGCAAGTTTGAATTACTTGACAACAACTTTCCACCTCTCATTATTCGTAGAGGGGCAACCTTCAGAATGACCATTGGTCTGATAAAACCGTACAAACCTTCATTAGATAAAATTCGGATGGAGTTTATGTACGGTAAAAGGCCCCAGTTGGGTAAAGGGACGTTAATTTATCTCCCAATAACTCTTAATACGCCAGAAAATAAGGATATTAATAAGTGGCGTGCCAAAATACTTTCAGTCAGTGACAATCAGCTTCTCATTGAGGTTTACGTACCACCTACAGCTGCTGTGTCGACCTGGAAGCTACGTATCTCAACGAAACAAAATGGATCTCGTAATATACGGTCATTCGATGTAAGGGAAGACATCTATATACTGTTTAATGCCTGGTCTAAATTAGACACTGTTTACATGGAAAGGGAAGATTTGAAACACGAATTTGTCCAGATGGACATTGGTAAAATATACATTGGTTCATATAATCAACCCAAAGGTAGACAATGGATTTATGGACAGTTTAACCGGGATGTCCTACCTGCTGTTATGTACATGCTGGGTAAAACCAATTTAGACTATGCTGCCCGAAGTAATCCCATTAAAGTTGTCCGAGCCATTGCACAAATGGTAAGTGTTTTTTGTGGTTATCAAAAATATTTCAACTTCAACCTTCTAAACAGTCAAAATTCAAGTTATTTTGTGTCAGATTGAAAACACAGTTAATTACTTGATGTGGTCTGAATTCAGGCTTTAATAGTTGTTTACATTAAACTATTAATTTTAATTGATTTAGTCGTAAAGTTTTTTGTTTCCTATCTTAATGCAAGAGATACTCTGAAATTCAAGTCACTGTCATTTTATGTAATTTTATCAGTACAAGCCATTTTTTGTGAACCTGACCATGGCTAGTACTGTTAATCATTGAGATAAAAAAAATATATTCCTGTCTAATTGTTGGTTTGATTGCTAGGTAAAGTACAGTCATATAAATTAACTTTTGATACCTTTTGCTTCCTATCCATTTAAAACAATTTAAACTTGATTAAATTTACATTGATTTATTAAGACATTGAAGGGTAAAATTAAGCTAATCCCATTCACCTGCGTGAAAAAAATATAAAATGGTGAAAACTAGTTTATTTGACTGAAGGTTTGTTGGACACTTGCTCTGAAATTTTTCAATGTTTCTCAATTTTCCAAGCATTTAATGATTATTTTTTCAAATTGATTTTTTTAGGTCAACAGTCATGATGACAATGGACTTTTGGTTGGTAATTGGTCTGGTGATTATAAAAGTGGTACTCCACCATGGAGTTGGACTGGAAGTGCACCCATTTTAGAGCAATATTATGAAACTAATGGTGAACCCGTTAAATTTGGCCAATGTTGGGTTTTTGCTGGAGTAACAACAACAGTTTGTCGAGCTCTTGGTATTCCAGCTCGAACAGTGACCAACTTTGTCTCAGCTCATGACACTGATGATTCATTGACTGTGGATAAATTTTTCGATGCCAAAGGTCAACCGATAACTGATGTCAATGCTGATTCAATCTGGAATTTCCATGTATGGACGGACGCCTGGATGACTAGACCTGACCTACCAGCTGGTTATGGTGGGTGGCAGGTTATCGATGCAACTCCCCAAGAAACATCTGAAGGACTATATCGAACTGGTCCAGCCTCGGTGGAAGCAGTTCGTCGTGGTGAAATTGGCCTATCCTATGATGCACCTTTTGTCTTTGCCGAAGTGAATGCCGACCTTGTCCACTGGAAGCTTGATGAAACATCTCCATTAGGGTGGAAAAAGATGATGACCAATCAACATCAGTGAGTAAAATTTCCACTCTTGACATGGGTTAATACGTAATATTTGAATAACTATTATTATTCAAGTCTAAAGACTATGATTAGGGAAGGCATTTGATAATAATGATGAATCGTGTTCAGTCCATTTCAAACATTAGATTACCTTTAACTGTTGTCTTAAAAGATTGGGATTTTCCTTGACGTATAGAGTGTCCTCGGCTAATATGTTGAGCATACCAATGTTGAAGATGGCTTTCTTTAGAACAGGGATAAAAATGGAAGTGGAATGGGCGAGTCTCCATTTCGCCAGAACTTTTCTCTTCATTCAAGGTTTCTCCTGATTCAACGACTTCTTTTTTCCTTCCTCACCAAAAACTCTTAATAAGCTTCCATTATTAACTTACCTTACTTTTTGCATCAACATCATCATCATCATCATCTTTGGGAAGAGGCGTTCAGGATTGAAGTGATATTCCCTTAGTGAAGTACTCTCATGACGAATTCATGGTTTTCCGATTACATAGAATTAACTGTCTCTTATTAACATTTACATTTCTGTAGGATGTTAATTCTTTTGATAATTATTAACAACATTGATGGGAAACAAATGCTGCTTTATTTGAGTCATTCATCGTTTTTTCCCAAAAGATATAGTTAAATGGCCACTAACCATTTCAATTATCCAACCCTATTAAATCATATTAAATCATATTAACTCATATTAACCTTTCACTGTTCATCTTGACGCCTTAGTTAAACACAATCAACCTTTGATTGTCAATAATTAGCTTAAGTGTCCATTCTTATTATTTACAATTGAACCAATGTTGACTCTTTTTTTCTTCTCATCTCAATACACATTACAGCATGAACTTGAATACCGATTGTGTATTTAATCAGCGATTCTGATCAATATTGAACAAAATCAGCTGAACTCTGAAAATCAATTTCTCAATAATTAAATCAACTAAACAATTTTTTTTTCTTACAAATTAATATTCATCATTAAAGAACCATTAGTTTGACTTTTGCTGCCATTTACTAAATCATGTTTAGTCTGTTAATTGTTTTCAATGTTATTTACCTTACAGTTTATGAGATTCATTTCGCTGACCTTCAAGCTTCTGACCATTCAATACTTTTTTTTATTAATTGTTGCTGTTCAACCAAATTATCAACATGTCCTAATAAGAAAAATGATAATTGTGATTGATTTTGATTACAATTAGTTTATATTACATGTTTAAATGGTTGTAATTTCTCAAGGTAGTCATTTTCAATTAGAAGAAGCAAAGTTTTCAAATTGTAAACAATTACACTTACAATGAAAACTGAACCAAACAATCAGACAAACCAAAGTAAACATTAATTATAATTGACCAGAACAGATGATTAGATCATCATAATTTCCGCTTTTCATCACTTGAGATGATTGTCTCTTGACATCAATATCTAATTACCTAGAAAGATGACTAAATCCAGTTGTAATCATTGACATTATTGTCATCCTCATCAATCGTTTCAAATATTGACTCTTCAAATTTTTGAAACTTTCATTTGAAACAAAACCAACAAATGAATAAATTGATAGCAAATTTACGTTTAATTGCGATCAAACAATTTCTTAATATGTAGACTCTTAATTGTTTAATGATAACAATTGTCTCATGTAACTTTGATTAGAAAATGTTAATTTTAAATTCGTGATTAGCTTAACTTTCCTTTTCCGTTAACCAAAGTTAATGATATCATCCAATTTTTTGATCATTTACAGATTGCAATCTATTATCATGATAATTAAAGGCAAAATTGGTTGACTATTAATCAACTTTGTTTTATAACAAACTCATTTTCTCATAAATATACAATCTTTGATTCTTCCTTAATTGTTATACTTGTAATTATATCTTTAGCTTTTCACTTTTACTGATGATCATAATGAAGATCAACATGATTAAATAACTTATCATTACATCTGTAATTAACTGACCTTGTCCAAATCTTGTAGTTAATTGTAGATTAAAATTACATCAGCTGTGATATCACAGACAATCCCAGTTTCAATTTAAATGTTAATCATCAAATATGATCTGATAAAAGGCAGAGTAACCATTAGATCATCTTGTGTCTTGAACACACAATTGAACCAATTGTGTCTAAAATCAACCAAAATCTGAGATTCAATTTTCACCTAATTCCATGTTCTATCTCATGTTTTTTTTGGGTAAAAAACATTGTCCTTACTTGATTACAACTGATGCAATATTTAATTAAATTTGCAAATTGATAATTTTTGGAAATTAAATGTTTAACTAAACATTTAATTGCTGAAGATGGCATTGAAGATGCTTCTGAACCTTGAACTGATAACACTCATTGTGAGGTTGATCATGTTTTACCAATTGAATTGAATATTATTTTTTGCCAAGCAACCGGTTAATTGTGAATATATTTTGTTTACTAATTTTTATTATTATCATTTCATAGTAATTGTTATTGCCTGAAATAAACAGAAAACAAAAAATTAAACAAAATTAGTGAAAATTTTCATTTTCTTATTGATTACAAGGTAAATTAGTTCCCTTTCCTACTAACTTATTCAATTTACCTTCAAACAGTTTACAATTTTCACCAAAACTCAAATTCATTGATCAACCCATGAAAGTTTATATTCAACTAACGAATTCTGACAGACGGAATGTAAGGTTATCGATAAATGATTAATCAAATTGCGAATCCATAGCTCATGGTTAGCCACATGGTGATGACAATAATCACCGCAATTAACCACCTCGTTGATTATTTGGGTAAACAAACAAAAAAAAGTTAAAACCTTATTAGCTTCTGTTTACCTGAAAACTGTGGGTTTCAATTAATAGTTTGTTTTGATTTTTCAGCTAATATTTTAAAATCAAGGTGAAACTTGATATTTTTGGAAAAAACCAAGAAAATCATTTGATTATTTATATAATTAGCTAATCAATTGAAATGATTATTTTGAGTTTTTTCAAATTCCTGTCAAGAGAAAGTACATAAAATGAGATTAAACTGAGACTAACATTGCTTTTCAACTTGAATCCATTTGATTGATTCTGTAATTAAAGCAATCAAATGGTTTGAAAAAATGACAATTTAATTTAAATATATTCAAAATGACCTTGACCTCGATCATTCCACCAATTACTGAAAGATTTCACTGAAATTATCATTTTGTTAATGGACAAGGAATTTTGCTGGCGATCATCAATTTATATCTAATTGTTTGATTTCCTGATCTTTACCAATCTAAATGTTTCTTTCAATTGTTACTAATTTTAAATTGATGAGCAAATTAAGTTAAAATGATTGTAAGGTAACAATTGGAAAAAGCAATTTATTCAGAAATACACTTTGACAAGTTTCATGATAACTTGCTATTATCATGATGACCATAAAAACTCCTTTCATTGTTACCTCAATTGTTTCATTCACCAGCATCACTTTCATCAGTGGCAATTAATTGATCAACTTGTTCAATTGCTACAAATAGCTCGACAAAGTAAATAATAGATGAGTTGATTAACATGCGAAATTGATCTTTAAATTGCTGTTGATTGAAGATTAATGATAAAGGTGAATGATGTATCTAAATGATGAATGAGGTTTAACTGTTGATTATTTAAAGTATTACAATGATGATGACAGCTCTTTGTTTTGATGAGTTGGTAACAATTAGTTTATCAAGGCTCAAGTCAACCTTTTTTGGCTTCAACTCAATCAGGAAGTATATTCAGATTGAGTAAAGATGTAAATGTAATTCCGATTCCGGTCAATAGAACAAATCTTTTCACTGATTCTAAACTTGGTGATTGAACATTTGATTGTCTCAATATGATTGTCTTCCCCACTTGGAACTTAATTCATGAAAAAATGATGAACAAGATAAAAATGCTGTTATTTGTGAATTGAAAACTTCAATTAGAATAGTCAGGATAAATGAAAAAAAACAAGTTTATTATGTATTTATATTATATTTTGATATAAAATTAAATTAAATGGTTATGATTATTGAAGGTGTAATGATCATTTCGTTGTTCATTTCAATTTTTGCAAAAGTTTAATTTTCTTCTTCTTCCATTTTAATCAATTCTAATCAAATATAGTAATTTAATTGAATCAATCAAATGTTGCTTCCATTGCTACTTAATATCTACTGATGATCACAGTTAAATTGTTAATAACTTTAAACTTTTAACAATCTTTTAACTGTTAACCAATTTTTATTGGGAATCTTTTGTTATCACAATTTTTTCTCCAAATTTTTTCAAGTAACTCTTTTTTTCCCTCTCATCTTAATAATCTTGGACTAAGATTAATTTTCGTGAAAAATTTCAATTCAACTATTAACTTTCACTCAATCAATAGCTGTTAATAACTCATCATTAATTTATCTTCTCTCAGTTTTTCAGTTGCTTTCTTTTTTTTCCTCAATTCAATCTTTTCTTTCATCATTTTCTTTATCCTTTTTATCCTCTTTCTTGTCTTCACCTTATCATCATTTTCCTTCTTGACCATTTTGATTTTCCTTTAACCTTTTTTTCCTGGTCATTCTGTGATTCAATTTATCAATCTTATTAATCTAGACTTTCTTTTCTTTTCTTACAGTGTTGGTCGTAAAATAATAACGAAAAAGGTTGGATACATTTCTGAGTTGCCCGACACCCGAGATGCCGAGGAAATAACGGACAGATATAAGAACAAGGAAGGAACCGCCGAGGAACGAATGTCGGTTTTGAATGCAGCTCGAGCCGGTGGATTGGCCTATCTCTTTGAGATCCCCGAACCAGACCGTGAAGACATTAGATTCGAGCTAAAGAAACTGGATCGCGTTCCTATTGGTAATCCTTTCTCAATTGTTGTCCGCGTTTACAACAAAAGCCCCATGAAGAGAACCGTCACTCTCTCCGTTAGTGTCAACAGTGTCTTCTATACTGGCATATTGGCACACAAAGTGAAAACGGAGAGACGGGAAATTGATATTGGCCCTAATAAAGGTAAGCTTTATTTACTTTTTTAAATCAATGTTAGCCACTTGAAAAAGTCATTCATTGTCTTCCTTCCAAGAAGACAACCTTGTTTGACATTAAAACCCTCATCTTGATCGTTATTGTCATTTTGGCATTTTTTTTACACTCTTATCGTTATTGTCTCATCTTTATGATCATCTTTATGATTAACATTGAGATTAACTTTCTATGAGCTTTGAAGCTTCTTTATTACCTTTGTCCCTTTTGTTGTTTCATTGGTAAACAATGGTCAGTTCAAGGTGAACACCGTGATGAAGATGAGAAAAGGATGATGTAATGATAATGAGAGAGTTCCGGAAGATAAGAGAGTAAGATAAATGCGGTCAACTTGTTGATTCATATTGAAAAAGATGTATCTTAATGAAGATCCAAGTGGCCTTAAGGGTGATAACATTTAACCTAAATTATAATTTCCGGTTGATAGATTATTGTATTGAATGTTGTAATAGGTTTCAAACTGAATATAATAGGGTGATCTTTTCACCTATCAGTTGAACGTTGAACGTGTTTATTTGTTTAAATAGCATAAATAATAATAACACTTTTAATATAACTTTTTTTCATCTCTCCTTCCATCTCTTCATCTCTTCATATCTTCAACTATTATTACCATTTTTTTGTGGTTAAAATTTGAGAGAAATTTAATATTCCTTTATTTCCGCCTGACATGAATTAGTTTAATACAATTCAAGGGTTGACCAGTGAATCAAGTTTAAAATGTTCAATTTATTGTTGCTGCTTTTTTTGGTTAGTCAGAAACTTGATTGTCCAATGAAACAAAAATATACATAGACTTGGAATTAATCATCATTTTCAAGGTTAGATATTTCTGTCAGATAATGGGTTCAATTGATCAACCCAACAATATTCAAATAATCGTTGGGTTTATCTTGAATTATTTAATGATTGTTCACTTTGCGTTCATCAAGAGATTCAACTCTTCCCACAGTTTTAATGATTAACCATGTTGAGTGTGTTTACCAAACTTGATTTGATTCTCAATGAAACAATGAAAATTAACCAAATAGACTTAGTAATTTTCAAGGTTAGATGTCAGATTATCAGCTTTGAACAGAATGAGAAGAAAAAAAATTCATTTCATTTGATTAACTTTGATTTTTGCATGATTGGTAACTGTTATCATGCAATCGAGAGAAATGCTGTTGGCTATAATAGTATTGAGTTAAAACATGATTGGAAAAAAAGAAGAAGATGAAAAATGAAAGTTTAACAGATAATTCAGAATAATAATGAAACATAAATCTTAATGACATTAATACAGTAACAGTTAAACGACAATTAAAACATTTTTTTGTTTTCAACACAGTTAACATGGAACGTTTCATGTACAATCAACATGAAGATCACCATTTAATATGAGAAACACTTGACTCTCTGTGCACAGTAAAACTGTTAACCTTTTTTACCTTTTTTTGTTGTGTTCCCATTAACGGAATGTTATTCAAACTTGTATTTAGGAAATAACCATGTTTAATTGTCAAAATCAATGGGAGGTTAATTACTCCCCATAGTGTATGTCAATTGATAACAAGTAGGGAAAGTAAACTCTCTCTATCAATTCAATATCGATGATGATGGTCCATCGGTCAAAAGCAACAGTAATTGAATGGCTATTGTATTGTTACCTTAACACGTTTTTTTCGTTCATTATTTGATTCTCAATCTTTTGTTATTACCTCTTTGTATGTGTTGTATCAACGATTTAGAATAGATTTGTGTCTCTCATCTCAATCTTCATCTTTTCCTTTCCTTCTTATTGATTCTTCTTCTTCAATTGAGCATAAGAAGAAAAATTTTTTCGATATTGTTTGAAGTTTTCATCATTATTTGATAATAATTTTTTTCTTTCTTTCTCTTCTTTACTTCCTTCTACAGTCTACGAACATCGGGTCAACATTTTGGTCGCTGAATATTTGCCTTATCTGGTTGATTATTCAATGTTAAAGATTTATGCTGTTGCCTCGGTCAAGGAAACATCTCAGACTTGGTCGGAAGAAGATGATTTTGCTGTTGAAAAGCCTCCATTGGCTTTGACTGTCGTCTCTTCTGGCCATGGATTAACGGTCGGAGTTCCTTTCAATCTTGCCATTGAGATAACTAATCCATTGAATGTTATCTTAACCAATTGTAAATTAACCGTTGAGGGAACCAGTCTAGTTAATCGGGTTCAAACGGTTGCCATACCTGATATCAACAAGAAAACAAAGATTTCTCATATCGTGCAATTAACACCAAGACGCCCTGGTGAATCCAATATTGTTGTTACATTCCAATCCAAGCAACTTGGTGATGTTTATGGATCAAAGACAATTTTAATCAATTAATTGTAATTAATATAAAAAAGACCGATCACAATCGAAAGACATCCGATTGTCTCTTAAACCCTTTTTAAACGAAAACACCACAAAAAAAATTCAAATAAAAATGAAATCTCATGTAATATTAAAAATTAAATTGAATTCAATAAAAACAATTCTTACCATTAATAGATGGCTAAACAAAGGGTTGATTCATTGTTTAGATTGTTGTAAGGACACTGTTTGATGTTTTCCGTGTAGGTTTTCATGGGGTTAGGGCTGAATTCGGGTAACAATTAATTAATTTTCTGGGTTAATCAGGATCAATCATCAGGACGATAAAAACGCGCTGTTTTACTGGTGGTTGAGTCAATGGCTCCATCTATCGACGGGTTTCGTCAACTGTTACCGAAGCGGAAGAAAGAAACCGTTTTGATTCCTCCGTTGTTTTTGTTTTTTGTTACCTTGTTTAAAATATTTTTGAATTTGCTCACTGACAGTTATTGTAGGATTATTACTTTCTGTTGTTTTATAACTTTGGTGTTTTTTTAATTATTTGTGACTCTAAACTTTTACAAACTTTACTAATATTATTTATAATATTTATTACTATAACTTTTTTTACTTTTTCTGCTGTTTCTATCATGGCGGCCAATTCCCACAACTCACAGGTAAGTCTTTACAAAATCTTTACCTAAGGTATCATTTACAAAATGACTTATAAAAAACTTCACCTTTTCACTTATTTACAGACCAATACCAATGTTTCAGCAACTTCAAATACTTGCCTTGAATTGGCCCTTGAAGGTGAAAGATTATGTAAAAGCTGTGATTTTGAAGGTGGTATCAACTTTTTCGAAGCTGCCATAAACATTGGTACAACCGACAAAAAGACACTTTCTGCGATCTACAGTCAAATTGGTAATGCTCATTTTTATTTATCAAATTATGAAACTGCTTTGCACTATCACTCTTTGGACCTTCAACTAGCCAAGTCAATGAAAGACATCATCGGTGAAGCAAAGGCCAGTGGAAATTTAGGAAATACTCTGAAAATGTTGGGTCAATTTGAAGAGGCTGCCATTTATTGTGATAAACATTTACAAATATCTCGGTCTTTGAATGATAAAGTTGGTGAGGGCCGCGCTCTCTATAATTTAGGTAATGTGTACCACACCAAAGGCAAACATCTTGCATCCAATAGCTTTCAAGACCCAGGTGACTTTCCCGATTATGTGAAGAACTGTTTTCTTCAAGCTGTCGATTATTATGAGAAAAATTTACAATTGATGATTGAACTTGGAGACAAATCCGCTCAAGGTCGTGCTCTTGGTAATCTTGGAAATACCCATTATTTATTGGGTAATTTTGATCAAGCTATTTATTACCACACTGAGGTATTTAATGAATAAGTTTAATTAGTTATATAATCAAAATTCTCTAGTTATTGGTCAATTTTTCTAATTTTCGTATTCCTATTTTATATCAGAGATTAAGAATTGCTCAAGAATTCAAAGATAAAGCTGCTGAAAGGAGAGCTCATTGTAATTTGGGTAACGCTCATATCTTTCTCTGGGATTTTGAAAAAGCTATTTACAATTTCAAGTGAGTATTGTTTTTTGAATTGCAGTCTCGTATTGTTCCGTATTTCTGTAGCTGTATTTAATGGTTCTTTGTTCTAGTTCCATATTTGTGAAGATTTTTATGGATTCAAATAAGAACAACCATAGATTAGAAATTCTGCTTAATATCATAAATCATGTTTTATTGTTCACACAGTTTCTATGATACACAAAATAGATCTCTGTTCCGGTCAAGAGAAAGCTTTTGAGTAATATATCAGATTAAAATGTTCGTATTCATTCGACTTGAATTAAATTGATAAACACTTTTGGTCAGGATTATAGCAATATATTTAAGAATGAATTTGCTTTAGGATGAATACATAAATACAAAGATCAAAAATTAGAGTTTAATCAAGCTCGTTTGAATAAAACTCGCTATCTTTTAGATTTCAAGATTATGAATAGCAATTCAGCATTGGGAAATCAAGATTCAACGGATGGAAGATGCTTTTCAATAGTTGAGTTTTAGGTTGAATTAATCAACACTTTGATTCTGGATGTAGAAGGTTTTTTGCTTCGATTTAAACAATTGTTTTGATTTGTTTTCGTCGGTAACTTTTAAGGCAAGAAATGGATGGTACAGAACAAGAACATTTGTTCCCACTTTTGTACGGTATAATACAACACTGTGGATATAAAAATCTTTCTTGCACTTTTATTCATTTGATTTCTTTCAAACAATTTTGACTAATTTTTGAATATTATTCATTATTTATTTCAGACAAACACTAATCATCGCCCAAGAACTCCGAGATAAAGTTTTGGAAGCTCAAGCATATTACAGTCTTGGTAACACGTACACTCTTCTGAGAGATTTCAAGACCTCCATTGATTATCATCTTAAACATCTTGAATTAGCCCAAGAACTAAGTGATCAAGTTGGCGAAGGACGAGCCTATTGGAGTCTTAGTAATGCTTTTAATTCCATTGGCAACCACAAAGAAGCTCTCAATTTTGCTTACAAACATCTCGATGTGTCCAAAAAAATTGGTGATAAAATTGGACAAGAAACAGCTACCAAGACTATTTCTGAGTTGCGACTTTTATTGAATAAGGAGGGAATTTCATCTTCAACTGTAAATAAGAGTGAAAAAACACCAGAGAGACCCAAAAACAAAAGACTTAGCATGGAAAATATGAATCTTTTAAAATTAACTCCGTCCAAACAAGATGAAGATATATTTATCCCAAGTGTAAGCACCAATAACAGTGTTGCTAGTGGCAGTCGAAGTAACATTGCTTCCAATGGTAACATAGCTATAAAAAGCGAAGAGGAAGATCATTTCCTCGATTTATTAGTGAAATCTCAAGGTAAACGGATGAATGATCAAAGATGTTCTTTTGACCCATTGGAAAATAAAGAAAATTGTAGGCCTAAATCCTCTCGATCCAAGAGAGGAGCTGTAACTACAAGCACACAGAACCCTATTAGTAATTCTGCACTTCCAACCAACAACCAGCCCGATGTAAACAGTAACAATGGCTCTCAAAGTCGCTCCAACACTCTACGTGGTAATAATTCAACTACATCTAACACTCGTTCTATGGGTAACTCACAGAGTGGCTCTTCCGCTTATTCAACCTCAGAATCAACTCATTTGATAGCAAACAATAACGAAAATCCCGATGATCTATTCAATCTAATTGAAAATATGCAAAGTCGAAGATTTGACGAACAAAGAGCTCCGCTTTTGAAGCGCAGTTTTACGATAAATGGATCTGATTATTATTCAGGTGAGTTTATGGTTTTCAAAATCACACCCGTTAGTCTGATAGGCCCTTTAGGTTAGCTAATGGGTCTTAACTTAATCTTTTAAACCTAAACCTAAAAATTTGTTGTAACCAAGTTGAAACGCAATGCATCTGAATCAATTGGATCTACAACTATCAAAACAAGTAGTCAGTCTTCTCTACTCTATCGCTAAATTATTGCGAATATTATCAATCATGAAATTAATCAATTCGCCATTATTTTAGTTGTGTGATTTCTCTGGTTTTTAGCTTAAATTCTTAGTAACGTTTTCATTTTATTTTCTATTTACTAGGTTCAAATGGCTCAACCATGACCAGGCAGCATAGTTCTGAACGTTATAGTAATCATGGTTCATCAAATGGAAATCGTAATACTCAACTTCCAACAACAACTTCATCAAGTTTACCACCTGATGATGATTTCATTGAACAATTAATCAGGTGCCAATCTAGCCGATTAGAAGATCAAAGATGCGTCTTACCTCCAACACTCAATTCGAATAACCGAGAGACATCGCTCAATAATTATACTACTCGACGATCTTTGCGTTCTAACGATAGATCAAGATCATCCAATGTAACTAATCAAACTAATCGTCATCCTTCTCGAATTTCATCTCAAACGTCAAACGGTAACTCCCGAGGATCAACTTTACCTGACGAAGATTTCTTCAGTTTAATAATGCGCTTTCAGTCTGCCAGAATAGAAGATCAACGATTTGTACTTCCACCTGGTAATAATCAATATCGCCATCCAAATAGAAACAATTTGCCGTCCTATCCACAGTCCGTGAGCAGTAGGAAAAGCTCTGTATCTGATGACGAAAGAACAAAATGTTCCAAGGTTTAATGAGCTTAATTCATTTCATCAGATTCAATTCATCTTGTCATTCTACCATTGTAACGTCATCAACTTAATTTTACAGTCAATTTACATTGAAAAAGTCCATAATTAAAATGAAAAAATACAGGAAACCAAAGTTACCAACTTGGTCGAAATGCAGTGGTGTTAGTAATGCATGAAAATCCATTTAAAAATGAAAAATCACTCAATAATTTTAAAAATTTAATATAATCTGAATGAGTATCTCTGATTTTAGTCAATCTCCATGTATTTTTCGTCTTTATCAAAAGATAATTTTAAACGTTTAAATTATTAAAAGTATTAATGTTGGGCTGTAAGTCTTTTGAGGATAATTATATTTTTATTTTCAACTTAAAAGTTAAACAGTGAACTTTTTCCATATTGATAGACTTTGCATTCAAATCAAAGATCCTCTCGATTGAATATGTTAATTCTAATTCCTTCTAGCAGTGTTCAATAATTGGTAATTCAATTATCCCAGATGCTTAAAATTATTGAATATGTTTCATTTTGCGTGGGTGTTCTTCAATTTTACAAAGATAATTTAATAAGAAAAACTTGGTCCAAGTGTTTTTTTCATGGTTGTAACATCAAATCAGGCTCAACGTTGTCACCCTATAACAGTCGAGTCATCTTCAAGATCAAATCGATTAATTAATAGAGCAGCAACAATAGCTAGGAGCACAACTAATGGTAACATTGTTACAAATGGTCGGAGAGGTTCAAATCCGATTAGCTTTGGTTCCAACAATCATCCAACCTCGTCTTCAGGATCAGCATCTTTGTCATCAACGTATGGAAGCTCAGGCTCAGATTCAAGTAACGCAAGAGATGAACTGTTAGACATGATTGCAGCCCTTCAAAGTCGCCGATGAACAAAGAGCACCACTTTCTCGTGCCAATATTTTGCCTGACGATGGACAACTCATGAAATGCCAATCAAGTCGCCTTGAGGATCAACGTTTAACTCTTCCAAATCGTTTTGGGTCTCAAACCTCATCAACACCAGAAAATATTTTAACTACTTCTACTTCTTCCTTAGCCCTTCTCCAATCACCTCATCATCTTCAGCTCGAGCCAATTTTGCTCGGAATAGATCAGCAACTGTTTCTGATTCAAGTGCAGTTGGCCCGACTGGACCAAGTAAACCAATTAGTGAAGACTTCTTTAGACTTATCATGCGTTCCCAGTCAGCTCGAATTGAAGATCAATGGATAGAGCTTTTAGGTGATAATCAATCCGATGATGGCGATGATGAAAATAATGAAGGAGGGAAAAATCGCCTGGAAGTTCAACATCAAACTCATCCTTGACATCTTCATCTGAAGACAGGAAAAAGATTGACACAGGTTCACAATGAATAGCAGCTTAAACCTTTATGCTACCTTTATGCTTTTATGTAAAATTGGATTTCAGTTTAGTCATTGAAAAGAGAGTGAAAAGCTGGATCAATCAATTGGAATATTTCAATGATAATTCCCTGTTAACTCTTTCCAGGATTTCATTACCGATCTATCAATTATAAATTTAAATTTTTCATTTCTTGTCTTTCTTATGCAAGATTCTGTATCGAAAAAAGAAACAATTTCTGCCAATTTTTCTGCATTTCCATCGTCGAAGTTGAAAAATGATGTGAAAAATACTTGTTAATCAATTTCAATCAATTAACACATGACGTTAATTTAATTAATTGTTCTCGTTTCATCTTAAAACTACATCTGTTAAAATCTTTGCTCCTCTTTTTTTTTCTTTACTTCATATTTGTAAGAAAATTTCTTGGCATTTCATCCAATATCATCCTAATCATCATTATTTTTATTATCACGCTCATCTTGTCTTCTCTCTTGTCATCCAATTTATTCTTAAAGAAGCAACCAAGTTTCAGTTTATTGAAAAAACAATAACACAAGTTCACTTCCAAAATTAAGCCAACATTCAATTTTCCTTACACCTTTTAACCAAATTCAATGTAATTTTTTTAAAGTAAGATCTAATTTCGTTTGATTAGCCACTGTCAGAACAATTGTCAATGAAGAAATTATTAGTTTGAAATAATAAGCAGTTTGGATAAACAATAAAATCCACTTTTACATTGCTAATAAGTAAAACCGATTTCTTTGTTAATTGTTCACCGATCCTGGTGTGGTTTATTTTTAGGTTTTCATTCGTTCAATTTTAATATTCTGGTAAAACTGAATTAAACCAAGCTAAAATGATTTTAAAATTGAACAAGATCAAAACAGAGTTGATTGTGAGGCAAGAAATCAAATTATAAGAACGGTATACAAAAGTGAATTATCATAAATTAAAAATAGAAAACGATGTACATTTCAAATTGTCGAAAATCATTACATCGTTTTTTGAATCTCATTGAAAATGTGCAAAGTCGAAGGTTTAAGGAACAAACAGTTTTACGATAAATATAATAATAATAATCATCTACACACCAGTCAGAAAATGCTGATTGACATTCTGTCATGAAGAGATAGAAAGTAATAGAGAAATAGATTATGAATAGGAAAAAGAAGAGGATTGCAGAAGGTAAATTGTTATGGATGAAAGACCCATTTAACTATAGTTTGTGTGAGATCTATCCAATTGATTCATGCAAACAAATTTTACTTAAAACTGATTGATTTCAGGACAAAAGTCAAAAATATTACCAAAATTCAAAACCTGAATATTACATAAAATTCACTAATAACTCAATCTTTCCATTATTTAAAGATGGACATTTTTTAGTACAGAGAAAACAATTAAATGAAATCTAATCGGAAAAATAATTTCAGATTTACATATTTCCAAAAAATACGTTAAGAAGATACAAATTTAGAATCAGTTGATTCAACATTTTCATTCATTTACATGACTAAAAATGATTAAAGGTAAAAATGGATGGAAATGCTATTGAGCCAAAACTATTATCATTAAACTGTGAAACAATATAGCCGTTACAATTGAATGAAAAGCCATGTAAAGGGAATTGCTGAGTATTATATCTTAATGGCAAATATTTACATTCAAGGTGTCACACTGAAAAGGTCCGTGTGAAAATGAATAATACACTGATTAAACTTTGCAGCAAAAACGTTAATTGGATTCAAATTAAGAACTATTTATTCATTTTACTTATAGAAATCAGATCATTTCAAATACATCAACCTATTTGCGAATGACATTGATTTTTACAATTTGAATTTACAATAAATTTCCCAGTCATGAATTAATAGTAGAAGGTAAAATGAAATCTTGGTTTTATATAAGCATTGTTTGCCCCATGTTTGATCAATCTGCTCAATCAATATCTCCAGCTATTTCAAATTTTAAATGGACAAGTTAACAATCAAAATCTGTAAATAAAATACAATAGAAAATGGAAAAATTGAAATTAGTCTGATATTTCAGGTTAGTGTTGGCTAATGCAAGAACTATTTTACCTTTTTTTCAATAAAATGCATAAAAGGAAAATGGCCTTTTTTAAAACGCTGATAAATTTTCATAATAATTTTCTAGATTCTCAATTTTTAGCTTTACCAAGCTATTAAATAGTAGCTAATAGATAATAGGTGCAAGCTATTGTGATGAAAAAAAGGGTAAAACAAGATGATGGTGAAATGATGAATAAAGAGATCGTCAAAAATGGTAAGGATTGAAGGTAAAAAAAGGAAATAAAAACAGCATCAATTGTATGATGACCTGTCTTATCTAGTTCCAGATGATGCTGAGTTTTTTCAACACCTAACTATTTCCATTTTAACCATTTTCAACATCACCTCCATCATCATCATCATGTTGGTTAAAAATTCTTAACTGTTTTGAAACCATTAAGAAAAATAACTCTTGACTATTTGCCGACGTTAACGAGATCTCTTTTGATTACCATCATCATCCTCAAGATCCTTTATTTTCCCCTGCTTTTCCTCCTTCACCATCCTGATCGCTTTCTTTCCGTTTCGTGAACCTCCTTCTGTTTCCTCCGTTCAAATTATCTTTTCCTTTCTTCCCTCTTTACGTTTCTTTTTGAGTCTTTAACTGAAAAAACTTGGAGACTCAGCTTGTTATCATGTAAGTTTTGAAAATTTTTTTTCTTATCGCAACAACTTTCTCACATTGCTTTGCCAAATTGCGAGCCACAATTAGATAAGGTAAGATCAGCAATCATCCCAACAGCCCAGGTGATTCCTTTCTGGACATTTTTATAACTCCAATATTATATTTGAAATCATCAAAGTCGTCGAATTTGGTTTTTTTGTTTCTGATTCCAAATCATTAAGAAATTCACAGAACCAGCACAAACATTAACACTTGTTTCAATTCATTTGCCATCACTGTTCATCAGCACCATTTAACACGTTTAGCATCGGTGATTGGCAGAATTGACCTGATCACAATCAGATGTCCAGATAATTTAATGATGAGGTATTATCTAAAGTGCCATCGACTGTTTTCAGTTTTGTTTCTAGTGGTTTTCACACTTTATCCTGATTTTTCTTCGCCTTTTCCTTCATCTGCATGTTAACAATCCTGGTTAAATAACACAGGTTCATTACAATTACAATAACGATCAACTCTTGAAGTCAGTTCATTGGGCTTATATGACAGGTTGTTCAAATACATGGAAAGTGAAAGGATGGAAATAATACTTCCCCTTTTTGACTGTCAGCTTAATGAGAAAGGAAAGAAGAAAAAAAAATCTGAAAGTTATTTTAAAAAAAGCAGGAATAATAGGAAAGATCAGATATTGTAAACATGGAATTGGAGTAAATATACGTTTTTTTATGAACTCACCTAATGCGTTTTATGTTACATTTGAATCAAGCAGACCGAGAGAAGGAGAAAAACAAATATCAATCAACATTGATCAACACTGATTGAATTTGACGGGTTATGATGATGATGATGCTTTGTTTGGTTTATTTTAAACATGTAAGATGAAAAGAAGAAAAAAAGAAACCTGTTTCAATGGCCAGAGTTTGTATCGTTTCCAGAATGATTATCCAACAAGCATGGTTTGTATTGTTGCCTTCAAAATTTTAACAGCATGGTTATGCTAGTTGCATCTGCACATTGATTCATTTTTCCTCTTCTTCTGCTGTATTATCACCTCACTCCTGGTGATCATTAAACAAAAAGCTTGTAATTAATACTTGAAAGAAGCAGCATTAATTTAGTTAACTACCATTTCATTTGCGTAAACCAAATCAACTGATATTTTGCATGAAAGTAATTGCTTAGTTGGTCAATCTTTCCTTCACTTTTGGGTGACTCTGTCAAAAAACGCAAAGAAAAAGAGAAAAGAGTAACAATTAAATAAGGAATAAATAAATAATTATGAGTATTGTAATGATATATATACGAAGCTATTATTTACAATGTCATTGGCTTTCTAATCGGCTGATAAGTTAATTAAACAACGAGACGACACACAACTCATTAGCTACTCATTTAGTTTAACAAAGATTTGCTTATTTTTCAACGGTAATTTTGAAGAATCGTTTGATTATTTAAAGCAAACATTGAGAAACAATTAGCATACATGATTCAATTTAGTTACTTTGTATGTATAGATGATCCAGTATCATTAGATGTGATTGCTTATCACTTACTAATGTATAACAATTAACCCAAAAGAAAACAGAGAAACTTGCAAAAACACAACAATTAATGTCATCCTTGATTGTCTGTTTGTTTCAAATTACAGTTGTATGGTAACAAGATATCTTTAACATTGAAATAGTTAACGATGAATGTTAGCCATGTTGTTGATTAAAACTTGAAAACAATTGAAAAGGAAAGAATTGAAGAAGCAATTGGATCTTCAATATGATTGCTGTTTTTCAAGGAAGACTAGTTGGGCTTTTTTTAACGAGCTGAATTGCATTTAGAGAAACATTATGTAATGCTATTAAAGAGGAAAATTTTCAGCTAAATTAAGGTGAATTATAATAGCTGAGTTGTTGTAGTTGGAACATCAAAATTTAAAACAATTGCAATTTTCAAGTCTAGTCGTAAAATTGTACCTTTTATGAGATCTCCACTTATATCTGACATGTAAGTTTTACTTGTTGATTTACCATAAAGTTATAAGGAACATAATCAGGTGTGATCTTTCAAACCAAACCGGATCTGATTGTGATTTTAAACATTTGTGAACAAATTGGTAGTCAACGAAATCTTTAATAACTTTCCAAGAGGTCGTCGTCCGGATCGCTGGGTATTTTCCTCGAATTGATGTCCCATTCCTGGTTGCGTGAGGTAAATGTAAGTATTGTTAAACATTTGTTAGTGTTATTATTCAAATTGGTGTATCAACTTACTCACACAGCGCTTTTGTTCATTATGTTTGCATGCAAATTGATCTGTAACGGATCTGTAACGTGTAAGACAAAAGTGCAGCCCAGTTAACTGTCAAGCCTGAGTCTTTTCCAAGTAACATGAGAAGCCAACTGAAGGGGAATCACAGAGCGACCAAAATTGATACCAAGCGAGTAAAAGTAACAAAGATAACGACCTAATAGCGACCATTGGACTGTCTATGGCAAACCACTGTGATAGCGCAATCAAGAAAAATTGTATAAATTAATTATTGGAATCAAAGGGAAGGAATATAGAGACTTACCGAGAGTGAATTGAAGGCACAATAAACAGAGAAATGGTGATTGTTGGTAGCCGTTATGTGGATAATAATTAAGGTGATTCAAGGACGTGTAATGTATATGAATACTTCCGTAAAATTAGCACAGCTAGGGAGGAATATTAAATAGAAATTGGATAAATATCATTAAAATAAATCGTTTTGTTGTGGATAAAAAAGGTAAAGATTTACGCATTAACATGTGCTTTGTGTTAACACAATGTGATTGAAGCTGCAAAGACAAATAGACAATTTGTTTGATTCTTGAGAAGTAGGAAATGAAGATTTAATTTTTATTATCCTCACAACACCCATCCTTTCCTTCAAAAATAGTGTCCCTCCTGTTCAGGTTGCTTGTTTAATTAATTAACTAACCTTTTGTTTAAACTCAACAACAGCCAATTGACGATAATTGTCATCAACATGCTGTTTTTTCAACTTGGCGCCATTTATTCTTTTGTTTGGTTTACTTCTCATGGTGATTATAAAGTAGTGATGAAACAAAATGTGTGTTGATCAAGATTCATCACGAGTAATGGAAACCCCAAATTAAAGATATGATGAGAAACAAAACCCGTGGAGGAACCACCTTTCTGCTGATCGCTGATTTGTCTTCCATTTCTCTCTTTTTTAACCGAAAGAAAGAGGAAAGCTTAATAAAGCCTGATGAAGGAGATGACAGATAAAAAGAGGATTCACACGTGGTTATTTGTGAGTCTCGTGTAGCCTCAATCATCTTTTTTATTTCTTCTCTCTTCTCTCTCTTTCCTTTTTCTCTCTTTTCTTCTCTTCCCTTGCTGATTAACGATATTGTTGACATTGAGGTTGATAATGATGAAGATAGAGATGACCTGTTATTCCTGCTTTTGTTGGCACTCTCCTCTTTTGTGGATAATAGTAAGTACAATCTGTTATTTTATTATATTTTTGCGTTGATCTTATTCGCTAACCTTCTTCTTCTTTCCTTTCTTTTCCCTGTTAGCTTAACTGAATTGAGTCAGACCCCAGGTTACCTTTTACCATGATCCTCTCTTATTGCTTTATGATGTTGGCACTGTTGCTATATTGATACTGATGATGGTTTTTCATGCATCTAGCTGTCAGTGGTGAAATGAATGTTTCCTAATGAGGCGTTGTAAGGTTAAGCAGCAGTAGCATTGTTAGGTGAAAGTCGATTTAAGGTTTGACTCCGTGCTTCTGGTAATAGCCTTTCATGGTTTGTTGATTCAGCGCACACCCAATGGACTCATAGCTATTTATTTCTATCTTCCCTTTCTTCATCATCATCATTCATTCTTTATCTCTCTCCCTCCTCTCTCATTTTTAACTTATTTTCCCTTTTTTCCTTTTTTTTCTAGTAACTCTTGTTCAAATGGAAGAAAAAGGTTAAGGAGAGTAAAGAAAAGATTTTTTCATACATTGAAAAAAAGGTGAATGGACACCAGAACGGAGTTTACTTCATCTGTCTAAATTGTTCTCGCTATATGAATATGTTGAAACCCGATTTCATTATTTTACTAATTGCTATGGCTGACAACAATAGTCTCTGACGAAAGCGTTGTTTCGACTTGTTTATTCAGTTTTTCATCTCTTCTCTGTTTCCATTTAGTATTCATCCCTCTTCTTCTAACATGTAATCAGTCAAATGCAATGACATTAGAGTACAAAATGATACCGTGATTAAGTTTGAGATGTCAATTAGGTGGAATAATGAATTGATTTGTGAGATAACAGAGTTTTAGAAACAAACACACGATTGACACGAGAATAAATGGTTATTTGTTATGGAAAGTAACTATGAAAAAGCAAGATTATGGTGAAGCTGAAGACGATAATTGTACATGATTATATCTCAATGAACATTCTCTGATTACTATAAAGGCCTTTACTATGGATATTTATCATGAAATTAAAAAAACCTGACAAATACAGCCTCAAGTATGGAATCAATCAAATCATATTCAATTTGTAATCATGATGTTAAACAGTGCAACTAAATGGTGATAATAACTGATGTTGACCTTTTGCTTCTTTAACACAACATCTACTGGTTTGCTGCTTTCAATGCTTCGATTTTGATACTTTAAAATGATAATGTAACGCGAAAAGATAATGCATCAGCAAACATAAATTAACAATTAAATATTAATTTGCTCAGACAAAGGCACGATAAAGAGATGATAATTTTGATTCCTTTATAACTTATCAACACGGAACCATCATAATGATCCTATCAAAACAAGTCTCTCTCATTTCAGTAACAATTTCAATTGATAGCGAGTTTCATTTCAATTCATTTTTGTAGGTTATTATAAACTGTTTAACTCTTTCATTATTATTGTTAAATGATCACGAATCAACAACATCTCTAGTTATGTTTAACTCTTTACCTTAATCCATTCCAATACAAATTATCACATTCTTTGATAATAAATAAAAGCTAAATCGATTGTATTTCAAATCATAATTTTCAATCTTTTCACTCGACTTGCTATTTATCATTTTAAGCCTTCTTTATGGGGATTTTAAAACGTGTTAATCAAAAATTAACTTTCACTCAATTAATCATTTAGATGTAAATCTAATACACAATGCAACTATTCAAGCAATTTATCGTTTTTAAGTCATGAAGTTGCATGAGAAAGGTGCTTGAATAGTACACTCAGATAGGAATTTTGTCTATTAGCATTAATTAAAAATGTAATGTAAAATGCGCACCAACAGTTTGTACAGTCAATTGCGTTGGAAACAATTTGACTTTTCGCTACGCTGGGTTCCGTTCATCTTCGTTCAGTTGGACTCTTTTAAATTCTTACAAGGTAATAACAATAACAATAACCCAAATAGTAATCATCTTCATCATGTTAATAGTAGTCATCAGCAGCATCTTGCAAGAAAAAAAGTAACAAAAATACTGATCTGGCGTTTAACTCTTTCCAGGCCAATTACAGGTAAACCAGATTTTTGCTCTTATCTGTTCTTCCCTTTTCTCCGGGTTTGCTCATCTCTAAACTGTTAATCATTCAATTGAATTAATTAACTAGTCGTTAAATTCAATTTTTGCAACAGAATCACAAGTGAAAAGTGAAAAAAAGAGACAGAATCAAAAGCGTTGCAATCAAATTAATTGACCGCCAACAAGCAAGTGACAATCAAATAACAATAAAATTGCAGACAAACGAAAAGTAATTTGCTTGATTATCAAGGTGAAATAAATGACAATTATACTGTCAAAATACTGAAATTAGAAAGAACTAAATCTGTTTCTGTTTCTGTTCTCTTTCCATATATAACACACAAACAGACCATAATTCACTGTTGCTAAAGATTCACTTAAAGATTAAAGAGTAACAATTGATGACGCCGATGATGATTTTGATGTTGATGGCGATGTTGATATCCTCATGGTTGATTTACCCATTAATCATCTGTGAAGAGAGTGAAAATAAGTGAGAAAAAAAGAGTGAAAAATTAAGATTAATTATTTATATAAATATATATTTATAATAACCCAAAAATGATTTAATTCACCAGAGAAAGAAAGATTCACAGATAAGCTACCTGTTAGTTGAGGATTAACTTAAGCAACTTAGAAGACTCTTCATCTCTTCTCAGTAACATCAGGCTCACCAATGCCATCATCATCATCATCATCATCATCATCATCCTCTTTCTCTCAAGTCAATGACTCTTCAAGTATTACTAATACAGAAAAGAGAAAGAGAAGAGAGACTAAGCGAGAACCGTCACTATCAACATTTACCTTGTAACGAGGTTTTTGTTCAATGTTACAATGTTGATGATGATAATGATGATACTGAGCGAAAGAGAGAAAGAAAGAGAGTAGGAGGAGATTGTTTCAAGGGTCATTTCGATGAAGAAAACTCTGCGCCCTTCTTCTTTGATTACACCTAACTTTTTTTTCCTTTATCATGAGTTATCCCCTAACATCCTCCTCCTCCTCCTGCTTTTTACCCTTGTTTCTCTCCTTCACTTCATCCCTCAACATCTTTATACCCTGTAATACCTGTCAGGTCCAGTAAGTTGTCATACCTGATCTCATGTAAGTTAAGGTCAACAACCGAAGCACCAGCGAGTCAACAACGAGTGGGAATCATCATTCAAAAATTATGTATATTTTGTTAAATCTTTCAGGTTAAAAGCATAAAGCAACCATTTTAACCAGAGAAATCTATTAAGAGAAAAGAAAAGAAAAAAAAAGGTCATTGGAAGGTCAGTAAAAGTAGTAGCTTCTTCATTTTTCTTCTTCTTCTTCATCATCTTCCTTGTCATTCTCTCATATATTCAACTCTCTTCACATGATGTTGATGATGATTGCTCACTCTCAATTTCTTTCAATTCTTCTTCTTATGTCAGCTTTTTAAACTTATTTATGTTCGTCAATTTTGTTGATTGAGTCTTTATAATGTTCAACCATTTAGCTTGTTTCATCTTTTAAATTTCAGCTTCTTCATCGCTCTTTCACTCTTTTTTTTACCATTTTGAGAGGCTTCTCATCATCTCAGCTCTTCTTTTACACTCTTCACTACTCATCTTCATTAAACATCCTCAACTTCCGTCAATATTCAATATAATCATTTTGCTTACCATCGTTTTCATCATTGATTGTGTAAAGTAAAATAATGGCAACGTTGCAAGTGATAACTTAAAAAACTTGCTGCAAAACCATCTTTCAAAACTCAATGATAATTGAGAAACCAGAAACAATGAAACTCTTTTGTTGATAATAATAAAATTATTATCACCATTGGACTTGTTGTTTTTACTTGTTGTTGTTTTTTCATCATCATTGAATCCATCTTCACCTTCCTGTTATTAAAGCATCTCTCCCATGGTTAAACTGATATTACAGGTAACAAATTGAACAATTTGTAGTAACCTCTCAACCAATCAAATACCCAATATTACTATTTAATCAGAAGAGAAGTAAAAAAGAGAAGAGAAGAGAGAATAGAGATAAATTGTTCAAAATTTATACCATCAATTGGCTGAAGTCAAGGGAAACACAAGAACTCTTGAAAAATAGTAAAAAAGAGGAAAGTAAATGCTGAAGTAATGATTACTGTGACCAAGAAAAAGTAAAACAAGATTCTCATTCTTAATTCAGAGTCTTATATACGAATGGCAACCTTTTTCAGCAACAAAGTATCAAACTGAGATATAATGGATCCAATTTTATCTCCAGTCTAACCTTGGACCAATTTGTTCATGAGAGTTTTGACAAAAAAACTTATTTGTTATTATCGTCATCATTCTTTGCCATTTGAAATCCATCAAAACCAGAACTGATAATTATGATGATGATAATCATAAATTGAAGAAAATCTTTAAGTGGGCATTTTGATATGGAAAGAGAGCAACGAGACGAAACTGGTGAACACAATTGCATCGAGTAAAGCGACCTTCGATGCTGCAATATTTATAATCAATTTCATTTCCATAAATGGGTTTCTTTCAAGTTGACTTTCCACCTTTTCCTGATCAGAATTCACTTTCATTTGATCTTGTTTTGGTAAAAAAAAAGTTTCATCATCACCATCATCATTTACGTTTCCATATAAGGTTTATCCTCATTATTTGGTTTCTGCAGTTGAGCAAGAGAGCAAGAAAGAGATCAGTAAATGGTGAAAATGTTGAAAAAATCAAGTTATGATTTGTTTTGTTTGTTTACCGGGATGCTTGATGAATCGAGAATCATATTGAAGATTACTAATTTAAATGAAATTAGATTCACTCAATTATCAACAGGCATAGATTACTGTCATAATATTTAAGAGCAAAACAAACAATCATCTCTCAACCCCATCAATCTTTCCAATTGGTCATCTTATCTTCATCAATTCTTTACATCATTACTTGTTTGATTAACCAGAACAGGATTTGAGTTACTTTCTTCTTTTATTTTTTTCTTCTTCTTCTTCTTTTCTTTGCTTTTCAGTTTTACCAAATCTTTTTCAACATTTTTTTTGTTCTTCTTTTATCATCAGATTCTTGCAACTATCACTTTTAGCATCAATATCATGATTAGCTTTTCTCCATCCCTAAATCTCTTGACCGCTTTCCAGTTTGAAGGTTTCTCTGGTTTTGAAAGAAGAAAAAGAAATGCAAAGAAAAAAAATTAATACCATCTGAACCATAATTAGCTTAAAAAGCAATTCACGCGCGTTTAAATGAAACTTTCATGCAAACATTTCAATTTTGCAAATAAATACTCAAACCGACCATACACATGCACACAATAAATCCAATCGTGCCATTGATTATCCCAGTAAATCTTGAAGGAAAATGGTAAGAATAATAACCAGAAAAGGCCAAGTTGTAAGCACATTGAGGAAGAGTTTGAATATTTGAATGAGGACGATCCTCGCGTTCAGACACGTTTAATTAGTGACCGTAAATCGTCAGAGGTTATGCTGATGTGGAGAGTAAATGTAATTATCTAATTTATTGTGGGAGTTGTCCTACGCTGTGTTGATAATGAAATAATCTTTTTTTGTTGGTTCGCTGGTTGCTTGGTTGGTTGACTTTCTCCTTCTTCGTTCTTTATTATCATCTTATTTTACTGGTTCTTCTCCGTTCTGGCCTATTCAACTAATAGAAAAAAAACGTTTTTATGATGATAATTAAAGTGTTGTTCTTCCCTACCTACAATCTAACTTGATTTAACTGGGAGAAATAATTGCAGGTAAAAAAAAGACGAGAATTATTTTTACCAACAAATCCTTTAGGGAAGTTCATATACATGTTAGTTGAACAATGTAAGGGAGTAACGTTATTAGCATTATCATTATTACCTTTGATTAAATCTGGATTTCAACAAATTGATGGTTTCTTTACTGTTTCAACTTTCTTTTTTCTTGCAACTTGCCTCTTTTTCCTCCTTCACTCCATCTTCCTAATCAGTAATGCTGATGATGATTATGATGATTCCAATAACCTACAATTATCAATTATCAATTGATATGAATTGTAAATGTATGATGATATTTTAATTGGCGTATTAACGCATAATTAACGGTTATGATTCCAAGCTCATCCGGCCATTGTTAATCAAGTTGAGAAGTGATGCACAATTTTGTTGATTCAGATCGCCATTGGTGGTAAAGTTGTGATGATGATACAAAACAAAACATCTAAAAAAGGAAGAAGCAGATGGAATAAAGTTAAGAATTTGATTCAGTAAATGAGCAAAAAGCAGATGGGTAAAAAAGAAGAAGAGTAACCTTAAGAAAAATGGTGAATGACATGTTAATCGGGTTACAATGAAAACAAAGTAAACGATAAAATGTACTTTTTCCTTAAATGCAAAGTAATCTTCCGACTACCGATCGACTATTGTATTAGTATAAAGTAATCATAATGAACCAGCAAAAAAGCGCTTCAATGAACTTAATGCATTTGGAAATTCACTTAATATTAGCTTTGATCGCCGATTAGCATACAAGAAATTTACAACCAAATCAACTTAAATTTTTTTTCAATTTCACCAAAAAATAAAATTGCTGGATCGTAAATATTTGAAAGTGCACATTCATCAAATCACTTTAAGAACTATCAGCTCCGTAATTAATCTTAAACAAAATAATGAACTCTACATAATGATTATCTACAAGTCAGAATTGATATGAAATGAAAAACAAACAAAAAAAATCTGAAAACCTGTATTCTATCAAGTTTCATTGCTAAATCATTTTCTAGATTAATTAAAAGTTAATAAATGATTATTATAACCATGAAATTGTATGAATACATAATTAGTATCTATCAACAATATTTGTTAAGTTTTCTGGCTTCAAGTTTCCAATATTACTTACAATGTTCATTAATTAAAAATCAAAGATAACTCGGTTGAAATTTTTAAGTTAATCTTGTAGGAGAAAGTTTCAAACTTGCAGAAAATGTTCCAACATGTTCCATGGAAAGTTATTCATCGAATGGACACCACAAATTTCAAGATTGACTTACATTCTGACCATAGTTTGCATAATATTTTGTATCATATTTCGTTAGGTTTATAATGATTGACCAGTCACCATTTCGATCCAACAGATCTGAATCTTCGTAGCCAAGTGAGTTTATCTAATGGTAAATAAGGAAAAAGGTCAAAATAAATCAGCTAACATGGAATATTAAGCTAATAGCTTTATCAAAAAGAACAATTAAATAATTATTAATAAACGATTAGCAGTTTTAATTACTTCGTGTAATCATCGCCTGAATGTCTTCAATTAACACTACGCGCAATTTGAAGAGTTGCTGTTTCCCATTGACAGTGTTGTTGAAATTTCTCAGTCGTTCAAAGATCATCGCCGTTGATAATCACCATTAGGGTAACAATTAAATCAAGCATGTAGGAATAAATCTTGAGTAAGATGAATTAGTTGAATTAGATTCAATGTATCAATGTTAAGTGAGGGTAAAGAGTCAGAGAGAAAGCATAAGAACACACAAAAACAAGAAAAAGTGTAAGTCAAGGCGAACCAAACAGAGAAAACGGAACATAAGTTGTTAATTGGGACTTAATCATGCAAATCATAATCATAAAGCGAAAAAAAATGGCCAAGGAAGATGACACATACATAGTATTGAATAAATTTCATTAACATTAATTACTAAGTTGAAAGAAACAATTGCTAAATTATGGCGATCAATTATAAATGATTTAACATGTGTGACATAAAGAAGGATTATTTTATTGACATCAGTAAGTTTGGTTACAAGATGAAGTCATAATATGACTGAGTGGCTTATACCACCCCCTAGACGCCATATTAAGCTTGGCAGCTCCAAATTCAAAAGTTTTAGTATAAACGTATACATGACCATATAAGTGATTATTACATGTAATAAATGTAAATAGATATATTATTCTACACATTAAGCTCGTGAAGCTCAATTTGGAGTTAACGAGGGTTCTCATTTTTCTTGTTTGCTGTCTCTATCCATAATTTCAATGCTTTCCAAGTTGGTTTTGTCATTTCATCGATTGCCCAGTTTGTAATATTATTTAGCTCTTTTTTAGCTTCCTCCTGTAGAGATTCCTTGATATTTTCCATTCGATCACAACCAGCTAGAAAATGGCTTAGATTATTATGAACTTTACAATTACATTTGAGTTTAGGGATGATTTTTATCAGTTTATTTAGACGATACTTATTGATAGCATATCCTCTCGGATATAGTTTGGACCATATCGATTCTTGGTTTCGCCACCATTCATAGAAAAAGTCTTCCGTCTTTTGTTTGATAGTACGTCTTCGTGAGTAAATGGTTTCGTTTTTCAGTTCACACACCCTTGATGTATCATTTAACCAAGTTTTCTCCACTCCATCATTGTGTGTCCAATACCACTTTTCATTAAGAAACGCATACATTAGGCACACTAGATCCTTAGAGAAGTCACTAGTTCCATGTATCCCCGTCCCCATTTCTCTTGTTAGCATCCAAGAGTATTCATTCGTATTGTTTGATTCCGTCATAAAAAGGTGTTTTAATGCCATCAGTTGGGATTCATATACGGTAGTAGCGAATCCTAGTTCCCGTGTGATTACAATTGTCGGTATCAGGTCTACATACTTGATTATTTGATATTTTGTTGTTGTTGTGTTGATTAACCATCTTTGGTTTAGTCTCTCCCTAGTCTCTCTGCTTATAACTCTCGTCCTCTTATAACTGGTGAAGATAGGTGGTATCCAACCTAATATTGATATGTCATTTCTCGATTTTTGGAATAGTAGTGAACCAATCACACTAATCAAAATGGGGAAAGAGAAATATACTATGTTTTGTAAGTTAGAGGCATATTTGCTGTTTGTCATAGTATATTTAATGAGTCGTGAGGTCTGTTCAAGTATCGTGTTAATTTTCTGTTGTAATTGTTGAGGATCTTTTGAACTTAAGATAAGTGCAGAGTTGCCTTTGGCAATTTTCGGTAGAATGATTGATGTTATCATCAGCTTTTTTATTTCGAGTGGTAGGTAGTCGAAATTAACTTTTAGGGATTGTTTGAAATTCATTACTTCTTCAGCTTGAAGTTTCTTCAGTTTTCCAAAGTTGAGTTTACACAAATCAGGTGACCACAGTGTCTCGCCTAAAATCTCCACTTCTCCTTTACCAAGGCTGTTGTAACTATATGTTTCTGTTTTCTCATGATTTAACTTCAAATTGATAGTTTGCATTACTTCGCTGGCAAGTGAGAGGATCTCTTGTGGCGGTTTTCTTGTTATTATGACAATGTCATCGGCATATGATTTAATAAAAATGCCTTTCTGTGAGATTTGACGCAGTGGTTCATCTAATGCTATAATAAATAAGAGTGGACCTATTGCCGTACCTTGTGGAACCCCTTGGTTTTCTTTACAGTACCAGTTTTGTCTTTCCTTATTAATCTTTAACCATCTTTCTGACATAACGGATACAAGTAAGTAGAAAGTTGATATATCGCAGTATTTTTGAATCTTTTTCAGAGCTACACCAGCATTAACAGTATCAAAAGCTTTAGATATATCCAATTTAAACAGAGTACTTTTCTTGTGTTCAGGCCAGTGTTGAATTATTGTACCAACCATATCCATGCGATTGCAATCATTCAAGTATGCAAATTGAAGATTTCTGTCTACCATTTGATCGATATTGTTTAGGATCCTTTGCTTGAGTACTTGATCAATTATTTTCATGAGATAATTCGGCGTTTTAACCATCCTAACATTGATGTTGTCAGCCTTTATGACAAAACCACAGCCTAATGTGAGAACCATTTGCGGTATATGAGAGATTTTAAACATGTCGTTTATTATTTTGATGATTAATCTCTTATTCATAGCAAAGAAACGTGTCCATGAGTTGACGGTAAAATTATCAGCCGACAGACTTGATTTCCATTGCCCCATTTTAAGTATTTGTAGTATTTCTTGTTTCGTCAGTTCCCCTTTAATGTAAGAAGGTTGATCTGAGTAGGTAGGATTTACTGGAGTGAAGTCGACAAGAAATTTGTCTCTAGACTTGATAGTCTCCTGGTTTGTCCAAATATTAACCCTTTTATTGTTCAGAATGTAGTCATTGATCAATTTCCATTTTAGTTTGCTATCTTTAGCATTCTTTAGTCTGTGAAAGAGACTATTACTTGACCTTTTATAATTCCGTTTTTTCTTATCCTCTTTTTTCCTTCTTGCCCAACGTCCATGGTTGTCAGGGAAATGTATAATTGAGTTACAATTTCTAATAAGGTTGTTGTCTTTAAAAAGTGTGAGTTCTTGGTTTGAGGATGGTGTGTCTGGCTCTATTTTGAGTTTCCATGAAGATATTCTTAGGAATCTGCCTCCCAATGTATTTCTATGTCTTTGGATTTTTATGAAAGATGCGACCGCTGCGTGGTCTGTGAGAGCAAAATTGATGGTTCGTGTCCAATTCACCATTATAGAAGAGCTGCCAATGATTAGGTCAATTGTTTTTCCGCTCGCGTAATACGTTGGTGTTTTGTCTATATTGAAGATCTTTAAATTATGACTTTCTACCAATGCATTAATGAGATGTCCTGTAACACAATTATAACATGACCCGGTGACCGTTGACCAGTTAGCGTGTGTCGCATTCATGTCTCCCATGATGATCCATTTGTGTGTTTTGTATACTGAAAGGACTCGATGTAATTCTTGTAGTTGTTCATCTTGCAAGGTTCTGTCTTTTATTGAAAAGTTTCGGATGTAGATTGCTGAAATTATCAGATTATATTCAATTAAACGTAGGATTACCAGATCGCTTGTCTTGACGTTGATTTGTTGGTTTGTAATGTCTGGAGAGATAGCCAGTAATACTTTGTCATTGGATACAATATTCACATCTGTACGTATACTAGTCTTTTCATTTGGTTCACAAATACACATACATAAACGTTTCCTGGTCTTCACCAAATCAATAGCTCTTGTTGTAGGTATTTCCCTTTTATGAGTATTGATCGTGTACAAATACATGATGACTCGAGTGACAAACAATTTGGTTCTAACTCAATGAGTTGTCATGTATATAAACAGACTCAGATCTTATTGGAACACTTAATCAGAAAACTGGTTTGTTGAAAAGTTGAACAAAGTTTTATTTAGTTAAAAGGAAAGTCCGGAAGATGTTTACTTTGCGTTATATTTGTTTCTCTTAAGAAAGCACATGGTTAATTGCCATGGCTACATGTAGCGCTGTTTTTCAAAAGATTCATTAAGCTATACAAGCTTCTAGGCTATTACATCATTTATGCTTTAAATGCTAGTTATGTATATTTTAATTAAAATATTGATTCGAGTGGATTAAAAAGTTAGTATATTGTAAATTTACAACAAAATGTCTATCGATTTTGAAAGGGTAAGTTTCACATAATTGTTTCTTCTTCATATGTTATTAAGATTTCTTCATATTTTGTTTTACAGGGCAATTATAAGTTAAGACGAGTTATATTTGGAGAGGATAAGATTCTGTCTTGTACCAGTTATGATGAAAATGACATTTCCCTGATCGGATTTACTCATGTTTTTATTCAAACATTTTTACCTTTTAAGAAATATTGGCTTACCAATTTTACCCGAGTATATCAAGATTTGAATGTTGAAGGCGAGTACTACCTAGTTCGTGTTTATATTCATCATAATGGGATCATACGACATGATGGTTATGGTGCTAGTCGTGAGCTTGGTCGTGCTAGTGACTATGCTTGTCATCATTTGGCTGAGAATATATTCGAGGACGAACCACAGTTTATCTTGGTAAGTTCATATTTTGTTATTAGAGTTAGGTCCAAATTAACTGTCACTCTATTGTTCTTGCAGCCACCATTTCTTATCGGATTTCCCAACGTTAGAGGACATTGCTATCTCATAAGTGCTGTTCTCCCGATATTGTATAGTTATCCCATCTTAAAGGGTATCTTCGATGGTTATCAGTTTTATTGTAAAAACTCCAATCTTGACGTTAATTGTATTCGAATGCCTGGTAAAAATTCCGGAAGACCTGTTACTGAGACTCCATATTTTTGGGTTAAGATCCTCTATGATTTGTTTAAGGATTTTCATAAAGTGGCCAGTGAAGGTGAAATGTCTTTGGTGAATGTACCTTATTTACAGAAAAAACTTTTCCCCGAGCTTCGTGATGATCCAGAATTTCCAGATCGCGCTCAGAAGCCGGACCGTGATTTGCTACTTGATTCCCGACTGATCAAAGGATTATGTAGTATTATGACCGCTTATTGTGACAAGCAGTTCGGTAGACCTGGAGGTGACGAAGGCAATGCATATCGTCATATTATCAGTAAGTTGGTTTCTCAACTTCCTGAGCTTTGTGATGATTTAATGCTTTCTATGGAGGTAAAATTTCTTTGTTCCTATTGCGTTGGAGGGCCCTATGAAAGTAGATTTACTTCACCCGTAATCATGGTACCTGCTGGAATGGATTTCCAAACTGTAATCAGTCAAGCTGATATTTGTGCTATCTCTCAGGGATTTTATCAACCTCATGTTTACAATGAAATTAGATGTGCTGGTAAAGTCAGAATGGTTGAATCCGCTACGTTTATGAATCGGCCTAAGGTTCTGTGTTTCAGTGTATCTGCCGAGAAAAGCGAGGATGAAATTGCTATTCCCAGCACCGTATACTTGACTTTTGCCAAAGAACGCCATGTCTATAAGCTACTGAGTAGTTCTGTGTGCTTTTGTTGTTACAAGTCTAAAGACGGTGTTGAATACGATGATTTTTACCATGAGTACGAGGAGGGCGATCAAGAGGATGGATGGCACACTTATACTCATATGGAAACCAAACAAGGAGCTTTCGAAGTAAATAACGGAATGATTTACAACGTTGATACTAGAGTTTTCAAGGTTGTTACTCCAAGTTCCATGCATTTTTACCAGTTAGAGGAGTATAGCGAGTATAAGCCCGATCTCAAATTAAACTGTGTTAGAGACAAGCCTCATCATGTACAGTTCCGAGTTAGTCCCCAATCGGATTTCACTCAGAGTGAGGAGTATGATAGTTTCTCAGAGTAAGCATTATTTTGAGGATTACTTCAAAATTTGATGTGAATCTATTTTAGATATTATAACGTTGTTGATCTAGAAATACTTTATTTACAGAGTTAACTCCAAATCAAGCTTCACTCTTATGCCGACCGTCATTTTAATTCCACAAAATGTTTTAAAGTTTTAAAAGAGAATCTTTAATTTGTATCATCAAAAAATAATTAATTTTTGAAATTAAAATGTACTTGAAAATCATTTCTTCATAATGGGTTTACAATTTTGTTGAGGGTGAAAGCCCATGTAACCGTTATTACATTTGTAGCATATTTTATATCCTGCTTGGGGGGAAAATAAAAGTTTGAAGTTATCTATTTCAAAAGTAAAAGAGGAGGTTTTCCAAGAGTCATATTGTTCTTTAGACTTGATAAAGATAAAATTTTTAAAAGAGGACGAACTAATCTTCATTGTTCGCCATAGTTCTGAATATAGTGTCCAGCGTTCCATCTTGAGTTTGTCAATAAAAGTTTGGTTTCCAATGTCACAAGTATTTTGTTGTATCAGATAATACCAGTTCTCTATGCCGATTCCAATCGCATCATCAGTTATGGCCAGGATTTTAGTTACCTCCTCTAGTGGTAATCCTGATCTCAAAATTATTTGTTCCTTTATCTTGCGATTGCTTACAGTAAAGTGCCAGATGAATTCATGGTTCAATAGATCTCTTACTTCCATTCTTTGTTTCATGAAGTTGACAATCAATTTTTCCTCCAGAACGGGTTCGTTTTGTGTCAATTTGCGTTTTTTCGAGGGTTCATTTAGCAGGTCACTAGCTGGTTTAATAGCAGAATTGAGTGTATCGATGGAGAAAACGATATTCCGAAGGGTTTCTAGCCAGGAATCATCTTCTTGTAGGTAAATTGTACATAAAACTGATAGTTCCTTTAATGTATGTGTCGTAATCTTTTTAGTGGTTATCATTTGGACGTATGAAAGTTGTTTTATTTCTTTTAAAAGATTGATGAGGTCTTCCAGAAGCACTTTCTCTTTGTCTATGGCTTCAATCACTTTATCAAAAGGAGTGGACATCATTAATTAAAATATCAGAAGTTATTATTAAAACTTGAAATTAAAAAATTGGGAAATGACTTGTTCAGTAGAGAGTCAGACGTTAATTGTGATTTCCCAGTTAGAACATGTTAGATCTCATGTGGTGCCCTCTAGAAAATCTATCGGGAAGCTTGATTTGAAGTTACCGGTAATAATTTCCTTAATTGTTTCAATGAAATTTTAATGGCATAAATGAAGAATAAAGACGGATACATATTGAGTACTATTGTAAGGTATGTCGGGAATTTAGTTTCTGATGAAACTGTTCCCAAAATTTCCAAAATGTCTCAGAAAGAGAATTAAAAAATCGTACATAATAGTGGGTATAACATTGTTTGGATATGTTTATCAAGAGGTTTGAATGAAGTTATCAGAACGTGTTCTTAAGTACTAAAAGAGTTAATGAAATAAAATTTGACAGTTATTATTGAAATGTAACAAAAGTTTGAGTATTGTTAGTTTTACGGAATGGTTTTTAGTTGATGCAGTTTTAGTACGAGACATTAAAGTTTCAAGTGGGCGAAGACCGATTTGGGTTTAGCCTTTTTAGAAACTTCTACCAACCATGATGGATGTATAAGTAAAGTCTACATTATCCATTTCCCTGTCAATGGCATTGACCATTTTGGGGCAATCCAGTGTGAAAGCCACATGTGAACCCTTACATGATGGGCATTTCAGAGTTGATGCTGAACATTGTGATATCTTATGTGGGCCTGAACAACGCAGACATACTTGTTGTCTGCTGCACCATCGGTGACTACAAGAACCACATGTGTAGCATCTCTTTAGAGCAAAGTGGTCACTGACTTGAACATTTTCAGTTCTGACCCACAATTGTCCATTTAGAGTTTCCTCGATATATTCCCTTATTTGGGGTTCAACTTGGATCAGTATGCTCACATAGTTTGAGCCTCTAGCTGAATATGTCTTCCAGAATTCAAACGTCATCTTTTGATATTTAGCTTTTAGATTAAACAGGAATATTTCTTGGACAAATGATTTCACATCAGACATGATGTGACGTTTAGCCACCGAAATCTTTATAATAGGAAAACGATGTTTAGCCGGAGTGACAGTTAGTTCTTCTTTTGCAGTGAAACATAGTTGTTTTATCATTTCTCTAGTTTCTAAGGATGCAGCAATCACCAAAGTGTGTTTGTCTTCTTCGTGTAAGTTTTTAAGTCGAAATGCTTCTCTGGCGAGCCCAAGCAAATTGTAAACTATTCCCTTGAAATAACCAGGACCTGAGATCATCAATCCATAACCTCTGCTGAGGGACGGTGTCCAGGCATGAATATGATTAGATCTCTGCCCTCTTTGAAATTTGGCCACGTTCCTCGAGTTTTCAATACTGTAGATAGACGTCTTTTGTATTTTCTTAGGTCTCTCATCTTGAGTTTCCTCTTTATCATCTTTTGATCTTTCTTTGGAAGAGTTATCAGTATCTGGTTCAGCTATTTTATCTGAGACATCATTCGCTGATTCGTTCTGGTCTTGGACAGTACTTTGGGTCGCATTCCCTTGATTTGTTTCATCAGTCAGTGTAATAGGTTTATCATTTGACAATGAGTTCAAATGAGTCGTATTAGTCATAAATATCTTACTCTGAGGATTGATGTTCGGCATTATCTGAGTTGGTATGAAACGTAATGACGAATGATTTCGGTTGAAGATCAAATTAGGCAGTGGTAGGGCTGTTTTATTTCTTTTAGTAGTATCATTCACTACGGTTGCTTGTTTGGGTTTGGCCACGCGTTTGCTTTTACGTGTTTGTTGAGGTACCGGTTCTTTCAGGTCCCATTTAGTGATTGACAGAAAATGATCAATGTTGGCTATCAGGTCTTGTGGTAGGGTTGACTTGTCAATCGATCCTTCTTTAGAGGGGTCTGAGTTTATTATAGCATTCATGGTTTGACGGTACGAGTCCAGTTCGTCCTGATTGTAATTAGACACATTATTCAGTGTATCTTCTGGAGTACTACCAACACAGTTTAAAGTGAGGAAAGAGTCCAGAGTAGCGAGTTGTTCACCGGTGACAGACATGGAGACGGCCAATTTGGGTTTATCCACTATTAAAAATTAACAAGAGTAATATGATAATCAGAGGAGATATTGAACAATATATTAAAGATATAAATTAACGTGTTTAAGACAAACTTGAATAGACTAGTAAGGAAGAAGTTAATGGATTTTGCGCTATGGGAAACTGTCGATAAGCACATGGTTCCTCATCAGACGATTTCCTGTTTCATATTTTATATTGTAAATCATATTATTAAATATTATGAATAATCCTGTTTATTAATAACCATTCTGGGAGACAGCCGATTTGGGTCTATCCTTTGTAAGTATGTTCTGATTCTGCAATTGAGATCTATTTCATATGAAATAGTATTATACTGGCTTCCCATAGGGCATGTATTTTATGTTTAGTGGTTAGAAAACACTCTAACACTTTTTTTTATTTATTTTTTTCTTTATGAGTACATTATTGAGTGAATAATGTATCTTCTCTTACCTTATTTATGTCCAAACAGTCCAAAAAAGGCCAAAAAATCTTCGAAAAGGGAGAGAGACACTTTTGCACTCTTGATTACAAAAGCGCCAAATTTACTGTCTTTTCACCCAATTACGGGAATAAGGGAACCGCTCAACAAACGGTTACTCTCGATAAATTGAGCGTAACTCGTACAATGCACCACTAAACGGCAGAGACTAAGGTCGAGGAAAACACAAAGGTGTTACAAAGATTAAATCACAATAAAAAATGACAATAGTTAAATTAATAAATTAAACTAAATCACATTTAATTAACCCGGTAATGAACACATTGACCAATGAAAATCAATTTTCGCAGCTCCCTCCCTCTCGTTTCTTAAAGTTGACTTACATCAATCAGATGTTAATTATGCGTTTCGATAATTTATAATGAGTAATATCTTTTAATATTTCAACTCGAATTTTATTTACCTTCTGATTATTATAATATTTACCAACTTATCAATTATGAATATTTGATTGTGAAAACAGCCTCCATTCTGGTGCAACTTTCAACTGTGTTTAACCTTTCCCATTATGCAGATCATTTACAGCATTAATAACATGTAAATGGCGTCTTCATTGGATTATTTTTCAGCTTTTTTTCACAAGGTTGTACAATTTTTTCACCATTTATAGTTTTTTTTTCATGTTTGTAATTTACAATTGACATAAGGAATAGTACCAGGTCTCCACTGAGCCTTACATCAATCAACATCTTGACCAATTCAACCTTGTCAAGTGTGTACCGTTTGATTAACCAAAGCATTGGGTCAACGCTTTCTTGCGAAAGTTTGACTTTTTTTCTCTTAACACTGTTATTTTATTGTTGACATTTTTTTTATAATTTACAATAATAAACAGACTTTCACTCTCAATTTCAGTCAGCTAATCTGATTTTTTGTGTTCATCTATTGTTGGTTTTTAGAGACTTGATTTGACTCTCAATTTATTGGTACTTTTTGTCACCCTTTATCATTATTGTTATGATTACTAGCGGAGCCCGCGATCATAGCTGATCGCAATTACAAATTTGCAGTAGAATCTTTAAATTCATATTACTGTAAAAATAATGTTGGAATATATTGCCAATCAATGAATAGCAATGAGTAACCCATTAACAGCGCTTACACTTTGGTATTTTTTTGAATGGGTTTGATAAGAAAAGGTAATTTTATTCAATATTTTAATCATAAAATTTCTTTATGAACGATGTTAACTGTCTTGTTGTAAGTATGCTGATTTCGATTTGGTAGTTGAATATGTAAATTTTGATCGGATGAAACACGGGATAGTGCAACATAGAGTTGACCGTGAGAGAAAACAGGCTCTGGTAAATATAAGCCAACTTTCTCTAAAGTCTGGCCTTGAGATTTATTGATTGTGATTGCAAAGGCTAACTTGATTGGAAGTTGTCTTCGCTTCATTTTAAATGGAAGTTTCGTGTCAGATGGTGTTAAGTCAATCCTTGGTAAATGGACAATAGACCCACTGTTTGTTCCGGTTATTATCTTGAGTTTAATTGTGTTCTGGTGCATTTCTTCAACTGAAAGTCGAATGCCATTTGTTAGGCCAGTTTTTAGGTTGACATTACGCAGTAACATCACTATTGCTCCCTTTTTGAGTTTCAGTTTATGTGGAGGAAGTCCAGAAAAATTTTGTGATTCTGAAAATTCAGTTGGGTAACGTAAAGCAGACTCTAATTGTTCATCAACTATGGAGTTTGTGCTGAAATAAATCCTTTCCTCTCCTTCAAGGATGTCAATTATCTTCGCATTGATTTCGTCGCAATGGATATTTTTTGGACATAAAATGGCTGTATTAGCAAAAAATTGTGGATTACGTGAAAGTGAATTCGTATCTGCACCAAAAATTTTGGCAATGATGTCCGAATCAGACTCAATCATGTACTGCTGCGGGATTGCGATAATATTAGTAAGTGGCAAAACAGGATAAGTTCCATTGCCTATTTGCAATAAAAAATTTTTAAACTCTTGGCTTGCTCGATTAGATCGCATATTCGTTGTAAGATTTAGAATTTTAAAGTATTTCCACAACGAAGAACGTTTTATGCAGTTATTTATTGTCTCAACTTTTCCACCATGGCTTACAACGGGTAAAGTTTGACGGAAATCACCTCCAAATACAAAAACCTTTCCTCCAAAAGGCTGATTCACCTGAGTTATATCTCTTAACAATGAATCAACGATTCTTAAAGCGTTGTTGGGAATCATTGATGCTTCATCCCAAATGAACAGACATGTTTTTTTCAGTAAATCAGCCTCCACACTTTGTACCGTGATCGAGGAAACAGAACACTCTGTAAAACCTAATGGCAATCCGAATCGTGAGTGTGCTGTTCTTCCGTTTCGCAAAAGAATAGCAGCCATACCAGTCCATGCTACTGGTAAAACTATTTGATCTTGACTTATGAGCAAATTTATCAGGCAGTTATAAATAAATGTTTTTCCAGTTCCTCCAGGACCATCAATGAAAAAAACATTATTGAAGGGTTCAGTATTATGCAAAGCTGTTCGGATTGTATCAATAATATATTTTTGCTCAGCTGTTGCTTGTTCATATGCATTTCTGAAAAGCTGTTCGCATTCCCTTCGTTGTGGGGTATCAATATTAGGATAAATCGGAACTTGGAAATCTACATTTGGTAAACCAAAGTCTGCTAGTCTTTTCGAATGTTCATTTAATATCTTCTGCAAATCTATGAGTGTTAAACGATACGCATCCTCTGGCTGATATTCACGGAGAAAATCTTCAGAGAGGTTATCTTTGAACATATCAAATAACTGCGAAGCATTTGCTGGACTCGCAAATATTAAAATATATGCGAAAGTGTCTCGAATTTGAGATGGGAAAGCAACTTGTGAAAGTTCAGACAAACAATCAGTCCATTCCAAATCATCAGTTATCAATCCTCTGGCTCGTGCGGCTTCAGTAAACGTATTGTAAGTAATATTATTATGTTTGCGTAGATCATCAAAGCATTTGGCATCAGGAATCCGCAACAAAAGTAGCCGCAATGAGAATCTTTCTTGTTGCCGTGGTGATACAATGCGCAATCTCCCGATTGTTTTACTTTTGATCAACCTGCGTGACCAAGATGACGTACTTTTTTAAAACAGCAATAAATTGGCATTTGGTGGTATAAATGAAATTCATCAGTCGTCTTATTGTACTCGAAATATGCTGTCAACTTAGTAGATTGGAGAAGAGAGACAGCAGTAGCATCAAGCTCACTATCTGCTGGGTATTTTACATAGTTTTGAAAAGGAAGATGTACCGGTAAATTTTCAACTGGGTGCAAATTATAATGCATTGGTAGTGAAAATAATCTGTGGGCTGCTTCAGTAGGTCCAACATATCTACTTTGGATATAATTTGTAACTTCATCATAATCAAGCTCCTCCTCGTTCGACCTTTCTACTACTTTTAAGTTTGCCTGATCGTATCCTTTGAACAAATATTTGTGAAGATATTTCAATGCTTTGACCGTGCAGCAAATTTCTACGTTTATGTGACAGCGAAAATATTTGAGCAAGAATATATTATATGGAACAACAAAACGATTATCAGCTTCTATGCTACCATTTCGCAAAGAAACTGTGTGACCGTTATTGCGTCTTTGATAAAGTGGAAAACCAGCTTCATGCATCATCGTGTGTTCTTGAAATGGTTTGGGAAACGCTTTTGAACATTTATTGTTAAGCATACATGGGCTATTTAAATTTTGCTCACCGCAAGGCCCATGAATCATGTGAGAAGAAACCAGTGAATACAATAATTCATCATGCAGTTTATCTGGTATTTCAGCACAAACGACTTTATCAATAATCTCGGAGGTCCTTGGTTTGTGTTCATCCCCGACTTTTAATAGAATGTGAGTATGTGGTAGTCCTCTCTTTTGGAACTCGATAACATAGCTGAATGTAACAACTTTGCCGAAAACTTCTTTTTTGACCAAAAGATCTTTGAGTTCTTGCACTTTACCTTCAAAAACTCTAACTACAATATCAGGTCTGTATTCAACCTTATCATAAGGTGCCAATGATTCTTTGATTTCGGGCCAGTTTGGATTGCAAGTCATGGTGATAAAATAATCGGGTTTACCAAAATGTCGAACAACAGCCATTGCATCTTGATACTTCATATTCATGTTTCTGGGGCTACCGGAGAAAGAACTCGGTAAAATTACCAATTTTCCTGCCCTTAGACCTTCGTTTTCAGCTCTCGCATTTAAAACATCGAGCAGACCTGCATATGTATCAGCTCAAAGTTTAGCTTGATTATCGCGTACCCACTTTAACCGTGCTGATTCAACTCTTGTATAAGACTCAACAATATATTGTTGTGTAAGTTTCCCGGCGTGAATAGCAGGATTGAAATAGTTATCCCGGTCAAAGAGTCTGTAGCAAGCGAATTGTCTAACTGAAATTGATTTCAATACATTTGTTGCTGCTTCAGATTCATGAAGCATTTTGGTCTCCAACCTTGATCACCATTCGGCCACAAAATGGGGTAAGCCATTGGTTCCAGATGAGGACTTGCATAAGAAATCGTATTAATGTTGTTCGTTTGTTTGGGATAAACTCTGCAGCTTACATTAGCTGGTGGAGTGCCATCTTCAGTTTCAAACACAGCAGCTATTTCTGATACAACAGGAATGTTTGATCTATTGGAATGAGGCATAGGATTGTTGAAAAACTGTAGACCATATTCAATAACGGGTCTATGATCTAATCTGGCTTGATTTTGCTCTTGAATTTGAATTTGGCGCATGTTTTTATAACTTATGGCATAAATATTATGATTTTGAAGATAATCGGATATTTGATTCATTAATGATGGGCTCAATTGAAAATTAGCATCATGTAATAGGCGTATTCTATTAGCTTCATTTTGCTCTAACAAATAAAGCTGACCACCAATATTTGATGCGTTTAAAGGGTTGATATGATGATAAATATTTCCACAAATCTTGAAAAAGTACGCTCCAGCACCTATTGGCATTTCTATTCGCGCTCCAAAAGTTACAAATGAGAAAGCACAATTGTATTGGCGTATAAACTTTCTAAAATGCTTTGAATGTCGATCATTACCAGTAAGAAGTTCGTGCAGAAATTGAGGATACGTAGATTGTTGGATTTTAACTTTGCCTTTTTGACAACAAATACTGAATTTTTTGTCTTTTCGCCTTTCATGTTCAAATACTTTAGCATTACAGTATTGGCAAACCAAATATGATGACTGTAAATATGACTTGAGTGTATCAGCAATGTTTGACTGATACGCGATTCCGACACATAATCTATCAATGAAGAGCTCTTCATTAGTATGACAACCGCGTCTATTACCATCATAATGTCTCAACCTAACTCTGGAATAAGGAGTTCGTCTAGCTACCGTTGCTCTTCTACTTGGTCTGCCTCTATTACGGATTTCCTATGGAGTAAAGATGAGATTTAAAAATTAATGATTCATTGAGAATTTTTACAGTGTTTTCAATATTTTCAATGGTAAAATGAGGCGAAAATTCTTTTTTGAGTGAGACTAACTTTCAAGGCATCCACGCAAAGAACTCGTCAAGCTGAATCTCCTGATACTAAACTTTTAATTTTCAGACAATTATTTCATGAGTAAATTAGGGTTAAAATGTGAAATTTTGCTATTTTTCAAAGTTTTCAATTATAAATTCATCAAGAAATTTTTCCTAAGTCAAAGTTAGGTATCATCGCAAAGACCTTATTGAGGTGAATCTGCTGATATAAAATTTATGAATTTCTAACATGGATTTCGTGATTTAATGAGAGTTGAAACTCAAATTTTTACAGTGTTTTCAATATTTTCAATGGTAAAATGAGGCGAAAATTCTTTTTTGAGTGAGACTAACTTTCAAGGCATCCACGCAAAGAACTTGTCAAGCTGAATCTCCTGATACTAAACTTTTAATTTTCAGACAATTATTTCAGTAAGACTAACTTTCAAGTGCTATGCATATAAATTTTAATGGAAACGCAGATGAAAGGATAAATTCAGATCAATGCAGTCTATTCAAAATCATCGTATTCAACCATTAAGTCAGTATAGATGTTCTCTAATTCTTTGGCAATATAACAGGCAAAAGCATAGACATCAATATTGATTAAAACGATATTGCGCTGCATAAAAATTGCCTGATTGTAAAGAAAATGGAAATAATTAATAACTCGATCAATATGCCAAATTACTTCCCCTTGGTTATATTCAAATAAATGGAAAAGTGATGATGTGTTATCATTAACGGGACGATAAATTTCGTAAATATAAGTAATTCTATAATTTTCATCCATCCCTATTCTCTCCAGATCATTTCTGTACGATGAAAACATGCGTTCGAATACCGTGTAAAAGCAACGAAATTCCGGCAGAACCTGTATTTCAATGAAAAAATATTTGAAAATTACTATTGGATCTAAAAGGCAAAAAAGAACAGAAATATTGCTCAGTACATGAGCTGTTAATTAGAAAGTAACTATTTTAGTTCAAATTGAAACAAACAAAAGTGAGTGGAATCAAATCGGATATGAAAATGTAAATTAGATAACAATTTTCGTTAATCAGGGTTAAAAATTAAATTTTGACTTTTTTGAATGTTTTCTAACAATGTTTAACTCTTAACTCTCAATTGGAAAATTTGCATCAGAATCAAAAAATTAAATATAGAAAATTTAATGAAATTCAAAGGAAACAACGATAACTATTCAAAATCATCAACATCATCCATCAACTCATCGAAGAGGTTTCGCATGTCTTTTGCTATTTCTGCTACAAATTCGTAGACATGCGAATTGATGGAAACAATATTCTCATCCTTTAAAAGTGCCTGTTGATAGAGCAAATAAAGATAATCCAAAACTCGACGAAAATGCCAAGTAACCTCGCCATGTCTGTATCGGAATAAATGGAATTCAGCTGTCAATTCATCATGGATGGGTTGGTTGAATTCATAAATAATGGTTATGAGAGAATTCTCATCCATGCCTATGTCCTGCAACTCCTCTTTGTGAAAGACAAAAATACAATTCATGACTAAATAAAACGAACGATACAAATTAATGCCCTGTAATAAAATGAAAGAAACAAATGAAAATTACTATCTATTCATGTACTAATGATGTTGATTGGAAGACTTTATTTAATGGTCTGTCAAACTATTCAATCATTACTAAACGAAATGCAAATCAAATCTGGTTTTTATTGGACTTTTTCAAGTAACTGAAATTAGATTTATATATCTCGACGTCGACGTCGTTTTGGCTTTGGAATGGGTTTTTCTTTTTCAACAACATTTTTTGCTTGAATATTTTGTTTCTTTGTATCTTCGGATGATGGTTCACCAATATCGATTCGAACCTCATCATCATATTCTTTGCATGGATGCATGAAAAGTGCGATCTCATCATCGGCTGCATATTGACAATATTTGCATGTCTTTATCAGCAGCAAATAAGAAGAAAAAAATTTAGAACACAGATTCGCAATGAGAAAAACATCTAGTGAAAGTAATTTATCAAAGACAAATGACATAATAAACGAAGCTGATTGAAGCTCAAATGCTGGATTAAATACGAAAAGAAAGTTTTGAAAACTTTCATTGAGAAACCTCGAAGTGGACTTCAATTACTGACCGACTGACTCAACTTACTCAACAGATTTGGTTGATGTGTTAGATTGTTTGTGGAAAATACGGTAAAAAGAAGGTAAAAAAGTAGAGGATAAAGTGTTAGACAAATTTGTTGAGAAAAGCTTCTTTAAAAAGTAATGTTTAATTTTAAACCTCGAAGTTGATCTCAATTACTGACTGACTAACTCAACTGACTCGACTAAATCGACTAACTCGACTAACTTTAACTGTTTTCAGTCTTTCTGAAATTTTCAGATTGAGTAGTTGACAATATATTGGAAAGACGATAAAAAAGTAGTGCATAAAGTGTTGGATAATTTTGTTGACAAAAGTCTCTTTAAAAAGTAATGTTTGATTTGGGTGATTTGGTTGATGTGTTAGATTGTTTGTTGGCAATACGGTAAAAAGAAGGTAAAAAAGTAGTGGATAAAGGGAATGACTATAAGTCGACTAAGTCTATTTTCATTAATTATTAACCAACTGCTCGACTAACTCGACTAACGAATTTTTTTTTCAGATATTTTCAACTCTCTAACTATGTCTGTTAGTGCAGATAATTTTAAAAAGATGAAAAAGATCCAAGCAAGCACTGAATTTGAATGTCTGGACAAATTATCAAAATCTCAAGATACAATCACGTATATATCTCTGAAGCTGGTTTGATTCACATGATAACTAATAATTTTGCTTTCTTTTTCTTATTCAGTGTAGTAATTTATAGACGATCAGATTTTTCTTGTGGATATTGACAAATTTTGATGATCTCAAGAAGATACAGAAATAGGAGAACCATGAAGCATCTATCACTTTCCTTTACATAATTTGCATCGCATTAATCAAGAAATACCACTCGATAAAAAGCAAATACATTTTTGAAAAACGTAGGAAACCTTTACCCTATGAATAGTGAATATAATGGTAAGTGCTTCTCCACCTTTAGCTATAATGAGCCTACCGAGATAATTGCACTTTTGAGCGCTTATAGCTTTTGAATCCTTCACAAAATTTTAATCAAGTACCATTTGGCAATATCAATTGTTTTTGAAACAAAACAAAATTTTCTGATCGCAGAATCCATAGGTATGCAACCATTATCTTAAGACTATCATTATTCCACGACCAACTTCACTAACTCAACTAACTGGCCTGACTTGCACTGTTTTCAGTCTTTCTCATGAAATTTTTAGATTGAGTGGTTGACAATAAGGTGAAAAGACGATAAAAAAGTAGTGGATAAAGTGTTGGACAATTTTGTTGAGAAAAGTCTATTTAAAAAGTAATGTTTAATTTAGACCCCGAAGTTGGCTTACCGACTGACTCGACTAACTCGACTAACTTTAACTGTTTTCAGTCTTTCTGAAATTTTCAAATTGAGTGGTTGACAATATATTGAAAAGACGATAAAAAAGTAGTGGATAAAGTATTTGATAATTTTGTTGACAAAAGTCTCTTTAAAAAGTAATGTTTGATTTGGGTGATTTGGTTGATGTGTTAGATTGTGTGTGGACAATACGGTAAAAAGAAAGTAAAAAAGTAGTGGATAAAGTGAATGACTTTAAGTCGACTTAGTCTATTTTAATTATTGACCAACTGACTCGACTTAATCGCCTAACGAATTTTTTTCAGATATTTTCAACTCTCTAACTATGTCTGTTAGTGCAGATAAATTCAAAAAGATGAAAAAGATCTAAGCAAGCACTGAATTTGAATGTCTGGACAAATTATCAAAATCTCAAGATACAATCACGTATATATCTCTGAAGCTGGTTATTATGATTCAAATGATAACTAACAATTTTGCTTTTCTTTTCTTATTCAGTGTAGTAATTTATAGACGATCAGATTGTTCACATTGTTCATTGAAATTTTGATGATCGTAAGAAAGATACAGAAATAGGAGAACCATGCAGCATCTATCACTTTCCTTTACATAATTTGCATCGCATTAATCAAGAAATACCACTCGATAAAAAGCAAATACATTTTTGAAAAACGTAGGAAAACTTTACCCTATGAATAGTGAATATAATGGTAAGTGATTGAGTGGTTGACAATACGATGAAAAGACGATAAAAAAGTAGTGGATAAAGTGTTGGACAATTTTGTTGAGAAAAGTCTATTTAAAAAGTTATGATTTATTTTAGACACTAAAGTTGACTTAGATTACTGATCGAACTGACCGAATAACTTTTACTGTTTTCAATCTTTCTATTCAAATCTAATTGAAATTTGAAGGTATCTTCAATTACTCCATATTTTCGTTCTTATGTCTCTAAAAGTTCATCAAGTCACAACTCTCAGCGAAAAAATGACTTAAACTTACCATGTTTACTGGCATGTTTGTTGTTGGGTAAGTTTGGCTGAGTTGATAATCAAAGGTGAACCAAGTGATGGTAATATGAAAATTTGTTGAGAGATGAACTCTTGATAATTGGCGCCGACAACCAAAATAAATGAATTCTCCCTGATTCAAGTGGTGGATGAAAATGATGGACGATCTAGTTGACAATTTTGTTGAGAAAGTCTCTTTAAAAAGTGATGATGTTTGATTTGGTTGATTTAGATATGGTAACTCGTAAATTTATTTTTGAAGTGAATCGTAAATTAATGACAAATTAATGACAAATTAATGATTTCTCAAATCAATTTCAAGATAGCTCAATTGTTGGCAACAATGAAAAACAATTTTTAATTAAATTAGATTGCTAACAATGTTTGAGCTAAATTACTGGTCCAACAATGAAACATCAACCAAAATCTACATTTTTCCCAGTCTGAATTTTCATGAGATTCATTCTCAGAGGTCATGAGATTCTGAGGTTAGGTTTCCTATTTTTCGTCGTTGTAGTTGAATCAGGGCTTTGAGACGGTGTAATTTTTTTTCTTAGAACCCGCTCAGTTTGGCCACAATTTTGACGCAAAAATTTGATACTTTGACTTTATATATTGTATAGATTGTTAATTTTGTCTTTTTTCGCCTGTTAATTCAATGTAAACAATGAAACATTATCAACTTGTCAACAGATTTGTTACCTTTAGCTTTATATTTTTAAAATATATAAAACATGAAACAAATGAGAAACACAAAAGTCAATAGTATTAATTTACTACAAAATTGACCTTTTTTTTGTGCTGTGGCCAGACTTGCGTGAAAAATGAGACCAATCTATTGACAATTTTAATTTCATTTGGATTTGATTTTAATTGCTATTGACTGTTTATTTTGATTACTGGCTGTGTACAAAGACATAGATTTTGATGAAAGATTGAAGTAAAACCAGTTTAATTGATATTTTTGTCTCTCTCTCTCTCTTTAGGTTTGCTTCAAGTCGCAGCTTTTGGTTCAAGAATAAGTGCAACCGAAGGAAGAGAAACCTTATTTCCAATCTTAATTTGATTCTATTTTAATCTTATTCCCTTAAATTGAACCCTGTAATCAAAAACATCGGATTTAATCATTAACAATTCAAATCAACAAAGGATGAAAAAATATATACACATCTAGATGCATTCATATTTACATTAAAACATGTGTAATTACATCAAATGAAACCTTGCACACAATCAACTAATATATTAATTTCCAATCATCATTAACACATAAGTTAATATTAACTTGGATAATGGTAAATGTAACAAATTGATAAATCTAAACCTCTCCTTCAATAAACCAAACAATGAGAGTTTCAAATTCAACACACAGATTAATTTAATTCAACAATAACGATTGAAAAGGATTAAATTGACTTCAATTGTGAACATTTAAAAGAGTTTAGATAATCATTGACAGGTTAAATTGAATACAATCTTAATAATGTTGTCTACAGATGATTTTAATCACAGACTGATTTTAAACACCCAACTGATCCATATTTTCATCTATTTACAGATTCAAATCAATGGAAACCAAAGAAATTAGCTGATTGTTGAAGACATAAAATGAAAGTGAACACACATTGGATGGGAAATTAAACTTAAAAACCTGTTGACATTAACATTGTGACTGGAGTAACTTGCTTGTCAACAGATTGATGATGATCATGTTCAGATTGACAGGAGCAGCGTAAAAACAACAATTAACAAAAATATATATTCAACAATTATAGCATTATCCTGAAAATGAAGCTAATTTTCAGGCTTTAACTTTGAACTCTCAGCTGTGAAACAGCCAATAAAAGGAGACAAAAAAACGGGATGAGAATCTGGTTTAACGTTTAATTTGAAATTTGCAGCATTTTTTAGCTGATTGTTGTTCACAAATCAACACTTTAAAGGATTGATTTTGATGAAATGTATTAATACAAATGGATGAAGGAACGTAACAAGTTATAAAAAGATTGAATGAAATGAACAATGAAAAACATTATATTGACCCAAGCCTGATATAATTAACAACTTAATCAATTAATTTACTCGAAACCAATTTTTCAATGACTACTTATCGTGATGAGGATTAATTTAGAAACATGTTGATCAATGTGATTGACCATTTTAACTAAACTTAATTAACTTTTGAAAGTAAATTGAATTGAAACAATTAAAAGTAACCTTTGCATGGGAATGGAAAGCAAAAGCTCAAATAATTCAATTAAAATGTTGGAACTTTGGAATTTAAATTTAAGGTGAAAAATGTAATTAAATAAATTGCAATGAAAAGGTTGATGGAATTGATGAAATTTGATGAAAAAAAGGGAAAAAATTGATGACAATATTCCAGATATTTGAACACTTTACTTTCACTTGATTGAGAAAAGTGAATTTTTACCAAATGAAGTAATTGTTATTCATTGGAACCATTTTTTCAAGACTTAATTATGATTAAAGGTAACATTAATAATGATAATAATAAATGTGAATCAAAAAGTGTAACTAAAGTTGAACATCTGAGTATCTTTTGTGTTCAAGTTGATTGAGAAGTTGATCAACAATTCAATTGCAAGGATTGAATTGAAAAAATGCGAACCCAGAAAAACACACGAAATGAACGCAAACAAAAATAAGAAAAGCTTTTTTCATCTGCAAGAAAAAAGGTGTTTTTTTGTCTCCAAAAAAACCGATTTAACCCTAAAAAAAGGTGACATTTTTCGGAAGTTACTTTCGTTTGTTGTTGCTGTTGTTAACCTTTTTTTCATTCACATTATTTTTAATGTTAATTGTTACCAGCAAAGTGACCCGATGTCAACTGAAAGTATATATAACCCGATTGGTGATAATCTCATTGATTCATTTCAGTTTTGCAGGTTTGACACTTCATTTGATCAGTTACAGGATTTCAATCAAAGCTTGGCTTTTGCCGTTTTAACCTCATCAACGGTGCATGTTCAAGTGTTGAAGGATTTACACCGATTTTTCAACTTGCGTTAACAGTTAATATTTAACCATGAAACTGTTGGCTTTCATTTTGTGCTCAGTGTTCATTGTTGATCCAACCTTTGGTGATCCCTTGACTGCTCTGGTTAAAGCCATAAGTCCCGAAGTTGAACCTAAAAATGGCCTTTTTGAGATGAACACTTTAACCCAAGCCTTACAACCTTCAGCTTCACATGGATGGGGTCATCATGGCTGGGGTGGTCATGGCGGTGGACATGGACATGGATGTAAAGAGGTTAATAGTCATTCAATTGTTCATCCAAAACTCAACCCAAACCCAAACCCAAATCTAATTCAATATTTAAATGTAATTTTCTTTGATTCGCCAGGAAGTCGTTCATCATCATCATCATCACCATCATCATTCAAAGATGATTGCTCATCATGTTCACGACCATGTAAGTCCGAAAATCAAATTTCTTTTCTCATTGAAATCAAAAGAGATTCCAAAATATCTTCAAATGTTGACTTACAAATTTCGAGTCATTTTTAGCCAAAAAGATTCAATTTTACCAGAAAATCATTTTACCCAAAAAGACTTTACCTGATCTCAGAGTTTCTGGTTTGGTAAAATTTTGTCGAATCGATGAGTTGATTCTTAGATTACAAACGATTCAAAATTGAATTAGATTTTGCATTTTAACCAACAATCACAAAAAAAGTTCAAGTTAATTCATCTCAATTAGAAGGCAAAATTTGCAAAATTAGCTGAAATGATGAATATTTTTTTGCATCTCATTCTTTATTTCTAGAAAGTCTTGAACCGAATTCAAGTTTTAAATGCAAAGATTGAAATGATTAGCAATTTGTTATTTGACCTGATTTAGTTAAGAAATTTTGTAAATTTTTGGAAACTTTGATTGTTGATAAGTTAATTTACAAGATTGATCATTTAGTTTAACCTTAAAGTACCTCAAGTGAGTGATTGAGATTTCTTGGGTTTATTTGCCATTCCATTTGTATGCTGATCACATCAGTCAAAATCATTCAACTTATCACCATCATTTTGATTGTTATTTACCTTGTTAATATTCAGCTCATTGATTTACTGATTGTTTTTAATTTGTTTAAACTGCATGTTAATCTGATTGAAAATTTTAACTGAGAAAACTTTCTTCTAACTCAACCATTTTTATCAGATAATTAGATTATCTTTTTGACATTAATGACCATAATCAATCTTCGTTGTTGAGGTTTTTTTAGCACTTGCATTTTGCTTCGTTTTCACCCAAAATTTTCACTTTCTAGAGTTAAATGAAACTGCCATTTATGCTCATCACATCATGAAAGCTTACCCTGAAAAAAAAGACTTGAAATTATGTTAACATTTGATATAAAAAAATGGCAAAAGCCATTCAATAACATTATTGATTTCAAGAGGAATTTCATTTTTCCCATTTTTAATTCATTTTCGTTTAATTCAAAACACTTTCATCTTTAGGGCCACAAACACGGACATCATCATGTAAGTTAAATGACCAATTGAATTGTAAACACGAAAAATCTAACAATTGCTTTCTTCCATCAACAGGGACACAAACATGGTCATCATCATGTAAGTTGAAGTCATTTTGATGTTAGAAGAAAATGTTGATCATATTATTCAATTGATTCAGGGACATAAACACGAAGCTTGGCATTCACATGGACACAAGCATGGACATGATCACGGTCATCATCATGTAAGTAGACAATAATAAGTTGTCCGAAAAAATTGTCCCTCAATTTTCATTGTTGATTACTTTATTTGTCCATCAACAGGGTCACAAACATGGTCATGGACACAAACATGTAAGTTGTCAGTGAATCAACAGCCTTTGTTGATGCCCTCAAACCTGATGCTCTTGGCAAGGTTTTAACATTTATTGCTAATTATTGGCAAATTGGGGTTAATCAAAGATTCAATTATATCAATTTTATTCCAATCAATCTTTTAAATCGCAAGTTAACTGTTTATTGATAAATTGGCTAAAGATTTGTTGCACTTATTTCCATCATTTTACTTTCGATTTTTTTCACTTTTTTTCTAATTCTATTAACTCATCTTTTTATCAGGATCATCATCATGGTCACCATCACAGTCATGGACATAAACACGATCACGGTCATCATCATGTAAGTTATTGAAAGGTTAAACCAGTCTTATTGAGAGACTGAAATGTTGATTACATTTAATCTGTTATTTAATTTGCTTTCAATTCTTATCTTTTATTGTTTCATGTTTACCTTACTTTGATCACATGAGTTTATTGGCATCAGCTATTATTAAATGTGATTCATTTATTCAACTGATAATATCTCATGTTGATCAGGGAAACATGTTGAATGGGAGAAAGTCAAACAAGCGTAAACCGTTTTACCATCCAACATTGGGTTAGCAAAAAAGTCTGCAAGAGCAACATTTTTCCAAACGAAATAAATCAATTTGTTAAAATCCAAATTCAATTTTAAATTGGAAAATAATTGTCTAATATTTGTCATCAATCGAGCTAATCATAATTTGATTATTGCTTCCAACAATTAGCTTCTGTCAGATTCAATTCGCATGTAAACCAAGCTTTGAAGATGAACCCAAAACGATGACTTTCTCATTTTACCCAAATTAGCAACTAATCAACATTGAAGAAACAAATTAATTTTAAACAAAAATCTTTTCACTTTTAACTCAAGGGGCATAAACACGGACACGGGCATAAACACGACCATTGGCACGGGCACGATCACAAGCATGGTCATAAACACGGTCACGACCATTGGCATGGACACGATCACAAACACGACAATTGGCATTCCCATAAACATGGACATGGACACAAACACGTAATAAGCTTTTAATTGGTTTCCTTTTCTTTCCAAAATCTAATGTTCTTTTCACTTTGACACTGCAGGGTCACCATCATGGACATGATCACGGACACCATCACGGTCACCATCACCATGGATGGCATGATCATGGACACCATGGACATGGTTGGGGCGATCATGGAAACGATCACGGCTGGGGACATAAATCAATCCACAGTTATTCCGCCAAAGGAGGCGATGATTCAAAGTATATTCCTGAATCTGGAATCAGTGGACCAGGATATAAACTCATCGAATCTTTTAGTCAATCATCTGACAAACCAGATTCAGAATCTTATGCTGCCAAGTCTTAAATTTGGTCACATCGTTTTACTGGTAAAGAGTCTAGTTTTTGTTGGCTTACACACAACCAGAAAATGATAACCAAATCATATGATTTTATTGAACCTTTCAACTCCTAACCAAACCATTGATCATTCAATGAAATCACATTGTAAAATATTGTAAATTTTAAGGGATTTTTTGGGTTTTAAAATATCTTTTTTTGCTTCTTTACTTTCCATTTTTACAAGCACACTTTTGTACATAAAACACATTCATTTATAACAATTAAATTTAATTCTGCACTTACCTTTAGCTGATTTGAACATCTTTAAATTGTCTTTGACTGTGTCATAATCAACTTTAATGCCTAAAATGCACTTTTAACCTTCAATGTAAAATTATATTCATGAGAAGTGAAATTAAAATACAATTGTATTAACCAGCTTTAAACCTGATCCTAATTGATCAAAATGGTCTTTAATCAGATGAGATTCAATCACTTGGTTGGCGACGAAAAGATGGTAAAAATTGAATTAAATTAAAAAGTAAATTTCATCAACAATCAATTGATATAATCAGAGGAAATATAATGTTTTATTGTTCTCATGATCTTCCTTTAAACCAAGAAATTATGTTAACCACTAAAAATGACAATTTAACAGACAAAAAGGTCAACATCACCATTATCATGATTATTGTTTTACAAAACTATCATTTCCAGTGAAATGAACATTGTAATTATCATTTTCCGTTTGATCTACAACTGCTCTAATCATCGCTATTTGAGTAATCATAATTTATGTTCATATGTATTATTAAAGGCAACGGAAAAAGGACAATAAAATCAACATTTAAATGCACAACGTAATTAATTCAACAGTTAATATTTTTAGGTTGACTTTTATGTTTACTTGACATTCAAAGCTTTGATTGTTCAAAATTTGCTTCAACAATTGTCAATAGCTTTGAAAGGTAAGTTTAAAATTAAATTATTACCATTGTCAAGATTGACAATTAGCTCAAGTAAACATTGAGATTGACATTAGTGAAACCAGATTTCAGGTTGAGAGTTTCATGGAGAAGCAGAAATGTTAATTTTTCATCGATTAAACAGTCAATTGTTAGACATTAGCTTGTCAATAAGGTCCAACAATCAACCTTGTCAGATGCTATCAGTTAATATGTTCACATTTTTCAACAAAATTGAGCTTCTTCTGTATCTTTCACTATTTCCAGCTATTATTTTTAATTGTGAGAAATTCACATGCAAAGTTAATTGTCAGGGTAATTTGAGTTTACATTTAAATAGATTTAATAAAGATAAGTGATTGAACCTCCGATTTAGAGCCACCAATTTGTTGTCAAATCAATTATTTTGATCACAATTTTTCCCTGGTTTTAACCTATTCTCTTGATTCACTCTAATCAAATCCAATTGCCAATTTTACCAGTTGTTATAAAATATGCAATTTTTAGCTCGTGGTTAATATGAAGGAGGAGAGAGAAAGCAAAAGATATAATTAAAACAATGACAAAAATAAATGCCAATGATAATCAAATGAATCGGTTAATCACTGGAAACACGCTTCTGAACTTGAATATTGCGTTCATTTGTTAACACTCTTCAATCATACGATAAGAAACAATACCAATCTGATAATTAACAAAGCACAATCAAGTACACAAATTGGCTGAAATTTTCTGGTTATTTCCAATTAATTTGAGATGCACATTGGAAAAAAATTGATGTTCACCGATTTTCCTCGCTCATAGATCAACATTCAATCGGTTTCTTTATCTTCTTCTTCTTCTTCTTCATCATCATTATCATCATTACCAGTTTTCTTGCTTTCCTTCAGCTTCTTATTCTCAGTTTCCATGATTCTGGTTGTCATGTTACCAGCTATTTAAACGTTTTCCTTCCTTCCTTCCTTCTTTGACTCTTTTTTGATTTGCTTTGTTCATTTGAGATTATCTTCTTTATCATCATCATCATCATTATCATCATCATATTCTTTTCTTTGAACCTCAGAAGAAGAAAACAAAACAATCAAGTAATCTTTTTTGCTTATACCCTCAATTAGTGTAAGCAGCGAAACAGTTTACACCCCACTGAAACACAACATGAAGAGGAGAGGAAGAAACAAGATGTTGATGTTATGATTATGATGAAAAGAGATGAAAAAGATGACGATGATGATATAAAAGAAAACCTTTTTTCTTCATCTTTTTCGAGAGAAACATGCAAACGCCAAGATGAGAGGAAAAGATGATCAAACTCATGTTTTTAGTGGTCTTTAACTCGACCTGTTCACGTTTATCTGATCGCGCCAATGATTAATTTAGGCCCAAGGTTAGCTTTTAAGCTGAAACAATCAACAAATATAACAAAAAACTAATAGTTGATCCATAAACAACTAACAGCAACAGCCAGTAAAAGAAAAGGTAAAGTAAAATAACGAAATTCATGTTTGATGTTAACTAAAGTTGTTGTTGATGTTGTCTTTTTTAGAGATGATAATGTTGATGATACATAATAATGATGACGTTGATGTGAGATTGAAAACATGTTATTCAAAAAAGCGTGAATAAATGTTTCAGAAGTCATCATCATTGTATTTCAGCGATGAGTAAATAAATGGGGGAGGCAAAAAATTTCAAATTGATTGTGGGTGTCGTCCAGCAGTTTACATTCAATCGAAACTGAGGACTTTGTTGGTTTTTTTCGTTTTTTGCTCCTAAACGAGAAAGTACACATAATTACAATGATCTTGGCATGAGATGAGCGATAGACACAGAGAAGAAAGAGAAATAGCGAGTGAAAGTAAGAAGAGAAAGAGAAATAGATTATAATAAAGGAATTTTGATATTTAAGAAAGACAGAGAGAGAGAAGAGAGAGAGAAAAGAAAGACAATAAAACGAGAGAGAATGAAGTGTTTGCATAATGCGAAAAAAAAGAGGAAATATCGACGTTCTTGTTGGTAAAATGTTCAGGTTAAGCGATGTCATCGATGCTTGGTTTGTTGTAAGCTTTGTAATTTGATGATGCTAATGGCGTTGGTGATGGTAATGACTATGATACACAGCACAAATAAAAATGGGACACTCAAATAATAAGTTGATGAAAGTGCCTAGTTTACCAGAAAACTAATGTAAGCGTGTGAATGAGAATGATGAGAAGAACAGTGAGATTAAATACATTGAACATGTTTTTGGTGTTTTCTTCATCTTGCGATTTTTTGCTTTTTTTGAATGTTGATTTTGTTGATGCATTTCTCCTAAAATCTTGTTTTTTTGTTTGTGCTTTGTTATTTTGTGATGAAATGATTTTTCAAAATGTGGATTAAAATATAAAGCCACGGTTTCCATCATCAGGATCAATCTGGATAATTTGACTGGGTGTTGATTAAATTAAATAACGTTGACTTAAAAAGTATAACCATAAATAACGTCGATAACTCTTTTTTTCCTGAGTAACTCACGAGGAAGTCAGTCTTTTCCTTCGTCACTTTTTAAACGCTCCATTTCTCCCTCTCTCTGTTTGCTATGCCTTTTGTTGATAGTAATAAGTGTTTTTTGTTGTTGTTGTTTTGTAGTTTTCTTGACGATTTTCCTTCTTTAAATATATTTATATATTTATATAATTTATCCAAAGTCCTTCTTCATTTGCTTCATGATGATTTCCCTTTAACGTATGTTTTGTGTTCAACGCTGCTCACTGAGTGTGCTTTCGCTGTTGATGGTTGGATGTGTGTGTGTGTTTTTTGTATAATTTTGCTTTGGGCATCCTTGATACCTTTTATTTCCGTTAAAGGGTAGGAGAGAGAAAGTAAGAGTTGGCAAAGGTAGATGAAGAGAGATATTGATAAGAGGGAGAAAAGATGAAGAAAACTGTAAAAGCAATTCTTGGACTTGTCCTGTTAAAATTGTTGATTGATGTTGATGTTTTGTTTTGTTTTGTTGTAATAAAGTTGTTGATACTGATGATGATGGCGGTGCTGGTTTCTTGCTTCTTGCGTTGTTTATATAATATATTTATAATCTTTGTGTTGATTCTGCTTTTATCAATCCTCAACTCCTATCACGATGGATAGTTTTCCTTATTCATCATCAGTCTTGACAAAAATACGACAGTTTTTCTGTAATTTTCATAAACGTTGTTACCCAAAATAAACATCAAAGTGGTACATTTTTTAGCAATATGAGCAATAGTAGTTAGTTTAAGTAATAGCAGGAGATCCACATGATGATGACGATGATGATGATGGTTAAGATGATTATGGTAATGTTGCAAATGATGAGACAAAAAACGAAAGCCAGAAAAGAGAGAGTGAGAGAAGAGAAGAGAAGAGAATGAGAGAAGAGAAAGAGATAAGAGAAAGGGAAAATACCGAGATAAAAAAGAGAGAGAGAGAAAGAGATAGAAATTGCATTTAATTGGCGAACTGAAAAATTAACAACTATTAAGATTTAAATGCTGTGAGGGTGAAAATAGAGGACAACGATGACATTACATGACAAGCAAGAAGAAAGAAAATGAGGAAACCTCGAAATTTAGTGCGAAAAATGTAAACATAACATGCTTTGATTTCTTTTCGTTCTTGACAAGGTGTTTGTTTTGGTGAGTTTGGATTGATTAACTTTCATTTCATTTTTTTTGTGTGTGAAGTGTTTTACAAGAATCAATTTGACAATTTTTTCTCTTTTTTCTTTCTTCTTAAAGTTCAATCTTTACTTTTTCCCAAATAATTCATTCTTCTAATAAAGAAAATTAGATAATTAAATTTGAAGTTGTATTTATATTAATAATATATTATATATATATGTATATATGTATAAATGTGGTTTTGTAGTATAAATAAAAACAAAAAGTAAGAGTAGGAGGATTAGGAGGGATCTGGAAAAAAGGAGAACGGAGAACGGAGAGAGGGAGAGGGAGAGAGAGGAAGAGGAGGAGATAAATTAGATAGATTGAGAGCTCGTCAACGTTGTGTCAATTCCAATGGAGAAAATAAGTACGGAGAAAGAGTCGGAGAGGTTTTGTACTCACCAACTTCAGAAGTCGGTGAATTGGAAGCGGAAGAGATGCCAGAACTGGATTCACTAATACTTCGAATTCTGTGCGTGCTTGTACTGTTCCTTAGATGCTCTTGGAGTTGATCTAGACGCCGTAAAAGATATCGCTGTTCCCGAACCAATTGTTCCCTTTGAAATTGCTGTTTTTTGTCTTTCTCCTCCAGATTCTAAAATTAGCAATAAAATGATAAAAAAAATATATGAGTAAAAGAAAATGACAATCAGTGTGAGATTTTTTTGATAGTTGCATCGCAAAATATGAGTGAGAATGAAAGGGGGGAGTAGGAAGAGAGAGAGAGAGAGAGAGAGAATAAAGGGAAAAAGGTGTTTATGGATGGTATAAGTGAGGGAAGAGCAACAACACCCATTATTACATGTATGACTGTCGTTGCGAATTAAAGAAGAACAAAGAAAGAGGAGAAAAGGAAAAAGAATGACCGGATCAACAAGAAAGAAAGAGACTGTATCATGATTATGATAGAGAAAAAAAGGTTGCAGTGAGAAAGGGGAGTCAAAATGAAGATAAAGAAATGGATAAAGAATAAAGGGAAAAAAGAGAAAAGGTGAGAAGAGAGATTGAGGTAGGCAGATGAAGATGATGGACATTAGCAGAAAGGCAAAGATGAAAAGGTTAACGAGATATGGTTAACGGATGAGGGAAGACCAAATAGTAAAAACAGGAATACAGAGAATTGGATAAACATTGCAACAAAAAGAGTGACAATTATAAGAATGAGTAAGCACCTTAATGAAGGCTTTAGCTCTATTTAAAAGTCCGAGAGTTGTGTGGCGAGTGGCCTCAGGTCCCAGAGGAACCAGAATTTTAAGGGATTCCAAACAGCTTCGTAGATGTGCGCGTCTGCAAATAAACAGATTAAAAATGCATTAGAAAATTTGTAGTCATTTATTTAGGTTTAATTTCTGTCAAAACAGCAGAAGGGTTTGTTGTTGCCATAAGTGAGTTAAAATGAAAGAAGCTAAAGCAAATGGTTTTAGAAATAGCAACAACAGTAATGACAATATAAAGTATTAACGTTTACTATTAGGAAATAAGCAAGGATAAGATCCAAAAGAGAAATATTTAAAACAAGCATTTATTTCTCTCTTTTTTTTGATTTTCCATCAATATATGCATCCTCGTCATTAACCTGTTAAGTAACATCAAAGCACAACAGACCAGTAAGCTATCCTCACTCAGAGCATGTAAGTGTAGTCACATGATCAGAAACATACACATAAGACCACTTGTATTCATCAGTGATAAAGAAAGTGAAGAAAGAGAATGAGAAAGAAAGCAAGAAGGAGAAGGAGATGGAAAAAAAGAAAGAACGAAACGAAGAGAAGAAGAAAGAGAAAGAAAGAGAAAGATCTAATAAATTCACCTTATACTAGTTTACTTTAATATCTTTCATCATGTGAGTAACATCATTTGTGGCAACATTAGAAGAAACAAGGAAGATAGAAAGGCAAAAGCAGTTGTGAGAGGAAAAGAAAGATGATAGAAGCATTAAGGGGTTAATACAGTTCTAAAAAAAGAGATAACTTACCTATTTTTCTCCAATTCATTATGAGTTGATCTATTGCCTTGAGATTTTTTTAATTTAGATAACTTAGAATTACTTTTGAGATCATATTTAGGTGGTACAGTTGACGCGTAACCATGTTCCGCTTCTCTTTCACGTCTCTCCAGGTATTCAGCGGCCTCCAAAAGGGTGGCAATGTTATAGCTCATCTCACTCTTTGACAAGGAATAACCTCAAAGAGCTACGGCCAACCAACCAACCTATCTCTTGTTTCTCTCCCTTCTCTATCTTTAAAAACTCTCGTTTTCTCCACTCTTTCTCTCTCAAAATCTCTCCCTCTCTCTTATTCACAATCACCACACACAGGAGAAGAAAAACAACCAACACTCACAAGTAATTAAAAAAACAACACCACAACACACCTTAGATATATATATATTTTGGTTAACAACTGAGTATCACAAAGGGCAAAACAAAAGAAGTAAAGAGAGCAGTGTGTGTAATGCGTGTATGTGTTATGTGTGTGTATGTGATAGAGAGAGGAGAAAGAAGATTGAGAGAGAAGGAGAAATGAATTTTTTCTCTCTTTTTTTCAAATAAACATACAATAATATAAACACAGAGATATTATTTCAAAAAGAAGGAACCACTACACTTTGATGTAATCTTATTTGTAATTTTTGTTGCTCAAAACAACACGAGAGTGGTGAAATGTAAAGAGAGAGAGAGATGGTTGCGAGTAGGGAGAGATAGAGATAGAATTAAGATATGAACAGAATGTGTGAGAAGAAAGCGAGCAAAAAAATATATAATATAAAAAAAAGGGTTGATTTGCTTCAACTGATGATTCAAGAGATGGGGGGCTTTTTAACCAGACACATAAAACACACACTGGATAAACCACAGGTCCAATAACAGTACATTCAGAACAAAAAAACAAGGCAGAATCAGAGGTCAAGAGGCAAAACCTCGAAAAATTTTACAACAAAAAAACACAAATTAACTCAGCAATCCATTCTTGTAGCTGAAGAAATAAAGGAATAAATGATTCCAAACCCAATCTTGCTACTCACTTCCTTTCTCTCTCTCTCTCTCTCTCTGTCAAAACACATACACACAAAAAGAAGGGGAAAGCAGATCACACAATGTTACGTTACGTTGATAAAAAATCTTTCCCCCATCCTAACAGTATCTCCATCTGTTATTGACGCAAGAAATTAATCTGGTACTTTTTCGGGTTTGTTGTTGACAAGCAAAAATGACAACAAGAAACCAAAACAACAGCAATGGAAACAACCTAAAGAATTGCTTTCTTTTTTTCATTTCATCGTTACGTTGTTCATATTATCAGAAGTATTCCTATTTTGTTGTTTGTATTATTGTTAACTCGCCAAATTTTTCTTGTTCGTGTATTTTATTTTCTTTTAATTTATTTACCTATTATTTAATTTGTTACAACCTTCATTTTTTGTCCTCATCTTATTGATTAGATTTAATTACCTTTTCACTTTGCAACTCTAACCATCATTGATTTTAATTGGGTTAAACATGAGTTAAACATTTTCAAATAATAAGGTCATTCTCAAGGTTACATAGACTCCTATCTTTCATTTCATCTTGTTATTATTATCACTTTATTATAATCTTTCTACCTCTCTCTTTCTTTCTCTCTCTCATTCTCTTTCTATATCTTTCATTCTTTGTTTCTTTCTTCTCTCTCTAAATGTGTGATTTGTGTGTGTAAATTCAATTTGATTAGAAACTCTAATCTGATTAATTTATTGAACGAGTTGAATGTATCATCTCATGTATAATAACTGTTGGAGATTATTCATTTTATTTTACCTGATACATTAACCTTGTTTTTATTACATTCATTTCACTTATCTTTCTTCTCTTCTCTTTCTCTCTCTTCCAACCTTTCTATCTTTGACTCAATGATTCTAGTTATTTTTTAGCATCGTTATCTCATGGATAATAATAAATGATGAACAATGAAATTGATTGTTAATTTAGTCTCTTTTCCTTTATCCAACATATCAAAGATTCAACAAATATGAGACACAACTTATCAACTTGATGCTACATAATTCATTACAAGGAAACCAACAAGAAATTTCAATAAGAAATGAGTTATTGGTATACACATGACTTTCAACTACATGATCGTAAAGTTGGACATTTAAATAACCAGGTTAAATAATAATTGTGTTGCGAGTAAATATGAAGAGATTGCATGAGATTGATTAGCAATTACATAAACCACTGCCGTAACAATTTAACCATGTTACCTAATTCGATAGTGTCGCCATCTCTTATTGACAAATGAAGTCAATTATTGCAAGGTTTGTTGATGTTGACAGGTTGAGCAACAGTAAAAGAAACCCAAATAGAGAAAATGAATGAAATGAATTTTCTCATTTCACTAATTTTTCACTTTTAAATTAATTTTTCACACTTTTTTCAATGACACATGGCTTTTTCCTTATTCACCTAATGTTAATTACCAGTCAAACCGAGGAAATTTATTGGATTACTCAGAAAGGATTATTTTGCATCTTGTATTTCTAGTCATATAAATGTGAAATTGTTCAACAGTTACTCTTTGGATTTGAATTGAACGAACACCATTAACAAAGATTATTACAAGGTTATTACAATCTGAGTCGTTTGCTGATTGTGTGCTCAATACATTTACGTGCATCACGTTAAAATACTTGAAAGACAGAGTGAAAAATGTTGCGATGCTGAAGACATTTCTGAGATAATGTTACAGATGGAAATTTTTTTACTGACAATTCAAACCAGAAAGGGGGAGGATTCAGTGTTACTTCCGGTTTTACATGGTGAAGCACCTTGGAAACAGCCATTTCATCTCACGAGCAATGGAAGTAAGGTTGGAGAAGAGAAAGAGTAAGAAAGGGAAAGAAAGATGATGATGATGATAATGCTGATTGTAAGTTTGTTGATGTTGATCATGCTGCTGCTCAGAAGTAGTCTAGAGATGTTGATTGAAGGAGCAAAAACAGGGATTGCAGAGGGTTGAGTTTGAATGACGAGTCATTGGAATAGGGAAAATAAAAAAAAAGGAAAAACCTTTGTTGACCTGACTGAGAATCGTTCATTTCGAGTTGAGTCAGGGAAAGAAAATTGCAAGCAACTCACTCAATGAATTGAGCATGAGTTCAGAGGAATGTTGATTGAAACGAAAAGAAAAAATTGAACAAAAATTAAATAAACTAACTGTTAATCGTTAATCTTATTATTATCGTTATTACTAGTAATCTGTTGATGGTAATCGACTGTTGCAGTTCAACTGACAAATGAAATATGTTTACATTTTAAAGACTATGTAAGTTCACGGTTCACAATCTGGTCTAACAAAGGTTCAATATCAAATGGATTGAATATTGTTAATTTTGCCAATCCTTTCAGCCAACACCAGTAAAGCCATCACTTTTATCATCAACCTCAAGGGTTACCATTTTTCGTTTCATTGTTTACGAAGCAACCAGGAAAGATAAGAAAACAAAAATTTCCATAATTCATCGCCCTTGTTACCAGATTTAACATCTTTCACGAGTACCAGAATTGCTGATTGTTACTGTCGTTCTGGTTTTCATCAAAAGGGTAGTTTCATCGATTCAACCCAACCAGTTGTCCGAGACAAATTGGCATCAATATTGGTCAAAGTGTTTGTTTCATGATGGAAAAATAAGGAGCCTTAATCATAAACAGGGCAAGAAGAATCCAAATATTACGAGAAAATCAAATGGATCAAGATGAAAACATGGTTAATGAGGAAAAAGTAATTGAAGATGAATCGGGTGAAGATGATATTGGAGCTGACTGGAACAATGTTTCAAGTTCAAGTTCCTCCCAATTTAACACAGGTAATCAAAGTGATCACCAACAAGACGATTTTTTAGATATGTTGGCTCGATCTCAAGAGCAACGTATGAATGACCAGCGATGTTCAATTGACAGGATGGATTTAATACGAGTTAACCAGCAGCCAGGTTCAACGTTGTCACCCTATAACAGTGAGCCTAATTATCAAGATAATTCAATGCAACGATCCAATAGTGGACCTGTGGAGTCCATGGCAGGAACAAGTTATGGCACAGTACAAAGTACCAGACCAACAAATGCACAACCATTTTCTAATAATGCACAAGTCGAGTCATCTTCAAGATCAAATCGAGTAATGAATAGAGCAGCAACAATAGATAGGAGCACAACTAATGGTAACAGTCGGAATAACGTTGTTACAAATGGTCGGAGAGGTTCAAATCCGATTAGCTTTGGTTCCAACAATCGTCCAACCTCGTCTTCAGGATCAGCATCTTTGTCATCAGCGTATGGAAGCTCAGGCTCAGATTTAGGTAACGCAAGAGATGAATTGTTAGACATGATTGCAGCCCTTCAAAGTCGCCGACTTGATGAACAAAGAGCACCACTTTCCGTTTTAAGACGCAGTTTAACATCAACATCTAATGGAGCAAATCATTCAGGTAAGCCAATTAGTTGACCATAATTGTAAAGAGTTAAACATTTTATGAACTTAAACGTTTACTGTCGTTTATCAACTGATTTAGCCAAATCAATTTTGGTTTAAACAACTTACACAGCAGCTGATGAATTAAAGGGTTTGTGATGAAATTTAAAAAGGAAAGATTTGTGAATCAAAATAGATTCAGTTGACTGTTTTTGTAATATTAAGCTAAAAAGATAGATAATAACAAAGAGTAAAGGAACTTCTCTACTCTTTGGATAATAAGGTTTCTAGACTCCAAAAAGGTCTTCTTTGGCCAGTTTATTAGAAGTGAATTTCAAATTGATTACATTAAACCCCTCAAAAAGTCTTCATGAAATGCAATAATTTAAAAATAGCGTAATATTTTCGATTGGAAAAGTACGGATTGTTGTATGTTTTGTGGGAATTACCAAACATGTAAGCGTATTTATAATCAATATTTATTTTCTTCTGTTTAGGTTTGTCTCATAATAACTCAAATTCAAATCAAGGAGCATCAGCAAATCAAGGGGGAAATGCGACCGATGAAGACGAAATTGATGATGTTGATGATTTATCCTCTTCTCCCCTTGGACAACCAACTGGTCGAAAGACTCGTCAAATGTCTCTCGGTGCCAATATTTTGCCTGACGATGATTTCTTTGAACAACTCATGAAATGCCAATCAAGTCGCCTTGAGGATCAACGAGTAACTCTTCCAAATCTTTTTGCTTCTCAAACCTCGTCAACATCACCTTCAACATCAGCCAATGTTTTAGCTCCTTCCACGTCTTCCCTTAACCCTTCTCCAACCACCTCATCATCCTCAGCTCGAGCCAATTTTGCTCGGAATAGATCAGCAACTGTTTCTGATTCTAGTGCAGCTGGCCCGACTGGACCAAGTAAACCAATTACTGAGGATTTCTTTGGACTTATCATGCGTTTCCAGTCAGCTCGAATTGAAGATCAACGAACAGAGCTTCCAGGTGGTAATCATTCCGAGGATGGTGATGATGAAAATAATGAAGGAGGGAAAAAATCGTCCGGAAATTCAACATCAAACTCATCCTTGACATCTTCATCTGAAGACAGGAAAAAGATTGACACAGGTTCACAATGAGTAACAGCTTTTTGGGTTCCAGTTGAGCCATTGAAAAGAGAGTGAGAAGCCGGATCAACCAATTTATTGGAATATTTCAATAATAATTCCCTGATAACTCTTTCCAGGATTTCATTACCATTTAATCCAATCTAAACTTTTCATTTCTTGTCTTTCAGATGTAAGATTTAAGAAAAAAAGTAATTCTTTTCATTTTTTTCTGCATTTCCATCATCGAAGTTGAAAAATAATGTGAAAAATACTTGTTAATCAATTTCATCCAATTAACATTTGAAGTTAATTTAATTAATTGTTCTCGTTTCATCTTAAAACTACATCTGTTAAAATTTTTGCTCCTCTTTTTTTCTTTACTTTATATTTGTAAGAAAATTTCTTGGCATTTCATTCGATATCATCCTGATCATCATTATTACTATCACCAAGCTCATTTTGTCTTCTTTCTTGTTATTCTTAAAGAAGCAACCAAGTTGCAGTTTATTGAGAAAGGACAATACATAACAGTTTAGTTCAAAAATTAAACCAACTTACATTTTCTCAAATCTTTTTCTATTAAGATCAATTTTGCTTCGACTAGTCTTTGCTGTTCCAACAATTGTCAATACAGGCAAGCAATAATTAGTTGCAAATGAACAATTTTAAGCAATAAACTCATCATTACTTGCTAATAAGCAAAGCTCAAATTTTAATCCATCACTACTGTTGCTCCTAGGGACTCCAAATGAGATTTTAATTTTTCGGCTTCTTCTTTAGATAAATCTGATTTAATTATCTGTGGCACTGATTCGACAAACTTTTTGGCTTGGACAAGATTTAGACCAGATACTAATCCTTTGATTTCTTTAATCAATCCAACCTTTTTAGACTCATCGAATTTCGTAATTTTAACAGTATAAGATGATTTAACAGCTTTGGGCTCTTCTGCTTCATCCTTAAAATATAATCAAACAGATGAAAAAAATTAGTATCATAAGAGGGAATTTAATTTGCAAGCTTACTTGAGCTGAAGCATGTGTTGCCGCAACAGGCATTGCTCCCATAGCCATCATTGGAGTATCTGGAATATTCAACCTTTTTTTAAGCAATTGGTTTAAATCAGATACCTCTAAAAGGGTCAATTTTTCAATTTCATCTACAATTTTCGACAATTTAACATCAAAAACTTTCTCGGCACCAGGAGTGGGCATCGTTAAGGGTTTTTCAGGTTGAGCAGCAGCTTCACTGGTGTAGGAACGATAACAAACAGATTTAGCAAAATTATAATACAATCCACTAGAATGGACATTTCGAATACACCGGAACATTGCAGGCGCCAGGCTCATGTTTGCTTATTTGAATAATAAAATGCGAAAATCAAACTAATTACAAAGATAGAAACAAAAATTAAGTTGAAAAGCTGAATGGCCAGTAAAACAACCAGATCCTGGATTCGATACTTATCTATTCAAACCTCTAAAAGCAGCTGTCAGCCAACTTTCGCCTTCTTACTTTCGGCTTAAGACCAGTTTACCTTTTGTAACTAAAGAAACATTTGACCAAAATTAACCCAATTAAATTATCAAAATGACAAGACCAAATCAATTTAAAATCACATTCAATCAACTTCAAAAACAACAAAATTCCCATTGAAAAAATCAAAAAATAATCTTCAGCTTTTGATACATCGATATCGTAAGCGATAGTATTATATTGCAACCAGAGGTGGAGCTAGACTCAGCCTACTCTCAATCATCTCGATGTTTTACATTCAAACCTATCAGAATGAGACTGTTTGAGTGTAATAAGGTCAATCAATATTATTTCACGGTCTCAATGTTAAATATTCATTGGATTTTCTTGTACTTGAGTAAGAAACAAGAAAGTGTTGAAACAGATAATCAATCATAAAACAGTCAACTTTACCTGAAACCATTTTGTGCGCATTTTGCCCAACACTAAATGTAACAGTAGTAATTGATTAATAACCTTACATTTATAGTAAAGACAATAGAAACAAGTAAATGCATAAATTAAGTTGATTGAAGTACCTAAAGGATACAAAAAAATGTTGCCAACAAGAAGGTTGTTTGTAATACCTTTTGAAACAAAAGTCTATTTTGGAGCAATTTCAACCTAAATCATTGATAAACACCCAAGTAATGATGAAGAATATAATAAAAGCATAATTTATCCATGATTATTCATTAATCAATCTAATCATGTAAGATTTTTACCATTTACCTTAATAAACACACAAAATCAATATTTTTTTCCACCTAAAAAATTAATCTTCTTAATCAGTTATATTTAGGAATATAATTCAGAGTTCCGTTCATGGCAAACCTAATTAACCTTAATATACATTTAAATAGAAGTCATTAAACCATTCAACAAAAAAGTTGATTAACATTGAAAGCATTGAAAGAGTCAACAATCAAAGTGAATCTCGTTAAAACATTTTGGTTACAATCAAAGCTATTTGCACAATAAGTTAAAACAAATTGATCAGATTTTCTGGTTAATTGATTTTGCTTTAACAACTGTTGCTGACAAATTGTAAATTGTGAAAAATTGAAAGCATCAAACCATGTTTAGCAGTTAAATTTATCATCTAACTAATTGTTAAGCAAACATAATAAACAAGTGAGAGTCCAAAAGCTTGAAATGGACGCAAACTGTGAGTTAGTCAAACACTCGACCAGAATCAAAGTTAAACAATGTAATAAACATTTTATTTGATTGTGTAAGGTTGTTGTTAAATTGTTGCCTAAAAAGGCTGATAAAGTTGACCATTTTTCTGGTTAACAACAAAAGCCAGCGACTTTACCCAAATATAAAGTGAGCTTGACTGAAAAGTAAATACAAAATGGAAAGCAAATGAACCTAAAAATGATTCCAACAAGTGGACAACTCATTTGTTTTCATCTCGGCTGATTAATTTTGCATTTAATTGTATTACTGTGAAATACATTGTTTGCTTTTGGGTTTTTGGGTAAAATTTAAAGCAAAACTCAAACTGAAAAGGTTAACTCATTTACCTTTAACCAAGAGAAAATTGTTTTACCCAAAAAAAGCAACCAAACTGTAAACCATCAATCTTTTTGTTTGCTTCCTTTTTTCATCTTTTCATCATTTTCTTCTTCAGCTCATCTTGAACATCTAACCTTGAAAAACAAACCTGAGGAACAAAATTCATTTCAGATTTTATACACCAGATGAATATTTTTACATGCATTCATCTATTTCATGTGTATGCTCATCTCGATTCAAGCAAGCCAACCTTTCAGTATTTACATTAAACTGATCGATAGTTTGTCCTTCATGTGTTACAATTACATCCAATTAATTGTGAATTTAAGTGAAAGAACAAGACAATTTAACTTTTGCAGCTAAAGATCGAAGGTAAACCCAAAATTGTTGCACCAGAAAAACGATCAACAGCTAAAACAAAGCCAATAATTTCATATTTGCTTCTAATAAGATTATATATTCAAATACGATTACTTGAATCACAATTATTTGTCTATCTGCTTGGTAAATTGCATCAAAATAATTTCTTTGTTAATTTGGGTTTTCTTTATTCTTTTGCTTCCATGGATCCTTTTTTGCCTGGTTGAGAACAGTTTTCTTGTAAAAGGTCACACTCTTTTCTTTGGTTCAAAGATCTAATTTAATTAAAATGGAGGATTGATTTTGAAACATTTTAACTCTAATATCTGGTAAAAATAGGTATCTTCAATTACAACTGAATTGTTAGATGTAATGAAACTAGCTTTCATTAACTAATAGTAGTCTTTCTTGCTTTCTTTTCTTGAATCCTCCAGTGTCTAGTTTCAGGTTTGGCTTGTTGAAAGTTTGCAAGTTGCAAACATCAATGAAAACTATACCAGGGAAATTTAATGGTGAAGATAGCGACGTTTTAATGGAGATGATGATGATAATGAAATTGATTATCTTGATAATGCATATGTTAACTGTTAAACGTTAACTTATGTCAACTTTGGTGTTTGCATTCTTGAGAAGGTCATCAAAGGGCAAAAGTAAAAGGCCAATAATAAAAATATATTGCTCCTTCAATCAAAAGAAGTAGAAAAGAAGCTCAAAATAATGACTAACAACGAAGGAAAAGTTCCCAAGCTCTAGTAAGATGAAATATAAAGAAAGCAAAAAAAAAGTATAAGAGCAAAGTGGGAAGAAAGAAGGTATCAGGCCGAACAAAGACGAACAAGAGATGATGGGCCAAAGTTGCAGAGAGAGAGAGAGTGAAGACAAAGAAAGATCAAGTTGGAGAAGAAGAAAAAGAAGATGAAAAAAGAAGAAGGAGAAAGAAGGAGAAAAATAAGAAAACTAGAAGAAAATCACTTTCAAGACGATGAAGAGGATGAAAGAAGGAGAAAGTTGAGGCTAAATGTGAGTCCAGTTGTTGGAAAGAAACTAAAGAGGGAAAAATGATGATGATAAAGAAGATGATGAAGATGATGAGGAGCCCGGCGAAAGGCCTGGATGAAACACTGCTGTTGAATCCAAGAAAGTTGTATTCGCTCTATTTCTTTACTTTTTTAAGAGACAGCAAAACCTCTTCTTTCTTCCTTTTATCCTCTTCTTTTACACTTAACATGTGACCTTGACCATAGATTTTGTCTTGACAGATGGCGCAACTAGCAATCCTAGAAGATTTCTCATTGGATAAATTGTTACATGACGTCAAATCTATTGGTTGCAAGGTGAGAGTGGTTGTGTTTGGAAGACAGAGTAAGAATGAATAATGTTAAAGTCTGTTTTTTGTTATGAAAAAATGAAGATGTTGTTAATTTTCATAAATTGTTGTTAAATTTGATTGTTTTGTGTCTTAATGGATTTTGACAATTTAATGTATTTCTTAGGTGATGAAACTGGTAAACCCGGTTACGACAATATTAATAGTGTTGTAACGAACAGTGCTAATTGTGGAAGTGGTTCAAATCTCTCTGGTCTACCTCCACCTACGAATAGTTTAAGTGATGGAACTGATCAGCAAACAGTGAAAAAGAGGAGAATTAAAAATCTTGGACCACCTGTTCGGCCTCAATGTCCAGAATGTGGAAAAGATTTCAGCAATCAAAGTGCCCTCTCCAAACATAAATTGACGCACAGTGATGAACGAAGATTTGTTTGCAACCTTTGCCAAAAGGCATTCAAACGTCAAGACCACCTTAATGGTCATATGTTAACCCATCGGGATAAAAAACCATTCGAATGCGATGTCGAAGGCTGTGAGAAGACATACTGTGATGCAAGAAGTTTAAGAAGACACAAGGAAAATCATCATGCCGCCATCAATCATAATCATAATATTAGTGTCAATGGTGCACTTCAATCAAAACCTGCACAAATAGGTAAATTTATCTTAACATATTTTACCTTTTCAAAATAATGTTTTCATTTATGTTTATTATTTTATATTTATTTAACTCTTTTTCTTTAACGATCAGCCGCAAATACTATTAAACCAGGCTCTATTTCGTTTTTATCCTCAGCTGCAACTCAATTACAATTATTGGCATTGCAAGGGCAACCATTATACCAGTAAGTAAAAACAATTGTATTTAATTTACAATTGTATTATTAATTTAAACCCTCTATTGTGCTTACATAGTTGCATTAAATTGTTACATTTTATTTTGACTTTCTATTTATTTAAGTCATCTTTCCTTCTTACTAAAGCTTACATCATTCTTACGTTATTTACATTTTCCCTCATATTTTTGCTCTTTCACAAACTTAAGCCAATCACTAACAAAAGTCGCCAAGTAGATTGAATCATCAGACTCTTTCAGTTTATGCCTTTCTTTCTTATTTCAATGCTCACACTCTTTGTTTTCTCTCTTTTTTACAGTGAAAAGATTCTTAATACATTACAACCAGATCCAAGCCAAATTAATCACCAGCATCAACCGCAAGCGTCTCCACCACCACCACAACAACTACCACCGCCTCCGCTCCATTCATCTCATCACCTGCAACCGAATATACATTTGCATCTTAAAGAGCGCAATAGCTCAGTAAAAATGGAAGTAGATGATGATCCTAGACAAGTTGATCAAGTTTTTGGGCAACCCATACTGCGAAGATCCATTAATGACCCGCAAAATCTTTTACATCAGCTTTTAACCCAACAACTGAAAGAACCATCATCTGAAAGCTCTCATATTTTTAATCAACTTGCACCAACATTAGCTAATTTCAATAATCATCTCAATAACAACAATCACAGTGGAAATATTCTCAATAATAATATTACTAATCAGGACAGTAACAATAGTAACAACAGCAACAACAACAACAATAATAATAATAACAATAATAACAATGATTCACAAATAAATGGATGGGCTTGTGAATGGGCTTGCAAGCTACTCGAAAGTCAATTAAATCAAGTTGAGTGCTCGATTTGCCAGAAAAGATTCAAAAATCTACAAGCACTAAATGGCCATATGCGAACTCATGGAGGCTATCTAAGACCACAACAGATTATTACTGCAAATAACAGCAATTCCTCGGAGTCATTGAAGAAAGAAGACAATGTTACATTAGTTATTATGAATGGTGCTGAAAATAATGTTAACACTAATAACGTTAACAACATCAATATTAATAACAACAATAAAGTTTTATTCGAGGTTTCCATGCTTAAAAACAAGATAATGTCTAAACATGCCATTAATAACCTCGACGTTTCACCTAATAACAATCACTCTGGTGGTGTCACAAATGGTAACGACAACAAAGACGCAAAAGAGGAAGATATCGATTGCACTCTTGATCTCACCATTAATTTGAAGCCAACTGGAACTGTTTCCCCGATATCTTCATGTTTAACAAAAGTTATTCAATCTTCGTCCGACAATGGATTAATTGTCGAAGCTCACAATCGAGATACTCACACTTTTCAAAGTGATTCAAATCAAGAACTGGATCAACTTCTTTCCAGTACAAGTAAAGAAGATGAAACTATTAAAGAAAATTCACCCGATGATGATCATTTGGATGCCAATTACTACCAGAATATCAATGCTCTAAAAGAGCAGTTACAACAGAATTTGCCTCAATTCAGGATACCAAATGATGTTCCTTTTAACAATTCGCATGATTCTTTGCGAAACAGATCTCAATTTCTTTTACCTGGTGAAAAGTCTCGTCGCCATTCCGATAGTGCTGCTGAAATGATTTACTCATCTTCCAATTCTCATTACGAAAGTAAAGTTCGTTCATGGAATGAATCAAATCACGGTACTAATGCCAATGTTAATGGTAATAACAATAATATCACCAATACCACCGCCAATCACGATTGTTCATTGCCTACATCGTCAGCAACCAATTTTAATAATCCTACTGATAGTAATTTTGATCTCTTAAAACGGCGTCATCAAAGGGCGACTTCAGATCCAGGTAATGGTGAATTAGATGACCAAGATACGTCTTCACAATCAACCGCTCAATCAGATCAATTGGCTAACAATAACAATAATTTGTTAACTATCAATGTGGCCAAAATTTATTCCAATTCTAACCATAATCATCATTATAGTAATTATAACAACCACCATCACCATCACCATCACAGTCATCACCATCAAATGCATTCGCACTCTGTGCCAACCACACCGACGAATCTCAATCCTCTACTTTCGCCTGCTGTACCTCATCAGATATCAAATCCCACCAACAATTTTAACCAATCTTTACCATGTACACCTACACAGACCAATTCATTTTCATTTAGTCCTCACCAGGTTCAGCAATATCATCAACAACAAGCATCTTTGCCTGCAACACCAACCGATAATCAAATGCAGTTCAACTTTCCAGCTCAACAAAATTCTGTCAACTATTCCAGTCCATCGTATAATATATCAACCAACAATCCATCCAGTGTACCTACGTTTGATTATTCAACATCCGAAACACCAACTACGCCCACAACTCCTGCGATTACGTCGACGAGATCAGCCCAACCTGGTCTTGAACCGATTTACGAAGAAATGAATTATTCTAATAACGAAGAAACCAATGTTAATGATGTCGGTTTTGTTAACTTTGAGGATGAATCTTTGATTGAACAAATGTTAACAACTCATGAGCAAGAACATAATCGTCAAAATCACCATCACCAACAGCAACAGCAACAACAACAACAGGTAATAAAGCAAATTTTGTAATTTCCTTTTGTCTACCTTTTTGTTCTCATACTATTAATAAACAGTATTTACGCATCTTAAGCTTAGTGCAAAAGTATTGAGCATTGAACATAATAAATTTTAGCTTCAAAATAAAAAGGTCACTCGACGATCATAATTTAGTAAATGTAATAGTTTATTTTCTGAAGATTAATTAAACTCGATTTCAATGTAGTATCTTGTTTCCATTATGAGATATTCATGACTCAATTCATGGAAACTTGAACTCCATTTATGCCTTTATTTTTTCAATGTTAATGTTTAATAAAGAAATGTTTACAAGTTTCTATTCAAATTACCAGAATGAGTTAGCATTTTGTTTTTGTACTCCGAACCCTAATACAGATAAATTGTCGCAATCCATAATTAAAATGAATTTCCCCAATACTTTTACACCAAGCTTTAATTGAAACATACGACACACTTATTGATGAAAAAATATTCATCATAATAATCTCATGATAATTATTCAATCTGCTTCCTGTTGCTCACCATATTTTCAGCTTAGGGATATTATTTGAAGTGACTCTTGACTAAGCTCACAATTATTCTCTCTGTTTGCATGATCTATAACTGATAAATTCATTTGACTATTTGCAATTGAGTTTCATTTTTTAAGCAATGACGCAATAAACTGCTATGCATTTCATCTTTCAATCAACTCAGAGTTGAAAAAGAATACTTTTTTTGCGTTAAAAGCAAAGCTAAACTTTAACCGAAATTGTTTCATAGGAAAAAAATTCTTTACAAGATTACAATTCATCAATCAGATCTGTGATTTTCATCCAATTATCTCTCCTGGGAAACAATTTTTCTTTCAACTCTGCAGTTAAATGAAACCATGAGTTATATCTTGCACTATCAACTCAATTTTCAACTTGATTCCTATCAAACCATTTAATTAATGTCTTTTACCCATTTTAACATTCATTAACAAAGACCGGATATCAAAAAATGCTTTAAATAATTATCTTTCAAGCTTTCCCAATATTATCCTCTATCTTATACCCAGACATCAGCTTGTTGATGCTGCGAGAAAAAAAGGCATTTTCACTCCCCTTTTTTGCTGGCTCCCTTTTCACCCCTCTAGGAATAGTCACATATTTGTTGATATTCATTGTTCAACTTGTATCCATTTGCCTATTTGATTATTATACCACTTGTTTCATCAGTTTTTTAGTTTAATTTTGTTCACTTTTCCTATGTGTGTTTTTCACCAGCAAACAGGTTGAGTTACTGATTTTTGTTCAAGCTGGAAATGAAGAAAGTGAACAAGGTTGATTACCCTAAATGGGTTTCTTTAACTGCAGCAAGAAAACAAGAAAAACTTTTTTTGCTTATTTCATTTCCCCCTCAATCCACATATCAGTTACCATTTCCGCTGTTGGATGAGTTGGGCGTTTACCAAGGACTTCATCTTTTTAAAACTCGCTCACTCATTTACTTGTATTTTTGTTAAACTCGTACATTATTTTGTCCTTACTTTTCACTCATTTTTCCACTTGACTCTCATCAATTTTTTACCTTTTCATAATACTTACAATTAAGGTCACCATCATGATGATCATCTTGAATAGTATTACTTGATAAGCAATTTTAGATACACAAAAGTATCTTCGTTCTGTCATCATCTTCTTTCATTATTTTCCCAAACAAAATATCTTCTCTTCTCTCTCTCTCTCTCTTATCTACATTTCCATCTTGACGTTATTTCTCATTATTTGCAGTGTTAGAATCAGTTGTGCGTTGATGATCCATCAAAATGAACTCTCATCTTGAATCATGATATGTAACAACAGGGGGAGCCAGTTAGTTCACTTTAATTTATCGTTTTTCGTTTCAATTTATGTTTGCTGTCAATTTTTTGCATTCTTGTTTGCAGTGTGTGTTGAAGAGGAGAAATAAAATGTCAGCCGCATTTTAAGCATTGCAAGTAAAACTGCAAACAAGCAGAAGGAAAAAATTCCATTCATAACTAGCCTCAATACCCGTTGAGTAAGTGTGTAAAATGAGAGAAAGAATGAAGATAAAGATGAAACCGAGTGAGTACAGAATGTTATGTGAAAAAAAGGAGGAAGGGAGGAGGAGGAAGAAGAAAGAGCATAAGCAAGTTCAATAGCTTGAATCAGGGTAGGGGTAGACGGGCCAACTATTTACGGTGTAACCATTTCGCAACAAGTACTCATTTGCAAAGTTACTCACATTCACTCACTTACTCACTCACATACAACCAAATACACACACACACATACCAACCATACATGTTACAACAAAAAAGAAACTCACTCAAATCAGAGTGTATTTACAGTCAGTTGAAAAAAGTAGAACAGGATTGGATAATTATCCATTTACTCGTTTGCTTGGTGAGCTTTTTTTTCTTCTCTTTAATGGCCATCGTGACAATGGCTGCCCGAAATGAAAAAAAAAGATCCCAAACGAATCTAGGTCACACTTTTATCCAAGTTTACTGCTTCTCTATTTTGTTTCTCACTCACTAACCCGACTCTCTCTTTCTCTTCATCATCTTGTTTCAACCTAATCCCTCTATCTACAGAAACCGAAAAATACGCAAAACGCAACCAATTACAATCAAGTATCAACAGCGCATCTTGAATCTACTCAACAAGAAAGTGACCACAGTGATCAACTTGTTTTATCCAACATCAATAAATCTCAAAGCTTTTTCCCTAACGATGATCTCGAAGCGCAATCGTTGGATGGTTCATCTGTAAATTACAGTTTAACAGCTCACCATCACAACCAACGTGCACACCAGTTAAATCAACACCCACAGCAATCTTCCAACTCTTCACTTAGCCAACATCATCCCCACCATCATCCTCACCACCATCACCACCAGCAACAGCAACACCAACAACAACAACAACAACATCACCATCTTTCACAACATCTCCATCAAAATCATCATCCACATATTGCACATCATCATAATCTTCAACATTCTCACCACCAACATCATCAACAACAACATCACCAACAGCAAACCCTTGCCACAAGTCAATTCAACAGGCATCCCAATCATCACCACCAGAGTCAACATTCTCAACATATTCTTCCAAGTATTACAATAACCAATACTTCACCGACTGCAAACCCAATCCATCGGAATAGATCTGGTAAAGGTTTAAATGAGCCTCGAGAAGGAAGCGAATCATTTGTGGAAACGCATTATGTGCAAAGTAACCTGTTCAAAGAGGAACGTGACGAGAAGGAAACTTGCAGTAATAACATACGCAACATCAACAGTAGTAACATCAATTCGTCAACCATTGGATCAACTTCAGTCTTCAATTCTACCTCAGGTGCATCATCCAGTAAGGTTGATGAGAATGAGTTGATGGAATCAAATTCTTGTTCAATTGTTACCTCAACCAGCAGTAATAGCAACAACATCCATACTAACAATAATAATCCTACTACCACTAATAATAATACTATAAATATTACTCATACAACCAGTAATACGCCAATTTTATCCTGTGGCACAGATTCGCCTACACCACGTTCAACATTGCGAAGTTCGTCTTCCAATCTAGTCATTAACCTTTCACCCGAAGAAGCAAAAGATATTGATGAAGATGATGATGAAGACGATGAAGATGATGAAGATGATGCCGATTCCAATAACAATGGTAAAGATGAGACAATTGGTATTTCCTATGATGAAGATGATGACGATGAAGATGATGAAGATGAGGATGATGATGTGTTCATAAATCCCGCGGTCATATCACCGGTAACATCACCTAAAAGTAATACAATTAATTTGAAGGATAATAATTATAAAAGTGTCAACAACAACTCTGCAACAATTACGTCCACTTCAACCAATTCATCACATACTTCTGTAATCACTAATAAAAATAGTGTTATCAAGGTGACCCCGGTAAATGAGAGATCATCACCTAAAAGGTTAAAGCACAAACCCGAACCGTTATACATACCTCCACATGTTAATGCATTCGGTCAATATGCGTCCAGATTAAGATCACCACGTCTTTGGGATCCTTCCGGACTTCATTCTTTACCTTCACATGATGTAAACAAAAGTTCACCTCCACCGTACACACCTCCACCCATGCTTTCACCATTACGAAAAGGCTCAGGACTTTACTGGGCCATTATTAACAACGGCAATGTCACACCAAAATCAGCAACCCTTGGAACCTTTATTCATGCGCGTAAAAGTTTATCCTCATCGGCTCCTTGTGATACCAGTGCTGTTAATTTACAAACAAATGATTTAAGTGTAAATATTAATTCTGCTACGTCTACTTCCTCTTCAACCACTCTTAACGCAAATTCAACAACAAACCTAAACACTTCTACGATCTTACACAGTAAAGAGATTTCCATTTGTTCCAAATCAAGCGAGCTTATTATTTCATCGACACCCACCACAGCCTTTGAGCCTGAAGCTCCATACGATTTGGATCTTCTTCCATCGGAAAGTGATATTCAACCTCATGTCAATATTGGGCCACAATATCAAGCCAGTATTCCTGCTTATATTGGTGATAAAGTTGATACCTCTAAACGTTACCGTCGAGAACGAGCTGATCTAGTATGGAATCCAATTGTTTTGGACAAATTAAACCAACCCGAGGATCTTGATTATTATCTGGAATTGGCCTGTTCTAGTTGTGTCCCTGGTGCAGGTCGAAATGTTGAATTTGCATTACATTTACTCTACATGTGTAATGGTGATTTGGAAGAAGCAATCACTAAATTGTTAAACTCGGATCCAATCAAATTGCGACCAGACCATCCACTGATAGACTATCAATATCCAGAAAGTGATGTTTGGTCACAAGAGGAAATTAATCATTACTATCAAGCTTTAATTAAATTTGACAAAGATTTCCATACTATCGCTCACAAAGTAAGTTTAATTGCCACATTTTTCACATTCTTACTTAGCAACAGTTTGAAAGCAACCAACAAAAAAACAAACGTTGCATAAGCACACACAAATTATCAACTAATCAAAAATTGAAATCTAATCATAATTTCTAATCTTGACCCTCTTTTTTTTACTTTTTTCAGGTTAAAACAAAAACTGTTAAAGAGTGTATCCAGTTCTATTATTTATGGAAAAAAATATGTCCCGAAGAGTACAAAAGACTGCGTATTATTCGCCGCCGTAAAGAGCAAGAAGGACTTTTCTATGGTAACCAAGTTGTTACCAAAGAAGAGGAGACCGAAGATAACGATGTTGATAACAAAAGTGCTGTTGAAGGGGAAAATGGTGATGATGATGCTTTATCAATTGATTCACCGATGAATGCATCACCTTCTTCAGTCAGTTCAACTGCAACCTCAGGGATTACCGTCAGTGTCGGAGGTTCGAGTAATAAAGACAAATCTGGAAACTTTCCATGTCGGGTTTGTGGTAAAGTTTTCTCGAAAGTTAAATCTCGCTCTGCTCACATGAAGGTTCATGGAGCTGGAGCAGCCTCCAATCCTGCTTACTCAGCATCAACCAAATGAACTGAAACAAAATAAGCAAACAAATAACATACATTACATATTACACATACTTACATACATATTGTGATATATACAGGGTATACAGCAAGTGTTTCAATTGTTAGTTAGGAGAGAGAGAAGTGTTTTATTATTGTGAATCCATGTTTGAATGCTGTAACCCAACAGTTTATTGATTATATGATATTTTACCTCCGAAATTGAAACATTGTGTATGCTCTGAACACACAAAAGAAACTCTGTGTTGTCTTCTGTTGTTGTACCTTTTCTCATCCTGAAGACTTCATTGTTGCCTGTTTAAATTTAACTCAATTGTATATTTAATCACCAATGTTAATCCATTGACCAATATTTTTCTCTCTTCATTGTTTCGTCCTCACCACAAATATTGTACAACAATTGATTCGATATTTTTGACTATTATCATCATCACATTGCCTATTTTCTGATTTTCCAGAGAAAACTTTCTATTTCATTGATCTCTTCCCAGTAATTGACTAGTTTTAATCATAATCTACTAACAAGAAATCAATGTTCTCGGAAGATCTCTATTTCTTTTCTTCCTCGCACACATTACAACCTTACATACCTTAACTCATTACTCGCCCCTTCACCCAAATCCCTCTAATTGTTATCCAAAGTGTTAAATAATTAAACCTCATGAAGGTGATGATGAAAAAAAAGAAATTAAATTATTATTCAGTTACATTATACATGTTAATCACTTGTGTGTAATCCATCTTATTTTTTATTTTATTCACAATGATAATCACAATTGGCCTTTTCACTGCTTCGTCTCGCACTTATCCTTTTTTCATCATCATCATCATCAAACCCCTTCTTGTTAATCATTTCATCCAAATTGTAATTGAATCTGATTTCAACTCTGTAAGCTGCCAGTTAATGAGAAAAATATATTCATAAAATATATATGATATTAAATGTTGGCAAATAAAGATCATTAATTATTTACAAAAATAAAGATCATTTTTTAATTATTCGGACGTTTGAATGCCATGTAAACATCTGTCAATTATTTTTCACCCAATATCTAGAAACAATGGAAGCAACCAAATGAAGACTAACAATTGGAAATGTTGAATACTAAAAAAAATATAAATAATGGATGGTTAATTGTTATAAATCAAGAGTCGTATTTAAAAATGGCATAAATCAAAGTATTTAATGAGAAATGATTTATCCAAAATTTTGGTGCAAATTTTCATGATAACATGAAATGGTTGACAGTGTAATACAATGAGCAACATCTCTGGTTAACCAGAGAACTAAAAATATCGATTGTGTCTTCGGTTAGTTTAATCTTACCATGTTTTCCCTTTGAGTGAGTATTATAATTGAGGAAACACCATTATCATCTTTATCCTCATCTTCGTCATCATCATTCCAACCATATGAACATGAAACTTTGGAGCAGCCTCTTGTTGCACCAGGTCGAGAGTAAAGAGCAACTGCACCGAGTTGAATCACTGACTTGCACGTTCCTCTTTTTCCTCTGTTCTATTAAATTAAAATTAAATATTATTAAAATCTATCTCTTTAGCTGAACAATTTAGCAAGGATAATTGACTATTTTTGAAATGTTGACCAATGCTATACCCAGTAATCTGAAATTTATGAAAGCTGGTCAAATGGTTGGTCGAGCTGGAAATCAATCTAAAACTGGTTACCGGTTGCCACCAACTAAACTCCTTAATAATTTTATCCCATGTAATCACCATAGTCAACATTTTTTTACTCGTTTCCTTAATCTTTCAACTGCTAATCATCAATTATGCAGACAATTTAAATATTTAAATGTTTCCAAAGGATATTTCATAATTACCGCAAGATCTCTCTGTTCCCAGACAAGTAAGGTTTTTATGCCACCAGAGGAGTTTGTACAAACTAAAAATGGTTCACCTGATCAAGAGGCAATTAAAAGGTAAAGTAATTGTCGTTTTTGTCATTTATAGTGCTCAAGTCGATAACTGTTTCATTTTCAAACATCATTAGTGTCAAACCGTTGAAATAATCAGACAACTTCACCAATAATGTGACTTATGATAAAGTGTTGAAAAGACAATACGAGATTTATTGATGTTTACAGTTTATTTTTACTCTTTTAACCTTCTGAAAGTTACCCAATTTCAGTGTTTAATATCATTCTGAATATGCTTTACGATCAATTTTCGATTAAAAGTTATTTTAATTGAGTTTTCAAGCTGTTTTCATCAATGAAGCCAGGTATGCTGTGGAACCTTTAATTTTGTTAGCATTAGCTTCTACCTTTTGCTTTTACCTCTGTCTCCTTTGGCCAATAGATCGACAGACTTGCGATCACATGATTGCGATTTCTATGAATTTTGCTCTCTGATACTTGTACCTACCATTAGATCAGCAAGTTTGAATTATGGTCAATGGTTCGAATTTTGATGTTTCATATAATCTAAATCATGATCTAATAAGTATTAAAAATCTATTTCTTTTCTTTTGACAGCATTAAAGTGGCAAACAAAACAACCGAAGATGTACTATTTGAAATGTTTGAAGATTCTTCCGGCCAAGTCAGTGTGAATAAATTTTTCTCAGCATTATCAGCAACTGGTCTTCGAGTTACGGATCCTCGTTTGAAGGAAATAATTAGTAAATTAAATGTGATTTGGAAAGCTAAACAAGATGCTGGATCCTTTGAAGCTCTTTCTCTGGACAGAGAAACCTTTAAAATGGTTATTAAGGAAAACATTGTGCTCATTAGTCGTGCTCTTCGCCATCATTTTGTCATTCCAGAGTTCCAAGAGTTTTGTAAACAAATCGAAGAGTTTTATTGGAGTTGTAAAGCAAGAACTGGTGGTAAAGTTGCCAATTACATTCCCCAATTAGCCAAATACAATCCTGATTACTGGGGTGTTACATTATGTACCATTGATGGTCAAAGGTTTGGCATAGGCGACACAGAGATACCATTTACAATTCAGTCATGTGGTAAACCGATCAATTATGCTATAGCATTAAGTGAGCTTGGAGCAGATATTGTACATCGTTACGTAGGCCAAGAACCTTCCGGACGTATGTTTAATGAACTAGTGCTTGATCATGATAGTAAGCCACATAATCCTATGGTTAACGCTGGAGCAATTGTTGTTTGCTCATTGCTCCTTTATCTAGTTGAAGTAAGTTTCACCGATTTTTGTACCAAAATAATGATGAATTGTATTAATGATATATTTTTATATCCCTTTCTACCCACAGCCTGAGATGCGAGTTTCGGAAAAATTTGATTGGGTTTGTAATTATTTCAAAGCTATGGGTGGTGATGAATATCTTGGTTTCAGTAACGCAACTTTTCTTTCAGAAAGAGAAGCTGCTGATCGTAATTATGCAATTGGATATTATATGAAAGAGAATAAGTGTTTCCCTGAGAGAGCCAATTTAAAAGAAGTAATGGATTTTTATTTTCAGGTAATTTTACAAATGTTTAAATGTAGATTAAAATTTTTCTAATCACATTTCTTCTCATTTAGATGTGTTCTCTGGAAGTTAATTGTCCGACAGTTTCAGTAATAGCTGCTACTTTAGCTAATGGAGGTATTTGTCCAATTACTGGTCAAAGAGTGATCTCAAGTCAAGCTGTTCGTGATGTACTTTCTCTCATGCATTCTTGCGGAATGTATGATTATTCAGGACAATTTGCTTTTAATGTCGGATTACCTGCTAAATCAGGTTGGTATCTCCTGACTTTGATCTTGATCTTTTTACTTTACTCCAGTTACCGTAATGTGTTGCCCTCTAGTTTCAGTCAAAATATACAGATAAGTAACTGTTGATGAAAATTTGAAAGTTAACTCTATTTAATTTTTCCTATTAATTTAGGTGTTTCTGGATGCACAATGGTGGTTATTCCCAACGTTATGGGTTTGTGCTTGTGGTCACCACCATTAGACAATTATGGAAACTCTGTTCGAGGTCTAGAATTTTGTCGAGAATTAGTTAAAATTTTTAATTTTCATCATTTCGATAATTTACGCCATGTTCCACATAAGAAAGATCCAAGAAGACAGCGATTTGAAACAAAAGGATTAAAGATTGTCAGTCTTCTCTTCTCAGCTAGTTCTGGTGATGTTTCAGCTATGAGAAGGTAACGATTTCCTAAATTACTGCAATAATTCTAATCCATTTCTAACCCAATTTCTGTTTTTTTCAGGTATTATCTTTCTGGTATGGAAATGGGACTGAGTGATTATGATGGTAGGACAGCCTTACATTTAGCTGCCTCAGAGGGTCATTTAGCATGTGTTGAATTTTTGTTAAAAGTTTGTAAAGTTCCACCTCACCCGAAAGACAGGTATTTACATTCAACACGTAAAGCAAATGATGAAGATTAATTAACGGAAATTTATTATTGTTTCAGATGGGGCCACACTCCATTGGACGAGGCGAGACGTTTCAATCACAATGATGTTATTGATCTTCTAAAAGGTGTTGATGCCAACAAAGGAACTCCTAAAACCGAATAAAATTCGACTTCAATTGTTATTTGTTTAAATTCACCATTTATAGTCATTAGAGGATCAAATTGTAAGACAATCAACAATAAACTGTCTTCGAAAACAGTTTTGACGAAGTGAGATCACACATATTTCTCTATTGATATATCAACAAATTTGATTCAATTTTGGTAATCGTTGTGTTTTTTGCTACCAAACCCTGTTATTGTACTTATCATCTTCCAGCACTGGATTAGATTAATATAAATGTCAACCTGAGAATCTCAAATATTGGTATTATCAACCATTCCTTGTTAAATTGCTTTGAATAAAATAGTTTGTTGAATTTATCTGTAAAATGCCAACTTTCCTTTCAAATGTGAACGCATGGGTTTATGTGATAAAAAAATGAAAAGCCATGAATCAATCTTCTTTCCCTAACAATGCTTCATTTATTGAAATTGAATAAATCACACAATAAATGGTTCAGCTGTAAAATTGCAGTCAGAATTGTTCCTCAATGATATTTAAAATATGAAAAAATTCAGGTTAACTCTCAGAGTAACTCACATTAACTGTCAAAAATTTACATTGAGTAAATAAAGTTACAAATGAGTATCTAGCTTCTCATTGAGTGTGTTAAAATTTGACCCATTCAGTGAATCGCTGAAAGAAGGAATGACGAACAAAAGACGACAACCCTTTGATTAATTAATTAATGCATTTACTTGAGATGGAAGAGAAAAAAAGAAAAGGCGCAGAAAATGATGAAGATAGTGGAAAGTAAAGAAAAATGGTTTTTCTTCAACAAAGGGTTGAATTGTTATCCCTTGTTTGGATGCATTTCTTTCTTCCTTTATCTTCTTGTTATGGTTAATTTTAGGGTTCCTTTTAAAGCTTCCGGAAGACAATCAACAATTTGTCTCAACTGATATTTGCTTCACAATTGACATTAAACACATTCAAGAACAGAAGATTAAATTAGATTGATGAACAAGCTTATTTTTTTATCAACATCTCACAACTTAAACCAAGAATAGATAAGAAGATGGTTCAAAAAAAAGGAGTTCGACGAGCCAAAAATAGTGAAGAAAGTACACGATAAAGATAAAAGAGAATGACGATGAAGACAAAGATGAAGATGAGAATCACTAGGATGACGATAAAAGATTGATTATCTGAATCGAAGTCAAGTAAGAACAAAAAAAAACTAAAACATCACCATTGAATAAATGGGTAACATCCAAAATTGAGACACAATTTGTTATAAACAAAGTAAAATAAGGAGCTATACACTAATAGCCTAGACCTGACTTAACTAGACCGATCAGGTGACAATCTAATCCTTGTCCAAACCTGATTTAATTTCATCAAATGTCCAGTTAAATATCCAATTCAATGGAAACTCATTGTCATATTTGAACCAAAAAAACTCAATCAATTTTTTCGGTTACTTTACCTTACTACCATCTATTGGTTGACTTACCTACTACCTCATGGGATGTTTACAAACCAATTGATCAACTTCATCAACTGATTGTATCTCAATGCCGTTTAACCTTTAACCAGTTTTTCAATTTTTTTTCTAATTTTCAGTGTTTCAACCTTAATCGATGATAATTGTGAGTGAATCCATGATTGGTTTTAAATGGCTAAAGTACATTGAAATATACAACAGCGACTTATGGATATGAGAAGAAATTATTGTTTAAAAATTGTGAATTTGTTGAGCTTCCGATTATGATTAGATTGAATGTACCCAATGTTTTGATGATAAAATCAGGTGAAAAGATAATATTTTATTTCCCTTCTGCCTTTAGTAGCTTCATTTGATCAAATGAAATGCAAAATCTTGTTGACAGTCAATCAATCATTTGTTTGTTAACTCAAAATGTTGCTTTTCATTTTTTTTGTTTGTTTGTGTTTGTCTGCACTTGTTCCCTGAACTCTGAAGAGTACATATTGAACATTATCTGAATTTGTTGATAGACTAAATTGATCAATAATTGAATGAAAAGACTGTAAGAGATGTACAAAAAAAGTGTGTTGACAGTAAATGCCAAAAATTACAATCAAACAAAAAGGCAAACTGACAGGCTGTCTATGCAAAATTACTCAACTCGAGCCAGCGTTTTCCAAAGCTAATCAATAAAATATTCTGATCGAAACTCATTCACAATCATGAGAATTTCTTCCAACCAGATGCTCAATGTTAATGGTAAATCCTGTCCTGATCCTGATCGGTTGATGCCAGACAAAAATGAATCAATGTTTCAATGTAAATGTATTTCAAGAGGCGACTTTAAAGGCATTTTAAAAAACATTTCATCAAAACCTGGTTTTGGGTTTTGGGTTGAAGCTTTTGTGTTTATGTGACAATCAAAGGATGATAATTGAATGGTAAGACAATCAGTTAACGATTACTTTAATGTTGCCTGAAAGATTACAAGTCATTTGAAAGTTAATATTGAGTCTCATTTTCTCGACTTTGTTTCCTTTACCTTTTCACATTCTTTAATAGATGTTACTAATGTAAATACAGGGGATTCACAATTAATCAGCTTGTTCTGTTGAGGCTTGAACATCCATCAAGAGAAGGACAAGACTGGAAAAGAAACAAAAAGTTGAATCAAATGAAACTTTCTATTCTTTTCAATTCCAAACCATTATTCTGGTTACATTGATTTTGCTTTGTTTTCTTTCATCATTATCCAGGATTCTTTACCTTTCAACTGAATACATCACCATTCGTGATGAAACTCTGCATCTTCCAGTTAACAAGATTGATATTTCAAATGTTTAAGTTAAATGTTGACCAGAAATGACGAGATACAAGTAAAGATTAATTTAACTTTCACTAAATTGTATTTTATCATGAAGTGAAGCAGCTGAAACATTCTGTACAGGGTTGGCCAGGAACAAAACTCATCTTCGAAGTCGACTTTTTAATCAATCGAGTTTCTCGAATAAAGATATTTCCCTAATTTCCTAATAAAATCCTTTGATTAACCGATCAAAATGAATAACTTTAATCTAAATGGTTTTAAAATTGATGCATCAAGACTTAATAATAAACTATTCATGCAATTGCGTTGCAACAATTAACAGCTACAAATTTTCAGACTAATGAAAGATTTAGATGAACTTCTCACTCTTGATTCAAAACAATTATTGATTGGAAATTTTCAATCCGAGTTTCTTCACCAAATTTACACTCAAAATATGAAAATGTCTGAAGTCAGTGAAATGAAAACTTCAAGATTCAAAACGAAATTTCACCCAATTTTTTGAATTATCCATAACAACCAATTGTCTCTTTGAAATATGCATTTGATGTTGACTTTTTTGGAATTTTAATCCGAATCGAAAATCGAAATTTGGCTTTTTTTCGAGCCTAACGTTGATTCACTTGAACATCATTTTCACTGAGAATTTAAATGGCATTCAAAAGTGTATAAAATTTCATGAAATATTCATCTGAATGGCGATGGAATCATGAAAAGCAGTCAATCATCTCGAAACATTTTCAAGACATTTCATTGAAGAGAAGATTTAAAGCTGTAAAAAATTTTGAATAACATTTCAATCCATTTTGTAGAAGGAAATGTTTTTTAATTTCCTGATTTTCCGTCTTAAAGTGATCTTTTAACCAACATTTTCCATGTATTACTTTTATCCATTCAATTCCTAAACTGATCCAAAATAATATGTAAACAAAGGCTTCCTCTTAAACTGAACACCTCAGTCGATTTCAGTCAATGTTACCCAATCTGGAATCATTTGGAATGGGCAAAAAGGTAAAGTTGCCCAACCCTGTAATTTACTTGATAATTTGTTGTTACCATTATTATTGAAAGGGTGTGGTGATTATCATGAATGCAAAACATAAATGGCAAGTTATCAAATAATATGTACATTTACAGTTGAGTTACACTTTGGGTTAACCAGTTTCAAGTTTAACACAAGTTAGGCAAAAATCAGTTGATCATATTGATTAGTTGTTATGGATCCATAACTATTTACCAATCTTAATGATTCCAGGAAAAGGAAGAAGCAAGGAAAAGATTCCCAATCATTCCCAGTCAGCATCCAATTGAGCTTCACAATTCACAATTTAAATCACTTCAATTTAAGGGTAAAAAACCGTTGAAAGTCTTTCCTTTAAATCAAGTTCATAATCAATAGGGAAACCAGAAAACCAGAGTTTCCTTCATTTTTGGGTTTTGTCTTTTACTTACATTTTCACTTCTTGATTATCCTTCTGGAATCATTTAATCATTTTCATGATTCTCATTTCCTTCCAATCATTTGCAAATTCATCTCTAGATAATAGTTTTTTTTATCGACATTTCTCTTCCTATCCTAACCATCCTCATTAGCTCAATGTTTGATTGTATTAATAAGGTTTAATTAAACACAATTATTCCTAATGATGATGAGACGAGGAAAAGAGGAACCAAAAAAAACGTCGAAACTATTTGAATATAAAATTCTAACTTGGTCCAAATCTTAACTCATACCATTTATAATGATATTGTATTGTAATTTCACCATTATATTAATAATATGAGTAATAAAAAGACTGATGATAATCTTTCTCTTGACAATATTACTTTCATTCCACCCACTTTCCACCCACATGACTTCCTCCAGTTGATAATGATCATAATTGGATAAATGAATTTCCAGTATAATTATGATACTAATGACAATAATCAACTGATGATGGTCAAGGTATGTCATTCAATATGTTTATATAACCTGAGATGTTCAATGAAAGGCGATTCCTTCAATTTTCACATTCTATTCAATTCCAATCTATTTTCAGCTCAAAGGTTGGACAAAATTTTAATCTCAAGGAAGTTAATGAAGAAAAAGAATTTTCATGAGTTTTCGACAAAATTTTGATTTTTTCAATTTCGATTTAAAAGCGTTTAGTCTTTTTGTGATTTCATTTTCATTTAAACTTATTATTAAGGCAATGAAACGATTTCGTTGAAACAGGATTTTCAGAAAATCAGAAAAAGAAAGGAATTATTTTTAAAAATCAATTTTAATTTCTTTTCGTTATAAAGGTTCGCTCATTGAACTTGCAGAATCATGTTATTCCAATGATTATGTGAGTCTTTTCTATCGGGACATTTTCAGCTAAAAAAGGCTTCACAAGAAATGAACTTTTCGTAAAATTTATTTTTAAAGTTCTGAGTATTAAGTTTCGAAACTGACTAAAGCGAAGTTGCGAGATTCTGAAAGTTATTCCAATGTGTTTTGATTTCGTTGTAAATCAAGTTCTGAAAATACTTTGAATCGTTATTTGCACAGTTAAACTCAGTATTTGTGTTTCAAAATGGAAACAAAAGCGAACGAAAGAAATTTATCGATTTCGATTTCTATCGATTTTTACTCTTTCTTTCATACAGACTTCAATTCATGGTCATGCTTTTGCTTTTCACCTTTTCTCACTATTTTCCTACAGAAATCAATGAAATCGTCTAACTTTACCAACAGAAACGAAAGTCTTGAAAACGTCAAAAAATTGTGTTGAATTTGCATTCTTTTCGTCAACCAGACAGACCGATTAGAGTTGAACCGTGAATCTTTCAACATTTTGTATCATCATTATTCATATTGATAAAGAAGAAGAAGAAGAAGAAAAAGAAAAAGAAGAAAAAGAAAAAATCGAAAAGAAAATGAAGGTTTTGAATAAAAGGAATGATGAATTTGATGGCATTTCTTACAGTCAAGTTGAGTTTCATTGAAAATCAATTGTGTGGTTCAGCCAATTTGACCATCAAATGATTTCTTGTTCAAGCTAAGTATCGAAGCTGTTAACATTGGTATTAGTTTGCAATAAATTTGTGCGATTTGCTGATTGATTCATGCTTACACCTTAATGGTTGGAGAGTTGAGATGAAAATTTGATTCTCATTTATATTTCAAGATTACATCACGCAATGCTCAATAGATGAATCGGTAACATTTGCCTTTCTTTGCCTAACATTGTTGTATTGTTACAATGTAATTGTATGAGCTTTTAATACTGTTATCTTTATTGGATTATTATTGTCATTATTATTATTTTACTGTAAGTTATCATTAGATGAATTTGCTTTTCCAACTGAATCATATCACTGTTCAGTGTATAACATTGATTATGGTTTGCTTTTGTGTCTTGTGTGTGTGTGTGTGTTTGGTAAGGTAAATGATAATACATTTATCACGATAGGTAAGAGAAACATGGTAAAATTAAAATGATAATTGAGGTGAAGAAAAAAGAAGAAGAGAAGAGAAGAAAAAAAGATGAATGAAATTCAGATGATCATGATGATGATCCTGGTGAAGTTGATGGAGGGAAATAAATTGTTTATTGTACTTTGAAAATGAAATAGTGAAGAAGAAAGCAGAAGAAATGAGTTAAGAATGAAAGATGAAATGAAAGATCAATATTGCTTTTTTGCATATTTTCATTGAAGAAAGACGATCCAAATCATCTGTTTGATATGATTTGGTTAACCCACAATTTGGTTAATAATTAATGTCAATTATGGTGTTTAATAATAATTATGTTTGGTGTTTTGTCGGGTTGACCCAACCATCCTCTCGGCGCAACCAGTGCAACCCAATCGGCGTTTTCCTTTGCCCAATCACGTTTGCCTCTTCGTATCATAACTGTTGAAGTGCGGCAGCGGCAGCATGCACATTGTTGATATGGTCCAGAGGTATGCAGATTCCTTGTAATTGATTGAGAGTCATACCTGCAAAAGGATAACCAAAGCCAGGGTAACCTGGATAACCACCACGCCCTGCGTAACCAGCATAGGCTCCAGGGAATCCTGGAAATAAGGGAACTGATGTGGAAGAAGATAGTGACTTGAGTGAATCTGAAACATTGAAAGAAAAGGAAAAAGTGATTAAAAAGGAAAAGTTTCTTTTTTTCGATCGGAGCAAAAGATGATCATCGGAATGGTGATGCTGATAAGGGGAGGTTTCCTTTGGGTGTGGTTCAATTGGTGAAAAGAGTGAAATGAGAGAGATTCAATATTGTTCAATAGATAGAATCAAGTGTCGTTTGTTAACCTTTATATTAAACATTTCAACCAATGGAAACATTTTCACTTTTCATTCAACACAAGTAAAAGGGCGTTGAGTCGTTACTCTTCATTACATTATAAGAGGTTACTTTTGAGAGTCAATTTTATTTAATATCAAGAAAAGTTCACAAGGAAAAATTCTTTTCGCATTTTCTTCAGAATTCGCTCTCGCTTTGAAACGCAACTTTCAATTTCTTTTCATCGAGTCTCTACTATGGCAGTAAAAAGACAACATCAAGAAACAGAAGAGTTTTGAGTTTGAACAACGAAAATGAAAATTGCGATCAGGAAATTTAAATATTTTTCTTAGAAACGATTCTTGATTGGGACGAAACAGAATTTTAGATTTTAGAGAATTTATTCAAAGAGAAAATTGGAAATCTGAAAAATTGAAATCTTATCATTGAGTCTCTATGTCAGTAAATAAGATCACATCAAGAAATAGAAATAGAGTTTTGAGTTTGAACAACGAAAATAAAAATTCTCTTCAGAAAATTTGTATATATTTCTTCTGAAAAGATGCTTCGAACGAAACAGAATTTGAGATTTACAAAAATATGGCCAATCTTTTGATAGAGAATTCATGCAAAGAGAAAATTGAAAATCTGAAAAATTGAAATCTTTTGAGTTCGAATGTGGCAGAATATAAAAATCATAAAAAATTTTTTTGTTAAAGCATTGTTGGTCAGTTGAACTTGAAAGATTCAAAGTTCAATTTGACTATTTTCTAGAGTTTAAATGAAGTTCTGGTTTGATCTAGATTTGATGAATTTTGATGAAACTTTTGGTCCAACATTTTGCTTAATTTTGAGCAAATTGCAATGAAACCGGAAAGGATTTTCATCTGACAAACAAGTAAATGAAAAGCAAGTTGTGATTAACAATTAGATAAAGGCGTTCTCATGTTAATAATCAATGAAGTTTGTTTTTTGTGTGTGTTTCAATGAATGATGAATCCAATAATACCAACAATAATAGCTGATGATAGTTAAGCTTTTCAGGTTGAAAGGTTAATGTGGAAAAAAGTTGATGCTAAAAACTAGGAAATATAAAAATGATAGGAAAGAGACAAAAAAGGAGCAAAAAAAGTGAATCAAAAAAAAGTAATTTTGGCAAACTGGTTATTTGGTCCATTGATTGCTACGGTAATGAGTTTGGCTCCTTATATATTATTTTTGTTGAGAGACTTTTGTCACAATTTTGGGTCTTTCGATGGTTAATAGTTTCATTGGTTGGGTTCTTTGTTTTAAATTGTTTCCAGTGATACAATTGAGTGAAGATGATGATGGGAAGGAGTGAAGGAAGAAGTGATGAGGATAAAGTAACGATGAAAAGGAGGAGTTGAATTGAAGTTAACCACATTTACTGGGCAATCATTGAAAATCATTTGAATACTTGAAAATTATTCTTTGGCGTTCTTCTCCTCTTTTCTGGATCAACTCTAATTATAGCTAATCAATTCAATTAATCTGGGAAACATATCATTATTATAAAATTATAAAAGTCTAATTATAATGAGATTAACAAGTTGATTAAGAGTTGCCATTCAATTGAATAATTTTGCTGCTGCTCTTTTTGTTTCAACCTTTATTCTGAATACTGATGTGACTGAATAAAGTGTTGCTAAATTTTATCTCTTATTATCACATGGAAGGTGAAAAATGTTGAGAAAACTGTTGAAAATGTTTTTCAGCTTTTTTCCAGTTCTTCCTTCATCTAATCTCTTTATTCATTTTTTCCAGTTTCTTTCCTTTTTTTACTCCAGTTTTTCATTTCCGTTTGTCACTGGATCATCATGTTTTTCATCATCATCTCATTATCACTGAATACAACATGTTTCATTGTAATAATAATAATTCTCAGAATTATGCTTTTGCTAATGGTTTGGTTGAGATGCACAAAAAAATGTTTCATTTTGTCGCAACATTTGCTAACAAGCAAACTATTTAATATGGAAAATTCATTTCGCATAGATTCAGATGCGATAACAGATGAAACTGAGTTTTAACGATTAAAAGAGTTTTCCAATTTTGACTTTTCAAGTAGACTCATCACTCAATATAACTAATAGCTGTAATAGCTTGACCTGAAATGGATTGAGCTACTGCATTAAAGGATAGTCTTTGCCTCCTCTAAGCCTGCAAGTTTATCAAGTCTTTGGAGTTGATCATCTAATGCTTTGCCATCAACTGAATAGCTGTTAAAACTGCTCAACATTGAGTCAATTTTCATTGAAAGCCAACTTTTATCGAACACACAAATAAGATCATTTCCCATTTTCGCTATGACCATTTTTAATGTTGGAAACTGCACTTAAACATGGGATTTGATAGATTAATTTTCAGACCTTTTCTGTTTTGAGATCAGATGAGGTTATTTTAATTTTCAAATAATGAAATTTCATCAAAAGTTGAAATGGTTTTATTGTTCAAGCAAATCGCCATTAAATGGTCTTGTTAAAGGGATAAAACTCATTTTCAACTCAAGTGCAAAGAAATGAAAGAATCGTAAATGAAAATTAGACACAAAAGCAACTGATTAATGAAGATTAAATTTCTAAGTGAATTAAAAATTGTTAATATTGATTGAATCAGTTTTAATATTGCAGTTTCACCTGTTAAACGATTGAGGAACCGATCACTTTACCTTTGAATACAAAAATTGATTGAATTAGATTATTGTTCTTGACCGATCTAACCACAAATTACTAGCTTTTAATGATCAACTGATGAATAGATTGCTCTACTTTTTAGTAAAATTTGCTAATGTTGATGAGTCGAATGAAGAGTTTGAATGTTTCCATTCGTATTTCAACCTTTTGAACGATTCAGTTTGACTAAGGATTGGAAGGGAAAAGGTAAATTCACTTTTCCACTTTCAATGGATGACATCAAGTACCATATTAAATGTCTCATCGATGGAAGCGAATCAAGATTAATGCATTATTGGACTGATAATGCAAAATAACCCGATGATTAACATTGACATTGAGTCTCTCAATCAGCTAAAATTGACTCTAATCTAAACATGAAATGTTTATTTGGATCAAATCAACTTTATTCATCGATATTATTACCATTTAGGTAATCTTGTTTTGAGCCTTACTTCAATCATGATAATATCATGTGAACCTTTGAATCAGTTAAACTTTGTGTCAACATCTACAAGTTGAGGGATTTGCAAGAGTAAATTTTTGCCATTTGAAAAACTCATTACCTGTAACCAGAAGAAATGTTCAAGTAAATCAATAACTGACTGATTCAATATCAACGGTTGACTTGGAAAACATTTGGTAATATTGAACATTTAAATTGCACATTTGGCACAAAATTTAAACTTAAAAATGTAACAATTTGACAGAAGAGATAAAAATGATGATTTCAACAAAAATTTCAACCAAAACTGAACAAATTGTTGTAATCATGTGAATTGTAATAGATTTTTCTCTCTCTTCATTTCACGTTCAAGGAAAGGTAAAAAATGCAATTGATTGTTGAGACAAGTAAATTGGTTAATGATACTTACCATCAGTGATAGGACCCAAGGGCCATACTAAATCTGTTTTTAACAAGAGAAGAGAAAAGATGATGAAGATGATGAGAAAGTATGAAAAGGTAAAGTGGAAAGAGATGGTTGAAGGATAACGTGAAGCGAAAGCAAAAAGATGAAACAAAACATTATTTATATTGATATCAACCTTGTACATCTTTATAATAATTTTGACTCAAAGTATTAAAGTATTTCTGTTCAACATTGTTATCAATTCAACTTTGATTTTAACGTTAATGGAAGGTTCGTGATAAGCTTTGATTGTGAGAAACAAAATAGTCTCAAAAATTGTTATTAATCAATTTTTTAAATGTTGCACTTTTCATTTGTATAAGTGTTGTAAGCTAGTCAAAGTTATTAAATATGAAAAGCTTCACTCCCATCAAGAAAAAACTTGATATTGGTTATTATAAAGACGATGGAGTTGTTCACGTTTCCAGTCACTTCAATCAACATGAGAAATTGACTTTTCTTGGAAATTCAATAGTTGATTTTTAAATGATCATCAAGATACCTTGGATGTAATTAGATTTATCCATTTTTCAAGCTATTGAGATTATCTCAAAGTCAAATTTTAAGATGAAATTTTTCTCCTTCTTCTGTCCAGATATCTTGACCGATCTTCACATAAAGCTATTACAGTTCAAATGGAACGATTTTGATTGTCGATTAAATCGCATTTGCATCAATTGATTGTCCAATTAGGCTTATAATTAGGCGATATTTTAAATGGTTAAGTTGATGGAGCTTGAATCGTTGAATTTTTTCCAAACTTTGAGTTGAGTTTCCATGCTTTTTATTCTGGTTAAAATCCTGGTTTCGATTCAGGTTCATTTTCTCAGTCTTGACCAATTTGATCACCTTTTTCCAGATTATTCTTATTCCAAGTTGAAGTAGATCGAGTAAAGACACTTACATCTGTAACTTATCTTGTCACCCAATTTGGGTTTCGGTTCTGGTTCACTTTTCTGGTCACTTGTTTGTCCACTTTTTCACAGTTATTTTAGATTCTCCTTGAAGTAGCTTGGAAAATTTTGAAGGCTTGCCCATTGATACACATTGGGATTGAACCATTGGGACCATTAAAGGTTCAACGGCACACATTAATCAATTAATTATTCACTAAATTAACCATTCTTAAATTTACACCTGTTTTGATCGGACCAATCATAAGACACAATCAACTAACGCCATCTCTATTTACCCAAAACATAATTAATAAGCGAAATATTCAAACACACAAAATTATCTCATTTGAACTGTAACAGCTTATTTATTATCCAAACCACAAATCAAATCATCTCAATCAACCGATTTCAACAATTAATAATGGACTTACCATAGGCACCTCTTCCTGCTCCTCGGCCTCGAGCTACGCTATTAGGCATCATTACTTCTTTGGGTTGAGCTTTTTTACATTCAACCTGCAATTAGAGGAGAGAAGAAGAAAAAGCAAAATCAATTTTTGTGTTCCATTATTTTTCCACAACAATTCAGGGTTCATGATAATGGTTATTGAATGGTAAATGAATTGACTGACAGAAATCATATTTTAAGTCCTTTGCCTTCTTCTCATTGCAAGCCTTTGTTTTGACCAACACAAAACAAAAGCCATTACAAGCTTCAATTGTTGGTCAACTTTTCAATTGCTCATTGGTTTACAATACAAAATACTTATTAAATATATGAAGTTGATGAAAATGATGTTTAGTCCGAAAAAAGGGAATAATAAAAATAGTAATAACCATCAGCATCATCATCATGAAAACTCTTTTTTTTGTTCAACTCAACCATTCATTCATTTTTCGGATATAATTACTTCTCTTTTAATTAGTAACTCCTCTGTGGTGATTTAAATAATATCTTTGGTCATTTTTCACCCACTTCTATAACTATTAGCATTCTTTTGTCTTCGCCATTTTCGCCTCCTTTTCTATTCCAACAATAATAATATTAATTCTTATCAAGATCACTCCCAGTTGATTGTTCATCATCATCATCAACAAGAAGATCATTTACATTTTCAGGGATTCTATCATTATCATTATTATACAACATTAGTAATTCTGGTAACGAACTACAAAAGGAAATCCTTTCCTCAAATTTACCTCAAAAAGACCAGAAGAAACATCATCTTCATCATCCTTGCCATCCTTCAAGTGCTCTTACACTTCAAGTCGAACTGTTCAACTTCGACTTCACTCAGTGAAGCGATTGATACAAATAGCTAATATCAAACCCAGTTTAATCCAAACATCAATTGAGAATGCAAAAGAATCGACAAAAGGTAAATGATGAATAAATTGAACTTTTCATTGATTCGATGAAAATTTTGTTTCACTTTATCTACGATTTCATGGAATCCATGTTTAAATGTTTTCTCATGTTTACCTTTCCAACATTCAATTAGTAAACTCTTTACTCACCATTTTATCATTAATTTCATGGAAGTGAATTTCACAAACTTTATCAACTACATCTTCACTTTCGAATGTTACAAAACCAAATCCTGAAAAAAGAAAATGAATTTCACATTAATAACGGAACAAAATTCTTTCAAAGTTACAGTCCAACAAGACGACACATGAGATGCTTAATCAGTGACAATTGAGTAATTAACGTTGAATATGTTAATAAGCATAATTATTGGATAATTTTCAACTTTGTTTCATGTTTTCATGTTTCATTATATTTTTCAGTTTCTTTTGTTTTCCCAATTTTTCAGATTTTTCCAACTTTTCCAACCTTTTCCAGCTTTTCCAGGTTAATGATTATTTTTCAACATTTTGTTTCATTATCTAATTAATTTTGATTGAATAATTGAGTTATCATTAGAGGAGCAAAATTGTTCATTCATTTGAACAATCATTTGTTTACTTGACATTTTTAAATTTTCTGGTTTTTCTTTTTTCTCTTTTCAACATTTTTTCAAGTAACTTTGTTAACATTTCATTGAGTTTCAATTATTAGCTGAACCATTTGATTATCATGCAACTTGAACATTTCCCTGAATAAGAATGAAAATCACAAGATTCTAATCGACATTCACCAGATTTTCAACTGAGAATTGGGTGTTTCATGACAAGGAAATACACTTATTTAGGAACATGAATTACATCAAGTTGAGAATGTTTGCCTTGACACATGATTGAAGAATAGACAGAATTTAGATTTTCATTTTACCATATCAATGATAATCATTACATTATTCACCTTTACCAGGAAAAAGAGAAGGAAAAATGTTCGCAAGAAAAAAAAATGGAAACTCAATTGAGCTCAATTTACATGATGAAAACAGTCTCATCATAAACACAATGTCAATGAAGAAAAATTTTGCATCCATTTTTTTCCTCTGAATATCATGAAGCGAAATTTGAATAACTATTAATAGTCATTTAAATATTTGGATAACAATTAAATGAAGAAATGAATTTTGAATACAAAATTCTGCAAAGAAAAGGCCAAAAGTCGAAAAATGTTCTTTTCAAGATTTCCTTTTTTCCAGAATGTAAATTAGCTAATTGTCTGATAAATTGCTTCTCAAGACAAAAAGTGAAATAAATTTCAATATAATTTCAACGAAACTCCAAACAGAAAAAAAGAATAAAAATTGTGTCAAATTGAATGTTGGACTCTTTCTATGACCAGTTCTGTCAATGATGAAAAATGTTATCCAAGTTATCGGGATATTCATCACGACTATAAATATTATCATTATGCATCCAGGGAGTGTTTATCATCTCCAGATTTGCTGGGAATGACAAATTATCTTGAGCCTTGGAGACAGGAAAGTGAAGGGAAAGTGTGAAAGTAAAGTGCAAATTAAAGATGAACAGTTAAGAAGGGAACAAGAGTTATGATGACAGAATTTCACTTTTAATATTACTCGTCAATGATGGAACTTACAGGTAAACATGATGACGTTGACTTATATTTTTGAATAACATTTTCTTCTTCTTCTTCTTCATCAGCTTCATATACAGAGCATCACCTCAATTTATCCTTGATTAAACTCCTATTATGGTGCTTCTTATAAAGGTATTACCATTTGTTGTTCCCTTCAATATTATATAATATCATTAAGCTCAAGGCAACATTCTTGATGAAAGATGTATGACTTATTTCAAGCTGGTATAAGATCATGTTGATGATGCAAAAATGATGCTGACTGGATGCTGTTGAGATGAAAGAAGAAGAAAAGAATTTCTTTTTTCTCCTGTTCTTTTTTTCTCTTGCGCAAAGGTAATTTACAATTTATAAACAATAAGATAATGATAATTTCGTTTCGCGTTTTGATTTTTTTTGTTGTTGCTGTTTTTACCTCATTTTACGCGCATTTACTTCATTCATTATTCAATTTTCATGACAACTTGATTGATTTCACTTCATTCATTTATCAACTTATTCTTGATTCACTTTTACATGACTTTTCAACATTTTTCTCCCATTTTGTCAACATTTTCTTTTTCCCTTCTCTTTACATTTAGAAACTTTTTTTTAACCAAAATTTAATTTCGTTTCTTGAGGTTGAACAATTTATCTAATGGTTTTTACTGAGTATTATCATGATGCTCATATCAGTTCATTATTGAACACAATTTTTAGACAACTTTGAATCGCTTTTTTTTCTCTTTTCGTTTTTTTCTTCTTTTACCTTTTCTCAGGTCAAAGTTTCTGAAATGTTTAATGAAAAAGTTGAATCAACCGTGAATAGTTTTTTAGGACAAAATTGAACCGGAAATTGAAAAAAATTATCGAGTTTTCATTTAGATGAATCAGATTGGAAAGAATCGTCATGATATTCAGTTGAATTATTTCAGTCTGCAGTCATCAAACGAAAAGATCTACCAACAATTGGAATCAGTCTGCATTTACTGGCGAGTGAAAGTACATTTTGAGTCGAATAGTAATTTTTCGTTTTTTCGGTAAAACCAGAAAAACAGAAGCTTAATATTGAAAAATCGATTGGAATAATTAAAGTTCATCCTTTCCCTATGAAGGAAGGTTCAGGTGCCAGAGGCAAAGAAAGCGCTTTGGGTCAATGGAAATCCCAAGTTTTTAAAAAAGTGTTTCTTTTGAGATAAATTCCTCTCAAGACACTGGGAATTTTAAGGAACCAACTTTAAAGTTTATACTCATTTTCATTTACTTAAAGCTTTTACTCTAAACTGGGAATGTGAACACCGTCATCAATGAGAAGCCATATGACCAAGTACCTAACCAGTCTGGCTTACAATCGTTTCACTTGTAACCGTAACACTTGGAAGTATAGCGAGTAAGATCCTGCTCTTTGGCACTAAGTCACGGTTACAAGATCTACATCTGTAACCAATAAGTGACTATTCACTGCAAAAGATTCACATCGTTGAGCTGCAAAACCCTGACTCGATTATTGACTCGACTCGATTAAAGCAAAAATGAAGTTAACATGAAGTTACGAAAAGACGGACATCAATTGCAATCTTACTTTGCCTTCGAAAACTGAGATGGAATGATCTTCAGCTTCAAAAATTCTAGCTACTAAGAAACTCTTCAACTTCATCTTCTATGAAATCTTGATGATTGCTCATTCAACTGAGAAACGAAAAGTTATCCAATATCGAATTGATCACAATCGAAGATGGTTTCTAATTGGAGTTTTTGAAAATTGACTAGACAATAACAGCTAATTCTGAGCATTAAAATTGCAATATAACGAATTCAATATTGAATGTTAAAACGTTTTTAATAAACTGTTTATGCAGCAACTTCTTGGAATTGCATTTTCAATTTCACTATCAATTAAGTTTGCAAAATTTCCATTTCCATTTCAATTTCTATTTATACTCGTTCTCATGATAAATCTTGATTATCCAGGAATCCATTGAAATACATATCAGTTTTAACTCAATCTTTTCAATGATCATCAAACTCTTTCTTTGCTCTATTCAGAAAAGTTGATGATCAGGAAATGAGATGAAAAGAATTGGCAAAAGAAAAGAGAAAAGATTACATTTGAAATGTTGCTCATGTTTCCCATGTTCATCATGATAATCATTTGCCTTAAATCCTGTCAGTTCATGATCGTCAAACCAATGATTACACTGTTTATTGACTATTACTCGACAAAACTCGAACCAAAAAAAGAAACGAAAAGTTGATATAAAATGAAAAATAAAAAGCATCGAAAAGAAAAGGCAAAAACAATTTTAAAGACATTTCCCTGAAAACCTCGAACCTGACGATAAACAAATGAAACTAATGAAACTAAATGCAATCAAGTTAATAGTAATACAAATAATAATCTGTATTAAAGAAGAAGCAAAAAAATGGTCAATAATGATAATGCGATATGTTGAAGTTGCAAGTTCATTGGTTTTCCTTTTATACCAAATGAAAGGATAAAAAAGAGGCGAACAGAAAAATGATCAATGTTGATGATGGAAATGATGATATTGATGAGGAATGATTCCAAGCAAATAATCAGTTTCATCCCTCAGATTATCAAACAGACTATCATGTTTCACTTTCACCGATTTTCCCTTTTCCTCGCCTTTCATCTTCTCCTTCCCGTTATTGTATTTATATTAATCTTCCCATTGGAATGAGAAGGCCATTAATCAAATTTTACCGAGTCAAATAACGTTCACTTAGGATCATCATCATCATCATCATTATCATCTTCATCCAACAACTCAACCTTTTTTCATACCAATCGACAACAACAATAACAATCATGATGATCAATAAGAGGAACAAGGATTAATGGACCATCAAACGGCAAAACTTGTATTTTCATGCTTTTACCTTTTCTCCTTTCATCGCCCTTCATTTACTTACTGATTTACTCAATGATAACCTGGCTTTACCTTCACTTTATTATCTTATAATGTTCAATCAAATATTATTCAATAACTTTATTAGCCAACATTAGAAGAGAAGAAACTTTTTCCTCTAAAATCTCTTTTAATCACCTTTTCCAAATTAACCTTTAATTTCCAGTTTTACTCATTTTCATAATGTTCAGTTGCGCTCAATTGATTCTCGGTTCAAAGTTGAGATTCAACTTTTTCACATTTCTCGTGTTTAGCTGAATTCACAGATTTTCACTCTTTTTTGGTTAACTTCATTTTCCTCTATTCAAATACCTGGAAGCGTTTTTTGATCCAAAGGTAAAAAAAGAAATACAAATTTTTCTCTTTTTCTCTTTCAACCAAATTCTGAACATTATTCCAACTCAATCCATTCTAATCAACAATACCAAGTGAAACATCATTTCGAGGTTAACAGATCAAAAAAAAGTTCAAAAGTGAGAAAAGATGAAAATACAGAAAAAGAATAGAAAAGAGAAAAGTTTAAATCAATGTTTAAAGTTGAATTCAGTTGCAATGAAACATTCAGAAAAGGTTGGCTAATTAAAGCAACTTGAAATGATTGATGTTCAGCAAAACTCATATATTCATGATAATGGATTCTCTTGATGCTCATCATGATTAGCTTATCAACTGCGGATAAACCACAGATTTAACTGGATAACAATGGAAGGAAAAAGAAATGTTGAGATCATCTCGGCCCATCTTCACACTTTCCTTGTTATCCTCATCAACCCTAGGGTTGATGAGGGTCGACAAATCCAGTGTATTTACCTAATCTCCGATACTACTGGGAAAAAAAGGCTAAATCAACTTGTGTCCATGTTTATGTGCTGTGCAACAATAATCACTCACATGGACCTTTCATCGGTGAACCGAGAAATTTCGGACAATATATGTGTGAAAATGAACATTTTCAAGCTTCTATCAAACCAGGAAAATATTTCCTTCATTGTCCATTGAAGCAACAATTATTGAAGATTCTCTCAACCTTACCCGATTCATGTTGGCTGACTGATTGTGAGAGACAAGATGTTTCTAATGCTTCGCAAGCAAGGAAGATTAAGGTCAATAATCAAACTAACCCGAATGTAAAAAAATTAACTTTGACTATCCATTCTGATGAGGTTGCCATAGGAAAAAGTTCCAGTGAAAAGATTCTGCCTATTTTTCTCACAATAAATGAAATGAAGCCAGAATTTCGAAAGAAATTTTTCTTATTAATTGGACTATACGTTGGTAAAAGCAAACCCCCAGTAGAATGTTTTCTTGGTCCGATAGTTGAGGATTTACTTGATCTTTCAATTAATCCTGTTGAAATTAGTCGACAATTTACAGCGACATTTCATTTGATTGGACTGGTAGCAGACGCCCCAATGCGCGCATATTTACGCCACGTTAAACAATACAATCATCTGAATGGCTGTGACTGGTGCTTGGTAGAAGCTTCAACAGCCAATGGAGCAAGACATTATTCGAATCAAACGATGACCCAGTTAAACCATTTGAAAAGGAAACATGAAGATTTCCAACAGTTGAAAGACTTGATAGAAAATCAGCCGGAAAATCTTCAAGAACAGTTGAATTCCTTTCCTCGATTTAAAGGCTTATCTGGTATCTCACCATTACTATCTTTACGAGATTTTGATATAGTGTATGGAACAGCGTTGGAACCTATGCATTGTATTTCTTTAGGTGTTTTTAGAAATATGCTTTCACGTGGTATATTCGGGTCAAACAGTGGGAAATTTTTCGAACGCAGGATCGACTTGAATTTTGTCAAAAAGGAGTTGAGTGAAAGACTTTGTTCTATCTCCGTACCATCTGAATTCACTCGAATTCCAAGAGATTTTTATCAGCTCAATTTTTGGAAGAGCAACGAATACGACTCATTTCTTTCGTATTTTGTCTTCACTACAGCTCGAGGCTTATTCAATAACTCAACCATTAACCATTTGACTTGTTTAGTCAAAATATATTATTTATCCCACATTGGTGGACCACAACCTTTAACGCAGCAAGAAATCAGAAATCTAGTGGAAGAATTTCAAGCCGGAGTTGAATCAATCTATGGAGAAAGTTTTATGTCATACAATTTGCACATTATGAGCCACTTGGCCGATTCACTCACAAACCTTGGACCAAGTTCTAATATCTCTTCTTATCCTTTAGAAGATTATATGAGGATACTCAAAGAAAAAGTCCACAGATATTCTAATCTAGGACCATCGCTGATTCGATTCTTCATGAGTGATTTTCGGTATAAAGAATTCAAATCAACGAGGTTGGAAAGATGGAATTTAACTAATGGTGAGAGAATCGCATTCGGTTGTGAGAAAAAAGATAAAGTTTCAAAGTTGGTCGAGAAAATTCAATCTATTCAAACTTTGGACACAATAGTGGACCTAATAAGAACTTATTCCGGTCATCAGGACATCGACAGACATGATTTAACATTCTACAAAACATACAAAAAAGATGGAAAAAGATATTCAACCGAGAATTATTGCAACAGAAAGAAAAGAGATGATTCAAAGATTTTGTTTAAAGATGGAAATCATTATGTGATTCAATATATTGCAGCTAATAATAGCCATCAGTTTTTTCTGATTTGTAGAAAATATAAAGACAAAAAGGTTAATATCAAATTCAGAGGATTAACTGGTGAATTTAATTTTCAGCTTGAACATATTCACGAAGTGCAAGTTCTTGAACAAAGATTGGTTTGTTTATTGGAAGAAGACATTAAATCAAAGATGATATTTGTCAGGTCGACTAATTTCCATCACAAATATCCGAAAGACTTTCTAATTGAACAATTTCTCTGGAATAAATAGTCTTGGATGAAAAAGCCGATATTGTTTTGATTTAACAATGTTAAGAAAGAAAAAGCGAAAAACGCTTTTTTTCTCATGATCGAAGAAAGCCATTTTAGCGTTTTTAATCGATTCATACAGTTACTCTTCACGTTGATCTTTATATTTCTGTGTTTTCTTCATTTATATTTCAACAATCAATTAATTAATTCGGTTTGACATTTGAAATTTATCATTAACAAAGTTATCAAAAACCTGTGAATCAAGGAATTTAATCAAATTCGAAACTCAACGAATCAACTCATCAGAATTAAATCAAAGTAAGTATTTAGCCTTTTATTGTGCTTTTTTTATGTTTTTTATTTTTCGCGCATCTAACAAAAGATAATTTTCTATTGATAGAAATGGAAAACAATCAAGTAATTATCATCATTCTGACATCAACACAAAGCATTGAAATCAAGTCGATTCAATCGAATAATAATTTGCAATTGGAAAAAGATATTTGTGATAATCAAATGGATAGCCATCTGGAGCCTATGGAAGTAGATCAACCAAATGGACAAGGACCAGTGAATTATATCTACGACCAATCACCAATGGAATTAGATGAATTTCAAGAAGAAAGAATGGAGATAGATGATGTTCAAGAAGAAGAACTGATGGAATTTGAAATTTCCACCGAATGAGAATTCTTTCAACATGAAAACTAAACATTTTCATGCTTTTAGCAGAATAGCTTTTTTCAATTGTTTCTACGTTTTTAGTCAATTACAATACACAATGATCTCTTTTATATTGAAAATTATATTTACTCAAAGTGCCAATTTTACTCAAGAAATTTTTCTATTATTCAATGCAATTGTTACTCTCACTTGTTCTCATATAAAATTTTAGTTTTGTAAAAACATATTTCTTTTTCGAGTCGATTTTTTATCCGATGAATATCTATTTTCCAGTAATTTGAACGCTTTTTGAATCAATTTTTGATTCAAAAAGCGTTCAAAAATTCTTGAGTAAATTTTGAATCAATTTTTGAATCAAAAATGATTCAAAAAGCGTTCAAAAAACGTTCAAAAATTTTTGTATGTTGATTGGGCTTCATCTTCTGTTTTTCCCTTTCTTTTCTTCTCTCTCTCTCTTCTTCCGGTTACCACAACTTTTTTAGCATCAACTTCCTCATGTTTTGTGTTACTCATGAAACTTGATCTGCCGGAAAATTGAACAACCAGGCAAGAAGAAGAGAAAAGATGTAAAAAGAAGAAGAATGATTCTCACCATGATCAGGCTCATCAGGCTCATCAGTATCATCCTTCCCTGTTCATCACAAAATTCAGACTCAATACTATTTACTATTCTCAACCATTACCGAGTTCACCTCTTTCCATGATCATCATTTTCCTCTTAATTTCTTAAGACTTTTCTGCTTACCTTTTCTTCTTCATCTTCTTCTTCTTCTTTTCACCATCTTTTCGCTTCAATCAAGTATAAATTTCATGAAACATTTTTTTCCCTGGCTCAACGTTTTGCTCTTTTAACTTTCCCTTGTTTACGTAAGATGGATGAAGATGAAGAAGTGGCAAGAAGAAGATGAAAAGTGAATAAAATACTCAACCTTTTGAGGTGTTAAAAGCACTTGAAGAGGAGAAGAAGAAGAAAAATCAAGTTTCACTTTCATTATAATCATTATTATCCTTTCTCTTCTCATCAAACTGATTATTGTTCATTATTATTCTGTTCACCATGAAATTACGCCAACTTTTGACTTTAAAATTTTCTGCTTGTGGTGAGCAAAAATTTACGAATCAGGCGAGAAGAAGAAAAAAACTGCAAACTCAGAGATTCTCTGCTTTTCCAACCTTTTATCGTTTTTCATAGATGTGATAATTACCAGATTATGATAATAAAAAAAACATGAAACTGAATCTGGTTGAAGCAAAGAACTGGAAAAGTGATATTAGTCTGGAAAAGAGAGCAAAAATTGAACACAAAGAATATGGTGAAAACAAAAACCCATCAACAATAAGCTCGAGTATTGAGTGAAGAGAAAATTTTGCATTTGAAAATGTTGCATTCAGTTTCCACTTGATAATATTTTCATGGTTCAAGAATGAAAAGTTGAAGTGCAAAGGAATTTTGTATCTTTTTCTGAACAACTGAAAAGGCAAACCAATTTTGATTTGAAAAACGAAAGTAATGCAAAAAAGATGAAATCTTGATTACAATCTTTATGTTCATAAATATGAATCATGAAAGATTATGATCAAAGGTGAAACAAGGAATGGAAGGAAAGGAAAAAGAAAGTTTAACCAAAAATATCAACATCAATTTCCTATCAAAGTTTCTTCCAGTTTGCAAGAAAATGGGATAAAAAACGCTGACGTTTCATGAGAGCGAACCCAGAAAATGAAACTCGAATGTTATCAAATATATATTAATTTTACCAAATGCTAACACAATAACAAATCAAATATGAAAAAGTGTCAAAAAAGTTTCGTCTCAACAAAAGTTTACAATAATGGAAACCAAAATGCATGAGTCTTTCATGGAAATCAAAAAAGTCTGTAATTGTTGATAAATTTCATGTTGGCTTTTGCTCATGGATAAAGTGAAAGGAAAAAAGGTTAAACTTTTCTTCACCATTTTGCTTATTTACCTTTTTCCAGGGCTTATCAAGTTCAGGAGTCAGAATGAAAACTGTTTAATTAACAATTAGATGCGCTTCCATGAATAGAGAGTCAATTTGAAACAGTAAAACTTATCGTTAAAAATTTGCACAATTTTAACATGGAATTGTTTTCAAGTTTTGTAACTTCAACAATCAAAATTTGGAATGGCTGCACTTCTCAATTAGATGAAAAATAAAATCGATAACACGAGGTTCATTTTTGCATTATTATGCATTATTATTGTCACTAGTTATTGGACAAGAAACGTTTATCTGAATCTATCTGGTTGACAATTGGAGTTGATTTTGGCTCAGCATTTGGTACTTTGCAAGGTTTTGTCAACGTTTGAGTTACTTGATCGGCTAACCTCAATGACTTTCATCATTATTTGATTGTAACAAATAGATAGATGCAGTGTTTCTGAAGTGCTAATGTAACGACGGTATAAATCGATACTCGGCCCAAGGGGCTTCGTGTCAGTGGATGTATCGATGTACATCGTATATTGTCGATGCTATAGTATTGAAGAAACAAGCAACAGTAATAAGATAGACAACTTAAAAGGCAATGTTTCCGATTCTTCCTGAGATCGATTTTCCGATCGATTTTTCTTAGAAATCGATTGATTTTGGATTTTCTCAGAAAAATTGTCAAAAAACACTTTTCCTCGACATTTTCAACACAAAAAAAGTATAAAAGAGAATATAAGAAAATCGATCTTTCGGGGTTGAGATCGATCATTTTCTGAGTGAGAAAAATCGATTAAATCGATCTTAAATCGGATTGGAACATCACTTCGACTTAAGTTTGTTTCTTATTTTTGTTGGAGTTTGACTAATTGAAGGTTTCCAACTGCATCATCAGCTTATTTGTACATTACAATTGTAAAACTTGTCGCTTTCAAGTTTTGATTTGAAAAAATTGAAAGGTGTTGAAATGTGACAAATAGCCAATTGAAAAATGAATTGTATGATAACTAAACAATTGAAACTGATAAATCCTTTTTTTATTGAATTTATTCCTAGAAATGATGGCATCTTGAAAATGTTGAAACTGATTGTCAGAGAAAGAGGCTTTCATTTACAGAACTTGAATCGTGATTCCCATGTAAAGAAAAAAATACTATTCTTTGCTATCTCATTAGATTGTAAAATTATTGCAAAAATATTCACATTAGCAAGGGATTCTGATAAAAAGAATCAAGTTGAACTGGTGAAGAAAAAAGAGTTCCAGTTGAAAGGTTGAATTTTATAAGAAACATTTACTACTATAAACTGTTTAACATTCACTTTGAACTCACAAAGATATTAATCTTTTTTTTTCAATGTAACCAATTTGTTATTATATTTTTTCTCCTTTTCCTGTTTTCCCTGATTCTGTCTGTTAGATTAACAATTTTCTCTCTATTCTGGCTCAACAAATGTAATGAAAAATGAAAATCTCATAACAAACATTTATTCCAGTGTTAATGGTTCAACATTTCCAAATCTAAATAATACATAATCATCAGTCAAAAATTTGAACATTTCTCGCTCTTTCATCATTATCTTTCATGGATGAAACCAACTTTTTTGCCTCTGATTTTTTCGACTTTCAAAGAGAAAAGCAAAAGAGAAGAAGAAAAAAAATGCTGAAAAGTAAACTCACCTGGAAAAGATGAATGCTATTAATATCATGAGTTTTTGAAGCTTGATAATTGTGAGCCATTTTAATCGCTCATGAATCATTTCATTTTTCATTTCTTTTCTCATTTCATTCTTGACC